>NC_041400.2:139441688-140176688 GCF_900747795.2 Erpetoichthys calabaricus | reverse complement strand
TATAAAATATATTGCAACAGAGGCACTATATAGGCGCCTGACCCGGCACAGATGGACACAGAGGCACGTACCAAATACAACAAGACTTTATTATTCTTCACCTGTGGGCGCACGTCTTCCCCGTGACCCACAGGCAATACACAGTCCCAAAGCGCAATTCCAACACCAACAATCTTTTCTCTCTTTTACCACCACTCCTCCTCAAGCTTAGTCCTCCTCCTCCCGACTCTAGCTCCCGAGTGGTGGTGGCTGGCCCTTTTTATAACCCACCCAGAAGCATTCCAGGTGTTTGACCACCTGGTCCTAATTGCACTTCCAGGTGGGGCTGAAGATTCATCCAGCCGGGCTGCTGACTCCATGCTGCTCGCCCTAGCGGCCATCTGAGCCCCCAACCAGACTGTGGAGGACTCCATCTCCCATGCAGCCATGCGACAGGTTGGGGGATCACCGTCCGCCAGAGAGGCTGCCACCAAGTGTCCCGGGGGAGGTATTGAGCTGCCCATGGAAGCTCCCGAGGAACAGATGCAGCAGGGGCGTCCCTGCCGGGCATGGGACCCGTCTGTCCGTCACAGTGCCCCTCCCTCAGATGAGGCTTATGGGGCTCATCGGCCTGCCCCGCGAGGGCCGGTCCTCTCTAGAACAGGGAGTCGGCGTCCTTGACTCTGCGGCTGTGCCCTGTGAAAATATAATGAACAAGTCTGGGGGTGCTGCCCTAATGTCCCTGCCACTCGGACGTCCCCTCTGGACAACACCTCCAGACGTGGCCACCGCGGCTGCAGTTATAGCACAACCGACCCCCTTCAGTTCGTCCGCTATGGGAGCGGAAGCAGGCAGGAAACCCCTGCCCCTTCGCCCGCTCAGAGGAGGGCTCGTGACATCTCTGTCCCTCTGCAGCGTAGCCCTCCTGTTCCGTCAAACCAACGGGCTTACGCTGTTCTCTGTTAGGAGTTCCCGTTCTCTCCTTCTGGGTCCTCCTCTTCCTCTGGGGCGCACTGACAGTCTGAGTCCCCTTATGGGAAAAAGGGAGACCCTGTGCGGTCTGCACCCCTTTAGACGACTGCGAGACCGGCGCCAGCAGGCAGGGCGGAATTGTTTGGCAGCCGACATCCACCAGCTGCCTCTCCGTATGCTCCTCTGCCACGGTGTCGGTCCATGCGGCGGCGTCTTGTGTAGTGGGTGGAGCGGCCTGGCAAGCAGTACTGATCACAACTGCAGCCGTTGCACTCCGCCCCCTTTCCTCTACGGCCCAGGCTTCACCTACCTGTGCCGCTCTATCCTGCAGGCTGGAGGGTGATGCCCCACGTGTGCAAAGCCATTCAATAAAGACTTCTAACGGGGGCACCGAGTGTCTTGTCCAGTCACTCCTTCATCTCCCGCAGGACCTGAAAAACCTTACACAAGGACTGCAGGGGCAGGAGCACAAATTGCACCTCCCGCGCAGCCCAAGAAAAGTTAATATTGTTGGTCGGCGGTGGACTTGGTCTCCCCTTGTCCCCTTCTGCCAACCGCAATCCATTAAGGTCCTGCGGAATCTCCGCAGGCCTCTTCGGGTATTCCGGAGGTGTGGGGAGAAGGTTTGTCGTCTCCGCTTGCCGACTTTCCTCGGCAGGCAACTGACACACGCCCTCCCCCCTGTTACCTGCTTCAGGGAGCTGCTCCTGCTCCTCCTGCGGGAACACCATGCTGGGAAGCTTGACCGGGCTCTCCTCCCACTGTTGATGGATTAGGCCGAAGGGAAAGCACAGCTCCGCCTCGCTCTCTCCCGAGCTTGCTCCGCTGTCCCGCCACAGACACACGTCCTCCGGCCACCACCGGGTGCTTCGCACCTCGTCATCTAGGAGGTAGGCTGACGCGAATGTGGAAAACCCTGTCCGCGGCCCGTCACCTACCTCTGGCTGCAACCCGTGGTGCTGATTGGCATGGCGGCGTCTGGCGGCTAACTTCTGTGTCCGCCTGGCTTTCTTCTTCCCCATTTACTGCGGTGTCTTAGGAGCCTCTATGTGGTCATCCTGCGGCTCCTGCCGCGGGTGCGCTCTTCAGTGCAGTGTGCTGCGCAGGCTTGCTTGCAGCTGTGAGCGCGCTCTCCCAGCGCTGTGCTGCGCGTGTCCGCCGGCAATTCCTGCAGGCATGTACCTCGCACTGCGGCCTCGGTGTCACGCTCTCTCGTCAGGAGCGTGCTCCGCGCTGTATTCCAAAGGGTGCTCTCAGCACTGTACTCTGCTGGAGCACACTCTCTGTCTCGGGGGCGCACTCTGCGCCGTGGTGCTGGGTGTGTTCTCCATGCTGTTTGCTACGTGCTCTCTGGATGCTGTGCTGGGCCGTTACACAAATTTTGTACAGGTTTCGAGCCCAATTGGACAGACCGGGATCCTGCCAACTACGCCAGTGAAACAGAGGCACTATATAGGCGCCTGACCTGACACAGATGGACACAGAGGCACGTACCAAATACAACAAGACTTTATTATTCTTTACCCGATGGGCACACATCTTCCCCGTGACCCACAGACAATACACAGTCCCAAAGCACAATTCCAACACCAACAATCTTTTCTCTCTTTTACCACCACTCCTCCTCAAGCTTAGTCCTCCTCCTCCTCCCGACTCTGGCTCCCTAGTGGTGGTGGCTGGCTCTTTTTATAGTCCACCCGGAAGCATTCCAGGTGCTTGACCACCTGGTCCTAATTGCACTTCCAGGTGGGGCTGAAGATTCATCCAGCCGGGCTGCTGACTCCATGCAGCTCGCCCTAGCGGCCATCCGAGCCCCCAACCAGGCTGTGGAGGACTCCATCTCCCATGGAGCCATGCGACAGGTTGGGGGATCACTGTCTGCCAGGCTGCCACCAAGTGTCCCAGGGGAGGTATTGAGCTGCCCATGGTTGCTCCCCCAGAATAGATGCTGCAGGGGCGTCCCTGCCAGGCATGAGACCCGGCTGTCCGTCACAATATATATATAGGTGCATGTGGACTCCTAGCACAGACGAAAGTGACTTACTGGGTGGTCGGTGAGTTGTTGCGTCCGGGGACATGAGCAGGCAGTGGGAATGCCTAGAGAGCGAGGGTGGACGCGGGCCGGGGAATAAGGAGTGTTGGTGGGCAGGGAAACGTTTTCGTGTTCCTGCAGCACCATCTAAGAAGACGCATGTTTGTCGCGGATGCGGTGGACGCGGGCCGGGGAATAAAGAGTGTTGGTGGGCGGGGATACGTTTTCCGTGTTCCTGCAGGACCATCTAAGAAGACGCATGTTTGTCGCGGATGCGAATTGCTGTATGTAGCGTGTAAAACAGTTTGCGATGTTGCACGCGGTCGTGCGTTGTAACCGAAAAATCAACGTGGCTCAGAGCTGCATGTGGACTGTAGCACAGACAAACAGAAATGACGGTGTGTTTTCTGAGGCATCGCGTCCAGTTGGTTGGCGTGGCTCTGCGAGTTTTCGTCGTATCCAATGGTCTTAGAGTTGGTGGGCGTCGCTCCTTCCTGCGTGCTTTCATGGGTGTGGGCGTGGCTCCTCCCTGCGTGCTTTCATGGGTGTCTTGCCCGTTCTGGCAGCAGTTTAGAGAATTATATATATAGATGTGCACAAAGCACCTCCACCTCCACGATACACAATAATAATCAATAATAAATAATACTCAACAATAAATCAATCCTCCTCTCCACCCAGCAGCTCTCTCGCACTTCCTCCCAACTCCGGCTCAGTCTGCTGGGATTCCCACAGTCTTTTAAATAATTCTTGACCCGGAAGTGCTCTCACAATATATATATATATTTATCTTTTTTTTTGGTAATAAGACACAAGAAATATCACAAAAATTTGGAGCACCATAGTGATCCCCATATATACTGTTTGGCCAAAAACAGAAGACATTACATTGGAAAAAATAGTGAGTTTGTCTTGTTCAGACATGTGCCTTCTTCAGACTGCCCCAAGATGGTGTTGGAGCCAGTTATAACATCTGCCAGGCATAATGGTTAGGTTCAGGAGAGCAAAAACCAGAAGTGATGTCAGAGATGGAGGAGCTGTCAATCATCCTCACAGGGGAAAAAGAGAGAAGGCATTAGACAACAGCGCCTCCCTCTGGCTGAGAGTGTAACAGTTATTAAATGAGCCCTAAGGTCGTCTCCCAGAGGCATATGTCTGGAGGAAAGATGGGCATACTTGCTGGACGAAAGAATTACTTCTTGCCCAGCCAGAAGAATGTAAGGGTTGGACTAGGAGAAGCCTGAGGCCAGGAGCAGTTCCATCCCACATTTGACAAGTGGCAGTGGTCCTCATGAGGTATCCCAGTTTGGACACCAGAAGGGGTGCATGGGAGTTGGAATCCGAAAGAGAAGTCCTGTTGTGTTCCCTGGGTACTGTTAGAAGGTGCTGTCTGGGGAGGATCTCCTTGATCCCACATGACCTGGAAGTGCATCCAATTGGATGAACCATAGTACCATAGACTTTCCTGGCTTCTGCTTAAAAAGGGGCCCACTGCTTTACCTCAGGAAGTCAAAGTCAAGAGGCAGTAGGCAACACTCACCAGGAGGATGGAAGGAGAGAAAAGAGTCTAAATATCTTGTAACTGTGTGTATGTGGCTGTATTTACTTTAGGAAAATATTGGTAATCTATAAAGATCCTGTAAATAAAGAAACTGTATATCACTGTTGAGAGCATCTTTAATCATAGTTGCATTTGTGGATGAAGAGAGCCAAGTTGGAGCAGTGAGCAGATCAAGTGTCTGGGTTCAAATCCCACATCCGGAAACTGTCTGGTGTTTGCACATTCCTCTGTCTGTTCCTTCACTTACTCTGGTTTATCTCCTAGATCCCCAAAAATGTGTCCCCCCAGTAAAGGTAAATGGCATTTCTAAATTGTCTCTTGAGTGAGTGTCATTGTGGGTGTAAGCATGGGTGGGCACTGCAATGGACTGGCACCCTATCTAGGGCTGTTTCCTGCTTTGTACCTAGTGCTTGCAGAACAGACTGCAATCACGAGAAACCCTGAATTGGATTTGGTAGGTTTGTTAATAAGATGAGCATGAATCAGTTGGGGGCCTTGCATTAGTAACCAAAACATAAGATATTGTGATGATAAGTGTTACTGAGTGTTGAAACAAGGACAAAGACAACAAGTTTGTAATTCTAAAATAATACAGACCAAGAATGTGTTATTCAAGGCCAAAAAACATATTTGTCATGATATCTTAAGAGTGTGAACACTCTTCTCTTTCATTTTTAGTTTTCAGTAAAGATAAACTGTCATCTTTAGAAAATGAAAACCTGTTTGTTTTAACCTGTCATTTCACAAGTTGCCCATTAACTACAATTATACATTGAAGTAATCACTTATTTTCAAATAAAGGGACCTAATAAGGCTTCTTAGTCACATCATTTGCAGTTAATATCAAAATTAAGATCAGAATTAAGGTATAATAATACAAAAGGCTTTGTATGCCTTTAAAATAAAACTATTTTAGAAATAATTCTAAATGTCAAAGTGCTCAGGGACATAATTTAAAGCATGTCTTTTTATTTGAAATTTGAGCCCCAGGTAATAACTCAAGTCAGTTTTTCACAGAGAATACAAAAACTTTTCATATCACGGCATGAGAAAGTGCTTTACAAAGCAATTGACATTAGAGTACATGATTAATGAATTAACACTTTCCATCTACCATAAAGCAGATTCGGACAAGATTATAAAGTTAACTGAAAAGTCTGATTACATTTTCAAGGTGATCTGTAGAAAGAGAAACAAGTTATGCTTTAAGTATGCAAGAAGATCAGTCACAGTATATGGAGATCATTCCAGACAGTGGGCGCCACAAGGCTGAGTGAGCATTAGTTAAGAGTGCAATGAAGCTTGGTAATAGTCAGAAGGGTGACATCAAAATAACTCATAAAAATTGTTCATAGATTTATTTATGGTAAGAAGTTAAAAGCTGGGATTTAGAAAGGATTAATTTTGAGAGCTGAACAGTAGTGTCTGGCACATTGGCTACATGTTTATTGCAGAATAATATGATCAGTGCAATGATAGCATTCTGTATCAACAGAGCATGTTATACCCTTCAGAGAGACTACTGAAAATTGAACGGTAGCAAGAAAATCACAAGGTACCAGGGTTAAATTATTCACCATCATCATCGGAATGCAGCATACGGCACATAATATGTGCACTTGTGAATATACACACAGCAAAGTAACTCCATAAACACTTTATTTTTGTTTTTATTTTTTAATAATTAATTTAATAATTTTTTTAATAATTTAATAAAATAATTTGAATAGTTTAAATCAGAGCATATTGAATCATCAGACAGATGAGAGTTTATGACTAATCCTCCTTACTGTAAAAAATCTGACTTACATAACTTTCGACAAAACGTCGAAACTCTGTTTCTTCATCTGTCTCAAAGTTCAGATGCAGGCTGAAGACCCACTCATTGTACCTGTCATTTTGGTTTGTGCACTTTCATTTATGAATTTAATCTGCTTTGCATTTCAGTGAGATTGTACACTAACTACCACACTATATACTAACAGTCGTCAAACAAATTTGACCTAGGGCCAAATTTTTCTATTGTTCAACTGTGTTGGAGGATGGCTTCGGACAGGGCTGTCATCAGGGAGAAAATCTGTAAACTGACTTCTGAAATCCCGAGGGGTGTGATGATATATAGATTAAAACAGTGTTGTATCTACTGAAGTCAAACATTATTTTCACTTTCAGATGAAATAAACATTGCAGTACCAACACATGCTTGATTGTAAAATTTAATAATAAACAAAAACACATTTAATTAATTGATATTTCATCATGTTTTTAATAATCTCTTCTCAAACAAAACATAATGTGATCATATCTTTAAATTCTTTCAACATTCAACTTCCTTAACAGATTCAATGTATTGGAACAACCTGTCATGTGGTGCAGTAGGAAATGACACACAGACAGAAGTGATTGGTTAATGGGCCATGGAAGGATTGTTTATTAGCTCTTTTCTGATGGGGAGCCAGACTCACTTCTACTGTGAGCTGTAGGAGACGCCCAGTTAAGTACTTAAACTTCCATTGGTGTAATTAATGATCCCAGCTGTATACAATATTAACATGGGCTGCCATGCTTGAAAGTTTTATTCACAATTTATCAGTGTAACCAGTTCTGTTGCTTTTTATCCTTCTGTAGTTTAACACTGTGTTTGATTTGTATAGCTCATTTGGTACTAGCTATTTAAAATTTACTAACAACATTTTCAAGCTCCTTTTGGTACTTGTCGGTTTCATATATTTGATATTTATTGAGCAGCTTTTATTTTCCTGTTTAGTTGTGTACAAGCAATATTATATTATTTGTTTGTATAGAAAGCATGTTATGCTACTGCAGATTTATCATGTTACTGTATGTTTTCATTAAAATAAATATGAGGCAAATAAATCAGCTCATTAGGCCATGTTCATACTACTTAAAATACAGAATATAAAATTCAGATTCACCACTGTTTGCATCCTGAAAGTAATATTACTAAACTCCTACCGTGTATATTCACAGCATCTGAGCAAGAAAAATTAGTTTACCACACAGAATTTGCTACTACACTGTAGATGTTATTTGTTATGGGTATTGTTATATTTCAGCTAGGGTCTCTCTCCTGGCTTGTGTTTGAATTCCTTTTTTATGTCTTGGTGTTCATTTTTGATACTTTTGTCAGTCAGTCATTTTCTAACTCGCTTTGTGCTGAACAGGGTTGTATAGGGTGTTGGAGCCTATCCCAGCCAGCATAGGGCACAAGGCAGGAATAAACCTTGGACAGGACCCATCACAGGGTGAACACACATACACATCCACATGCACCCCAATTGCTAGGCCAATTTGTATCACAAAGTCTATCTAACCTGCATGTCTATGGAAGGAAACCAGGGCATCTGGAGGAAATCCATGTAGACCCAGGGAGAACATACCAAATCCATAGACGGAAGACCTGGGATATGAACCGTGGTCTCCTTACTGTGAGGCACTGCACCACCCTGATACTTTTATGTAAGTCAGTACTGTTACTTGTGTAACTATTTATTTATCAGTTTTGTGTATTATTTACTTTCTGTGTGTCTCTGCTTGTTCAGCTATGCTCCATATGTTTTGTGAATGTTTCCCTAAGAGATTGGGCCATCTGCCTATCATTGCATAGGGACTAAAACAAGCAGTCCCTTGCAGTTCATTAAATGTGCTTTGTGGTGTTAGTAAGTTATACCTTTCTGTGTTAATTATTTACTGCGTTTCATGATTTGATGACTTTGGCTCTGTTTTAGATCATTCTTTTGGATTTGGATGTTGAAACTTATTTGCTACTTAATTGCCTTTTTCAGGGAACTCATTTTGTGCCTCTTGTGCTCCTCGGATCTTCCATTGTTTTAAATTATTTTTGCAAAATAAATCTTTTTATCTATAAAGATTACTTGATTGCCATTTTTATTTCAAAGTAAAGGTTGACAAATCCTTATTTTCTGACGCTATTTGTTGTACTTTTTCGGACATTAAATTATATTGGCCAGTTTTAATTCTGAGGTCCTCCTCCCCGTCTACCTTGAGAGCCCACACTGAGCTTTTGTTAAGAAGTATTCCTCAATTTATGATGGATAAAGCAAGGATTTAGTCCATAGCTCAAATATTTTCTTTGTTTTTCATTTAATCTTTTGAATATTATTTTATAATTAAATACTTTTTTGTCTTCTGTTTTGTGACTATTTATTAATTATGCATAATATTGTATGAACCCTTACAATATCATTATCTCAATTATGTAGATTTGTCTTATATACATAGTACTCTTTATGTTGAGTCTGAGGGAATGGGACTCCTCACGTGGTATCTTGTGAGAGTAGAGGGTTAAATTAATGCAGCAAAATACTAGAAAATCCTGAAGAAAAAAATGATGCAGTCTGCAAGAACCCTGCAGTTTGGAAAAATGTTTGTTTTCCAGCAATACAACAACCTCAATCATAAAGCCAAATCTACTCAAAAATGGCTTAAAAACAACAATGTTAATGTTCTACAGTGGGCGAGTCATACTCCAGATATCAATATTATTAAAAATGTATGGCTGCATTTGAAAAAAGGCTGTTCAGTCATGATCCCAATGTAGTCTGAAAGAGCCTTGGTAGTTTCACAAAGAAGAATGGAGAAACAGTTCAGTGTCCAGATCTACAAAGCTGCTAGAAACGTATGCATACGCTCAAGGCTGTCACGGGTGCCAAAGGTGCAATTCTTATGCAATTAATTGTTTTGTTTTTTGTATTTGTAATTAATTTAGACTACTTTGCAGAGATCTGTTTTCACTCTGACATCGAAGAGTCTTTTTCTGTTGCTTAGTATCAAAAAACCTAAATTAAATCAATTGCAATTCACTAGTGTACAACAATGAATTGTGAAAACATCCAAGGGGATGAATAATTTTTATAGGCACTATACCATAATGTGCCAATTGGTTCATCAGTGAAAATGACATATCCTTTAATAATTTACTTTACTCAACTAAAATGATTGCTACAATTTTTAAAAAGCAATGAAAAAAACATAGTAGTGGCACTAACAAGAGTAAGGCGTGCTATTCAGTTTATTCTAATTTCATTATGAAAAGGTTACCTTTATTCATCCAGCATTCCTGCACTACCTAATGGCATTAAGATGCTGTAAGTGACAGTGTTGTTCTATAAAAAATGTATTTGTTAAGGCTTCATTATCATTTGTAATCTAATACTCTCCCAAGTGTTTCATTTCATTTCAAAGTATATTATTTCTTACCAAGTATTTCATTACTTTGATAGATTGAAGCTTCAATGTCACTGTTTTTCATCTTACATGCTTTGCATTTTGTAAAAAAGAAAATGTTTCCATGTGTTAAAGTATATGTGCATATAACATATGACCTTCAATTGAATGTAGTTGGTTAGACTATAATTAAACAAATGACAAACCAGCTATCCTGGCTTGAAATCTCATTTATAAATGATAAAAAATACCATTTCTTTCTTTCTTTCCTTTGTCCAGGATAAATATTTTATTAAATTTCTTTTTCATTGTAATGAGGTTCAGAGATTCTTATTTTGCCTGCTCGAAAAGCAATTATGCAGGTTTTCAGATACTGTATGGCAAGTGTTTTAATAAGCTGTAGTTACAGCTGATTGAATGTTAGAAGTACTTTTCTCTGAAAAATCAACTCATTTGTCTCTAATGGTAAGTGTTGTACCTTCAGGTACATTAACCAATTGAGTGAAATGCTGACAAATAGAAGTGGAAATCTAAGAGAATGCGCTCAAAGGTGGTCACTGCAGTGCTTCATTAACTGCTGCAGTCTGTCTTTATAGTGCTATCTCACTGGCAGCTTTAACAATGTCAATTAGTTACTAAACATACATATATGAACTGCTAACTAAATATATGTTTCAATGATACACATTTAAAGTAACACACATGACCAAATCTAGTACATTGTTTTTTCAATGCTTTATTAAATCATTGTGCCTGTCGTGAGAAAGAAAATGTAAAAGACAAATGGATTGACATGTTTTTTAGCAGCATCCTATACAATAATGCTACTCAAGTTCAGTTCTGAGGATACCCCTTGTGGCTGCAGGTTTCGGTTCTAACCGTCTTATCAATTGGTAAGTAATGTTCCATCTGATTGATATCAATGTTTAATTAGCTGGTCTTTTTATCTAACTGTCAGAACTATATTTAAAATTGAAATAAATTTAGAAATAGTTATACTTTTTCCATTTCTTCTGAGTTTATCCGCTAAAATTATATCCTGATAATTAAAACTAATAAAACAGTGTTTTGTTTTTTTGCTTTTTTACTTTTACTTAGTTTTTTACAGTTGTTACCAGTAACAGTTTTAAATAACCAAGAACACTTGGAAAAGTGGAATGAAAATCACAATAATACAAATATTAAAAGCTAAGCCACTAAATTATTCCTAAATGCTTAAATTCCAACAAAAAGTTGTAAGCCTAGTTTTGCAATTTCTGGATTGGGTTTAAAAATAAAAATGTGTAAAATAGAAGCTTGTTAATTAAGGGTTGTGCCCAATGAAAGAAGCTGTTGGTTGGATTGAACTTGAGAGCCGCTGGTACAAGATCATAAAACCAATCTTCTGTCCAAGTGTCACTTGCATTGTACATAAAAAGTTTCTTTTTCAACATTTATTTATTGTAATAGTTTCTTGTGTTAGTTTACCATACTCTAGCTTACTATACTCTGGACTTTCCTCTCACAGTCCAAAGACATGCAAGTTGGGTGCATTGGCGATCCTAAATTGTCCCTAGTGTGTGCTTGGTGTGAGGGTGTGTGTCCTGCGGTGAGCTGGCGCCCTGCCTGGGGTTTGTTTCCTGCCTTACGCCCTGTGTTCACTGGGATTGGCTCCAGCAGACCCCCGTGACCCTGTAGTTAGGATATAGCAGGTTGGATAATGGATGGATGGATGGATGAAACACCATTGCTTTCTTTTGTGCTATGTAAACAGGGCAACACTCAATTACAGGGGCCTTACATACACTCACCGTCATACTTTGTCAATTTTAGAACCATCCAATCAAACCAACTACTAAATCTTTAGGGATGTACTAGCAAAACCAGAGTATCCGGAGGAAAAATCACTCAGACAAACATTACCTTACACCCGATGGTTATGATTGTGCAGAGGTCTTGTGTTATTTTATGCTTTGTTATGCATATTTCCCATGTGCTTGTTATGTAACTGGAGCTTTTGTATTACGTAGATTTCTAATATTGTGCTTACCTGTTACTTCTTAATTCATTTTGACATAGTTGATAATTATTCACGTCTTATTTTCATTTAAATCAGGGGTGTCCAAACTACGGCCCGCGGGACAACTGTGGCCTGTGGTCCATTTTTAATGGGCCCGCAGCAAATTCTAATAATATAATGAAATATGGCCCACACACACGAAACTTACTCTTAACTGTGTTGTACTTCTTAGGTTTAATATGAGGCAGAGCTATTGTCTTGATCACAGCAGCGTCTTCACAAACAAGCACAACCAAAGAACAATTTTGCTACGGGTGACCAAAAATGGCAGAACCAAAGAAATGCACAATGGTAAGTGACTGCAGAAAATTTCAGACACGGTGGGAAAATGAATATTTCTTCCTAGAAGTCAAGGGCAAGTGTGTCTATTTGATTTGCAATTAAACTATTGCAGTGATGAAAGAGTATAATGTACATCAACACTACGAAACTAAACATCCGACCTACACGTCCTACACTGGTGCCGAGCGAGAACAGAAAGTTAAGCAAATGGCAGCTAGTCTGCTAGCTCAATAACAGTATTTTTTCCATTCCTGCCTGACACGGGAAACCTTTCTCAGATAGTGCCTTCATAAAACAGCACCTCACTAAAGTGAGTGCCTGTAATGTGCCTGGAGAAAATGCAGGAATTCAACAGCGTTCGCTTTTCCAGAACCGCAGTTGTGCGGCGAATTGAAGATTTGTTAGCTAACTTAACACTAGAATTACCAGAGCCTAAAAAAAACTCGTAAAACCTTAAATCCCATCACACCTCTTTGTCAGTGTCTTTTGTCCTGTAAATGTGCCGATAAAGACAAGCAGCAAGCAGCCTGCTATTCCATCCCCCCACGCATTTCATGTGTGTTCTGTTTCTACAATAATCTGTGTAAACACATTGTTAAAGCAGAAATGTTTTTCATATTTTAGCAGTAAATGACAAAATGTTAGCATACACTATATAATGTATGAAGCCTGAAGTCCAAAGATCAAATAAACACTTTCACAAAAGGCTCAAGAATAAGACAGAATAAGACAATAACAGCTTTCGTGGCATAGCGGTAAGATTTACTGACTTGTAATCAAGAGTTTCCAGTTGGATCCCGACTGCCTCCTATATTTTCCTTTTTCAGTAGTGAGCTGCTCTTATTGTTAATATTATACAGTACACACATACATTTGGTTTGCGTCTGTAACAGACGGTGTACATTTATGGTACTTGTAAAAGTTACCGTTTTTTTCACTTTTATTCTCTCAGTCACGATCACGATACATACTACCGCCCTAGGGATCTGACGCTGTTAGTTTTTATTTGAAACTGGGAATAACTGTAGATGTGAGTGGTGTTTTGAGGCAATGGAAATGGACATTCTCTGATCTGGATGGAAAAAAGTTGACACACAAACGCTGGTGAATCTGCCTTATTCGTTATCTCACTGTCACAGTTTTATTGAGTGTTCCTGCTCATGCTGAATTAGTATGCACCTTATGGTCTATGATGTCAAGAAAAAAACACAAACAGAGACATAGATATATATGATATTTGGAATTATTCATTTTATGACCTGTATAGTACATTTTGGAAAACATTGTGGCACAGATGCAACAGTATTCATATTATTCATATTCATTCGCATAACATATTGAGGTTGTAATCAGTGACCGCATGTTTTTTTTTTTTTTTTCCCGATCTTGCCAGTCTCCATGTTGCTGTATGGTGTTGTTTCTTTTGTACTCCAGGACATCCAAAGGAAAGAATAGTACAGAGAGGTCAGTTCAGCGCTATATGCAATCATCAAATTCAAATGTTAACAGTTCACACACATGCAAGGACCGTCCTTCCTACATTTACGACATGTGTACCTGATAATCTGATACCTCCCGGATAATCAAGGAATGAGCTGGGTAGAACTTTGTGTACGTTCTGCGGCAGTGGGGAGATGGAATAGCAGGCTGCTTACTGCTTGTCTTTATCGGCACATTTACAGGACAAAAGACGCAAATGGAGAGGTGCGATTATGTATTTGCTCCACCCTTCACCCTTCACCCTTCTTTATTTAGCCTAGCAAGTATTTTAGTTAGACCACTCAATTTAGTGGTTGTTAAGGCCTCTCCAACTCAGTGGTGGAGCTTTATAATAAAGAAAAGGTGGTGTTCTACGAATGAAGATTTAAAGTGACTGTACTGCACTAATGACTCTTGGTCTGCTGCACATACCTGATAATAGCTGGTGAAGAAACAACTCACTTTTCCAGAGTGGAAGGAGTGCGGAATCAAGCAAAGAATGTAAGTCCAGCTAAGTAAATCTGATGCCATGATATGGTTGTGCAGACATTTGCTGCAGAAACAAAGTTTTATGGACTTTAACACAAACAGACTGTGAACTGTCACTGAAGTGAGATGACAGCTGTTGAATGCACAGTGCTCCCTTGATTTACTGCTGTATCCAGTGCAGGACAAGTGAAGTGTTCCTCTGCTGAAAGGACAGTCACCATGTGTGCATCTCATTAGCTCTCTAATGGCAATCAGACTGTTTAGTTTCTGTTCCAGTAATGGCAAAGATTTTTTCCTGTACCAGCCACACATTTGTTCAAAAGGATCTGCAAAGCCACCAAGCAAAAGACTTTATCTACAAACCACTGGGTTTGACAAGGCACGTATACAGAAAGTTTAGGAATATACTCGAAAGAATTATAGGAGGGGCTCAAGGGTATGAGGATATGCATAATTTACCACCAATGATGTTATTTTGTAAACTGAAAGGGAAAAGAACATCCAATAGTGAAGTTGGGAAGGATAAAAAATAGTGTACAATTATACAATAATACTGGTTAAGAACAATTATTAATCATAGCAATAGATCTAGAATAGCATCTGATTTATGTTACAGCTATTGTAACTCATATAAAGGGATCAGACACCAAAGGATGGGGCACATATAGCGAAATACTGTAGTTAGAAATGTTATGAGTGCCAAAGAATAGTGAAGTCCATCAAGATGCTATATAGATTTATAATGTAATCTGAGGCTATGATACCCACTGCATGGGCCCAATGATATTCAGTAACAACACTGACTATGTAAATAATAAAAAGCATAACAGAAGATCTCCACCTACACCAAAGTACAACTACGAAAATGGGCATTGTACTATTTTTGTATGTTATAGATGAAATTGAATCCTCTCTTTGCCCTGTTTGGAACCTAAGTAAGGGTCTGCACATGGAGAAAACTGTATAAAAGACCTGGACAGTAGCCAAACACCTCGAAGCCAACAGACGAATGGGTGATAACGTCATCCGTCCTGAGAATCCTTCCAGCGCAGCGACGAAAAATGGCAGACTGTATACATCAAGATCCCACATTGGTAATTGTCTTGCCATTTGGCTTCCTTTGTCTGTAATGCTGCGTAAATCATCATTAAAGAAAGCTAAGTTATTTTCTCTTATGTGATTTCTTACCGCCATATCACTATGGGAGAGAAATCGCCTTTTAATTTTATATCTATATAGTTTCGGGTTACTTAAAACGCCGCAATTACAAAAGAACTTATTCTAACTAGGGAGCTAGAAAAACCCTAGAGGAAATACACCCCTGATTTAAATGCACTGCCATTTTGATTTTAAATGGGAGCCACAATTTTTGGAGACTTTTGCTTACCGTTGCTACCATGTGAAAAGCAGAATTATGCGATGTTTGACATGATCACTATAAAATTATGAAGGTTAGCATCATGCATTTACAGGTTGTCATTTGTTATCAATACTTACAAACACACACTATCAAACATTTTTAACAGAATTTCTGCCTTTTGCTTTTACTAATAGGTTTGCTTTTGATCTTTCGCTTTGTTTATCTGCTATTATTTTTGCCTCTCCTTTCTCCTGGTTCTTTCCAAAAAAATGCCAATTGTGACAGGACACCAGTGCACCTGGGATAGGTTGTGGCACCACAAAATCCTTATTTGGATTAGACAGATTAAAAAAAAATTGAAGGAGGGAATTATTGTGAATGGTAGTGTATTGGATTTTAAACATGTATTTAAGGTTGCACCAAAACTGTTGGGGTTGGGGAGCATATGCTGATAGAGCTTTGCCGCACACACCAGACAATGAACCACCTGTGTTGGTTTATAAATCTCTGCACTCCTATTTATCTTCTGTGTCTGTGGAGGGGAGAATATGAGTACATGAGACATGGCATGTTATGCCACACAAAGCATGATGAATGTGCTGCCAGTTTGTGATCATTTTCAGTGTAGTTTGGTTCTATAGATACAGTAAATTCAGCACTATTGACTTACTTCAGAAAAGCATCTTTTTAACTAAAGGGACAATCAGTTAATCTTGATTTTCCTCCTTTCCCAGCTCTCACTTTGCCTGTCATGTACAGTAAGTGTCTAAAACAGCTAACAATTGTGTTTGCACTGCTTATCACTGATCATCAGCATTTGTATACATTTAAGAGAGTAAACTTCATATGAAAAGTTGAATTGAAAAATGACAAAAGAAAGTTAACATTTAAAGATATGGCAAAAAATGCAAATTTCTGAATTTTGTTTACTTGTAAATATAATTGCACACACTTCTGAATGCAAAATAAGAGAGGAGAATCTTCTTCTTCTTTCGGCTGCTCCCATTAGGGGTTGCCACAGCAGATCGTCTTGTTCCATCTCAAATCAATTTGATCATTTAAAAGTAAGACTAAACCATTTATTTGTGAAACCCGTTGGAATGAAAATCTGCAGCCATTGTGGTTCCCTGGGGCTGAAAGTGGGAACCCCTGTTTTAGGCTATATTACAGAACAAGACCAGTACAGAAAATCAAGAAGTACTGCTTAGTGTTACATCTCAGACCACAATACATGCAACTCCGTTACTTAAGATATTTCTTTGTCTATTTCAAAACCCTTGATTCTTATCTATCCTCCAGTTTAGATAAGAAAAAAAACAGAATCAAGTGTAAGGCAGGGGCCAACCTGGATAGAAATTCAGTCCATTGCAGGGCCTGTAAATACACACAACCAGATGAAATGAATATACAAGGACTCATTGACTTAAAATACTCAACTCTGTGGATTTGGGAGGATAAATGGAGTACCTGGAGATAAAAAAAAAATCAAATCCATCCATCCATTATCCCAGGGGTTCCCAAACTTTTGGACGTCAAGTACCACCTGAGGTTAAGTGAGTTGCGTTGTGTAATTTGGATGTACACGATTAAAATTACACAGTCAGAAACATCTGTTGACTCATCGAGTTGTAACGCAAATTTTCCGTTTGCTTTTATCATTTCAATTAATTGTTCCAGCACGTCGTCCGCCATGTCAGCAATTCTGCGAGTAATTGGAAAGAGGAATCGCACAAATTTTACCTGTCGCTTGTTCTCCAAGTACGCTGTTCACCATATCGACAACACACGGCATGATGACTTCTTCAGTAAGCGTGTGTGGCTTTTTACCGCGAGCAATCCGTAAAGTGACACTAAATGATGCCTTCGGTAAAGCAGCGTTAAATGTAGTGTGCTGCTTGAAGATGCTTTTTTGTTTCTGCAGTTCCAAACGTTTCCTTTCAAAATATTGAATTGACTTTGTCACGGTTTGTCTGTGCTTCGTAGCCTGATGTCGCTTTAGATGTGACGGCTTCATACTAGCATTTGAAAGAATCTCACAGCAAATGAGACACTGAGGTCGCTGCTCAAATTCATTGCCAGTTGCAACAAAACCAAATTTTAGATAGTTGTTATCATATTTGCGACACAGATCTTTCTTACTCTGTTTTTTCGGTTTATTTGCAGCCGGTACCGGTATCGGTATCTTTGTCACTAGGACTAATTGATTCGGATGACGAAACGGTAGCATTTGAAAGATTTTTCTTTAAATACTTATCCATTTTTTAAGAAAATTCAAATTATTCGATATGTAACTGTTGCGTCTTATTTTAGTCCCTCGAAAAGCTATTAAAAATTGTTGAAAGGGATGGAGAGCTGTAAGGGGGGGAGTTCGGGTCTAAACCGCCCCGAAATCTGAATAAAAGTTAAAGAATTGGAAGAAATTATGCATAAAATTAATGAAAAAATTTGTGCATGTACATAAATTGATAAATTCCACCCCGAAACTAAATCCTGCCTTCGGCCTGTATGTGACGCAGTTACCAAAGACGAAATGGTATCGGCTTTGTGCTTAGATCTAGTGACTACGATGCGATACAGCGGCAGTGCACGTATAATAACAAACGCGAGCGGTTTCTGTGAGGCAGAGTTACCGAAGACTAAATAGTGTCGGCGTTGTGCTTTCATCTAGTGACCAAAAGCTCAAACAGTGAAGAAGTAGAAGTTGACTTCCGCGAAACGGAATTATGGTAGTGTTAAATGAACTAAATACTGATTCGAATAATAGGTTTTATTTATTCAGATGACGAAATTTCACACCACACTAAATTTTGGAATCCACGTATTATTGTATTTAAACAGTTTCATTGGTTTTTGCTCACAACAGGCTTGTCATAAAGGGTTTTGCACAGATAAATTAAATTTCAGGGACCGCGATGCGTACCACCTGAAAAGGCTCCGCGTACCACAGTTTGGGAACCGCTGCACTATCCAACCTGCTACATCCTAACTACAGGGTCACGGGGGTCTGCTGGAGCCAATCCCAGCCAACACAGGGCACAAGGCAGGAACAAATCCCCGGGCAGGATACCAACCCACTGCAGGGCACACACACACACCCAGCACACACTAGGGACAATTTTAGGATCGCCAGTGCACCTAACCTGCATGTCTTTGGACTGTGGGAGGAAACCGGAGCGCCCAGAGGAAACCCACACAGACACGGGGAGAACATGCAAACTCCATGAACAGAGGACCCGGGAAGCGAACCCGGGTCTCCTAACTGCGAGGCAGCAGCACTACCACTGCACCACTGTACCGCCATCAGGAGAATAGATATATTATAAATAAATGTAATTCTCCAGTTCATTAACCTCAATCTTGGCATTTTTTTATTCTCTCATGATTTTATTTTACTTTTCCTGTCAGTGCTGGTGTTGTTTAAGGTGTGCCTCAAAAGATGGCCTGCCTCATTTGTTTGCTTTACCAATGTAGCACATATAGCAGTTAACAGATACATAATGAAAAGGTAGTAGGAAATATTTTGAACTGTAACCTGTATTAACACCACTTCAGTCTCCACTTAGCTAACAGAATATAGTATTTTAATTAAGAAACAGAGATGAGTCAAGATCAATAAGAGTTTTTTTAAGGATTGGAAGGACTATCTCTGTCGGCTTTGCTGTCTGACTACAGAAGAGTGTTAAGCTATTACATTTTGTCAGTGTTAATTAGCTGCCACAGTATAAGTGTTATGACTGAGTGATGCATTTTAATGTAATTGACCTTTTTAAAATGTTTCAGCAATTTATAATTTCTTTTAACCAGTTCCACTGATGTGCTTTTGGTCTTGTGTGGCATTTTACTCATTTGGAATCATCTTTTCAAAAAAATAAATCCAAATCAATCATAATATACTGGTATATTTTCCAATAGCTTTTTCTTAATTGGAATCTGTCAAGAAAGTAAGGCATAATGTAGGCCTGATTTTGTAAAATATCAGCTATATAAAATAAAAATATAAAATGTTATGTAAAATCATGTGTTTATATTGTCAAGTGGGAACTGAACGTGATCTAAAGTGTGTAACATCTACACTATAACTTGTTGTTATCCCATAATAAAAGTTATGCTGTAACTTTATGCCATACTGCTTCAAAAAATGAATAATTTTTAGTGCTTAGGTTAAATGGCTTAAATGGTCTTGGTGTTCCACATAATTTCACATAATGGATGTTTGCTTATTTCAAATTCTTTCTAGATATTACTGCTCTTTTTTGCCTAAATATCTTTGTCTTATCTGCCTTTCATAAATTCTCAGTAGACCACACATATCCACCTACTCAGTGCTTTACAGTACATGTGGCTGTGCACAGACAGGCACTATTTTGCTCTCTGTCTACAAAGGAAAGTATCTGCAGAGGAGCAATCATTTTCATAGTGTGCTATGAGTGACAGATATGCCTTTAGCTGTTTTTATAATTTATGGGAAGAGTAACTGGTTACAGAGGAAGAAGGATTTGGAAATGCAAAATATTTTAATGGGTAAGACAGAGAATGGTCATAATCAAGCAGGGGTCAAATACCAAGAATGGAAAAAAAGACAAATAGTTTTCCAAAAATCCAAAATGATAGGTCAGACTCTTAAATCCCCATTCTAAAATGCATTTCCCTTACTCCTGCATAAAGAAAAAAAATCAATCAAAAAGGCCTTATCAGTGATTCAATATGTGAAACAGCACAGTGCTAACTTTAAATAAGAGAGTTGGACTTATTGGTAAACCTTCAGAACAAAGGCTGATCACAATGTTGCAAAGGTGAATAGCAACCAACAATACACCAACGAGTACTTTCTTATTATTGACTACTTGCATTTTCTTGAGTAATTTATTTAACAATATTTTAGCAAAGACTAAATGAATTTTGCATATTGTGAGCATACAACTAGATGACTTGACATGTGGATTATGCAACATGAGTAACAGAAGATTTTTTTATTGATATTTTTGATTTTGTTTACAGTAGTCACCATTGGCTCCTGTTGTATCAGAAATTTTGTTATGTCCTTTTCTCCACAAAATCATGAGATTAAAAATGTTTCTTGGGCATCACTACAAGCTATATTGGGTAAGTAACACACATTACAAAAAAATTATGATTTTTGGGTGGAGTACATACTGTATTATATCATAGATATGCAGTCCACAAAGGATACCCCTACTACCTAGAATTTCTGATAAGCACTACACAGCAGAACCAAGTGGAAAAGTAGAAATGCTGATGCTCATGTCAACATCTGTGAAACATTTGGTACATTGCAGCTGTAGTTTGTTAAGAGTAGTGACGAGCAAACCCCATGGAGTTCACTTTGCCATGAGTTCTGCAAAATCACGGACATGTTTGGGAACTTCGCCAGTCTCCACAAAATACTGGTATATTGAAGATAATAGGATAGGAGGAACTGAACTAGTTTTAAGTAGATTATAATGGTGCAATGTTCTTCTATGTGTCCCTGAGGGCTAGGGAAGCACATGCCAACTATGCAGGAATGATTACTGTGGTCAGAAATGTAATCTATGCGTTAAGGAGGCAGTGCTATCTACTGTACCACCTTGCCACAAACAACAAAAGATGCAGATGGAACGAATACCACAAACAAAATACAATAAATAACCACAAAGTAGCAATAAGTAAGTAAAATATATGCTCACATATTTCAAATATACCCTCATAGCGCTCACAGAGTTCCAGTTTTGGGGCACACATTGGCCATGTGAGACTAGCTCCTTTAATTATTTCGAGTTGCAGCTCAGGCCACAGCTGGATTATGATTTTAGTCTCCTATGTATATGTGCAGATACTTGCCACTCTTTTTCCATCAAAAAGACTGAAACAACTTGTAAATAGTAATAAATTATTATTATTTCCTAGGTTCTCCTTTGTTTTCTGACAAGGGGAGGGGCAGGGACTTGTTTTGACTTATAGTTGTGGCATATGGTTAATCTTGCAAGGATACAGTGGTGCTGTGCTGCGATTTCAAAGGGTGTAGCATGATTTATCCTGTATCGTGATTGAGAGAATAAAAGTTTAAAAAAAAGGTAACTTTTCCAAGTGCTATAAATTTACACCGGCTGTTACAGACGCAAATCAAATGTATGTTTTTATTGCATAAAATTGACAATAAGAGCAGCTCACTACTCAAAATGGTAAATTTGCGAGGCAGTCAGGATCGAACCGAGGAACTCTTGATTACAAATCAGCAATTCTTACCGCTGCGCCGCAGAAGCTGTTGTGCTATCCTTGTACCTTTTCTGAAAGTGTTTATTTGATCTTTGGACTGCAGGCTTCACAAATCATACAGTTTATGTCTACATTTTGTCATTTATTACTAAAATATGAAAAATGTTTCTGTTTTAACGATGTATTTACATAGATTGTTGTAGAAACGGAACACACGTGAAATGCATGTGTTCCAAATAACGATCTATTATTTCCCTATACAGCTCTAGGTACCTGACTCCCAGATAATCAAGGCTGGAACTGGGAGAACTTTGTGCCCATTCTATGGTGGTGGGGGGATGGTATAGTAGGCTGCTTGTTGCTTGTCTTGATCGGCACATTTACAAGAGAAAAGTTGCTGATGGAGAGGTGCGAAGGGATTTAAGGTGGGCCGGATTTACGAGTTTTTTCGTAGGCTTTGGTAATTCTAGTGTTAAACACCACAGCCACAATAATCATACACAGGTAAATACTCAAAATATACACAATTCTCTCTCCAACTCTCCTCTACAACTCCCAGCAGCTTTGTTCTCCTCCACCTGACTCTGGCTTGCTTGCTGGGTTCTGCAGTCCTTTATATAGTCCTTGACCCAGAAGTGCTTCTGCTCTTCCGTCCATGTGACTTGCCAGCACTTCCTGGTCAGCTGGAGAATTCCAAGTCTTTAATCAGCCCGGAAGTACTTCGGGGCTCCCATCCTCATGATGTCCTAGTACTTCCGAGCTATAAGGAAAGCACGACTCCTTTGGTCCTTCCACAGCACGCTCTGGCGGCACCCTCGGCACCCAACAGGGCTGAGATAGCGAATTCCAAGTCCCAGGATGCCCTGTGGGAATCCGGGGCACTGCTATACTCCAGGGAAGCTGCCATCTAGCATCTTGGGGGAGGCAGTGTCCCTTACAATATATATATGGTATTTGAAATTACTGGTAGACATACTATATACAAGGGATACTATATAGATATTAATACTGATTAGTTTGCACAAATACGCGATATATGAATAAATATAGATATATAAAATATTGTATGTGTAGAATAGATATATGTATACAGGTGAAATATACATAAAGTGCAGTCACAAGTTATTGATATTTAGAAATGTCAGCTATTGAGTATTAAGCATTGAGAGTTCAGAATGGTGATGGTATCATCAAAGAAACTGTTCCTGAGCCTGCTGGTGCTGGACCTAAGGCTTCTGTATCATCTTGTTGATAGAAGGAGCGTAAACTGTCCATGGTTGGGGTGCGAGGCATCCTTGATAATGCTGCAAACCTGTTGCAAATACCATGTATAATACAGGTCAGTGATGGTCGGCAGTGGGATGCAGATGATGTGCTGGGCAGTTACCATACCACACCATAATGCAGCTAGTGAATATTCTTTCAATAGTGCAGAAAATAAAGTCTTCTAGTAAAGAGTAGAAGTGATTATTGTCCAAGAAAGGTCCTCACAGATGTGGAAAGTTAAATGTGGAGCTAAAGTCAAAAAATAACATCCTAACATAGGAGCTGTTATTGTCTAGGTGTGTCAATGCAGAGTGAAGAGCCAAGGATATGGCATTGTCTGTTGACCTATTTGGATGATAAGAAAACTGGTAGGGATGTAGTGTGGGTGGTAAGCTGGATTTGAGGTGGGCCAAGACCAGTCTCTCAAAGCACTTGGTAAGGATGGGGGTGAGTCATTCCGGTTACTTAGAGAGGATATTTTAGGTACCAATACAATCATTGTGGACATAAGACATGCAGGGATGACAGCCTGTGCCAGATTGAAGATTTTACTGAAAACCTCAGACAGTTGACCAGCGCAGGATTTAAGCACATGCCCTGGTACGCCATTTGGAAAGCAGCCTTGTATGCATTCACTTTGCTAATGCAGATTGTACAGTGAAGGTGGTAAGTCTGATAGGTTAGTCGTCTGGGGAAGGGACAGTTTTGGTTGCATGTTTTTTATTGTCCCGATCTAAATGAGCATAAAAGTAAATGAAAATAGTAACCATATTACTATTAATCTGCAAAAATTGGGGAGACATAGGGTTTCACGATGACCACGTGCCACCATGCTCCATGCTTTTTGTTTGTCATATGTCATATGGGTAAAACAGGTTAAAATAAAAGAAGCATACTAACTATATTTTTTTCAGAATTTCTTCTGAAAGTGGGCACTGAGTAATTGACAACAACATAATTTTTTCATTTTTTTTGTTTTCAGTGACTCCCCACACTTTTGACTTCTTTGAGATTTTGAATGGTTAAATAGAGAGCGTCATACACTGCAGGACCCCAAGTTTTGTTTCTGCACCTTAGTTATTCCTGAATGTACTATGTGATTGCTCTTTTGTTTTTAATTGCTCAGATAAAGATAAGGCAAGTGAAATGTTATATAAAATAAAAGAAGGAAAAAAGTGAAGTTTATGTAAACTACTGAAGATATGTTAATTTAGATGGAGCTGTCTGTTAGCATAGCCTTTTTTGTTATCTGGTGGTAGAATTCAAAGATTTATAGATTATTTTTGAAACATACTTTTGTTATTTTTGTTTGTCTGATTGAGTTGAGTTCAGATACCATGTTTAATTTCCAACATTCCAAATGGATTAATGAAAAATACATTGAATATTTCTTATTCCCCTTTGATGGATGCTCATTTAATGTCTAACCTAATATCTAACCATTTAGTTTGTATAAAAATATTAATGACTTAGATATGTCTCTGTTTTACTGTAATGTATTTTTCATTATATCTTTTAAAGCTCAATAGTTAATACATTAACAAAGTTATAACAAAATAGGAAAATGAGTATTTGAAAATAAAAAAAAAATAAGACCAATATATTTGTGATTATCATTACTTAGCCCAAACCAAACCCCACTTTAAACAGTTTAATGTACTTTTCTCTAACGAATTAATAGTAAAAATAATTAAAAATAAGTATAGCAGAGCATGGATTATCCAAAGTTTTGGGAATTGAGGAAAGCGTAGATAATCAAACAATAGAGAATAAAATGAAGCATTTTTAAGCCCATCATATGTTAAAATATGTGATTTAATATTAGTTGCATGTTAAATGATGCATTAGGTTGTTTTGAAAGTAATAATGCATTTAGGTCTAAATAGAAAATGTACAGTATAATAGTCAACTTTACTTGACATGTATGTTTTTGTTTTTTTTGAGGTGGCAGAAAATCATTTAACACAATGAGCAGCTTTTGAGTAATCTTATTAATCTTATGATGTGTGGAAGAAAAATGTTTCCTATTGGTATTATGCTAATGGTTCTGTACTGTTTGCCAGAATGTACAAATAAGAATCATGACTGTTCACGATGGCTTAAATCTTTAATAATACTGTTAGCCTTTCTAAGCTCTTGTGTTATACAGAGTTTATTCTTTTATTATTATTTATTTATTAATTATTGTAATATTTGTATTATTTGCCTTCTTTTTCTTCTGATTATTATTATTATTATTATTAGCAAGGTATACCACAAGAATGTGTAATTAATGAAGGCCGGCAATTTGAGCACTTACGAGATTGTATCTACTTTAAGTGCTCTGTGCCATTATGAGTTTCCTTTGAGTTAATAAAGTTAATATAGCTATTGAGTTAATAAGGCTGTTGTAATAATCCCCACCTGTATGTCTTTTTCCATATGAACCACTGTTAACTTATGTTTGCTCACCACTGTATACAGTAGGTCCTGGACAGAGGGAAACTGTGTACTGTTACTATTCTGTGAGCACTCTACCACCCTCCGGAGTGCCCATAGAAGAATGTGTTGCAGCCAGTGAGGAAGAATGTGCATCTGCAGATGCTGACAAGTATATATGGAGACATCCATGTGTTTTTCAGACATCTAAGGACTACAGAGTGCTTATGTTGAGGATCAGTATGAAATTAGCGATTCTGATAGTACCTGTACGAGTATGCTAGTGTTTGCCAGTTAGGAAGTCTAAAATCCAGTTGCACATCTTGGCATTAACTCCTGAATCTAGGGATTTGTTATTCTGCTTTGATGATATACCAGTATTGAATGCTGAGCTATAGTCTACAAATGGTTTTTATTATACCAGGTGCACTAGCATGGTATGTGGTAAATAGGAACTAAAGGCAGGATTATTGGCATTAAGCATCTTTTGTTGCAGTGTAACTATAATCCAAATTGTTGCCATCCATGGGATGCAGGTAACATGCTTGTGAAAAATATTACTTAAATTTGCTTAGCCTCCAGCACCAATAAAAAATCTTTGAAAGTAAGTAAAAAAAATACAAATTTAAATTTTTATTACTAAAACCAAATATGATTGCAGCCCTAACTTAGTTATATAAATATGTGAACATTAAATGTTGTGCTTGTGAAATTACTTTGTACTGGTCTTACACAAGTACTTATCAGTGATTGCGAGCAACTGCACTGAATCCCCAGTAGCTGTTTATAACATGTTGCAGCAGCTGATCAGTGCTGGATGTAGAATAACAGGGATGTGATGTAATTTGATAGTTGTGATCTCCTGTACTTGATTATGCCCTTTATCACACCTCTCTATTGCCAATCACATCTACAGTTGATTGGCAATGGCACTTACATGGTAACCACTTGAAGCAGTTTAATCAGTCCTCACAGCATTTTTAAACAAGTTTCTTTCTAGTGCTAGTCATTTGTCCTTGGAATTATTTCTTGAGCTTTCTTGAGTTTTAAAAGTCTCTATTGGTTTGATATTTTGCTTGTGTATTTGGACTTTGTTTTTGCCTAGTATTTTTGATTTTGTTTTTCATCCAATTTGTGATTTTATATTTTCATCCGTTTTTAGATGTGTTTGCATGTAACATATAAAGCGCCTACTGTCCTCATCATGTCTGTCTGTATGGCTGTCTTCAAGAAATAACTCGGGTCCTAGTGAAACAGTTTTATTGAAATTTTATTAATTACATATCTGTCAAACAGTATTGAATTTACAACCTGTTATTAGAATTATAATGAAATAACACAAGCTGGAAAAAGACCGTGCAACAAAATGTGTATTGTGATATGCTTATTTACATTGTTCATGTGTTGACTCTGTCAAGATCTGCCCAGCTCACAAGCTCAAATTATGGAGGCTTCACTTCCAGAAGTAAGCCTCAAACCACACATAACTATTGTCAAGGACAGACTTCTCCTAAGAATTAAGAATCCAAAACCAAACTGAACAAGAGAAGGCTTTTCTCGATGTCAAAAGCAAAATACTCTTGGAATTGCAGGTTTTTAAAGCCCTAAGGGCAGAACCCCCTTAGGGTCAGTATAAAGAAAACAAAATGAACTAATAGATACATAAGTAACATAATAGAAACATAGATAATAGTATAGTTCAACAAATAATACTCATAGAAAACCAATAACAATTAAACAGAAAGCAAACAAACTGAATTTACTAAATATTTAGAAGACAACAAAAACATTAACTAAAAAACAAAGAAACTTGAGACATGAATAAAACCCTGGCTATATCATAACTAACTTATCTTACTTATCTTTCTCAGCTTGTCTATCAATAGGAAGGTCTTACATTACCTACAACTCAGAAAAAAAGAAAATTTCCCTATAAGGAATGATCCACAGTTCTTTCAGAATTTGGACAAAAATATTGAATCAATTCATTCACTATTTTTTTCAAACTTGCTTATCCTGATCATGGTCACAGGGAAGCTGGTGCCAGCAAGCAGTTGATGCAAAGCAAGAACAATCTCTGGAATGGGAGCCAGTCCATTACAGGGTGTACACATAGAGACACACAAACACACAATAGCGTCAATTTAGTGATGCTAGCCCATTTTATGCATGTCTTTGAACTGCAGGTTTCACACAGGGAGCATCCAGGATGTGAACCCTGGTCTCCATGTTGCGAGGCAGCAGCAGTACCACACAAAATATTTAATGCTGTCTGCTAGGCCTCTGCTTAATCTTTTTTTTATTTTGGCATTTCAGTAAACATAAAAAACCTCATAATGGGCTCTTAGATCAATTAGCTCTTTGTAATATTGAGTGTGGTCATCAATTTTTAAAACATTGTTTAAACTGTATTCTTAAATGAACTGTTTTTTACTTATTGTAATGATCTATAATGTTAATATAAAAGTAATAATAATAAAATCAAACTAGCACAAAGACAGTAGTTATAATGATACAAAATAGGTATAAGAGCTAGGTCTGCATGTAGTTTCAAATAATAATAATAATAATTCTTTGCATTTATATAATTGAACCAGCAAAGGAATACTGTTTGTATCTATGTAATGTTTTCATTATAAAAGTTCAAAGACAGTGTAACCATTTACCATTTGAAGAAATGTGATTTTCTCTATTCCAAGATTAAATGTTAGTCATTTAGTCACTGGTGTTTCCAAAAAGAAAACAAAAATGAGCAACCATTTTGTCATTGCCCTGTAACCAAGGAACATCCTGTGTAATATTTTTTTTTTTTTTTTTCTTTTCATGTTTACACGAGGCGGCACAGTGGCGCAGTGGTAACGCTGCTGCCTCGCAGTTAGGACACCTGGGTTCGCTTCCCGGGTCCTCCCTGTGTGGAGTTTGCATGTTCTCCCCGTGTCCGCATGGGTTTCCTCCAGGCGCTCCGCTTTCCTCTCACAGTCCAAAAGACATGCAGGTTAAGTGGATTGGCGATTCTAAATTGTTCCTAGTGTGTGCTTGGTGTTTGTGTGTGTCCTGGTGGGTTGGCACCCTGCCCGGGATTGGTTCCTGCCTTGTGCCCTGTGTTGGCTGGGATTGGCTCCAGCAGACCCCCGTGACCCTGTGTTTGGATTCAGCGGGTTGGAAAATGGATGGATGTTTACACGATCTAGTAACAAAACACAACAAACTTAAAATACATAAAGCTGATACTTAGTGTTAAAGTGCAAATCAGACCATATATATAAAATGTTGCATTAAAGCAAATCCTATTTTGTTTAAGGAGTATAACAGTTGTCATACACACACGAGTAGGAGGCAGCTAAAGAGCCTGAGTAATTGTATTACCACCACCGACTGAGGGGGTGGCAGAGTGTGCTGACTGTCTTTCTCAGTTACATGCAGACCATTCCTGGGTATTCCTGCCAGGTTCCGGCAACCCTTGATGATGGAACTTCCGGTTCTGCCCCCAGAGATGACGTCACTTCTGGCCCCGACAACATCACTTCCGGTTCCGGCCCTAAAGATGACGTCACTTCCTGAACAGGCCTTTAAAGCTGCCATCTTTCTTGTCTTTGATGAGTTCTGTTTTGGACTCAGTCTTGCGAACATTTTTGTTCAATCATTTCAAGTTTAGCAGCCAGGATACAATATATGGGAGGCTGCCCCAAATCCTTTATCATGTCTTTTGGCATTATTTGTCACAGTGGCGTAGCCAGCAGGATGGGTTCCCAGAAGAAACCAGGACCAGAACAAAGATATAACGAAGTGGGAAAGTACTGGGGAACAGGTGGCATTATGGCTACGGCCGTCAGAGCTAACCACCTATCAGCCTGCTACTTATTTTTACAGTGCCTCCCCAACAACTTTGCCCAGCCGGTCTGGGGAACTTTCCATTCTATGAACGAGCTAATAAGCCTCATAAGACCGCCTAAGCCAGCCTCGAAATCTGTGAGAGCAGAACGGTCCTCTAGTGGATTTTCTAGAGATTATGTCCTACAAAATAAGTCTCTTCCAACACAAACTGGAGCCTGTTCTGAGGTCTCTGGGCTATTTGGCATGCAACCTGCCCGGGAGCGAGGCAGAATGCAGGTGGAAGGGGAAAGGCAGTTTATGCACACATACCAACCCCCTGACAGTATTGAATACAGGACCTGTAGTCATTAATGGTTATAAACTTGAAGCGTTGTTTGACTCCAGCAGCAACATCTCCATTGTTGATTGCTGATATGTCTTACCGTGTCAATGGATTAAAATAAAGACCAGTATTACGTGTATAATCAGAGAAACCTGTAAATACAAAACTGGCCTATGTTTTGTTAGTCAGGGAGGATCGCTTAAAAAATTTCCCATGGCGGTCCTCTCCAATCCACCTTTTCTAGTAATTCTGGGGCAGGACTGGTCTGATAATAAATGCGGTAGACTATTGACTACTCCTGTTCAAAGCTTAGGCCTAATTATAAATGGGGATGACCCATCTCAAGCTGCCTCCACGCCATGTAATCAGCCAGCGGAGAGAGGTACAGAAGCCCACGAGAAGGACCGTTGCAGGCGGACACATCATCCACCCTTGAGGTCTGACCCTCTCTCCAAAATACACTTCTTTCAAAAGGGAGCAATGGAATGGGTCTGGGCTGAAGAGGGGGCCTTGTCACACACGTGCGAGTAGGAGGCAGCTAAAGGGCCTGAGTAATAGTAATACCACCACTGACCGGGGTGTGGCGGAGTGTTCTGACTGTCTTTCTCACTTACTTGCAGACCGTTCCTGGGAAATCCCGCCAGGTTCCTGCACCCTTGATGACAGCACTTCCGATCCGGCCCCAAAGCACTTACGTGCGACCCACAGGGGTTCAATTTTAAATACATAGTCGCTTGGGGCGTGTCGCGGCACGTGACATGAACACGCTAACGTCTACCTGGATTGGTTAGTGAGGTAGATGGAGGTGGCAGATTGGCCGGACAATCTTGCCGGTTATATTTAAGGAGTTACCAGCCAACAGGGGTCGTCAGTGGAACTAAAGGCAAAGTAGGAGTAAGCACTGCGGAGCTATTGGAGTAACAGTTGTGATTTTGGTGGTTTTGTAAATATTCTTTTGTATACAGAGTTATATATCTCCTAGTGATCATTTTGGTGGAGGTATACTGTATATACTTGGTGCTAGGATAATTTTGATTTGGGGTTTGGTGTAATTGTTTTTGTATATACACACACTTGTTTTTTTTCTTTCCTGTTGAAGGCGTTTCTTGAGCCAGAGATAAAAGAAGACAACCTTCATTATTGGAGTGTGTGTGTGTGTAGTTTTTTGTAGGAGTGCACTGTTTTTGTAAATACACCATATTTTTTTGTTTTTTATTTATTTCTGAAGAAGTGTCAGTGCTGAAGAACTGTGTCTCAAAGCCCACCTGACACTACTGCATTTTTAGTTGTACAGCACTTTTGTAAATAAACTTACACTATTCACCCTTCAATTTTTGTCTGTGTCCCATCTCTCCACTGATCCTGTTTGGTTCATAAACTATCAGATGTCTAGAAGGTAGGCTGGGACCACTACACGGGATATCACAATTCATTTTGAATTTGTGAAGCTTATTCACTCCTTAATTTACTTGGTTACAGGAGTCCTTGTTGTTATAACTATGTTGGTCTTGTAGTCATCTTTGTAATATCCAGGCTACGGCAGTGAATTATGAATTATAAACCACAAAGCTTATTATCAACACAGACTCATTGCTTCAGTTTTACAAATATGTAAGCAAATGTGCTATTACTATTAACGGACCTTAGGACATTCCTCACTGTGGATATGTGCTTTTCTGTAGTCTTATTAGCAACCATACATCACAATAACAAGTCATAGTGGTTACCAATTTGCAGCTTTACAAATACCAACATGAGACTAAAAGATAGATATCAGTACCAGTTTGAGAGCAGCTAGATACCCAAGTATGAGCATCCTGCTCAAACCAAATGTCTCTTATTGGCATCAGTTCCATAAAAACTGCCATTATCTCCGGTCTCTGATTCTAGCATTTCAGTAGATGTTGAAAGGTGTTGCTGTTCCAAAGAATTAACCGGAACATTCATCTGTCTTATTTTGTTCTTGTACAATCTGATAATGTTCTTAGTTATTGTGGAGTTTTATCTCATCTGTTTTTATAGAATGGTGCTCTGATGTAAACATATAATCATGTTTAGTCATTTATTCACATTTGGCCTTCTACATGTTAGTGGCTTCATACATTTTGTTAGTCTGCCTTCTAGCATGACATTCAACACCTTGATTGTCATTTGCTTAACTGCAATCTTTCATTTTCCCTCCCACACATTTCATCTTACCTTTTTAGTTTTATATTTTGACCAGTGTTTCAGGTGGCAGTATGATTTATGAGATTTCAGAATACAAGTGCGTACCATATTATGAATGTTGTTTACCATTTAAAGAGGTAGGTTTTTAATAATGATTCCCTTCATGATCAATGAAATAAGCTAGTAGAACTTTTACACCAATAACAACAATTACAACATTGAGGAGTTAAATCAGTCCATACAGACTGCTTGATGAGCTCATAGCATTTCAAGGTCCAAATATGCTATCCTATAAGACTAAAGTGTGACATTACTGAACATATGTACTTTCTGTATTTCTGCAAGAGTTCCAATGATTTATTTTCTGTTTTCAGTGTTAAATGCTATTGCAGTTAGTATTCACAGTTATCATTTGACACATCTGTTAAAATCATCCTGCCAATCCACAGTAAAATATTTAATGAAATGTTCAAGGTAGTTAGTCAACAGACAAAAACAAAAACAAATGAAGAATGTGAGATTAACCATCAAAGGCAAAAATGTTAATCAAATAATCAAATTCAAATGTCAAAGTCCATCCCTTGGTCTATCACCTTTCCCTGTCTGATGTGAAAACGTCATATTTCATTGAGAATTGAAAGAATTGAGATTTTAATCCAAAACTTGGAAACAGAGGAACATTTCAATCATCAGTGTAATGACATCACACATCACTACATTGAGGATGCATGACTGGTAATTAGAGCCTGTTTTCTATAAATCATATTTTGGCAACCATATAAAGACATGTTCAAAATGGTGATAATTGTGAAACCCACACACAATAGTGATACAATAATGTAACTGTTATAGCACTTAAATTAAATAGCAGTAAGAAAAAACTGAACAAAATCAATTTGTGGAGTCCAAACTTCATGTTCAATACGCTGCACTTTTAGATAAACTATAACCTATTTTACTTTTTGCAAAAGGATCCCCAAAAGTATTATCTATCTATGAGGGACATTCAAAAAGTTTCTGCACTTTTATATTTTCGTTGGAAACGGTGAAGGTGGGAGGAGTAGTAATTGGACATTAAAAAGTTGGTATGACGCTGGGAAAATTGCATCTCAAAGGAAGGTGACCATATAGAAAAGTGGTGTAGTTTGTTTTTGACATTCTTAATAAATAGAGTTTAAAAAGTGTGGAAACATTTTGAACGTCTCTTGTATCTTTCTAAAGTCTTACTGATGATGAGAACACCTTAGCTTTGCCCCATACCTGCCAAATATTTTTTGACAATGATTAATTCTTATCTGTATAACGCATATCCTACCACCGATGTCATATAGTATGTACTAAAAGAGTGTGGCCCAATGTTGATGATGATGAAAAAGACAGATTTCTAATAAACTAATATACTATGCCTGGTAGTGTGCCTCCATTGTTTGACAGTTTATACCACAGTACATTCCAATACCTGCTATATGTTTTTATTGCTTACGGTGCTGTTTTCTGATTCAGTCTTAATAAAATGTTTTCTGTATTTTGATAGATTTATTAAACAAGCATGTTAAATTGATTAATATCATCCACTTTATATTCTAAATAGGAAATTAAAAAATGAGCTTTAAATATGTACTTCTGACACGTTCTCTTTGATTCACGGCTAGGTAGTTCATATCTTTTGAAAGGGACTGGCCTTCATACCTCTTTTCGTAGCAAAAGTTTTCAGGGGCATAAAGTCTCACCGATCAATCAAATACATATTCTGAAGAAAGAATTGCTGTTTTACTTATCTGTTTACTGCCTGAGGACAGCATCAATCACTATTTGCTGGACTGGACACAGATTTAATATCCATTCATTAAAACTATTAAAAGGAAAAAAGAACAAATTACAAGTATAGTAATAAATCCACACACACTTTCCTCAGTGACTCTGAACCAAATGGCAGAATGTTTGAAAAGGGATTGTTGGATAAGTAGATTTTGTGGAAAAAACCTTAAGGCATTTAAGAATATAGTCCACAAACAGACATTTTTGGTCTAAAACTCGTAAGTGGGTTCTTCCATCTGATGAGGCAGAAATGGTCATATAGTGACTTTAGTGTATCCATTGACAAGATCCTTATCTGGTTTATGGTGGCACACTGTGCTAGCTAAACTAACAACTAAACAAATTGACTTCTAAAGTAATGAAAAAAAAATCTTCAGACAAATCATTCTGTAAATCGTTATGTATGGTATGAATAGTAAATAGTGATTGCCAGCTGGATTGGAGTCAAAGTTTCCTATTTTTGAGATCCCTTTGGTCACACGTGATGCAGATGTGACAGATGAAATGATACACTCCTACAACACAAAGTACATAAGATGATACCAAATGTAAAAATGACAATAATATACTACTTTTTTCAAATAAAAAGATAAAAATTTCACAGCTTGTAGTGCTGGCTTGAACTAAGAAGACAATCCCTCAAACTTCTATTTCTATTCAGTGTCACCATCTTCCAGTTCATACAAGCAAGCTGTTCTACATTTGTGTCTCCCAAGTCTAGAATACTTTTCCTTGGAATCATCTTTGCTGTCAGGGTCACCCCAACAAATTCCACAGATGCTTACATATATAAACCTACTGTTTTATTTAAAGGTGTGAGTACTCATGTAGGTTCTGGGCTATTCTTGTTAAGCAAGATTCCATGTCCTCAATGGATCTTACTTACGGCCATTTGCCTTGACTTAACTTTTATTTAGCAGCTCCCAGTAGAATTGCTTTTTGGGAATCTCTTACTTATACTGAGCACACTGCTAGTGTGGTTGCTGCTTATCCCCGCTATCACAAAGAGAAGCTATTCAGTTTCAGTTTCTAATATTTCCAGTCCCACAACACTTTAATTCTCTATTCTGCCAGTTGTTTTAAAACCTCTTGCCAGCTGGGAAAACTATAACAATACGTACAGTATATACTGTATCCTGGCTTCTATGCAGAAATAAACAGAAATTCTTAAACAAGCAATAATCAAAAGCTGAGCCAAATCGAACCTTATTATTAATTCTGTCTGATGAAATGAATACATCTGCATGGGGAGAAGCATAATCGGGGAATTTTCATCGGAAATGAATTGAAAGCATACAAAAATGCAAATATTTGCGGAAACTAATGTTAGTTTTACATAATGCACCAGAGTTAATTATCCCCCCTCTACTGTATTTTTAAATTCTTCTTTGCAACTGCAGTACAAGATTCACATATAAGAACAAATAAGGTACCCCTACAGCTTGATTTTTTTCAACTAAGATATTTAGTTTAGTTACCTCAAGACCTGAAGAGAGTTAATATTATTGTGTACTGCAATGGGGAGGCTTTCCCTACAAAGGCGGCACAGCAGGTGGCTAGCGCTCATTAAGAATTATAAATAATTAACACCAACATTCTGAAGTATAGGTTTACTGCACGGGGTGGGTTAATTTAGCTTTATTGAATTATTCTTTAATTTGTGTAAAGCCCATGTTGCTTGTCTGAGACCCATCAGGGAGTAATTAGGGGTAATTAGGTACAGCTGGAAAGCTGCTCACTTGACAACTGGATAGCCACACATTTTAAATTCACCTCTTTGGAATCAGGAAGAGAAGAACTCAGTCAAGAATGAGCTGCAAGCCTCAGGCAGAAAAGATAGCCAAAAACGTTATCATCAAATGTATTTTCTTTATCTAATTCCCAAAGTATTTGTATAACAGGAGGTACACTTTTGTAAGAGTTGTCTCTAACAAGTCTTTTTTCAAAGCTGCCAAAATAAACAAATATTGTGCATATACATATAAAAAGGGGTGAATACACATGGAATACTGTACCAAATAAACTGGATCCAACCACAAATGAATTGCATGTCTGTATTGCCAGGAATGGTATTGGGTTCCCCACTTGCTGACCACACAGCATACACCTTCTGTCTCCACCTCTATCTTTCACAATCCTGTCCTCTGTTTTTCCAATCAATCAAAAACTTGCTTCAACTTGCCTGCTGACCCAGTGAGGTACTGACCAGAGATGCATTTAAATCTGCTGCTAGGGTCCCTTGCAGCTAAATCCATAATCACTTATGAGGTAGGGGGGGAACACCAAATCAGAACTTTCTTGATCAAGCCCCAGTGTTCCATGAGCTTTTGTAGCCCCAAGAAGGCTCTAATTAAAACTATTTTACTCCAAAACAAAACCATACTAAAAATAACTTTTTGTTCTTCATTATCCTCTCCTTTCTTCCTTGGAAAAGCTGGTTTACCTTTTGCCAGCAATAAAATCATCCAATAATTGCCAAACTGCCACACATGTTTATGGTAGTGCTACATTAATGTTGTGATACATTTAAACACAAATGAAAATAAAGTAGTTTGAAATGGATTAACATACAATGCATCCGGAAAGTATTCACAGCGCATCACTTTTTCCACATTTTGTTATGTTACAGCCTTATTCCAAAATGGATTAAATTCATTTTTTTCCTCAGAATTCTACACACAACACCCCATAATGACAACGTGAAAAAAAGTTTGAGGTTTTTGCAAATTTATTAAAAATAAAAAAACTGAGAAATCACATGTACATAAGTATTCACAGCCTTTGTTCAATACTTTGTCGATGCACCTTTGGCAGCAATTACAGCCTCAAGTCTTGTTGAATATGATGCCACAAGCTTGGCACACCTATCCTTGGCCAGTTTCGCCCATTCCTCTTTGCAGCACCTCTCAAGCTCCATCAGGTTGGATGGGAAGTGTCGGTGCACAGCCATTTTAAGATCTCTCCAGAGATGTTCAATCGGATTCAAGTCTGGGCTCTGGCTGGGCCACTCAAGGACATTCACAGAGTTGTCCTGAAGCCACTTCTTTGATATCTTGGCTGTGTGCTTAGGGTCGTTGTACTGCTGAAAGATGAACTGTTGCCCCAGTCTGAGGTCAAGAGCGCTCTGGAGCAGGTTTTCATCCAGGATGTCTCTGTACATTGCTGCAGTCATCTTTCCCTTTATCCTGACTAGTCTCCCAGTCCCTTCTGCTGAAAAACATCCTCACAACATGATGCTGCCACCACAATGCTTCACTGTATGGATGGTATTGGCCTGGTGATGAGTGGTGCCTGGTTTCCTCCAAACGTGACGCCTGGCATTCACACCAAAGAGTTCAATCTTTGTCTCATCAGACCAGAGAATTTTCTTTCTCATGGTCTGAGAGTCCTTCAGGTGCCTTTTGGCAAACTCCAGGCAGGCTGCCATGTGCCTTTTACTAAGGAGTGGCTTCCGTCTGGCCACTATACCATACTGGCCTGATTGGTGGATTGCTGCAGAGATGGTTGTCCTTCTGGAAGTTTGTCCTCTCTCCACAGAGGACCTCTGGAGCTCTGACAGAGTGACCATCGGGTTCTTGGTCACCTCCCTGACTAAGGCCCTTCTCCCCCGATCGCTCAGTTTAGATGGCTGGCCAGCTCTAGGAAGAGTCCTGGTGGTTTCGAACTTCTTCCGCTTACGAATGATGGAGGCCACTGTGCTCATTGGGACCTTCAAAGCAGCAGAAATTTTTCTGTAACCTTCCCCAGATTTGTGCCTCGAGACAATCCTGTCTCGGAGCTCTACAGACAATTCCTTTGACTTCATGCTTGGTTTGTGCTCTGACATGAACTGTCAACTGTGGGACCTTATATAGACAGGTGTGTGCCTTTCCAAATCATGTCCAATCAACTGAATTTACCACAGGTGGACTCCAATTAAGCTGCAGAAACATCTCAAGGATGATCAGGGGAAACAGGATGCACCTGAGCTCAGTTTTGAGCTTCATGGCAAAGGCTGTGAATACTTATGTACATGTGCATTCTCAATTTTTTTATTTTTAATAAATTTGCAAAAATCTCAAGTAAACGTTTTTCACGTTGTCATTATGGGGTGTTGTGTGTAGAATTCTGAGGAAAAAAATGAATTTAATCCATTTTGGAATAAGGCTGTAACATAACAAAATGTGGAAAAAGTGATGCGCTGTGAATACTTTCCGGATGCACTGTAAATGGACCTCTGAAAATCACTACTATTAGAGGACCTGCACACAGAAACATGCATATTCACATTGATGGTATTTATTCTGCAGTGGGCTGGCGCCCTGCCCGGGGTTTGTTTCCTGCCTTGCACCCTATGTTGGCTGGGATTGGCTCCCGCAGATCCCCGTGACCCTGTAGTTAGGATATAGCGGGTTGGATGATGGATGGATGGTATTTATTGCTCACAATTTAAAAATGCCGATCTAGTTGACTTACACATTTAATAAATAAGAAAATTATATTCTAAACTTTGTAAAACAGCAATATTTAATACCAAAATTAAATATTTTTATTTATTAGTACCAAAAATATGATAATTTAAGACAAGTTTCCATTTATCAGTATAAGTTGCAGTTAGGAGCTTATTAAAAATACAATTAAGTTTAAATCACTGAAGAAAATTATAAGAAAAAAACTAATTAAATTCATACTGTTATCTTTGACATGATGTTACTATGAGGGATCTTTTTTACAATTCAAGAATGCAAAAAGAGTTTTAAAAAAAAATTACATATTTTACTGAGGGGGCAAATATGTGTGCTTTACTTCTTTTAGAAATAGATTATTAAAATTTTGTTCTTACAAGTTTGCTCACAAATATTTAATTACCAAATTATAATAAAATATCTTCAAGCATAAACAATATTAGATGCTTCACATTTAAATATTTATTTTTTAGTAAGTAAATTAGAATAATGAGCTTCCAATAAATAGCTAAAGCTGAACATTTCTGCATGGTAACATGGCTTCTGGTTAGCTGTTCCTGTGACAAGGTTCCATCAAGAGAGCTGTGTTTAACACATTAAGTGCTTAAATGGCACTAGTGACACAGTGAGACACAATGATCAATAAACCTTAAGCAAAACAAAAGGAATGGACAACAACAAATAGCAAAAGAAATGGTAAAAGATATAAAAAAGATTAAAAGACATGTTCAAGCATCTAGATCCTGACAAACGGCCAGTGATTCTCATTTAATAACTCACCCCAACCTGAGCTGCTAGGTTTTGACCATTTCTCTTTTACATTTACCCTTTGAGCTCCAAAGTTTCTCCCTTTGAAAGAGGTCACCTATTCAAGGATTACCTTATTTTTGTGTCTGTTTTCCCCACCAAATATGTAAGTATTCTTCATTTAACCCTCCATCAGACATGTAAACATGTCCCATATATTTATTTTATTTAGAAATAATTATTTTTTTGTTTCCTACCAAACCTTCCAAACCATTCTTTTTGACTCTCAGCAAAAAAATCTTTTCTCTAACACCCAACCACACACAAAAATGAATTGTTGATTTTCTCTCCCTCAGCCAAATACATAAATTTTTCTTCTTAACAAAAGGCTTTGTAACCTGAAGTCTGAAACTGATGATGTGGAAACTAAAACTTTCCTTTACTCGAAACACAAAATCATTTCCTTTTCATGCCTACTCTCATTTAGTCTCTCAACTGACAAAGGTCCTCCTTTGTCTTTATGCAGTATATAAAGCTGAAAATCTATTTTATTTCTGTCAAAATCTGGCAACTATGATACCCCTGAATTTACAGTACAGGTTAGCAGCACACTTATACACTTGGACAAGGGGGAACTGCTCCTTACAAACACAGAGGCCCTAAGTCTGTTTGAGGATGTCAACCAGAAGATGGCAGAGTCCTAAGTGATCTCTCATAGGTGTGAGCTTGCCTTGGGTAAATCTTGTGGGGCAAGATGGGCCTTCTTTAAGGGCACCATAACATCTATCTTTCCAAGATATCACAGAAATGTTCTGTTAGACAAAATGACATTTTTAAAACTATCTATGATTTGGAAGTTGCCACCTCTGTCCTGCATCACGCTATTGCCAGAGCTGGACTATTCTTAACAGTTTCAAATAGGGAAAAAAACTAAATTACAGCATTTTTCTTTGTTTTCCTATTAGCTAGATTATCTATCCATTTTAATTATCTAGTCAATGACTAATGTCTATAACTTTGTGTCATTCAGTCGCTACAGTAATTACCAAAGGGAAGATCTTTTGGCTTAAGTTGCAAATATCTTTTGCCAAAGTTGTTCTTCTATCTGTATTTCTATAACAGGTAGTGTCAACATTTTTTAAAAGTTTAAATGACTTACTGATTTTAGTAGTTTGTTTAAACCACTGTCTGATGACTTAACTATCAGCAAAATGTGTCTTGTGTGTGAAGTTCAAGTTCAGTTTATTTGTCATTCCAACAATATCTAATATACAGTGGGGTGAATTTGCATTACTCAATACCATAAAATGTGCAAAAAGGAAAAGGAGAAAAACACAAAAAAGTAAACCAAGACAGTGCTAGATTCACAAAGTCCAACCAATGCTTATGTAAAATAGTCAATTAAATACTATGGCTCAAAATAAATAAACATGTATATAAAAACTGGCTTGTTATGTGCATGTAGAGAGTTTAGCAGTCTTATTGCCTGTGGAAAGAAGCTATTGCACATTCTGGCTGTTCTTGATTTTATGGAGCGACATCTCCTACCAGATGTCAAGAGATCAAACAGTTCATGAGAGGGTTAGAACACGTGTGATTCCTAGAATTAATTACTGTGGATGCAGCACAGTTCTTGAAAATCATCAGCTGAGGTTAAGAAAATATATATGGGAAGGGGTAATTGTTAAGGGGGAGGAAAAAAGAAAAGAAATGATTGGTCAATAGATCATGGGAAGATTACTTTTGGGTGTGAAGCTTCCCTGGGAGAGGTCAGGACAGACGGCATCAGCTCTTCTCATTATTTATCCAGAGAGCAAGACCAATGACTGTTTTCAAGTCCTATAAAGTGGCAACTGTTCAAGGCTGCTGATTATGTGGATTTTTAGAGGGAGCAAAAGAGAATTGTGGGTCACTACAAGAAAGAGGAACTTGTGATGGGGCAAATCCAGGGTGTTTCGGCAACAGAGAAGTGGGAGTTTAAGGAAGGGACGTTGCTGAGAATCTTTATTGTGAGAGGCAGCACAGCAACGGTGTCCAGGCTGCCCAGAAGTTCTTGAGGTCTTTGTGGAGGGGATTTGTTCCAGTGTCCTGGCAGTGGGGAAAGAAAACCTTGTGGATTGATTTTATTTGATTTTTAACTGTATTTGTTATTGCAATCCTGAGGACACTGTGGTATTTTAAGAAAAGTAATTTTCATACTTCTTTTTATATTAATTGAGGTGCTTAATTCTTCATTTTTGTTCTTTAGTAAACACTGTTCATTTTTTAAACTGGAAAGTCCTGTCTGCCTCCTCACTTGCTACTGGTCCATCTCAGTCATCACTTCAAGATGCTCCAACAGGAGTCACTGCCTATTGGCTTAGGCACCAGGGCATCACAATCTCCCTCTCACATCGGAAAAGATTTGCCCCGCATCTAGCTAACTTGCTATGAGGAAATGCAATTTTTTAAACTTTTTTTTATTACACACAAAATAAAAAGCAATCAACTTGATGGAGAGTTTTTACTGTCACAACTCTGACTTTCACAACAGTTAAAACTCTGTGCTGGGATTCCTGAACATATGTAATTTAAATATTCTGTCTGTGTTCTTTCAGGTCCTCTGATTTTCTGCAACAGTCCATAGACTTATGCCTGCAGTCAATGGGCACCAACTCCAGATGAAGTATCTTAAATCCAATAAATGCAGTCTGATTAAGTTTGCAATTACGAGTGGCTATGCTTGTTTACATAAAGTATTAGCCTTAAGTCCAATCCAGCATTAGTTCAGATTTTGTCTTCTTTTCTGCCAGCAAAGCTGAAAATTAATGGTTGGATAGCAAAAAGTACACCTGTTTGAAAGGTTTAATTTATACAGCTATCCACAAGTTTTCAAAAACAAATTTTGCAATTATAGATTAGCATTGTGTTACAGATGATGGAGGTCTGTCATGGGCCACACTCACACAGAACACATTCATTTTTACAGGGTCAAGTTTAGAAGTGACAGAGGGAGAACATTTTTGTACAATTGATGTTTTTTTTCTCTTAGGCAAACAAAATAGGTAATTAATGAATGCAAAAAAAAGTCAATAAATAAACAGGCACCCTTTGTTGAGACGAGAGTGATAAGTGAAAATGAAAATTTCCTGATTAACTCTGTTAAAGGTTATTGTGTTGACTGTCAACACAACGTAGATATGTTCCTGTCTGCAAAAGAGTCACCTGCTTTGATAATTAGACTGCTTTGATTGGTATCTCATCTACATACAATATTGTGATACAGGACTGCCTGCTTCCTTTGAAAGTAAACATGTTCTGGGAACATTGGTTTCTAATCAGCATATGTACTTCTTGATAGCTGACAATGCTCTTTTTTAAACCTGTGAAAATGTGTTTACACTATTGATAACATAAGGAAATAGGATGTACCACTGTTTGATCGATCGTCATGTTGCTCTAAACAGAGACTAAAGCAATTATATACTTCAGGGCAGTGGGTGGTGTTCAGACAGTACGAAGAAAGAGAGTTTGGGCAGAATGGACGGAGCAAGCCCAGAGAATGGTGTGAGAGGGCGGACGGTGCAGAAGGGGAGACGCTCGACCAAGAACGCTGTCAAGATCACTCGCACTGAGCGTAGGGACTTGCAGGCAGACGAGGGTACATGGCTAACAGGACACAAGGCACACGGATGGTGAAACCTACCTTGAGGGAGAAAGAGACAGTTTCACCAGAGAGATGAAGCTGGGGGACAAGAAGCAAGACTTCTCTTGGGAAACAAGCCTCGTGGGACATTTTGGAAGATTAATCGTTTTAACACAATGTGCAACTTGGACTTTGCAGCACCAAAGGCGGTATCCTTCATTGTTATGTTTTAACAGACTTTTAGAGTGTAGACTGTGTGCTCTGTTTTTAAAAGGTTTTTGCTCCTGATATTTTTAGAATGTTATCTACTTTTATCTTCTTGGTGTGTTTTATATCTGCAGTGGGCTGGCGCCCTGCCCAGGGTTTGTTTCCAGCCTTGCGCCCTGTGTTGGCTGGGATTGGCTCCAGCAGACCCCCGCGACCCTGTAGTTAGGATATAGTGGGTTGGATAATGGATGGATGGATGAATGTATTTTATATTGTCTTGTGTAATACAAGTTACTGTTATTTCTCTTGAAATTGATGCCGTGTCTTTCATATTGTGCGTTTACTCGCCACCCAATTTGAAGAAACCTGTGTGCTATTATCTTTAATTTCAAGAGTTCCCAGACTCTTAATAAAACTGTGTTGCATAGTCAGATATTTTAACTGTGTCAGGTTAGCTTACCTAAAAGTGTGATCAGACACCTGTCACCGAAGTATTAATTTAAATGCAGCTCTTTGAGATGTGGGAGAAAAGTGAAAGCCATGGAGATGTAGGGAGAACAGTCACACTTGACACATATAGTGTCCTAACTGAGATTCAAGCCCAAACCAGTAAATCTGTAAGGCAGAAACTCTGACTAGATTGCTTCCTAGTGTAGTACATGATATTAAAAGGCTGCAATAAATGTTTTGGGCTACTTTAAACAGCTGTAAAGTCAGGATAGCTTTAAATGTTTTACAGTACTTGAGTTTTAAACTGTTTTCTTACTAAGCTGTAAATTCTTCTTTGTGGAGTATGCATATTCTTCCTGCACTTGAGAGGATTTCTTTGAAGAGATTCATGTTTCTTTCTACATTCCATAACACGTTATTAGCTGAGTAACTGTAAACTGTCCCAGTCTGTGTGTTTATATACACATGATTATGTCCTGTGAGGTGATAGCATTGTTCTTTAGTTGGTTTGTACCAACTGGCACAAAAAAAACTAAGTTCTGGAAATGTATAAATCTTTCTGTTTACTTTAGGGTTGAATGTAGAAGCCATAGCTGAATAGCATGCCAGTTCATTAAAGGGTACACTAACACACTGAGACAATTTGGTATTGTCATAACCTAACACATGCATATTTTGGAGTAAAACTGAAATAGTTGTCAAAACACAAGGAAAGAATGCAACCACACACAGACAGTGATTAGAGTGGGAAATGAATCTGGGTAATGGAGGTGTAAGGCAGTGGCAGCATCTGTGTAAATACTATATTTGTTCAATCCAAACACTTATGTTAGATTAAAGAATGTTACTGTTTGTGTGTAATATATATGGGTTTTAAAAAAATCAACATATTTCAAAATTTTCTGAAGTGTATGTTTGAAGTATGTAATTTTATTTGCTTAAATTAAAATATGTAAAATATGCTACAAAATGTGTAGCTGTTAACAGATGTATGGTTAATTAAAAATCTGACTGAATAATTTACAAGTGATGTTCTGTCAAATGAGATGAAAATTATTGTTACTGCAGAATAACATAAAGTGCCCTTATCCCGCATAGTACAACATTTATTATAAATTCAAGTATATGGAGATCAAAATGATTCATTTTAGCAATTATTTGTAAATTACAGTGTCCTTATATACAATAGAGAAAACATGCATTTTAAATGAGTTACACTATTGATCCTTAGCCTGCAACACTTTGATCAGTTTACTGCTTTCATTTCTGCATAAGCATAATTATCTGAATGAGGCCTATTTGGACACGATTATAATGATTACGGCGATAATACATTTATAGATATCAAATGAACAAACTCCCAATAAACTTCAGAGAAATTTTCTGAACTCATACTGATGAAAAAATGAGAACATGACTTGACAAGCTATCAAAGTCAAAGGTTGAGTGTTCCTCTTTTATTTAATAAGTGACACATATTTATTAAAACAACAACAAACTTCCTTTCATTTTATGTACAGTAGTCTTGGCTATATTAAACATGTCTAATGGAGATTCATTTTCACGATCTTGAATCAAATCATTTACCTCATCTAAGAAACAAATACTAAAGCTTGCATACATAATTTGCAATTGCAGAGGTTGTTAAGAAGATGTGCCAATTTAGCCCACTGACAAATTAAAAAAATTAGCCCAAAAAACAATTTTGATCAGAAATGGACTGGAAATACTACAGTCCTTAAAACAGAATAAAGTATATGAACTTTTGGGAGTTAAGTTAAAAAGTTTAGAATTTTTTAGAACTTAGAAGCACTTCCAGGCCGGACAATTGAGACATTTCTGACAGTTGGCCTTGACAGAACAGATAATGATCCATTTTTGGTATGGCATGCTGTACTTTATTGGTCCCCAAGAGGTGAACTCCAGCTTAGGTAACTTCTACAGCAGACATATCATGATCCACTTCCCTACTTTGTTATATCATAAATTGTATTTTATATGTTTTCATGTATTGATATAAAGTTGGTTGGTATAAAGGAGCCCCAATAGCATTTCTTGACACACTTCTGCTGATTAATTCATTGGCTAAAAGTACTCACTGTTAGTGTGTCAGAGAGTGTATGTGCAGCATTTTTCATAATGGCACTGGTTTTGTTTTAATTCTCTCCTTTACTTCACCTCCTAGGGGTCCAGAGTGCATCCTATAACTGACCTTGCCCTTTTAATTAGCTTGTTGATTTGGTGGGCCTCACTTGAACTTACATTGCCAGTCAGCACAGAACATCATAGAAAAAAATCACATAAGATGTTTAAGGATTTCACCTCCCACATTAAAGGAATGCAGTCTCCTTAGGAAAAATAGTCGGCTGTGCCCTTTCTTATATAGTTCCTCTATGTTCCAAGAACAGTCCAACCTGTCATTAATGTGGACCCCCATGTACTTGCAGTTTTGTATCATCACTACATCCACTCTCCAGATAGTGGCCAGACATGCGGAAGTCAATAACCAATTCCTTGTTATTTTTCAGATATAACAAGAATTATCTAAAAGTAAATTAAGAAAGTGCAGGTATTTACTAAGTGTGTAGTGATTAGAATTCACATACTTATAAGTTACAATTTTACAGTACAGGATATCAGTCATTGGCACAGTATGTGGCACAAAGCATCATTATCTGTTATGATATCTGTTAGACCAGCTCAATACCATTCAGTACACAGGAAACAAGACCACATCGGCCAAGGGTAGAGTCATCATAGAGCCTGAAATGACCTAATATAGCCCTCCTTGGAGTGATGCAGTTGTTTCAGTCTATTACTGAATGTGATCCTCTGTTTAGCCAAAACCACATAGAGGGGATGAGAGTCACTGTATAGAACAATAAGCAGCTTCCTAAATGACCTCTATTCTACCACTATCTCTGGTGAGTCCAGCTTGACTCCTAAAACTGAGCTAGCCTTTTATAATCAGTTTGTTTAATCTGCTGGCATCACCTGCACTAAGGCCAATTTCTCAGCACACTGCTTCATTGAAAAATACACTGGCCACTACAGACTAGTAGAAAACATGTACAAATGGAGACTCTGGCCGTTGTTGCATATACCTTCTGTGTAGGTACTTTACTCAAGCTTGTTGTTCAGATGTACCCCAAGGCAGTTACATGTCCTTACCACCTCCAGATCTTCACCATCAATGAAAACTAGGGGCAGAGTGGGCTTGACTTTCCTGAAGTCTACAATTATCTCCTTTGTCTTACTAATGTTGTGCTGCAGGTGGTTCAGTTTGAAGGCTCGGCGAATGTATTATTTTCAGCCTATTTTTATTCAATTCTCCTGTTCCCCTTGTTTACCCTTCTTTTGTTTGCTTCTTTATATTTAAACAATGCCACTTTTGTAATACTTTGGCTTCCTTTGTGCTTGTCTGGACTGGGAGATGATGGCTCGAAAAAGCTCTTGACTTGCATCCTGATCAATGCCATTTTTGCTCTATGTTTTTAATTTTCAGTAGAGTTCTAATGTGGAAGATCATTTGGTTACATTAAGTGCTGTGCAATTTCCTGCTAACTCAGACCAAATCTATAATTAAAGGAACAAAAACTCAACAGCAGTATTTAATATGCATAAATAAGAAGGAGAGCAGAGACATAACGGCAGTGGACTACAGCTTTAGACTTTTGTGTAATTTTGCTAACAGCTTGTTTCACTTCACAGTTCATTTGGAGATTCTACAGAGACAATAATTTATTAATCTTTCAATTCTGTCCAATTGGCTCATGGGAGGTGTACATTTGGTTGATGTTGGTAAGGCAAGGAGTGAGTCTATAACTGATATAAATCCATCAGCGGTTTTCAGATAAAGTTTGTCATCGTCATCATCATAAATGTGAAAAGTGGCCCTATACTGTCAAGTATCAAGTATCCCAGTAGCATATCTGTGTTCCAGGACGTCCAGCATAGTTCTGGTATTTTGATAAAATAATGTGTTCCTCGGTGTTGACTCCTGCGTTCCGTCACCAATGCTGAGCATAACAGCTTCCAATCCAGCACCTTCCACACTCAAACACATCTCTTGCACTCCTTCCACCCTTTTTCCTGGGATTTTTTCCACTTACTGAGATGTTTCGTTTGCATAACTCACTGCTCCTTCTGAAAGCACAGTGCTCATTAGCTGTCCAGCTGTGACAGACGACCGGGGAGAAGATATATTGGGGACAACACCACCCCTGGAACACAAGAGGATGAACACCCTGGAATATGTTGGGACCACAGGCTTGGAACTTGGAAGCTCAGCCCTGCTGGGGCCCATGGTCACTGTCAGGGGGTGCCTGGTCACTTGAGAAGTCCTGGATGGCAGTACTTCCGCCACACTTGGAAATGCTGCCAGAAGAAGGTCCAAAGGTGCCTGGAGTACTTCCGGGTGCCATGCAGCATTTTCACCACAAACTGGAGTGCTGCTAGAAATGAATTGTAGAGCACCTGGAATACTTCAGGATGCGATATAAAAGAGGCCGCCTCACTCCATTCTAGGAGCCGAAGTTGGAAGGTGGAGGACAGAGCTTGCAGGAGAGGAATGGAAGCAGAAGAAAGGAAAGACAGAGGAAGAGAAAGAGAGAAATGGAAAAGAAGAAGACACTGAGCAATATTTGTGGGTGATCTGTGCACTGTGTGCTGTAATAGAAAGAGAAGAAAATAAAAATGTGTGTGCTTGGACTTGTGCCACTGTGCCTGTCTGTGTCAGGGTTAAACATCTACAATATATTTGTATATATAGTCACACACATGCACATAGGAGGCAGTCAAGGGGCTTAATCAAAAATACAGACTGATAAGAGGTTGGCAAAGTGTACGAATTACTTTTCTCCTTTTCCTACAACCACAAAACCTGCCTAGTTTATCCTTCAGTTCCTCCACAGACAGTATTTCTGGTCACTGTACGGATCCTGATATCACTTCCTGCTACAGCTCCAAAGATCCGCCTCTTTCTTCCTCCCAGCTACAAAAACCTCCAACTTTTCAAACTCAGTTGTCCAATCCTGGACTCAGGCCTTTGTGACTACTTTGTTTTGTTAACATATCTTTTGATTCTGACTCAACCTTTTTTCAAGACATACATTTTATGTTGTATAGGACAGGTAAAAGGTAAAACAAACCTATGAAAGGATTAGAAAAAGGCTATTAGGCTATAACAAGCAAAGGTGCTTTAACAAACCTGAATTTACAAAAAATGTAGAAAAGTGGACAACATTAAAATAAAATGTAAAATTTGTCTAGTAACATAGAAAAGTATGAAAGACCCAGCGTATTTACTGTACAATAAATAGGCAGTCATATGGCCAAATTAAGTTTACCTGTTTATTATACAGTTATCTTATGTTTCATATACAACTTTTTTGGACTACCATTTGCCTTGTCTTACAAGATTCTTCATCTCTGAAACCACATGTCTGTGTTTTTCCTTGGGATTATAGGATGGCACTATTGTCACGATTATAGAGTCTAGAGAAATTCTTACTTGCACGAATTAATCCACATACCACACTATGCAGAATTTCACTCTGTAGCTAGACTACATTTGGATTAATGCCTCTGACGATTTTTCTAAACATGGATTAGAGCCCCATAAAGTTATGTCCATAGATTGAACTGGATAAAATCTTTTAACATATTTGACTGTTATTTTCTTTTCAGTTTCTAGTGACCAAAACTACACATAATATGTCCTAGCAATACAGTATATCTTATCTTGTGCATACTGCATAGAAATGAAAGCATTGTATTAGTGTTATCACTTAAATTTCTTTACTAAGATTTGTTTCTGTTAATTTTATGTTTCAATTTTTAAGTGTAACTTCTTAAAAATTCCCAGATATAGTTACAGTCTGTATTCTATAATTATGCTACCATAAAGATATTTTAGGATTGTCTTTAAAAATGAAATGTTTGATTTAAAAAAAAATCCAATAAAATTCATATTTTGTCTACTTTTATATTCCATTTTGCTTTATAAGAAAGCTCAGATAGATTATTCTTGAAATGAAATATTGATTGTGTGATGGTCACTCTTTTATAGTATAAAATTGAACTGATAGCTTAAACAAAAAGAAAATGCATGCTTCTGTGTAGCCAGAAATGATATGCCTACAAATCCTTTACTAAAACCATTTATGTTTAGAAATAGTTCCAACTCTTTTACATACAAAAGTAATTTTTCAGCCTAATTTATCAGAATTATTTTTGAAAGTACACAAAGCTCAGCTGAAGTATCACAGTGTAAAAAACAGAAATATCATGTAAGTTAAAATTTAGTAGATACTTCTAGTGACAGTTCTTTGTTTTCATTCATGCATTCATTTTCACTTTATTTTTACCAGTTAGTATTTTTGTTTCATTATTTATATAAGATAATTAGGAATATTACCTATTTAATCAGTTAAAATTAGTTTTGATGTCTTATTCTCAAAAGACATAAACTGAAGGATAACCTCAGAAGTTATTATATTAAAGGTAAAATATGCACCAGTGTCTTCAATGCAACATTTGTGCTTTGAACTTAATTCTAGAATTAATTTTAAATATTAACTCATACACATATTGTCAGGCAAGCACATTGGAGAACTTCCTTGCAGGCTCAGTTGAGATGAGTAATAATTTACCAAGACAAGAGGGGGCGCTGCCACTAACACAGTCATCTCCTTCTTTTCCCACAGTGCCGAGAAACCACCATGTGAAAGCATTTAACCCTGCTCCGAGTCCCAGTCCAGCTGGCAAAAATCCCAGGTGTCCCACAAGGAGGCGTCAAGGAGCAACCTGCTGGACAAAGCTCTGTTACAGCTGCAAACTTTGTTCTTTTTGTGAATCCCTGCTGAAGGGATGCACACTTATGAGCATTATTTTTGTTTATTTCATTTTATTTTGCTCACTTTGACAATTAAATGGATGACCTGGTTGGTGCCCCAAAATTTCCGTAGTGCATCCAGACCTGTCATTCCCACCCCCGGCCACAATGTTTACTCATTTATAAAAGTAATACGCACAAACTTCAAAGCTGTTTGGAGAAATATATTTTAAGAATATTAGACTAACTGTTGTATTACACTCTTCAAAGTGGTAATATTGGCTGTTTTGTTCATAAATTAAGAAAAGCTCAACTTGGCATGTGCTCTGTTACTTAGTTTTGAATGAATTGTTTATAGATCCTTATAATCATAGTAAAGAGAAGAAATTATGCTATATTAGATTTTTTTTTTACAAACATACATTATGATTAGTCTATTAACTTTTCTAAATATGAAATAAATTAATGTGTGTGGCTGGACTTTGAGATAATTAAAGAAGAGCTTCTAAGGCTCACACCTGTTATACTGGGTTTAAATGGAGAAAGTATTATACACAATGCAGTGTGCCACTTTTATAAGTTTGTCTGGGCTAACCATGGGTCCATTATTAGGTGTATTTTATAACTTGTTATCAATAATGACTTACATAACATGTATAAGAGTTTTGCATAAATTATACTCAAGCCTGCCTTGGATGTTGTTTCATCACATAAATCAACAACGTTAGAGCAGTAAATCTGACAGTTCAAAAAGAGACATGTAACATGTGGTCTAGCTATTTTCTAAAGAAATTATTATCCTACTGGAAAGAATCATAAATAAAGACAAAAGATGAAAGAAACAACTTAATTCATGTTGATGGAACATACCCTCGAGGACACTTTTTTCAAAACTTTTTCTCTAAAGAGAAAGAGGGAGAATCTAAAGCTTCATATTGCAAACTGTATGTTGTCACCAGGCCTATAAATCACTTTTATGCATTACCTTAAATTTGTATACAGCATAAAAATACTAATCATAGACATTCAACAAGTTGCTCAGTAAATGGGGGATTAATATCTGCACATGTGGCTTAAAATGACATTTTTAAATTTAGTTGCTTATATTAAAAAAGAAACTAAAAGCTCTTAAAATGCTTGCATAAACCATTCACTGACATTAGCAATGTAAACTAAGATTTTGTCATCTGTTTTCAATGTTAATCATTTAGATGCCTAAACACGCTAAAAATGTATCAAGTAAAATCCAATTAATTCAGTGAACATCAAATGCATGGGTGTATTCTGTTCTAGCAGTCTATGACATTAAAGAGTTTTATGGGCCTATCAGGGTGTGACATTTGTCTGATAACTCTTTAAAAAGTGACAAGCCATAAAAGAGACTGTTACAAAACAATAACTTGTAAAATAAGTATTTTTCTTTCTTACACTTGGCTGTGCATGTTACATCTGTCTGTGCCTTACCCTCCATTTTGAGTCCTCTCAATTTCAAATGGCAGTGTTGCTGGGAACAGGAAGATTCAAGAGTTTTATTCATCACACGGACAGTTATACAAGTACAACGTGTAGTGAAATGAAAAGTTCTTTTTAACTTGTTCCCAATGTTTAAAAGTGTTCCCCTGTCATAAATAATCAATAGCAGTCTGTGCAAGTGACGTGACAAAAAATAACCAAAAAAGGTTATAAAAATGTACAGTCTTAATGGAGTGACAAGGAAGTCAGCCGAGCTCAGCGGTGCCATCTTAAAATAAATTGATTTTCAAAAAGATTATAACAAAAGCGCTTCACCGCAGTAATAAGGAATGCCTTATTGTACCTAAGGATTTGTGAAAAGCAGAAATAAAAGTTTTTAATCCTTCTTTTTTCATAAAAGTAATTTTTAACCCTTTCGCAAACTGACTTTAACAAGAGCTAAGCTCATTTATAACATGCACATCTACAAGGGTCCATGTGATGTCAATTTTGTCAGCAGTTATGTCCTGCAGATGTACAAATGTGTAAGTGAATGCCAACAGATTTATGTGTCTATGTGGTTATGGCACTCCGGTGCGCATCAGCTGCGAATGCACTAAACAACAAAACTTTGAGTTTGTAGCGAAGGTCAGTGGACACACAAAGAACAATTCTGCGTCAGTGAAGTGCCGTGAGCACATGATTGTACTATAAACAGAACAGGGTGCACATCCTCCATCAGTGACCATGTTTTCAACTGTTTGCATCCATTTCATTTTGGAGATTAACAGTTCCTTAAGGGTTGGATGTTACCTGGAGAGCTTACCATTAACCGGATAAAGGGAGGCTCACAAAAATAATACCCAAAGGACACTGTCTGATTGTATGTTAATCTTTCTTAGAAATAACAATTATATGTAGATGTAGGGTCAATCAAAATTATTGTAGATGGGACCCATCATCTTAAAAATAGAGAACAATGAGGAGAATGCACTAGCTTAGAAGAACAAATAAAACACTAGGAAAATTAAAAACTTACTGCAGCACATTCACATGAAACTGCTTGCTGCTTGTCACAGCACACCAGTAAAATACCCAAGAAAACTGCTGTAGCACAGGCACAACTGGCCAGTCACCAAAGGTGGCTTTTTCTATCAAAATACCTAAGTAATTCACATATTCTTTTAGTTTGCTTTTCCATGTAATTTTTAACAGGTATTCAATAGTATGCTACATATTTAAAGTACTTGTTTTAAGAAGTTCATGATCAGGAATAGTATGAAACCATGTTATTTCCGAATATTTCATGACTAACTTATTGCTGTAAATCAAATTAACTTAATTTAAAAAATCAGATTCATTTATGCTGTCTTTTTCAGATATTTTGCTGTACGAGTTTTTCTGATGAACTAACATACAGAGTGTTGGCACTGTGAATTTGCCATGTGTCTAGTTTGTGTGTTTTCTTGGCATATCAGGGGTTGTGGTGCACTGTGGCGCAACAAATGCTCATGAGGTGATTTGTCAGGCATATCAGTGACTACTAATTCTTGAGAAAGACAAACATGAAGGGTAGAAACGATATAGATTAGCAGATTAGGGGAAGATGTCTGAATCAATAAAGACTCTTTTTGAGAATTACACTGTAATGATCATAGGGACGCTAAGATTCATAACAAAGATGATGATTTATTTATTTTATTGCAAGGACCCCAAAAACACACACAGCCTTGACCCAGTACACACACACTCATACACAAAGACACTGATAAGTAGCACAATGAGCTGATAAATAATAATGAATATATTAATTAAATAATGAAAAAGAACAAATCTTCTTCTAGACCTGGAGAATATCGCCTCTTTGGCATGCCCACTATGCCTAAAGTTTGTAACCCTCAAGTATATTTTCAGTTGCTGTCCAAGAGCCCAGGACAAAGGACACTGCCATTGGTTACATGACCAGGTTCATATCAGAGACTATCTGTAGGGGAATTAGCCTGCGCAACTGACATCACCCAGTGAAGAACACCATATTTTTAATCCAAACTGGGGAGAGCCATTGCTAGGGACATTGCCTCAATTATGCTTACAACTGAATGAGACTGGGAACTGAAGGGTGACCTGGGTAAACAACTTAAGTTCACAGCATCACTGTACGCAGACTTGGTGACGCTGTTCTTAAGAACCAAGCAAGGCATCCTTTTGGAACTTACTGCCCTGAGGGAAGATCAAATTCAGAAGGAACCAAGACTGGTGGAGCAGTGTTGCAGCAGAAAGTGGCAAGCAAGGTGTGAGTACATTGAAATGGTGCACAGAAGGTTTGCTTACCACATGCTGGGCATGACAGGGGTCAGCAGGAGAAGGACCATCAGAGAAGCATCAGAAGCAGATGAAGAAGCCTCCAGGTGGTTATGGACCAAAGCCTGGATACACATTAGGGCTTGATAAACCCTGGCGGGGTCACCTGGTCATGGATGTCTTATGTTGCGGGACCAGAAACACAGATGATGTGTCCTGGTACATCATAAGATGTATGGTTAAACATACACATTAGAATTAACAATGGTGGTATCATATGATTCATATGATTTTCTATTGTTGTTATTTATATCAGAGTGTTGGAGAAGAAGTGGCATCTTTTTTCATGGTCAGGACAGCAGCTTGGTCAGATCAGTACCCTCAGTAGCTACAATAAGGTGCCAAGCAAAATAAAGAATCTTTTGAACCAGCAAAAAAAAGGGATTAACAAGCAGTTTTGGCCTGAATTAACATGAAATCCTTTAAAGACATTCTGTAAGGTTTCATATTTTCCTCTGAATGCATTCTTTGAAACTAATTTGGCTAAAAAGCTTGTCATGATCAAGTTTCATAGTTTAAACCTCTACTTCTAAATTTTAATGATATTGTACATTTTAGATATTTATAAGGCAATTAGTGACATTATTACTCACTACGCATAAAGGTTTATTATGCTGTTGATCAAAATCACTTACAGTGGGGTGAGCTCATGACTTATAAAAGCATGATGATAATTAATTTCCCTCTTTATTCACACCTTTGTAAGTCAAGTCACTGTTTACTACCAGCTGAGCCTTTATGGCATTTGTCCAAGCAGTCTCACTTTGTAAACTGCATGGCAGGTGGGCTAGTTTAAAAGTGATGAGATTCTTGTAAAGCTTTATGGGAAAATTGGGAAATAATTACTAATCTGTACCCAAAAACTGAACATTCAGCTTAATATTAGGGCTAGACACTGACAAGGGCAAGAGGCATGAATGCTATTAATTTTTGCAGAAGAAAAAATCCACACTGTTTGGAAAATATAAAACACTGAGAAAAAAATGAAATAGTTTGTTTTACAATAGCTTTAAAAAAATAACAATTTCCTTTTCAATATACTATAATACATGAAATGATCAAATATTAAGTTCAGCAAAGGACACAATCCTTGATACCTCCTTAGACAGACCCCACACACCCTAATCACGAATATCCTAAAAAAGTAATTTACTTATCTACAAGGACATATGGGATGGCATTAAACACAGAGGCACAAAATGTTACAATATGAGGAGTCTTGGGGATGTGGGTCTGCCTAATTACCCTATGGAGCCCCCTGAAAGTCTCAAAATCAATATTGCATGGGGTCAATTAAAATAATTTTTAAAAACATTTAATGGTATCACATGTTAGTGGGAGGGCAGCATGGTGGCACAGTGGTAGAAAACTGCTGAAAACACATTACTTTAACATGGCCTTCTCATAACTTCACTGTAATTTAATCCTGATACTCTGTATATCCAATTCATTATAATAACTATTCATGGTGGCTCTAAAATCTGTACTAACCCCTATTCTCTCTTCTGTTTCCTTTTCCGGTGTCCTTTTGGTGGTGGCTTGCGCCATCACCATCTACTCTAAGTACCCTGATGTTCCAAAAATGATGGATGGATTAAAAGCCAGAAGTCTGTATGACCATCAGCATCAAGTGACTCCATGAGAACCCTAACTACAAAGAGGACTATTTCATTTATGTTAGGTAGAATGCCCAGAGGGGACTGGGCGGTCTCGTGGCCTGGAACCCCTACAGATTTTATTTTTTTCTCCAGCTTTCTGGAGTTTTTTTTTGTTTTTTCTGTCCACCCTGGCCATCGGACCTTACTCCTTTTCTATGTTAACTAATGTTGCCTTATTTTAATTTCTTATTTTGTCTTTTATTTTTCTTTTCTTCATTATGTAAAGCACTTTGAGCTACTTTTTGTATGAAAATGTGCTATATAAATAAATGTTGTTGTTGTTGTTGTAGCGCTGCTACCTTGCAGTAAGGAGACCTGGGTTCGCTTTCTCCCTGCATGGAGTTTGCATGTTCTCCCCGTATCTGTGTGGGTTTCCTCCCACAATCCAAAGACATGCAGGTTAGGTGCATTGGCGATTCTAAATTGTCCCTAGTGTGTGCTTGGTGTGTGTGTGTGTGTGTGTGTGTCCTGTGGTGGGCTGGTGCCCTGCCTGGAATTTGTTCCTGCCTTGCGCCCTATGCTGGCTGAGATTGGCTCCAGCAGGCCCCCGTGACCCTGTGTTAGGATATAGCAAGTTGGATAATGGATGAATGTTAGTGAGAAAATAGATAACAATATTAATCCAGAATAAATCAATTGTTAGGGTATTTTCTTTTAATTTAGTGTCTTTTACTTTGAAAATGTTTCTGCTGCCTATGCCTGTATGCTAAAAGACACCTAAGTGTCAGAGAATTATTGTTAGAGAGCAAAAGGACCAGGTTATGGTGTCGAAGTCACAGACAAAAAAGGATCTAAACTGATCAACAAAGAACCAGGCAACACTGAATCAAAGAACAAGACATTAGTCAGAAGTCATGGGTAGAAATGAGTGTCACCATTATGGCATACTTGGAAAAAAACTATGAGGCACAAAATAAAAGGTTGTTTATCCATCAAGGGTTATTGCAGACTGACAGCAGCTTCTATTTATAGTGTAATAATATTGATATCACAAATGGGACAGTGAGATCATGTGACTTTAGTCAACAGTGTCATCTAAATACAAATAACTAAAGCAACTGTGAAATTAAACTTTTAAATGAATATTACACATCAAAAAGGGGTCTGTATGCCAAAAAACATAAAATGTACAAAAATACACAGATAAAATGTGTCTATTATTAGACTGCAGTCTTAACTACCTAAAGCTGTGAGGATGGTCTGTGGTATAAGTGAGGGTTAATGAAGTTTTGTTTAGTCTAACTCTTCTCTGAAATGAAGAAAAGATAACACTTTCTGTGTTCAAATATTGGATTTAGTTTTAAAAAATTCAGACAATGAATGAAAATGAAAATATCTCAAATGATGAAATATTATCTGAAGATTTTGCTGTTGACGTGAGAATCAGCAATGCTACAGCAAATGATTTGTTTTTTTCTGATCTCCTGCGCAGAAGTGTATCTCATGAAAATTGAATCTTGTGCACGATGCTGGTCAGATTTACGAGGTGGAGTATCTTTCATTTTCAGATTGCATATCCGTGTAAGATGCGGTTAATCTTTCTAAGATATCCATCAATTTTCCAACCCGCTGAAACCGAACACAGGGTCACGGGGGTCTGCTGGAGCCAATCCCAGCCAACACAGGGCACAAGGCAGGAACCAATCCTGGGCAGGGTGCCAACCCACCACAGGACTTTCTAAGATATTCATATTCTAAATAACAGCATTTTGTATAGCATATTGTAAATTCCACAAAACCAGAATAAGATTTCCATGTTCAGCCAGCATTGCAGCACTACTGCTTTGCAACTGCACAATCAAGTGGCAGTAGTTAGCTCTGCTCTCTCACATCCCATGGACTTGTTTAAACCTTTGCTGGGCTCTGTTTGTGAGAGTTTTGCATATATTGTCCTTGTCTGTGTTTTTTTTTCTCATAGTGGTTCAGTTTTGTACACAATTAGATTAACTAGCTACTGTAGATGTGGGTGTGTGCATGCAATGGCCTGGAGCCTTGACAAATATTATTGTTTGCCTTGGTCTCAAGGCTGAATGAAATTGGCATTGTCAAATTGAAGCCCAAAAAGTATATATTATATTAAGGGGTTTAGGAAATTGATGGATGCAACTGCTGCATAACTTCACCAGCCATAAATTACCACCTGTAGCTGTATTGCTTTATTGGTATCTAAAATTTCACCTCCTTGTGAAAAAATAGACTTGTCAGCTTTTAAACATGAAGGCATTTTGATTTTGGGGCTCCAAGAAGATCTTGTAGATTCAAGTACAAAAAAGAAAGTGAAGAAGCCAATATGGAGGTTTATAATGAAAAACTGGGGAGAGAACACAGTTAGAGGTAAACATAAAGATACAGCTGTTAATGGAACACGTTCTTATCACCATTATGGCTTATTTGGCATCTACCTTAAAGCCTATAGTATTGGAAATGCATTTGACTATGACTATGCAGCTTGACAAGATCTATATATTTGCAAAAGTAGATTTACAGTTGTTCTTGTGGAAAAAGACATGCAAAAAGTTGTGATTGTTACAATAGCTTTATTAAGTCAATAGCTTTATTAATTTTCCATCCATCCATCCATTGTCTCCCGCTTATCCGAGGTTGGGTCGCGGGGGCAGCAGCTTGAGCAGAGATGCCCAGACTTCCCTCTCCCCGGCCACTTCTTCTAGCTCTTCCGGGAGAATCCCAAGGCGTTCCCAGGCCAGTCGAGAGACATAGTCCCTCCAGCGTGTCCTGGGTCTTCCCCGGGGCCTCCTCCCGGTTAGACATGCCCAGAACACCTCACCAGGGAGGCGTCCAGGAGGCATCCTGATCAGATGCCCGAGCCACCTCATCTGACTCCTCTCGATGCGGAGGAGCAGTGGCTCTACTCTGAGCCCCTCCCGGATGACTGAGCTTCTCACCCTATCTTTAAGGGAAAGCCCAGACACCCTGCGGAGGAAACTCATTTCAGCCGCTTGTATTCGCGATCTCGTTCTTTCGGTCACTACCCATAGCTCATGACCATAGGTGAGGGTAGGAACATAGATCGACTGGTAAATTGAGAGCTTCGCCTTGCGGCTCAGCTCCTTTTTCACCACGACAGACCGATGCAGAGCCCGCATTACTGCGGATGCCGCACCGATCCGCCTGTCGATCTCACGCTCCATTCTTCTCTCACTCGTGAACAAGACCCCGAGATACTTGAACTCCTCCACTTGGGGCAGGATCTCGCTACCAACCCTGAGAGGGCACTCCACCCTTTTCCGGCTGAGGACCATGGTCTCGGATTTGGAAGTGCTGATTCTCATCCCAGCCGCTTCACACTCGGCTGCGAACCGATCCAGAGAGAGCTGAAGATCACGGCCTGATGAAGCAAACAGGACAACATCATCTGCAAAAAGCAGTGACCCAATCCTGAGCCCACCAAACCGGACCCCCTCAACTCCCTGGCTGCACCTAGAAATTCTGTCCATAAAAGTTATGAACAGAATCAGTGACAAAGGGCAGCCCTGGCGGAGTCCAACTCTCACTGGAAACGGGTTCGACTTACTGCCGGCAATGCGGACCAAGCTCTGGCACCGATCGTACAGGGACCGAACAGCCCTTATCAGGGGGTCCGGTACCCCATACTCTCGGAGTACCCCCCACAGGATTCACGAGGGACACGGTCGAATGCCTTTTCCAAGTCCACAAAACACATGTAGACTGGTTGGGCAAACTCCCATGCACCCTCCAGGACCCTGCTAAGGGTATAGAGCTGGTCCACTGTTCCGCGACCAGGACGAAAACCATACTGTTCCTCCTGAATCCGAGGCTCGACTATCCGATGGACCCTCCTCTCCAGGACCCCTGAATAGACTTTTCCAGGGAGGCTGAGGAGTGTGATCCCTCTGTAGTTGGAACACACCCTCTGATCCCCTTTCTTAAAGAGGGGGACCACCACCCCGGTCTGCCAATCCAGAGGCACTGTCCCTGATGTCCATGCGATGTTGCAGAGGCGTGTCAGCCAAGACAGTCCTACAACATCCAGAGCCTTGAGGAACTCTGGGCGTATCTCATCCACCCCTGGGGCCCTGCCACCAAGGAGTTTTTTGACCACCTCGGTGACCTCAGTCCCAGAGATGGGGGAGCCCACCTCTGAGTCCCCAGGCTCTGCTTCCTCATTGGAAGGCATGTTAATGGGATTGAGGAGGTCTTCGAAGTACTCCCCCCACCGACCCACAACGTCCCGAGTTGAGGTCAGCAGCGCACCATCCCCACCATATACAGTGTTGACACTGCACTGCTTTCCCTTCCTGAGACGCCGGATGGTGGACCAGAATCTCCTCGAAGCCGTCCGAAAGTCGTTCTCCATGGCCTCCCCAAACTCCTCCCATGCCCGAGTTTTTGCCTCAGCAACCACCAAAGCCGCATTCCGCTTGGCCTGCCGGTACCTATCAGCTGCCTCCAGGGTCCCACAGGACAAAAGGGTCCTGTAGGACTCCTTCTTCAGCTTGACAGCATCCTTCACTGCCGGTGTCCACCAACGGGTTCGGGGATTGCCGCCACGACAGGCACCGACCACCTTACGGCCACAGCTCCGGTCAGCTGCCTCAACAATAGAGGCACGGAACATGGCCCATTCGGACTCAATGTCACCCACCTCCCTCGGGATGTGGTCGAAGTTCTGCCGGAGGTGGGAGTTGAAGCTACTTCTGACAGGGGGCTCTGCCAGACGTTCCCAGCAGACCCTCACAACACGTTTGGGCCTACCACGTCTGACCGGCATCCTCCCCCACCATCGAAGCCAACTCACCACCAGGTGGTGATCAGTTGACAGCTCCGCCCCTGTCTTCACCCGAGTGTCCAAGACATTTGGTCGCAAGTCCGACGACACGACCACAAAGTCGATCATCGAACTGAGGCCTAGGGTGTCCTGGTGCCAAGTGCACATATGAACACCCCTATGCTTGAACATGGTGTTCGTTATGGACAATCCGTGACGAGCACAGAAGTCCAATAACAAAACACTGCTCGGGTTCAGATCGGGGGGGCCATTCCTCCCAATCACGCCCTTCCAGGTCTCACTGTCATTGCCCACGTGATCATTGAAGTCTCCCAGCAGAACGAGGGAGTCCCCAGAAGGTATGCCCTCTTGCACACCCTCCAGGGACTCCAAAAAGGGTGGGTACTCCGAACTGCTGTTAGGTGCATACGCACAAACAACAGTTAGGACCCGTCCCCCCACCCGAAGGCGAAGGGAGGCTACCCTCTCGTCCACCGGGGTAAACCCCAATGTACAGGCTCCAAGTTGGGGGGCAATAAGTATACCCACACCTGCTCGGCGCCTCTCACCGAGGGCAACTCCAGAGTGGTACAGAGTCCAGCCCCTCTCAAGGAGATTTATAAAATTAATAAAGCCTCCTATGAAGAAAAACAATTTTGGATGGCGTTTTCCCTTGCCCGGACGCGGGTCACCGGGGCCCCACTCTGGAGCCAGGCCTGGAGGTGGGGCTCGATGGCAAGCTCCTGGTGGCCGGGCCTGCACCCATGGGGCTCGGCCGGGCACAGCCCGAAGAGGCAACGTGGGTCCCCCTTCCCATGGGCTCACCACCTATGGGAGGGGCCAAGGAGGTCGGGTGCAGTGTGAGTTGGGTGGTGGCCGAAGGCGGGGACCTTAGCGGTCCAATCCTCGGCTACAGAAGCTGGCTCTTGGGACGTGGAATGTCACCTCTTTATTAATTTTATTAACTCAAAAGAATGTCACAATGACACAGTGCATTTAGTTTCCAAAAAAAATCCTTTTTCATTCCTTTATGATGCATTGACTGTTTAATCTTTGCTATTTAATATTGACTTATTGAACCTAGAAGTGTATTGTAAAATAATTGTTAACATTGCCTGAGCAGGGCTTTTGTTTCTGCGACTTGTATAAATCAGTAATATCTACTTTTTATTCTTGTAGTACTCATTAGTAGGTATTAGAATTTAATAGGATAGTATTTAGACTGACAGTGATTCTCCAGGGCCACAGAAAGTACAGTAGTCACAGGAAGATGTTCCATTACATTAGACCTGGTCTTCTGATATTACTTACTAATGGGTTGCATAGAATTTCCTGGCTGTTTATTGGTGACCTTGGACTGGTAGGAGGATTCCATGAAAGATTGCCCAGCAGTTTCAAGGAAAGATTCCTGAACTGACAACTGCATTATTTTATTCATCCATGTCGTATACTGTATACAAATATATTGTAAGTACTCCATATATTGCTTTCAGTGTATGAGGTTGCCTTATCTTTGTCTGTTGTCATTGTACTGGTGTCACAATTGTCAGAGGGATACATGCAAATAAGAATGTCATTGCACTATATAAAGATGGCAATACACTTAAAGTTGAACTTAAACAGATTTCTACTCCAACTATGTCAGAAACTGATGAGCTATGCTGCATGTGCTCCTGCTTCTGTGGGTCTGTTTAGTTGACATGTGCCTGATAGTGTGCCTGTGTACAAGACTGTACCTACCAGATCTGTTGTAGGACCAGATAGAGATGGATTTTTTTTGTGTTTCTTTGTTGCTTTTGCTACCAGTTTTCTTTATTTTCCTTGTGTTCTTAAAGCTGTTAATAAAAACACCCTTTTCTATAAGCTTGATTATCTTGGCAAGTTTGAGGAAGGCTTGAGAGTGTTCCTTTCATTCACAAACTGTACATTACATTAACATTTTCAGAGAAGCAAAAAAGCATGGTTTTGGAATTTACCCACCACCTCCAGTCAGTCAGTCATTATTCAACCCGCTATATCTTAACACAGGGTCATGGGGGTCTGCTGGCACCAATCCCAGCCAATACAGGGCACAAGGCAGGAAACAAACCCCGGGCAGGGCGCCAGCCCACCGCAGCCACCACTTCCAAGTATTAGTAATACAAAAAGGCATTGATTGTAAGTTAATAAGTCAATTGTAAAAATGACTTGTAATATTAGATGTGCAGCAAAGGGAGTGGTGGAAATTTGAGTCATTTCATAGAATTTAAAACTGTATTACTAAAATGCATATATTTTCTACAAATCAACCGGAATGCAGTAAATCTAGCTCATGTCTGTAGACTTTTGTCAGACTTGAATGATTTTGTGTTCAATGAGACATTAAGCTGAGATAAATACTATAGCAAGTGGCTTACAAATCCTATTTGGCACTTTCTTTCTTGTGTTTTTTTGGTGAATACTGCAATTTAAATTATTTTTTCATTTTGATGAGCTTTTTGCCAGTTGTATTTATGTTTAACATTTGAAGAAACTATCAATTTTCTTTTGTGACAGTTTTGATGGTGAACTTTTAAATGTGCACATTTTTATCCATCCTGTCAAGTAAAGTATAAAACAATGAAGATGACATTTGGGCTAGATAAAGCCTTCATTCAAAGAAAAGTAATAGGTTTATTTTTCATTTTTGATTCTGTATGCATCCGAAAAGTGCTGTGTTCCACTGACAATGATATTATTTCATATGCTGAGAAATTCATATGCACGAATGAGGCTGTCTGTTGCAAATGTGTCATTGAGGAAGAAATGCAAGTCACTTCTTAAGAATGCGGAATAACATATATAAGTATAAGTGAAAGAAGAAAAGCTTCTTGCAAGTTATTGAGCTTCAGATTGCTGGCTGTTGCAGAAACCTTGCAAATATTGTTCCACTTCCATCAACATTTTAACACTCTTGCTCTGGGGAGATGACATGAATATACAAGTTTATGTTCAGATACTGAATATTGGAATTTCAGTAACTATGATGAAGCTTTTTATTGTAAAAAGTACTTCAAAACATTTTGTATACTATTAAGTTCCCCCTTTACATATATATATGTATATATATATATTCATAGCATTCGTAGTCTGAATCACAATCTGATTGTATGGGTGGTTACCTACCAGGTAACGCTTGTGGCGGCTAACATCCGCCACGGTGCCGTGGTAGGTAACCACTCATACAATCAGATTGTGATTCAGACTACGAATGCTTTGAATGTAATTACCCCGATCTATATGCTGTCAAATGAATAAACCGTACGCCATGGTGCAACGTTAGAGCCTTCGCCTCTAGCGGTGATGTCTGAGGTTCGATTCCCCGAGAGGGTGGTGCAGTAGAGTGTGTACGCCTGATGAGCCCAGAATTAGGGCGAAACACGTGTTGTGTACTCTTTGCATTATTTGACAGTAAAAACTATATATATATATATATATATATATATATATATATACAGGGTATATTATATATATATATATATATATCTGCATTCATACTTAATTTAATTAAACCAAACCAATCCATGATCAAGAAAATTAATATTACATGAATATTTAAAATATAATGGTACTGCAGAACATAAAGAGGAAAACCATTTGCAGGAAACAGGTGTGAGAAGAATGGATTGATTGATTTTAGTCATTCAATTAATTCAAAGATCTGCAAAATTAAACTAATACAGACTTGTGTTAATAGTAAATAGTTATTTTTGTTTACATTCTTGCACACAATACAAAATATAATTTGACTGCTTCCATCTCGTCAGATTTAAGTACAGAAATGAAAATAAATTTAATTTAAATTTAGCAAATAACACAATTTTTTCATGTATACAACATTGTTCTAAATCGGTTTAACATGATAACATTTATTCAATCTAATTGTGTGATTTCTAAGACAATCATATATTTTAAAATTTTATTTACAAGGTGTCCTCCACAATTTTCATTTTGAAGCTATGGGGATCCAGAAAATTAATTAGGATGTCACAGACCATTACCCAAAGGATCTCCCATATTTTGCACATTGCTGTTCACTCTACTGGGGCAGCCTTATTAAAGCTCTTTATCCCAGTAGAAAAATTAATATGCGGATTCAGTATCTCCAAATTTTGACAAATTAACATTCATTCTAACAAAAAGAATATATTTTATTTTTATTGTGAATTCTTAAAAAATTGGAACTACATAAAAATGTTAAATAATAGAAACATAATTTATCAGAGGATTTTAGGGTAATATGCATTTTTTATCCATGATGATTGCTCATGAGCAACAGGAAATTTCAAAACAGTCAAAGCAAGATATTTTATTTCTATGGAAATAAAATAACTGTCTTGGAAAACCAGTTGAAGTTCAAAATAATCACAGATCAGTAAAGCAGAAGGTCTTCAGTGTAGGGAATTATGGGATAAATGATACCAATAAGATGAAGCTTTAAGTGACTTTACTGTTTTTATCTAAGCTAAAATACAAAAGTACAGACAAAATGTCCATATTAACTCTTGTGAATTGCTGATTTGCACTCTCAGATGAGGATTTTGATTTGTAAGAAGAAACTGACGATAAGAAGTTTGCAGAAAAACAATGCCAGCAGGGCAACGTGTTTTGCAAACAGTGCAGCTTAGCAGTGCATGCATTTAGAGGGTTTGAAGGGCATCATAAGCTTCAAAATTATGATGTACAGAATTAGTTGTATGTTTTACACAATTTGAGTACAAAAAAATAATTTAAATATTTTTCACAGAAATGATTTTGTAAAAAAATACAGCCTACAGATATCACAAAAAAACAGTCCCAAATGGGCTCTGGGTTTTGTAATATTTTCTTGTTCAAATCAGACACATTCCCATAATACTGTGCATTTCAATTGAATATCTACCTTGCCCCCTCATTCTTTTGTCAAGTGTCTTGTACTCAAAAAAAAGAGAGAGATAAAAGTATTTTTGATTGTAGTTAAAAATTGATACATAGTATGTACTTTATACATTGTATGTATTCTGTGTATTCTACTTTTATTATGTCAACCAAGAAAAACAAAAATAATTATACTGTATATACAGTATGTATGTGTATTTGTGTGTTAATAATGTATTCTCTCAATTTCAACTAATATATTCGAGAACAATGGTGTGTAAAATAAATATTTTCCATGTTTTCCATATTCTCTCAGAACACATAAAAAAGGTGTAAAATAAACGGTAGACCTCACATTGCCAACATTCTTCTTTACATTCCCCATAGCTAAATTTGCAATCTTTTTCCAGTGCTTACTATTATGAATAAAGATTGGAATACTTTTTTTAAATCTTATTCAGCTTCCTCTGGAGATGTGCAAATACAGAAACGACCATAAACTCTTACTTTAATTCTGCGTAGCTGTAAACATAAGGCTATATCTGAAATCAAATCTGCGTAGGCGCTGATCCTGTAAAGTGCAGTGGTTGTAACAGACAAATCTTCTTCTTCTGTCTGAGACAGAATATCATGTTTTTTTTACTATGTAATTTGTTGAATCTAATTACAGTATAAGGCTTTGATCGCTTTGCTTTCTAGGCAGATAATAAGGAGTTAAGATCTGGCTGCCTGATTTCAAGTCCCCTCCTGAGATTTTAGAGAAAACTTCTGCCACAAATTTCAGTGGGTTGGAACTTTCTAGTGTTTTTGGTAGTCCCACTTTGCTGATGTCTTTCCACCTATATCTCTTTTAATACTCCACAAATTTATTACAAAGTGTATTGCATTCAGATTCACAGCAATTACTGTGTTCTTTTTATGGCTGGCTGTCACCTTTTATTCTACTTGGTCAATCCAGATCTTAAGCATATACTTTACAGGTGAGCTCCAAATCTTTTTATTTTATTCTCATATTTATTAATTTTTTTCTCTATACTATCATCCATTTTTCTGGTAGTTTAATTTCATCTTTCCATCTAAGCAATTGTTTAAACTTACCTCCTGATCTTTCATATCCAGAGCTCATTCTATCATTCATTTGATTTATATCCATCCCAAGTTTAATTATCAGTATTTTCAGAAATCTTGCCCATAAGTTCTATTACATTGTGCCTTGATTGAGTTGCATATAAAGTCAGAGTACATGGTGAAGTGGTGCATAGTATTTTTTGGAGAATTTTTGGTTTTAAACTCTTGGTTTGGCTTTGCAACTGATGTGAAATGAGCTTTTATTCTTGGCCACATTTACCTAATGCTCTATCAGGCGTGCCCAACTGGCCAAGGTCTACATCTGTCTTTTCATTCTCAAACTGTGACAGACCATACTGTGATATTTATATTAACCTGAACTCAGACTGCAGTGGCTCTTTAAAGGGTCTTCTCTTTTTCTTTGAGATCTTTCTCTTCCTTTTGTTTTCTTGACATTGTTCTCTATCCTCTTTTCAATTCAGTTATTAAATTACAAGATACTTGGAATATTAATAAGAAAAATAACTGTGTACTGTTTCTTTCATCTATCCCCTGACAACAGATCCCCAACAACTCCCCATGATAATGCAATATTCACTAAAAACGATTGCATGAAGACTTTAGGCAGCTTTAGATGTTCTTCTATTTGCACATCCCCAGAACATTTATTGTTTTTATGTTTTTTAGAAAGTACATGTCACAACACTCCAGTATTTTCTATAGTGCCTTGCTAATATTTTTATGTTAAATTTTGGTTTAACAATGCCTTTCAAATGTTACTAGTATTATGACAATTTCTATCACTTTTTAACTTAGGTGCTTTGTGACTGGCAAATTCCACATCGTCATAAATTTAAGTAGACAGTCCCCCTTTAGTACTCTCAAAGAATCCAACCAACCCTGCATTTTGCTGATGCAAATTTAGTTTCATGTATTTTATTGTACTAATTTTTTTTGTTCTTTCAACATAAATTAATTTTCCTCCATGATATAAGTAACAGTGAACACTATCTGACCTTTTTGCTTAGAATTATATTCCTGCCATCAATATATAGTTTAATAAGCACTACATTGACAGGCATGTGGATAAAAACTATTAATTATGAAATCAGGAGTAAATAACAATTAATAAAGATTATCTCATGTGGTTGGCCCAAATCACATTCAAGAACTGTTGTGTAGGAGTCTGAATTTGATACCACTACTCGGAGGACCATTCATTTTGGAATTGCAAATAATATTTAGCAAAATGTTGGATTTGACTGTAAACACAGCTTTCCACTTAAGATCTTAAAAGTTGTCCTATTTAAATGCAAGTATAGCTGTTAGATACTGAATGAAGTGCATACATAACTGTCACCTCATGCCTTGAATGATTAGAATGTCTTTTTTAAGACAGATTTCCATTTATATTGCAACACAAAGCAGTATTTTCTCTTTTTTGTAAGTGTTACAATGTCAGCAAAATCTTCCAACTGAAGCATAAAATATCTGAGCAGCTCTGCGGGTACTACATGCTGTCATTAAACAGTGTGATCAGCAGCTTCTTATCTTTAGTTTTCTGATAAATAAATCAAACGATTCCATACTGCTGACTCAACAAAACATTGGAAAGACACTTTTCCATTTTATGAAATAAATGTGATAAAATATTCTGGATCTGTCATATTTAAACATCCTACTATATGGGACAATATATATATATATATACAGTATGTGTGTATATATATATATATATATATATATATATATATATATATATATATATATATATATATATATATATATATATTAATCTCTGGTGTTCAAAGATGCTAATTTTTAAAATTTTAAGATTCCCATTCTGAGGTCGTTCGTCGTGTGGTGGGAATGGCAATGCGCTATTATAAACACTATGTTTTGGTGACAAGCATCATTTTTTTTTTTTTTGCTAAAGATAAAGCACATAACTTTACATCCATCCATCCATTTTCCAACCTGCTGAATCCGAACACAGGGGTCTGCTGGAGCCAATCCCAGCCAACACAGGGCACAAGGCAGGAAACAATCCTGGGCAGGGTGCCAACCCACTGCAGGACACACACAAACACCAGGGCCAATTTAGAATCGCCAATCCACCTAAACTGCATGTCTTTGGACTGTGGGACGAAACCGGAGCGCCCGGAGGAAACCCACGCAGACACGGGGAGAACATGCAAACTCCACGCAGGGAGGACGCGGGAAGCGAACCCGGGTCCCCAGATCTCCCCACTGCGAGGCAGCAGCGTTACCCACTGCACCACCGTGCCGCCATAACTTTACATTGTTCCCTGAATAGTGCTGAATAATGGATAGGATTCCATAGACCACTTGATGCATTTTTTACTGCTTTATGCCACAACAGATATAATAACAGAACTTATTTAAATAGTGATTTCTACAATATGAAGTTAGAATATTTGAACAATACGGAGGAGAACAGTCCATCCAGCCATACAAAGCTCACCAGTCCTGTCCATTTAATTCTTCTAAAATAATATCAAGTCTAGTTTTGAAGGTCCCTGATGTTTTACTGTCTACCACACTACTTGTTATCTTATTCCAGGTGTCTATGTTTCTCTGTGTGAAGAAAAGCTTCCTAATGTTTGTGCAAAATTTACCCTTAACAAGTTTGCAACTGTGCCCCCATGTTCTGTTTAAGCTCATTTTAAAGTAACAGTCTCGATCCACTGGACTAATTCCCTTCATAATTCTAAACACTTCAATCATGTCTTCTCTTAATCTCCTTTTGCTTAAACTGAAACATCTCTGCTCTTTTAACCTTTCCTCACAGTAGTTCATCTCCTGCAGTCCTGGAATAAGTGTAATCAGCCTTCTCTGGACTTTTTCTACAATTTCTACATCTTTTTTTGTAGCCATGAGACTACTGCAGATGAGGCCTCAGAAACGCATTATATGTTATCCTGTGGCTAACAACCAAGCATCAACACCAACAACAGGACAGCCTTCTTTAAAAAATATTTCAAACTGTTAAAAACCCCAAACAAATTGGCACCTAAATGATACAAAACTTTAAAACATTAATCAAAGTAAGTTAATTTGAGGAAAATGATCGTATAGATCCCACACAGATTATGACACTTTGTGTATGTTACTTTAATGAAAGTCAACCAAGCTCAAACTTGAAAGGAAATTGATGATTAAATTCTGTAAGTAAGTAACCTTCCAAGTTCATTTAAAACTCCTGACTATATCGAACTTGGCTGCTTAATTTATATGTAATGGCAGGGAAAATAATCAAGTATCCACTAAATAATTTAAATAAACATTTCTGAAATAGATGTCCTCCTTGCCACATTGAAATACATTTCAAATGTTAACAAATAACCATAAAACACAAACAAATGAGAGAAAGAGGAATAATTCCGGTCCTGCACCAAAAGACCACCTATAACTGAATTAGAAGAATATTTTGTTCATGCAATAACTTATGTGAACTAAATTAAGAGACTCTGCTAATAAATTTGACACTAGAAGCCCCATTAAAATCGATCTCCAATAGAACTGATGGTACTAATGCAGGTGTACTAACACTGAATGTTAAAATGTATAATACATTTAAGGTCCAAATTATTTCTTTGTTCTTATTAAATGAACTCTAATGCAGTTTGTAGCAAACAGAGCCATTCATTTGTAGTTCTTTTGTTTCTTTAATGTTTTTCAATGTTAAGATGTTATTTTAACTTTCCTAATATTACAGTAAGTGTGCAGTTATTAACCTTTCCCTTGTGTTATTTGGGGTGAGAGATTATGTGCATTTAAATTAACTCAATACAGACTCTGCTTTCCTCATGAATATTTATCATCTGGGATTATATCATACACTTTTGATAGCACAATTAATTATATATAATGACCAGCAAATCTACTGACTATAAATGCATTTAAGCTTTATTATTAAATGCATAACATAACAATCAATCACTGCTTTACCTCAGTGTATTTACTTTCATAACAAAGAAAATGAACAATGTTTATTAGATAATAAATTAAAAGCACAAATAGCATAATCCCTTATAATTGTCCCTATAATGAATAGCAGTCATAGAGAAAAGGGACACATTTTGCAGCATCAAAACTTAAATGCTTAATGCTTCACAGAATGTATATAAATACAGCCAGTAAGAGTTTCGGTACAGAAGTAAAATTCTTCTTGAATACAGTTTAAATTATGTTACCTAGCATTTTCGGTGAAGCAAAAAGATTTTCATAGAAATGATAAATAGCATTTCTGGAAGCTTATGTTTCCAGTTCTTAGTCAACAAGACATCATACAAGTCTGTCAATAAATATGTAGTGAGAAACAACAGAAGCACTCAAACACAAAAGCAAATGAAGACTTGGATGACAAGAGTCTCAGACCAGGGTGAGTACATTTGAACAAATCAGAAAAAGGACCATCGTAAAAGAACTGATCGCAGAAACCCATATTTTTTTTACTGTTCAAATATATTTTTATAAAGTTTCTGAACACTGTAACTATTTATCATGTTCCATTAAAAAATGAAACTTTTAGACATACAAGACAGATTTCTCATTTAGCATCATATGTTAATAACAAAATGTTTCAATATTTTATTGAGTTGATTTCTCATTGTATCATTCTGGGCATTTGCTTTAAGACTGTAACTTTTCAAAGATTTATCCCATTTACAAATCAAAGACACTGAAGCAATGCCCCTCCATATGACTGGAATGCACTTTAATAATATAGAGAATTGTTACTTAAGATCTTCCTTTTTTTCTTTTTTTTTTTTTTTTAGGTGAATACAGTATGACATAGTTTCAATAGCTAATAGCATGTTATAGAATTTACAGGATGAATATTAGATTAAGAAAAACTTCAATGATTTCTGCTTGGTTACACACTAATGTACAATAATAATAAATGCAAATAAACAGCAGTCTATGTGAAATTAGATATTTTCTTGACCTTTGGCTTCCAGCTGTGGGACATTCAGCATTGCAGGAGGATAAACTAGATTCTAAAGCTCAAGATAACCTTCTTTTACAAAAAATATGCCTGCAATTAATTTTTACCAATTTTCGAGTCCAGTGCAATCACATAGGAAAATTCATTTTACAAATAAAATCAATTTATAGTTTATGCAATTCAAAATGAAAGAGTTCACTTCCTTTTATATTAATGGGGGCCTGTATTTGTTAGCTGGTTATACATTATGCTTGAGCAGTATTTACTCAGTAATAGTTGCATAGGGATGAGGATGGACTTCAGGGGGCAGATGAAAACATGGGCTACCGTTATCTTGAATTTCATATTGCATCATATTTAATTAACATTGGATGTGAAGTAATCAATGTGTGTTTATCTGTGACTTTGTTAATTCCATGTCAGAAGTTTGAGATAAGCAAATGTGTCAGAACAAATATTATTTCATGCCGTAAACAATGATTTTTCTTTTATGAACTTTCATTATTTTTGAACAGTTGATTCTAATTTAGTGTAGCTAGTGTGCAGTTTTTTGTTTTATTTACATTAAATGGACATACTTTCAGTTTATTTCACTTAATAATAATTTCCCTGAATTAAGACTTCCACAAACAATGCCACGATTGCAGTATGTGTGTGTGTGTGTGTGTGTATGTAGAAGCAAAGGTCAGTGATACAGTTTGCATATTTGTAGCAAGAAATCCACAAAGGGAGAAGATGAGTCACGTATCTTAAAATACGATCTGACTTCATTCATGTCACTGCCCAGTAAAATAAGTTACTTTGTACCAATATCTCAATGATGAATTATTCTGAATGCTGGTGACTTCAAACATGGAATCAAATATCCATTAGGCCTGTTCCATTCGTGGAAACCACAAGCTGGACCGGCTTTATTTATTTATTTATTTTTGGGAGCCTTTTTCCTATGGATTACGTTACAATTATCCTCGCTCCTGACCTCTTACATCTTCTGACGAGCTTTTAACTGTTATCTTTGCTACGGATGTTGTCCCATCTCACTTTTCTCCCTTTGCACTTGGCCTATTTTTGGTGTGTGCAAAACCAAGAAAGTAATCATCAATATTCAATAGAAAGTATCTAGAATTCACACAGCACACATTTCTTTAGTCATGGATGATGTACAACAAATAAATTGAATAATGAGTTTGTTTTTGGTTTGATCTGTGAATTAATTAGCAATTTGCTAAAGGAACATACTGTATTAAAAATTGCTCTCTTTCAAACAAAAGGAGATTACTGGAACCCACCCAGCCAACACCCTGTCCCATACCAAATATCTTCACCATGCAAAATGCTGAACTCCACCTCATGCTCAGAACAAAACGGTTAGAACTTCATCAGTGGCTAACACAGTTAATAATATGTGTATCTAGTGAGTGATTTCATCTCATACAAATAAAAAGACCAGATATACTATTTCACTTTTCCCCATGCTAAGCATTTCAAAGCACTGTTACAACTTAATTTTGTCAAAAACTATTGTTCTCAAACCACATCAAGTATGTGTAGTATTCTGGATGTTCTGAGTGTATTTTGTGTTACTCCAATATGCTTCATCATGCATTGTCTTTGTTTAGGGTTTTTGTTTGATTAGTCTTGTTTGATTGTGTTGAACTTTGATAGCATTATCAGGTACTGTATACTGAGAGTATGTGCATTACACAAAAACAAGCTGAAATAACTCAGTAATTTCCTGCAGCTCAGAGGAAAGCAGATATCTAAGAAAACCCATCTGCCACTCATATCTCAGGCCACACTCCGACTGTTAACTATGCACAGAGGAACCCTCTGTTGAGTGTAAATGTCAGAAAAAACAGACTCACATATATCACAGCTGAAAGCTGTAAGTGAAGATATTGGTCAAATTCAAGAACAAATCTGACAACCAACAACTTTGCCTCAATAATACAATGCAGTTTTAAAACAGGAGGTAAGAGCAGCTTTACTGAGGTAACAGAGCCCAGCACAAGGGTATCAGAAAAAAAATGTGAACAATAGGGAGGGCCAAGTATTAAACAAGTACAGCAGTGGGAACAGTCAGGTAAATGAATAAGATATCCCTCAGTCATATCCAGCGCCAGAGCAACAAAATTTTATCCCATTTCAGCAGTATGCAATAGTGTCAAATGCATCTTCATATGAGGTTCAGCACATTATAACTGTGCTAGCAGTGAGCAATTCCAAGCAGGATGTAAATCATAGAGAATAAGACCAAGTGGAGAGTCTTAAGACTAAGGTGGGTTACTCCTGTGGGACAATGAATAACTAGTAAAATAAAAGAGTCCCACAGCTGTGCCAGCTGAGGCAGAGTAAATACAGGGTTCTTGAGATGTAACTGCTCAATGAAATGACAGAGAGGTTGCTGGAATCAGCATAGGACCATGGCAGATTACAAGACTCAGAAATCTACTAGTGTGTCAGTTGCTCAGTTTTGAGTCAGTCAGAATTCCTATGGCACTAGTGGGCAGACAGTCCCTCGCAGAATGCTATTTATAGGGACATTGGGATGAGGCAATATGGAACATGGGTTCCCAGGTTGGTATCATTGATAAGCAATGGAAAGATAGGTACTTACCTGGAGTTGCACTGAGGGCTTTTTCAGATACAGTGGAGAAGCATGATTCATTGCTGATAGTGGCACACAGTGATGTAAACATAACATATGTAGAATGGATTGAAATTGCTTTCAAGTTGGTGTCACGTGGTGCAAAGGAATTGATTGTTGTTATAAAAAATTGTATTCTTAAAATTGGTAATCTCTATATACTATAAAAGTATAATGAGCACATGAGAAAAGTAGATACTATATTTTATTAAGCATTAAGATGTAAGAGTTAGAATTAAAAAGACTTATATTTACATATTTTTTATTATTCTGTATGAGCTAGAAACCACTAAAAGTTTATTAAGCTAAAGTTAGACATGCAGGAGAGCTGGAGAAAGATGGGCCCCTCGCTTAGAGAGGGAATGTGACATCTTTGGCTGTAAATTATCGTAGCAAGCAAGAATAGTCCTTATCAAACAGATAAGATAGACAGAGCGGGGTTTGACACCCCCTAACTAAGAATTGTTGGTGGAATCAATTAGAGGTAGGACTAGAGCAATGGAATGCTAGGAGTCAGATGAGGATGAATATGACTTGTGTGATAAGAATTGTAATAAATGCAAGAGTTGCTTTTAGTTGTTTGCTCATTGTTCCATCTTAAATGAGTCTGTATGCGCGCCATACAATAAAGCTTAATTTGGCTGTCAGTTCTGAATTCTCCTAGTTGCCTTCATTGGGGCTGAGGACGCCAGTGCTGCTAATCTGCTTCAACATTTCTCATCCCATCATTGGATTTAATGTGATTAACAGATGATAAAGGAAGGTGCCAAAATAATAATTATAGATCGGAAATGGAGGACCTGTGTGCAAAACAATTAGAGCCTCTAGAGAAGCAAAGTCAAGGCATTAATTAATCTGATTAACACTGACTACTTCTGTGAGCTTCAAGTAAGAACAGGGTTGAAATTCATGTAAAATAGTTATAAGATATTTACTTATTTCAATAGTTTGGAAAATGTAAAAAAATATATGCTTAAATGTAAGAATCATCTCATATTTAGGTTAAATAACAATGCCATTATCTTAAAAGTAATGGCTGAGGGCCTGTGTACAAGGTATTTTTTTATTGGCTTGTAGGGCTTTACATCCAGTCATTCAGCCTATGAGATGACAGCCTGTAGCAGTGTGCTTTAGAAAGTTGATGCTGTGTGCTTCATTCAGCATATAATTACTAATGAGAAAACAGAAGTCGAGTGGATGATTTTTTTCATTTTCATCTTTTCAGGTAAAAAAAAAAAATTAAGATAATTAAATTTTCAGATAGCCTGTACATTATGTTCTTACTAATACTCTTGTGATGTTTTGCATAATTCTTTTGAGTTAAATTTTGCATGTAATCAATTTTCTACTTTTTAATATAGAAATAATGATAGAAAACGCTCATGAGAAGCATATTGTTAAAAAACGCTTCTTTGACTCATCAGCAGCTTTAAAACTTACAAACATTCTAAGCAGTCAGTCCGTTTATAGTGCCAACTATAATAGCGAGGATAATGTAAATAGTAAGGTGGAAAGATTTAATACTAAGGTGAGAGCTGCTGTTGACATAGTTGCACCTGAAAAGACAGTTAAAAAATCTTCTAGCATTGTTATACCATGGAAGACCCAAAGAGTGTCTGATTTAAAGAGAGCATGCCGTAGAGCTGAGCATAAATGGAGGAAGACTAAACTAACTATCCACTATGAAATATTAAAAGTTAAAATAACAGAATACAATAACACAGTCCGTCTTGAGAGGCGCTGCTGTTTCCTCTAAGATTATAAATAACAATGCTAGTAATCCCAGAGTCTTATTCTCAATGATTGATCATCTGTTAAACCCAAGTAACTCAAAGGAATGCATCCTAAGTACTTCAAGTAAAACCTGTGAGACTATCGCTGTCATTTTCAATCAAAAAATGAATGATATTCGAAATAAAATAGTATATCTCCCCAACACTAAGGATCCTCCTAAACCCCAGAATTCCGTTATAAACAAATTGAACTGTTTCACTAGGATAGATTTACCTGATTTACATAAAATAAGTTCTCAAATGAAACCCTCCACCTGTGCCCTTGACCCAATACCAACAAATTTTTTCAAAGAAGTATCAGGCGTGCTAATTGATAATGTTCTTGACATAGTAAATTCGTCATTAGATACGGGGGTCTTCCCAGACTGTCTTAAGACTGCTGTAGTTAAACCCCTACTTAAGAAAAATAACCTCAACCCCTCTGCTCTTGAAAATTTTAGACCCATCTCTAACCTATCTTTCTTAAGTAAAATTCTAGAGAAGGCAGTCATTATGCAGTTAAATGAGCACCTTAATAAACATGCTATTCTTGATAAATTTCAGTCAGGTTTTAGAACAAATCACAGCACAGAAACTGCACTTGTTAAAGTAGTAAATGATTTGCGGGTAAATGAAGACAGAGGCTATTTATCTGTTCTCATCCTGTTAGATCTGAGTGCCGCATTTGACACCATTGATCATAATATTCTTAAGAATCGCCTTAGTCAATGGGTGGGCCTCTCTGGTAGTGTCTTAAATTGGTTTGAATCCTACCTGGCAGGGAGAAAATTCTTTGTTAGTTGTGGTAATTACAACTCAAAGACACATGATATCCTATATGGTGTTCCACAAGGCTCTATCCTGGGTCCGCTGCTCTTCTCAATCTACATGCTTCCATTAGGTCAGATTATCTCGGGGCACAACGTGAGCTACCACAGCTATGCTGATGACACACAGCTGTATTTATCAATAGCGCCTGATGACCCCGAATCTCTTGATTCACTAACACAATGTCTGACTTGTATTTCAGAATGGATGAATAGTAACTTTCTCAAGTTAAATAAAGAGAAAACTGAAATCTTGGTAATTGGCAATAATGGATACAATGAGGCTATTAGAAATAAACTGGAAGCATTAGGATTAAAAGTAAAAACGGAGGTAAAAAGCTTAGGGGTAACTGTTGACTGTAATCTAAATTTTAAATTGCATATTAATCAGATCACTAGGACAGCATTTTTTCACTTAAGAAACATAGCAAAAGTTAGACCTCTTATATCATTGAAAGATGCTGAGAAATTAGTTCATGCGTTTGTTTTCAGTCGACTAGATTACTGTAACGCACTCCTCTCAGGGCTACCCAAAAAAGACATAAATCGTTTGCAACTAGTGCAGAATGCAGCTGCTAGAATCCTTACCAGGAAAAGAAAATCCGAGCACATCTCTTCAGTTTTGATGTCACTACACTGGTTAGCTGTGTCATTCAGGATTGACTTTAAAATTTTGCTTATGGTTTATAAAGCCTTAAATAATCTCGCCCCATCTTATATATCGGACTGTCTGACACCTTATATTCCAAATCGTAACCTCAGATCCTCAAATGAGTGTCTCCTTAGAATTCCAAGAGCAAAACTTAAAAGAAGTGGTGAGGCGGCCTTCTGCTGTTATGCACCAAAAATCTGGAATAGCCTGCCAGTAGGAATTCGCCAGGCTAATACAGTGGAGCACTTTAAAAAACTACTGAAAACACATTACTTTAACATGGCCTTCTCATAACTTCACTGTAATTTAATCCTGATATTCTGTATATCCAATTCATTATAATAACCATTCATGGTGGCTCTAAAATCTGTACTAACCCCTATTCTCTCTTCTGTTTCCTTTTCCGGTGACCTTTTGGTGGTGGCGCATCTACTCTAAGTACCATGATGTTCCAAAAATGATGGATGGATTAAAAGCCAGAAGTCTGTATGACCATCAGCATCAAGTGACTCCGTGAGAACCCTAACTACAAAGAGGACTATTTCATTTATGTTAGGTAGAATGCCCAGAGGGGACTGGGCAGTCTCGTGACCTGGAACCCCTACAGATTTTATTTTTTTCTCCAGCTTTCTGGAGTTTTTTTTGTTTTTTCTGTCCACCCTGGCCATCGGACCTTACTCCTTTTCTATGTTAACTAATGTTGCCTTATTTTAATTTCTTATTTTGTCTTTTATTTTTCTTTTCTTCATTATGTAAAGCACTTTGAGCTACTTTTTGTATGAAAATGTGCTATATAAATAAATGTTGTTGTAAAAAGTGACTAGTCTGACTTGCACAGTTAGTGCGAGTGGCAAAGAAAAAAACATATAGAAAGTTGGCATCCTTAGCATAATGCAACCGGTAAAGTGTGTTTAAACGAAAACAGCAGTTGGCAAATTTATTGAGGATTGTTATAGAGTATTTTAAAGTTATTGCTGATGTTTTAAAATTGAAAATGTAACCTATGTGAATACCAATAAGAGAAGTAATAAGTTAACTGAAGTTTTAAATGAAGTAAATGAGGGAAAGTGAAAACAGAAAAAATGAATTTAATGTTATGAGATTATTTTGTTTTTGGATTGAAATGATCTGAAATAGAGGAGTTTTGCATATCGGATGTTTTGTAGACAGGATTTAATGCAAATATCTCTAGATTGTTATATATTGAAAGTTACTGATGATGAAACAGGCTTTGAATAAATGATTTATTCATTATTTCCCTTTCAAAAGTACTACACTACCAGTGTGCCACCATGTCATCCAAAATTTTATAGAGTTCTTAAAAAAGAGTTCTTACAAACTTAAAAGCATATTTTTTTCACGTGATTTGTATTATAGTCACTAAAGTATAAGTCAAATAACTGCAACTTGAAGCAGTGACATTCAGCATGAGCAGACATCTTAATAATTGTATATTGATTCATTGGAGTAGGCACTAATAGGAGAGGTGGCAACTCCTGCTTTAAGAAGGAGCTAATTTATTCCTGAAAACCCCTTCATAAAGTGAATTTTCATAACACAAAACCTAATTGCAATTAAATAAAAAACAATTTCTAAGCATTTTCTAGCCCCAAGAATGACGCACATTTTTGTTCAAATAACACTGAGTTACTTGAAAATTGACAAAATTAGTTAATTAATAACAGTAACCATAAAAACAAATGCTAAAAATGTTTAATAAAGCACTTTACCAAAGCATTTTAGTTTCAGCCTCTGGATCAGCCCTGCCCTGTTTACAGTCAGCAGTGAGGACAGTGTCTGAATGTGATGGCATCCGCTGTGGGAGTAACAGAAACAGCACCATTAATATAAGTACACATGGGCTTTTGGCAATTGTTTTCTGGTGTTTTATTTGATGAGACAAGACGAAACTAAATCTGTTTTGGTTTATTGGAACAGAAAGGTAGTAGCTGTCTTATGGTTGCATAGCCAGTTTTGTTCACATTTAGATGCAGCAACATTTCTTCACTTTCAGTTAATGAAACTCTTTGCAATAAAGTGAAGCACTTTATGAAATGCTGGTCAAAAGATGAAATTTAAAAAATCAGAGGTACAAATATTGAAAAGAGAAAGAGATCTAATTAAAGAAACAGGTTAATAACAAATATTTAAATAGAATGCAATACTGTGTTTTTTCTAAAGTGATACTGCATGACCCAGCAAAGCTTCATATTATCCTGTCCATAACTGATTTCTGCCTTGCACCTCGTGCTGCCACAAGATACTCTAGCTCCACTTTCCATAACTCTTCCAGTAAAAGACGCAAGCAGATGCTTTGTCATATGACTAGTCTCATGCCATTTATAACAGGCATTAACTTTCATAACTTAGTAACATTCTGTTCCATCTTGTGTACAGAATAGCTCTGTAGAGTAGACTGAAGAAAATTAAAGGAGTAAGTTTGGGAATTTGTTCCAGGGAAAGACCAACAAAGTTTCTTAAGTGGTTCCTACTTTGTTATATAAAATTGATTTGTTTGAGAAGAGAGGATAAAAGAATTGGATCAATATTTGACTCTGACATGGCATTAAAATTTGTCTGTCAGTTCTACAGCTGATTTGTGAGAGGTTTAGGGAGTGCTTGAGCGCATTTCCATGGCATTTTCTTTCCATTTTATATTTTGTTTTGTTATAATGAAGGATATTCTGGGTGTGTTTTTTTTCTAGCACTTTTGACTTTTTATTTTATGTGTTCCAATGTGACTGAGTTTGTTTTTCTATTTTGGCAGAGCATTGCTTGCAATGCCAAGCAAGCACCTGTAGATATGTCAAAGTAGCCTCAAGAATACTGCCTGCCCACCTCAAAAGATCTATACGGCGACCATTCAGAGAAATTTCCACTCAGTCATAAGCTAAAACAGCTCCTGCTCAGCAGCTGGATAAGAACAAAAGCAAATAAATAAAAACAGTACTGAGATGGCTCACTAAATAAAACAGAGGCCATTCAAAGCTTGGTTTTGACCTTCCTCTTTTGACTGAATACACAACATGGTCTAGCTAGGGGACTGAACAAGTGAAACATTAAGGACAACTGATTATTTTTGAGAGGCTTTAAATTAAACACAATCCAGTATAAATAGTAAAAAATGTTACCAATCGAGAATGAGTGTAAAGTAAAATGAGAAGAAATTGTGTGATTGATGAGACTTACCAGTGTTAAGATTAGCACACACACAGATACACACACATACACAAAGGGTCTCGGGTAATGCCAATTGCCAGTTACCCTGAAATATTCCACATAGGATTCCTTTCACGCAAATACATATAGAGATCCTAGCCAGACAAAGTCGCGAGTGATGGCAAGTGGCATTCGCTCTGCAATGTTCTGATAAGGCTTTCTATATAGTGATTCACAACTACCAGGTCTAACAAACATGCAGGTGTCGTCATGACACACAAAAACACACAGTTAGTCATATGCCATTTACTAATCAAACAATGTCTTATTTTTACTACAGTGGTTCCTAATTATTGAGGAGTGACCTCAATAGCCTTGATAAACCCTATTGATAAGAAAGTAGCCACCTAACCCACACTTGCTACCCTTTCATTATTTCAGTCACTCTAGATCAGTGTTTCCCAAACTCGGTCCTGTAACCCCCCTGTGGCTGCAGGTTTTTGTTCCAACCAGATTCCTAATCAGTGACAACACCTGATAACACTGAGCTCATTTAATTAGCTGGTATTATTTTTTCTTTTAGTCGACATTCAGAAAAGCATAGCGGCATGATTTTTACCTTTATAAGACATTTAGAAATATTTCTGCTTTTGCTATAGATTTAAATGCTTAACTCTCTTTTGTTGATTTCATTATACTTTGCCCTTTCTCTGTGCAGTTTTTCACCTTTGTTGTATCTTAATAATGACAATTTAAAAAGAGCAGATCAGACACCCAGGCAAACAACACTGAATAATCAAAGGCTGCAACTACTTTGGCATCAGACCCACTAATTAGTAAATAACGGATCAATTAAACAGTTAGATCACCTTGAAAAGCAGAATGAAAACCAAGATGAAAATACTGTTAAAAAGAAAAAAAATACATTATTCCTATATAACTGCTGGGTACATTTTAATATTTTTTTTTTACAAACTTAGTTTTCTAATTTCTATATTGTTCCCATCTTGCCTGAAGAAGGTGCCTGAGTTACCTCAAAAGCTTGCATATTGTAATCTTTTTAGTTAGCCAATAAAAGGTGTAATTTTGCTTGACTTTTCACTACATTGTTCCCTAAACACAGAACTTGGGCAATATCAGTTCACTTAATTAGCCCAGGAGTTCAATTAAAAACAAAAGCTGGTTGGAACAAAAACCTGCAGCCACAGGGGGTCCCCAGGACCGAGTTTGGGAAACACTGCTCTAGATAAAAGACAAAATGTAGAAAACATAAAAACAACATTGAACTTATAACAATGCCAAACAGAAGAACACATAATAGAAAACGAAATAGGTAGCAAAGTAGAGAAAAAATAGTCTAAGAAAAACTTTACCTAAAATCAGAAATGTCAAATGGTGGATGTTGGCCTGGGTGGCTTTTTGATTTAGCAATCAGTGTTCTTCACAAATTACATTCTCCAGCATCTAAATAAAATGGTTACATGTGTCTCAATATTTGGTTCCGCTTTTTATGTCATCTTATTGCTCCATCAGACAAGCCATATTTATGTTAAAATGCACATGTCGGGTTTTGTGACTTGTGACATTGCACACATTTGATTAGCTATCTTGTCCTGATGACAAATGACTCTGATCAAAGTGTTTCGATCACTTAATTACCACTGCTCTCCATCATTTCTCATGTTTTAAACTAATTCTGTAATACCAAGCCCTTTGGCATCCATCTGTTCCCAGGATATAATTAAATTAAAACAGGTTCTGTACTTATTTCCCATCTCCAGGTCATAGACTAATTGGAAAAGAAACTGACTGGAACAAATGCATAAATTACTAGTACAATGCAAAACAATACTTGCAATGTTTCTAATTAAAGTCCTGTAAATTCAGTTCATCCTGCTTCCTTTGAGCAAAATAATTAAAATTTAATATAAGCAGTCTGCAGTTCAAAAATGGAAGATTTTCCACACCAGGACACAGGGAGACTAAAGTATAAACACAAATGAAAATAACAGCTAGAAGCAAATGCTAAAAAAAAAAAAAACTACCAAAATGTGCTTAGTTGGCTGTTGCTCCATTGAATGTGTTCTGGTATTTTGGAGTCCAGGAAAATTTAAAAACCACAATATTTAGGTATGTAAAACACAGGAAATTCTAGTATTTAAAAGTAAATATTTTAAGTTTAGAAAGAAAACCATTCTATTTCTTTATCGGAGGATCAGAGGGTCCAATATAGCAAAAGAAAAACAAAAACCTTTCAGTGTCAGGGGACAGAAAGGAAAATGGAAAGAAAAAGAACAAAACTGAATTTGCTGATTTATTGTTGCCTTCATTAAACATGTTTTCCAATGCTTTCCAATGTTTAGTTTTACATGGTGTGGCGGGCGACCATGTCCCATCCCAGCCTGGATGCCCCTTCTACACATGTTTCGGGGGAGCAATCATAGACTGCTCAATACCTCCCCCAGGACACTTGGTGGCAGCCTCCCTGCCTGAGGATGGTGCTTCAGTTTCCCGCAGGACTCCATGGGAGATGGAGTTCTCCACAGCCCTGTTGGGATCTGGGGTGTCCACCAGGGGGTACTGCATGGGTCCCTGAGCTGGCCTGGACAACTCTACAGCCCTGCCCAGAAGTGCATTCAGAAGCAGGTGATCAAGCACCTGGAGCAGTTCCGTGTGGGCTATAAAAAGGGCTGGCAACCACCACTTGGGGCCAGAATCGGGAGGAAGAGGACGAGGTTGCCAGGGAGGAGTGGTGGTACCAGAGGAAGGTTTGTGTGTGTTGTGGTTTAAGTGCTTCTGGGACTGTGTATTGCCTGTGGAGTTCATGGGGAAGACGTGCCCCACAGGTGAAGAAAATAAAAGTCTGGTTGGATTTTACACGTGCCTCTGTGTCAGTCTGTGCCTGATCGGGTGCTATATAGCGCTACTATCACAATGGCTTAAGAAAGTTTTAGTGGATCCAGCTTTTGCAGTGCCTCACCTTTATATATAAAATAGATATTTGCCCAGTGCCACTTAAGGCATTTAAACAAATGGTAAAGAATATACACTGTTTGTTTATTCTGCATGACCAGATAATGACAGGAATGGTGACACAATTAAACTAATCAGCCAATGCAAAAGAAGAACTTCAGCAGCCCTGGCGGCTGCTGGCTTTGCTATCTGCTAAGGCAGGGCCTTTATGTACCATACAATGCTAGTTTGTCTAAAAAAAAAAAATTACATCATTATAAATGGTGTCACCCTAAGCATTTGGCCAAGAGGTATTCCAGACTCAACCAGACTGACTGAAGCAAAAGATATTCTGTATAACTCAGCAACTAAGGTCATTGTTATCTGCTAGATTAATTTGTGAATTATAAGTTTGGCTGTACTAGGAGAGTTGAATAAATTATGACACTTTGTTTTCTTCTACTAGATCACAATATATTTATTTGTTTGATTTTCCATTATATCTGGTAATGCGTCTTTTTTTTTAATATAAATTAGTGTTATTCCTAAATTGTACATTTTTCCAAAACAGTTATTAAATGACAGACACTTATCTATATTCAATTAGATAAAAAACTCTAAAAATAGTAATGCTTAAATATAAAATTATACAAAGAAGTACTTTCTCTGCTTGTAATAAATTACTAACAATTAAGATTAACATAATGCACTGTATCTTGAATATTAAAACTACTGTACATTTCAACGTATTAATATACAACCTTAACAGAGAAGAAGAGTGAGGCTTTGGTAACACGATAGCTAGACAGCAACTACCTGTTGAATTCGGGGGGTGACAGAAGTTGTACCCATTTATACGTATTTGGTGACTTTCAATTCTCAAAACAAATTACAGTGAATTGAAAGTCTAGTATTTTTTAATTCAAATCAGTATTAATTTTTATTGGTTTACTGCTCATTTGTAAATAGCATGGTTGAATATTATTTTTATGGAATTTAAATCAGGATTATCTTTATATGTCAGTGGTTTTTAAAATGCAAAATAATCCATTTTGAACAGATCCCTGTAATCAGAATAATGCAAAACAACACTTCTCTAATAATGTCATTTGCTAATCAGTTTTTGTCATTTTTCTACTCCCTGTAAGATTATTTTAACGTAGTGTTTTATTCAAAATGTACTCTGCACTATTCTATCTTCTTATTTGGGTGATGAAAAAAAAACATAAGTACCATTTATTACTAACATTGTAAGAAGTTAAAGCATGCTGATATTGATTGCATTTTCCATATAATGACAGTCAAGTGTATGGCTTAAATTCTTTTGAATATTGATAATTAAAGCTGTTAAACTGTATATAAAATACTTAAAAATAGTACAGTATTACCTTAAACTGAGTGCATTGAAAATTCTTTAAAAAATGTAACACATGACAAAGGGCCACAGAGCTTTAAGAAAACTTCAATAATTTGTTATATAGTACATGTCACTAGGTTGCAGACATCTAGAAGAATAAAAAAGGAAGTATTTGTTACATATTGCCATATTGTGTAGAGCCTTATAACAAGGACATGCATAATAATTTTAAGTAATTTACAATTATTATCATGCCATCATGGCTAGAAGTGTATTCATCTGCATTGGCTGTCTGCTAGATTGAGGCATGTGGAATGTGAAAATCATTTTGAGAAAAATATGTAAAATATGTGCAATAGTTGTATACTGCTGTCCATAATGGTTATGACCACCAGAGTGGGTGGGAAAGTCAACATGCTGCACCAAGTCAAAGCAGTCCAGTAAGGTTGCTGACAGTGATCACATCCTATTGTGAATTTAGAGGATACCTCATGGAACAGTGTAATGCATGTTTATTGAAAAGAAAAACTTTCAAATAATGCATTGAAAACATAAAGGCCTTCAGATGGACTTCATGGGTGATGCACACGGAGGCCTGCTCATACTACACAGAGGGACATTTTGTTTGGCTGTTACATACAGTATGTATTTTCCATTGTGATCAGCCAGGTTTCTTTTTGCATTCCTCCCATGCTCACATGAGAAGCTGTTTTTCAGTACAAGCAAGTCCTGCAATTATGCACAAGCATTTTGAAGTGCTTATGCAGTTTTTTATGCATTTGATTTACTAAAGAAAGACAGAACACACAGCTTTTAGATGGCAAGTGGGAGTCTGCAGCATTTCATTTGGTAGTTTTATTGGACAGTAACATGGAAAATTACTTATTAAAAATTTGAACCATGTAAACATAGTGCTGACTTTTGCTTTGCCATATGAAATATTTTTTTATATCCCATGTGTCCTTCCAGCTGAAGACATGATTGCTATGACTCAGTATATTTTAGAAGTTAATAATACTTGAGTGAAAGTCAACTAGAATGGCTCCCATGACAATTAGAGATAGCTCAACAATATCAAAACAGATATTTTAGCCTAAGTCATGGTCTGGACAATGCAGGCAGGTGTGAAATCTAAAATAGTTGAACAGCTAATGATAATATAAGTCAAATTTAGAAATAATATATACAATTTCTGTAAAGTGTGTCACAATAATTTAGTATAGTAGCATAGTATAATAGCATAGTAATAGTATATACTACATTATTAAGTCTAAAGTAAGCATGTTTGTCATAGGCTGCCCTATATATATGAAAACAGAGATCATAAAAAAATATTTCAGGTGACTTGATATGGCTTAAGATATTAAACAGTAAAGAATATGTACATCATCAAATCTCAAACTAAAGAGTACACACTAAATAAACCAGAAGCAAAATGGATAAGATGAGGCCTGTCATTGGAAAATATGCATTTGTTAGTCAATAGAAGTGTTAGTTAGTTTTTTCTTTTATGCCTTTAAAGCCATCAGTTGCTCTGATGTCAGTAAAAAGTGTGGTGTAGTGCAGTAGGCACAGACCTTAACTACGAGGATTTTGGTACCTTGGTATCTCTGCACTGCGGTGGGCTGGCGCCCTGCCCGGGGTTCATTTCCTGCCTTGTGCCCTGTTTTGGCTGGGATTGGCTCCAGCAGACGCCCATGACCCTGTAGTTAGGATATAGCGGGTTGGATAATGGATGGATGGATGGATGGTCTCTCTGCATGATCTTAAATCACCCACTTACAGTAACTTGCTCGTGCTCTCATTATAACAGTTCTCAAAATGATTAAGATCAACAAGCAGCAGAGTGAATAATTCAGGTGTCTATACAAATACTTCATAAAGAATAATAATAGAGATTGTTCAATGGTTCTCTAATCTAACAGCACATTGGGATGGGGGCTCACTTTTGAATGGCACCATATGAAATAGATATTTGTATGCATGTTCACTTAATTTTGTTTATAAAGAAGGGAACATATGGAAATCACAAAGCACAAAACAACATAGAAAAGTTAAACAAAATACTGCCTCGGCTATGGATTATCTTATTACAGGTTTACACACAACACTGGCTTTTCTTCCTTCTTTCCGAGTTTCCTGCAAACACTATGCCCATCTTATTTCTGGCCTGTTGTGAATGTAAAATCCACATTGGCTTCATTTTTGGCCACAGCCTTTAGGATAATGAAAAGTTATATTTAGCTACAGAGACACCAGGCTAGTTTCCCCATTTATCTGCACTGTGTTGTTGTTTGTCCCCCTTAACGTTAGGGATTGTGTGCTGTCCTATAGTGAGAGCAGGGTCACCTTCCACAGTCTTCTTGCCTTGTTCTTAAATCCCTAACATATTCCCATGTTTTTTGCGCTTTCATTGCCAGTTTGGAACAATTTCACTTGGGCACAGCCTGTCTGGATCAGTCCATACTATGCACCCCTTTCTTTCCCATACTGGAAAAATATGTTTAATGAAAGTGATGAAAGGATACAGAAAAGAATGGTGTTTTACATATGGTCAGAGCAACATAGTCCGGAGAAGGTAAGGAGGAGGTTTGAGTGAGTTTTACATTTTTTTAATATAAAGTGAAAAGGCTGGTTGCCAAATGGAAATTGCCTTGTCCCTTATAAAGTATACAGTAATCCCTCCTCCATCGCAGGGGTTGCGTTCCAGAGCCACCCGTGAAATAAGAAAATCCGCGAAGTAGAAACCATATGTTTATATGGTTATTTTTATATTGTCATGCTTGGGTCACAGATTTGCGCAGAAACACAGGAGGTTGTAGAGAGACAGGAACGTTATTCAGACACTGCAAACAAACATTTGTCTCTTTTTCAAAAGTTTAAACTGTGCTCCATGACAAGACAGAGATGACAGTTCTGTCTCACAATTAAGAGAATGCAAACATATCTACCTCTTCAAAGGAGTGTGCGTCAGGAGCAGAGACTATCATAAAGACAGAGAAAGCAAACAAATCAATAGGGCTGTTTGGCTCTTAAGTATGCGAAGCACCGCGGTACAAAGCTGTTGAAGGCGGCAGCTCACACCCCCTCTGTCAGGAGCAGACAAAGAGAGAGAGTGAGAGATAGAGAGAGACAGAGAAAAACAAACATGCAAAAATCAATACGTGCCCTTCGAGCTTTTAAGTATGTGAAGCACCGTGCAGCATGTCGCTTCACTAAGCAGCTGCACAGAAGGTAGCAACGTGAAGATAATCTTTCAGCATTTTTAGACGAGCATCCGTATCGTCTAGGTGTGCGAACAGCCCCCCTGCTCACACCCCCTACGTCAGGATCAGAGAAAGCGCAAGAGAGAGAAAGAGAAAAGTAAGTTGGGTAGCTTCTCAGCCATCTGCCAATAGCGTCCCTTGTATGAAATCAACTGGGCAAACCAACTGAGGAAGCATGTACCAGAAATTAAAAGACCCATTGTCCTCAGAAATCCGTGAACCAGCAAAAAATCCGCGATATATATTTAAATATGCTTACATATAAAATCCGCGATAGAGTGAAGCCGCGAAAGGCGAAGCGCGATATAGCGAGGGATCACTGTAAATGAGAATGAGAAAAAACTGACCTTCGGGAAGAGTAATTCATGGTGCTGTTCAAGTTGCCTTACACGTCTTGTGTGTTTACAAGGCATTTCTGTGGACACAGCAGTAGAAAAGATTTAAGAAAAATCTTAAGGTTTTCATTAATGTTTAATTAAAGGTGGTTATCAAACTATTTAAATGCAGGATAATTTTCCAAATTTTAGTTTATCACAAAGAATAATCAAAGTATAAAGTAAAACTCTGTACTGATTAAAACACATCCATTCTGAGCTTTCTAAAAAGAAGAGGGGCTGACATTTTTACTTTCTATATTTCACTTTAAGATTTAAATGCCTGATTATGTCAAATTTACATTACATTTACTTTTTTGGCTGAAGCTTTTATCCAAGATGGCTTGGAATGTTTATGATACAACTGATTACATTAGTTTTGGTTTTCTAGTTGGAGCATTGGCAGGTCAAGTGACTTGCTCAGGGTCAAATATTATCAGTAGTAGAATATGAACCCATAACCTAAGGATCTGAAGTCCAAGGATCAGCATATCCTCACCAAGGTCAAGCTCAAAAATCTGAATCCCCGTACCAAAGTCAAAAATTTGTACCTACTTGACACAACATCAACCACAATCAATTCCCAGCTGATGACAGTCTCACTTTTACACATCAGATCTTCTTCTACCAAAAATGCAACAAAGAGGAATCAACATTTCCATTTCTTGGTATTTTTTCATATTTGTTTTATTGTTGCTCTTTTTCCAAATATATTTTTTCTTTCTTTAAATCAGCACTTGAAGAAACCATATAGATGAATGACATTAAACAACACATCAAAATAAATACAGAAAATAGAAAAATAACACTACAAAAATCATTAGATTCAGACAGCATGTAAATGATTATTAGAGTAAAGAAAATGGCTAGGTGGATACATTTGATTACTTTTTGCATTTCTGTATCATTAAATACTTGTAATATGCCCAGTGTTCATTGTTCAGCTGTAATACTTTGTCCCAGTTAAATCATCCTCCCTGTGATTCAGGAGCATGGGGAAAAGTACCTGGAAGAAGATGCACAACTGAAGTTTCCTTCAGAGCGTTTCCTGTATGGAACCAGAAGAATGTATAGGTGCACACGCCCCACAGGGAATAGGAAGACAGTAGGAAGCAGCTATGCCTGTAAGGTTGAATCCAAGGGGCTAAACGTCACTTGTGGCCACATGACCCTGTATCAGCATAAAAGTAGAATTCCTGAGGAAATTTCAGGTCACCTACAGAGTTTTCTAAGGAAGAACTGTGCTGAAGATGGGTGTATTTTTGCTGTAAACAAAAAGAGATCCTGCTCTGCTAACTAGAGTACAGGCTCTTTGGAGACCATTTAAAACATATTTCGTTTGAATGGATCTATTATTGTTTAAGAGAACTGTTCTTTATGTCTATTTTTGATTATGTATTTTATATAGCACTATTCATTATTATGATACTAATAATGACATTTAAATTGTTCAGTACACAAGGATTATACAAATATAATAACTGCATGCATATACTGACATGTAAGACTGGATTCAGAAAGACTAGACAGACAAACACATAACAAAGGGAGACTGGCTGTTTACATGCTGTTTAGAGTTCATCTTTACCTTGGCACAGATAAATAGTTGTATGATACCAATTCTTTAAAAGTGATGTCAGATGTTATGAGATGTTCTTACCATGTTGTTCAAGGTCCAGGTTCAAGTGTAGGATATTTCAGGTGTTGGAGTGCACTCTTCCTCTCTACTTCATGATCCTGAATTTTTGGTGTTCTTTGATGCTGCTTTCTGAACTTACTTTCTATTGTTAGGCCTTTTGCCCTGCTGTCTGCAATTGTGCTGGGAAAGCATTACTCTTTCTGGCACAAGAGTAAAGATGCTGAAGTCCCCTTCTTGAAGTGATGGCTGCTTCTCAGCCTTCAGAAACTGGCTCACAGTTTAACTTGGCAAACTGGATCTCATCTCTCAGGTTCACAAGGAGAAGAGTTTGTTGGATTCAGCTCTCCAAGGAAGAGTGGCTCATAACGTTTTAGATTTCAGAGACGAGGTTTCAGAAGGTCATTTTGCATATTTTCCCTTCCCTGAGAAACTCCCAGAGGGTGGTCTGAGGGAATCCCCAGTGAGTGTCCAGTGAATATCCCACAGAGCTTATTTAGCAAGGTGCAGAGAGTTTTAAGGGAATGTATAACTTCTGATTTGTTTAAAGTCATTTCCAGTTACAAAATCAGTGTCTTCTAATAAGTGAGTTATTCTGTCCATCCTAATTGTCATCCCTTGAATTTTAGGTTTTTGTTCTTACTTGAGTCCATTTTGTGCCTTCTGGATCAAGAGGTCTGTAGAGGAACCTCGGCAGAGATGTCAGTGCAACTCTGATTTACATCTTTGTTCTCAGATGAGATCCAGGCCAACCCTGGTAAAATCTGGAGTCCAGTCACTTAGTCTGTAAAGCAAGTGGGGGAAGACACAGATGGATGCCTGTGTCCCTGTTAAATCTGCTTTCATAACAGGCCTGGTGTGCTACTAAAGCCTAGCAGAATCGGCAATGACCGCTTTGTCACTTTGACCTACAGTATGGAAATTATTTTTGACCTAAATTGTGTATTATTGTGATTTGCAATTATGATAATTGTGAAGGCTCCATGTAGAAAGAAATGTTGTCTCTCCAGATTTAAACTGATTTAAAGGGCACTATATAAAATAATTATAAATAGAAATACTGTACACGTGATTATTAGGACTGCAGGGGTTTCCCCTCATTGTACACAATTAGATTTCTGCCTCAAAAATACCACAGTTTGGATGTTTGAGGCAGCATTCAGGAATTAAAAATATTTTTACTAGGTCCCACCAGCCCAATGCAGCTGATTTTTCTTTCAGTGACCTTGAACAGTGGCAGCTCCTGTGAGAACTAAATTAATCACTCATAACTGTTTGTATTTCCCATCTTAATTCTAAGCACGTGGTTAATAAAAAATTAAAACAAAGCCCATTGATCTATATAATAAATTCAGTTATACTTCACAGCATAAGGTACTGTTTAAAAACAGCTTCCCACAATAACCTAATTTATTGTATTAGTATGTCAATATGATACGAAAATAAGAGTTATGTATATACAAAATAAAATGCACATGTGTACCAGGTATTTTTCACCTAATTATGACGTTGTTTTATGTACTTATAACATAGAACACCTTTTTTAATATTGCATATTGTTTGTAGATTTATACCATAACAAAAATGTTTAAAATGGATTGAGGAAATCTATTTTAATGCCACAATAGAAGATGACTTTACATAAGTTATGAGGGTAACAGTATTGTATGTTGAAGCCTAAGATGGAGCCCGAAGTAGCTGCTTCAGTTGTAAATCTTCAGAGTTCTTTCTTTGATAAGGCTTTTCATATTACAATATCGATTTAGTTCACAAAATGTGCATTGTAAAAGAGGACATACTTTAAGTGGAGACAAATGTTATTTTGTCCTGTTTTCTCTCTTTCAAATGGTAATGCTGATCAAAATGTTACTCCATTTTAGAACAAAAGTTCACAAAATGGATGCACTTCTAACAATAAACAAAACAATAATAATACAATAATACAATGGTTCTGCATGTGTTATGTCTTTAATTGTAGAATATCACATGAAGACATGTTGACAGAGATTACATTATATGTTTTCGAACCCCAGATGTAGCTCCTGTCACAAATGTACACGATCAAAGAGTCAGGATTGACCCCTGCATATCATGAAGCAATGCTAGATTACCATCATAATTAAAATTAATGCCTAGCTGGTACTACTATAAACTACAGTATGAGTTGGCAATAGTTCTATCTCCTGTCTGAATGACAAATCAAAAATGTTAACTGTGATTTGCTAGAAGAAACGCTCTAGTATATGAAATGCAACATATAAATATCTACAAATTTCCCATAAGGTCTTCTTACATATACAGGATAGCATTACTAAAAGATCTGCTACTGTAAAAAAGTCCCCTTTATGTGTTAATTGAGTCATTTGTCTATAGAATGAATTTAATGTGTATTGTCTCTTTCATTCACTGCATAGCATGTCATGAATATTTATTAAAAAGAAGTATAATCTAGAGACCTAAGACCTATCAAATATTTCAGTATTTAAAGACATGATGTTAAACGTGCAGATTTTATAGCTGAAGTGCTGTCTGTGCCTTGGATAATGTGTAAAACTGCAAGATTCATTAAATGTCTATTCTTGTAAGCAGTGATTATGAGTTTGCAAATTCAATGACACAAGTATGGTTGAAAGGAAATAACCTTAAAATATTTTCTTGATTAAAAAACATTGTAATTAATGAAAACTGAGCTTCAAAAGGCAGGTAATAGCTTACCTATTTAATATGTTTATATTCAAAGGAAAATTATTTTGTAGGTACAATATATTCTATTGGCGAAATTCTAGTAGTATAAAATTTCAAATTCATCTGCAATTCAAATGCACTTCATTTTTTAAGGCTAACGCAGTATCATCAAAATATATTGTAATGACTCACCAGGATGGTTGCCAGAAGGTGCCTCAGCTCAAGTATTTTAACTTCCATCGTTTGTTCTGTTGAGCTGCGCTGTTACAGATGCACCACCGCTGTCTCAGCCACCATCTCCCGATAACACAGCCTGGGGAATGACACTAAAATAGCAGTGCGCTTATGTCCTCTCTTTCCCTCTTAGTAACGGGACATTAAAACTAATACCCAGTACTCGTTTCTACACTTTTCACCCTACTGCTCTCCTATGTTCCCACCTTCAAGGTCTAGACACCCTCTTCCTGCTCACTGGTACCTATTTAACTCCTCTACTGATGTCATAGTGAAAGGAGATACGCCAGGTTATAATTTCAGTCAAAAACACATAAGTCGTTGATTTACTGTATGTGAGAAATTACTGCTTTGTATGCTTTTTAGAAAACAGCCCAGCAACAGCTCGCTACTCACTGCTCCCGCCCCACTCAGCACTGCCGCTGCTGAGGTAGTGCACAGGGAAATGCACTCAGCAACAGACATTTTATGTTGATTTAGGTAAGAAACTATTGCTTTGTGTGCTTTTCAGAAAACTGGGTTTTTTAGAAAAATGTTCAGCCCTGAGAGAAAAGAAAAAAAAAAAAATCAGCCCTAAAACAGTTAAAGGCAGAAAATTCAAAGCATTGTGTCATCAGTCAAGCTGCTGGCATGTTCTATTTTTTGAAGTTGCACTGAAGGCTCTCCAAACTGTCTGTGCTGATGCTTTGCACACTTTATTCTATCAGAAATATTAAAATATCTTGTAAATAGTAGTAAATCTTTTGTTTTTATTATTATTGCATATAATCTCCTGTGTTTGGGTGGGGGTGGACGTTCGCATCATGCTCTTTCAAGGTTTGTTTTCATTCTCCACGTGGCTAATTACGCATGCATAGGGCACATGCCTCCTTCTCATATATTGACATGGGACTCGAGGATCAACTTGCACATTTGGCGACAAGCAGAAATAACTCATTATTTATTTCATAAATGTATTTAAAATTATATTAATTTAAACTACTAAATTAATTTTATTTCATAAAAATAACATTTGAGAACCTGCATTATTTACTTATCTGTTAAGCTCCTTAAATTTAGTTTACCTACAATACACAGTTTGAATACAGTGGTGTGAAAAACTATTTGCCCCCTTCCTGATTTCTTATTCTTTTGCATGTTTGTCACACAAAATGTTTCTGATCATCAAACACATTTAACCATTAGTCAAATATAACACAAGTAAACACAAAATGCAGTTTGTAAATGGTGGTTTTTATTATTTAGGGAGAAAAAAAAATCCAAATCTACATGGCCCTGTGTGAAAAAGTAATTGCCCCCTGAACCTAATAACTGGTTGGGCCACCCTTAGCAGCAATAACTGCAATCAAGCGTTTGTGATAACTTGCAATGAGTCTTTTACAGCGCTCTGGAGGAATTTTGGCCCACTCATCTTTGCAAAATTGTTGTAATTCAGCTTTATTTGAGGGTTTTCTAGCATGAACCGCCTTTTTAAGGTCATGCCATAGCATCTCAATTGGATTCAGGTCAGGACTTTGACTAGGCCACTCCAAAGTCTTCATTTTGTTTTTCTTCAGCCATTCAGAGGTGGATTTGCTGGTGTGTTTTGGGTCATTGTCCTGTTGCAGCACCCAAGATCGCTTCAGCTTGAGTTGACGAACAGATGGCCGGACATTCACCTTCAGGATTTTTTGGTAGACAGTAGAATTCATGGTTCCATCTATCACAGCAAGCCTTCCAGGTCCTGAAGCAGCAAAACAACCCCAGACCATCACACTACCACCACCATATTTTACTGTTGGTATGATGTTCTTTTTCTGAAATGCTGTGTTCCTTTTACGCCAGATGTAACAGGATATTTGCCTTCCAAAAAGTTCAACTTTTGTCTCATCAGTCCACAAGGTATTTTCCCAAAAGTCTTGGCAATCATTGAGATGTTTCTTAGCAAAATTGAGACGAGCCCTAATGTTCTTTTTGCTTAACAGTGGTTTGCGTCTTGGAAATCTGCCATGCAGGCCGTTTTTGCCCAGTCTCTTTCTTATGGTGGAGTCGTGAACACTGACCTTAATTGAGGCAAGTGAGGCCTGCAGTTCTTTAGACGTTGTCCTGGGGTCTTTTGTGACCTCTCGGATGAGTTGTCTCTGCGCTCTTGGGGTAATTTTGGTCGGCCGGCCACTCCTGGGAAGGTTCACCACTGTTCCATGTTTTTACCATTTGTGGATAATGGCTCTCACTGTGGTTCGCTGGAGTCCCAAAGCTTTAGAAATGGCTTTATAACCTTTACCAGACTGATAGATCTCAATTACTTCTGTTCTCATTTGTTCCTGAATTTCTTTGGATCTTGGCATGATGTCTAGCTTTTGAGGTGCTTTTGGTCTACTTCTCTGTGTCAGGCAGCTCCTATTTAAGTGATTTCTTGATTGAAACAGGTATGGCAGTAATCAGGCCTGGGGGTGGCTACGGAAATTGAACTCAGGTGTGATACACCACAGTTAGGTTATTTTTTAACAAGGGGGCAATTACTTTTTCACACAGGGCCATGTAGGTTTGGATTTTTTTTCTCCCTAAATAATAAACACCATCATTTAAAAACTGCATTTTGTGTTTACTTGTGTTATATTTGACTAATGGTTAAATGTGTTTGATGATCAGAAACATTTTGTGTGACAAACATGCAAAAGAATAAGAAATCAGGAAGGGGGCAAATAGTTTTTCACACCACTGTATGCCTTTATGCCTTTACATATTATAGCATTTGTTTTTGTGAAAAATGTAAAAAACTGGTATGAATAATGATGATATAATAGTGCCTTAGCACCTTTGGTTTCCCTGAAGTCTGCATGTTCTTTTTATTTTTGCTTGTTTTTTCTCTGTTAACCCCAAGTTTCTTCCAGTATTCAAATCATCTGCAGTGTGTCAGCCAGCAGACTAGCGATACTGTGAGCATGCTCTTCATACAACTGCGCAACCATGCCTCCATGAGATCAAAGAAGAAAGAACGTAGTGAGAGATGTGCAAGCTTCATAAACAGTCAGTAATGCAAATTATCAGCATATATACCCATAGGGGCAGTCCCATGGAATGCTGGCTGGATCTGGGGGATATTGCTCTGGCCTCAAAAAGTGTGTGTTTATGTGATGCTAACAAAAATGTTCTCCTAAACTGGCTGAATTAGCAGTAAATAATTTGTCAAACAAGGGTGAAAGCGAATGCAGCCAATTTGCTGTGAGTAATGCTTTGGCAAAATTCACTGATCTCACTAGTAGTCAGCAAAACTTCTGGTACTCCACTTGCCTTGATATTGCATTTACATTTCAGAAATGTTCTGATGAAACTGTTTGTCGTGTTTGTTACTGAACACTATGAGTTTTCCAGTAAAAAAGCCTGGAAAATTATAAAATGTTCACAAACAGCAATAAAACCATTTTAATCAAGAATTTAACCTTCAAAAACCTGTTGATAAGAATTTATATACTAAATACAGTATACAGCCTACCGAATACACAACTCAAAAACTGTGGGTGATGGAAAAATTCGGAATATATTTCTGAAATCAGCATGAAAATAAACTTTAAAAGCACTCCTAAGTTGTTCTGTGATCAAATCTTTGTTGACCAGTCCCACTGCATCTTGTGTTGTAGAGCAGTGCGACATAAAAATGATGAATTACATTATCACATTTTTGTTTTTGTAGAATTCCTTGTGGAGGCTGGTCATTTTTTGGACCTTGGAACCACTTGAGTTTTATTTTCTCTAGCATACCATCTGCTGAATTTTTTGTTTTCCTCTCCTGCCTGGCCAACGCGCCATAGCCCTGGACTTTTTTACCATAATAACTATTAGTGACTTAAAAATTGTGTTTAGCTAATAGTTATTAAAGCTATGCTCAAGAACTCTTCCATTTCTATTACTTATATTGGTTTATTTGTATGGTGTATGCATTCATTTTAATGTATTTTTTTTTGTAATTATAATTTTACATTTTTTGTATTTTGTTTGAAATTGTTTCTTTTAATTCTTATAAAACACACTTTGAGCTGCATGCTTTTGTATTAAAATGTGCTACATAAGTACATTTTGTTTTTATTCTCTTTAGTCTCAAATACAGAAGGTGTGTGTGGGAACCTAATCAAGGTGTAGTAAATTGTGCCATATATCATCTATTAATCATTTTAATGTGTACCCCTGGATGCACCTGAGAGGGGGATACTGCAGGTGGTGAAATGTGAGCAGCATGGACATGTGTGCGGGTGTCCCTCATTTCACCATACATCAGGGACAAATTTGTGCCTTCTTCTTCTCCCTGCTCTCTCTTCCAGGTGGTCAGCAGTGGAATACCATCAGAATGCCATCCACGAGAATATATACATATATATACGCATATTTTTATGCAAGCGTTTTGTTCACCCCACTGAATTAAAGCTGAAAGTCTGCACTTCAACTGCATCTGAGTTGTTTCATTTAAAATTCATTGTGGTGATGTACAGAACCAAAATTAGAAAAAAGTTGTCTGTCCAAATATTTATGGACCTAACTATAAACACGAACACTCTTCTGAGATACTCATCAGCATCCACACATTCTACTCTAACTTACATCTACCTGGATTTACAGACCACCGTAAAGAAAAGAACACTCACTCTCAGTTGCTCATAATAGTTATTCCCCAATTACGATGCCTCTAAACTCTCAACAAACTGCCAAGTTATATAGTTGAAGCAGAAACCTTGACAACCTTTAAAAGTCTCTAAATGAGATACTGGGACAACCTAGGTATTAGCTAACCAAAAGAAAGGAGCGAATGGTCTCCTTTCATTTGTCAAACAAGAAATGCATATTTGGCTGGAGAGACGTAAATCTGATTTTACAGCAGGGCTGTAGTCTTTCACTCACATGAAAAAACACAGATGTTTAAAAATTAAAGTCCAGTTACTTTTTGTATTGTTCACACATAGCACATGATGTAAACAGGATGCTTTCCATCTTATTTGATTTAGCTTTTTCATATTCTTCATAGAACTAATACTGTCTTATTTAAAATACTCATTAACAAACTGTACTCATAGTTACAGTACTAGTTTGGTATCTGAAATTAAAAACTGGCACTGTTTTTATATTTATTTGTTTGAATAGGAGTGTAGACATTTATGCTGAATTAAACTGTTACCAATGAAGGAAGCAGTAAAAGAGATCCCAATGGATACCCCTCAAGTAAATAGGTGAGTACACATTTCTTTACAATAGCTGTCACTTACTGAAAAATCTGTAACTCTTCCCCAAGCTTCAGAGAATCCCATTTTACTATCAGTTCATATACAGCACTCCTTCAGTTTCCAAGCATTTAAAGTGATTGTCTATAAATCTTTAAATTGCTATAACCTTTGGAGGGCTAAATAAAAAATAACAGGAGCTAAAATAAAAAAATCACACAATGTAGCCCTGCATTACTTTCACTTATTAGACAGTAAATCAGCAGCAGCAGCTGTCTATCTCACTTGGACATAGTCACAGATGGCTGTGAACCAAGATGTTAGAGATGAGAGAAACTGAAATGGGAACAGACAGTACTCTGTATGCAGTATGTGTGTATCCCCTGCAAGGATCTTTATGCCAGTGTGTGGTGGTACACAATGGAATTGCAGTGTACATATTGATGAGCTAAACATGATGAACACCAAAGGATAAATGGAAAAGGAAAGGAAAAAAATGTTTGTAATTTTAATAGTCTAATATTGCCTTTACTTACAGTAAATATGTTTGAAAATGGTACTTTAACTTTATCAGATATTTTAGGAAAAAAATCAAGAAAATTAAAGTGGGTAAGGTGGGAGGTATTCTTGAGCTACCCCAGTGCTCAGAAATAAAAAGCCAAGGAGGACAAAGTTAAAAAAAAGGACTGCCTTTGTTATTAATAAAGTAAACAAACAGAGAAAATTAACAGAAGGATTGAAGAGTGCAAATAATGCAGAAAACAACAAACCTAATGCTCCTCTTGGCCGTGTTTATGTAGTGGGTGGCTGACTCATTTAACACTTCTGTACTAAATCAAACAATGTCTCTCTCTCACTCTCTCTGACACACATTCTGCACCTCCTTTCTTAATCTCTGGTTTTATTTCCTTCTGACAGAGAAGCTCTTTGTTTTTCTCTCCTCCTGACTCCAAGCTCACCTGTCTTCTAACCCAGATGTGACTTTAGCCTCCCCCTCCCAGCATTCCTGCTTTGTCAGTGGCTAATTGGAAAAGTAATTGGTTGAATGTAATGAATGTCCTGCAACAACAACTTAAATATAGTTCTACAAACAACATAAAAAATGAGGTTATCAGATCCGACATGAAGTATTACCACTGAGACAAGCAGTCTTACTTTATTATGGCAGACAAAATCTCTTTCTGGTGGTTATGTGTGAGTAGACTGTGCATTTATTTGATAGGCCTTGGATATGAAATATGTTTTTACTTTTAAACTAAATTCTGCAATTGCAATTGATTAAAATTATTGAGTTTAATGTTTACATTATGAAATGTCTATTACTCTAATTAGACTATTACGTCTAAGTAGACGTGCAAGTCTAGAAAACAAACTGGTATATGCTTAAATCAAAACTAACTCAGATATGGCCACACTCAATAAAAGAGACAATGTTAATCGAATATGAAAACAGTAATGATTAAAAGATTGAAACAAATTGAGTGTTTTAACACCAAGACAAATCCTCTGTACATAACCATACCACTGTCATTATAATTATATTTTAGCATCCTAAAATAAATCTGAATGTAGAAGACTTGATTATATTTTAACCATAACATCGCAAATTAAGCTTTTTAGAATTGCTGCCAAGAGTGGCAAAACCGTTCGGGTTTTTATATAGCACAAGAGGTAAATGATATGAGAGGAAGTGCTAAAATGTTGAGTTGTCCATTTTTAAAATGAAGGCAACATTTTAGGAAGTCTTGATCACAGCTTTTAAACCTAATAATGACCCTATCCTTGTGAGAATTTGTAAGGGTAATTAAGAAGTTTGTCACTGTTTTGAGTGCTCTTTTTTGGTAGCATATTATGTAAGCTAAGTTAGTTAGTTAGCCATGCTTCGGATGTCTTCAATGCTGCCACCCAGCCTGTTATGAAGCTTCCTGCTCTTGTCTTTATCCTGTGCCACTTCTTCTAGGTTTCTTCCCCTTGCTCCTCTGTCTCTTGCTTCCTGTATCATCATATCTTTCCACCACTTTCTTGACTTTCCACCTCTTTCTTGACCTCTTCTTGCTGTCCTTGACTCGTCCATGTGTCATACATATGTCTGGCCCATCTTATCATTCTTGATACTCCTTTCATTCAGCACCACTTGACCAGTCTTTTCTTTCAAATCCTCATTACAAATTGTTCTTGGACATCTTATTCCCATAATCCATCTCAAGCATCTTCGGCCAAGCACATCCAGTCTTCTCTTAATTGGTTAGCTAGATGCCCAGCTTTCAGATCCATACATGGCTACTGACTCTACTAGCGCATTATAGACTCTTAATTTTGTCCACACTTTGATGTCTCTGCACCTTCAAAGTCCTCTTTCTAATTAACAAATACTGGTTCTGCCAAACCTAATCTCTTCGTCACGTCCATCTCACAGGGACCTTTTGCCTCGATCTTTCCTCCCAAATATGTCAATCTCTCTACTTTTTCAAGCTCTTGACCTTCATATTCCAGTCTGTTTGTTTCTTCTTGTGCTCCATTCTTCATCTATTTTGAAAACCCCAAATGATATGAGATGATTTACTGTTGCAAATTATAACTTTGGCTAAATAAGAAACTTTACTACAATTGGTTGCATCAGCTATTGATATGCAAAACCTACCTGACCAATATTTTTAATTGTGCACTTCTTTGAAAGTCATTACACTGTTCATGTAAAGCACTGTAAGATGGTGCTCATAAATGAAAGCCAATAACAACAAAAAGAATTACATAAAGATTTGCATCTAAATATATATAAATTTTGCCAAAAACAGAAATCTGCACAGAATTACAAATATGTAGATTGGGTACCCATATCCAATTACTTTTGTTCTTCAGAAGGGTTGACGAGATGAAGATAAAAATTGTATTAATTAAAAACAAATATTTTATTCAGTTTATTGACAAGTTGTATTACTGTGATTTGTCCTAGAAAAGTTTGTTGCATGAGCTGAAATGTTATTTAAGCCAAAAATGAACTTTTCCAAGTTTCACTGTATTCAGAAAGCTGCCACCATCTGGTGACCATTTTTTCCTTTAGGAGTTGAAATGAAACTTCAGAGCCCTGATTATAGCGATGAGGGTAAGGAGCTGTGCCAGTGTGAAAAATGCAAAAGGAATACATAATTACTATTGCTTTTTTGCCGAAAAAAATGAATTTGAAAAGTACAACACACTTTAGTTATGGAGGTTGTGTGAGCTCTTTGCTTACTTTCTTAGATTTAAATGAATTACTGTGTGATTAATTTCCAGACACACTTTATCTAAAAGCAAAAGGTGACAGTAAAAGGTTTGCAGATTTATTTTCAAATTGGTAAAATTGTGCAATTGGCTAACATAATATAAAATCTCATTAGCCCACATTTTACTATTTCACAATTGTAAATGTTGCCTTGCTTGACGGGGATGTCAAAATCTTGTATATAGTCGGTGAAGAGCTATTTTAGACTGTCAAGCTCACTTGGCTAGCTTTGAAGAGGCTAGCTAAAATGAGTATCATCATCAAGTCATTGTTGGAATTACAGTATAGTATCTACTTCAGTTACACAACATGAGAGTTTGCTTTTGGAATTACAGTATAGTATCTACTTCAGTAACACAACATAAGAGTTTGCCAAGATTCCTATTTCACAAGAATACTTTTTCAGATATCTTTCTGGGATGCTGTTCTCCTTAATTTTCATGGATGTCTCCAAGTGCTTGCTTTGCTGATTAAGAAGACTGCTTGATGCACAAAATAGAGGTTTTTGAAAATTTAGTTATCTGAGCAATACTAGGTGTCAGATCTCAGATCTGAAGAGATTCAGATTACTTAGCTTGTTATTTCTCTAAAACACTTGTTGTTCAATTTATTATATTGTTAGATAAAATTAATATAACTTGTATGAATTTATTTAGATTGTACAGAATAAATCAATGGCGTGCATTCAAATAAACTACTAGACAATGACATAATTATCATTTAATGGGAATATTTAGAAAATAGTTGTCCAAGTGCTGCACATCATACTCAAGTCATTTTAGATAATAATTAGAATAATAATCTTAAAAATAATAATGATGTTATTGTGATTATTATGTACTGTGTCTCTTCGGAGAAAACCTGTTTTGCCTATGTGTCGAACGAGCGATTGTTCACAGAATCCCGAATAAGGCACATTACCTGCATTGTGAAAGAGTATCACTTACAGCACTGCAGCCATTTGAATTGCAGAATACTCTTTGTTGAGAACCTGTGCAGCTGGACCAGGCCAAGGGAACGCCCACATAACACCTGGCTGCGGTAGATAGATGGTCATTTCCCTGAGGGTGGGACTGGACTGTGTATCTTGCTGGGGGTTTGCCAACTGGGATCCCGAGCTGTTTCGTCATGTTGTGGGCATGGGAATGCACTGTACTAGGGCATGCTCCCCAACCTGATCTGTGATTATTATACCTTTGTTTAAATGTAATTTGATAAAGGATATACAGTGTGGTGAAGTGGCTAAGTCAAGATTGCCAGGTTAGTTGCTGTCTCAGGCACATTATACACAGGATTTACACTCATCGACAACTTATCTGCAAGATGTTCAAAATGTTTTGTGCAGACAGTCATTATCCAACCCACTATATCTGAACACAGGGGTCTGCTGGATCCAATCCCAGCCAGCACAGGGCACAAGGCAGGAACAAATCCGGGGCAGGGCACCAGCCCACTGCAGGGCACACACACACACACCAAGCATACACTAGGGACAATTTAGGATCACCAATGCATCTAACCTGCATGTCTTTGCATCGTGGGAGGAAACCGGAGCACCCAGAGGAAACCCATGCAGACATGGGGAGAACATGCAAACTCCACGCAGGGAGGACCCAGGAAGCGAACCTGGGTCTCCTTACTGCGAGGCAGCAGCGCTACCACTGTGCCACCGTGCTGCCCCTGTTTTGTGCATTACTGTTAATTTTACTAATAAATAATGGATCATGAATGAAAAATGACAAAATACAACATATGACTTTATTTATTCCTACCTAAAGTCATTCCAGATGATCCTTCAGTTGGCATTTTAAATGATCACTTTTGACCCTTCTGTGAAAAAATAGTGATTTCTGCAGCACCACCTGACTGTCAGCTCCATTCCCACTCCGCTTTGTCACTGTATGATATGAGTGTGCATTACTCTGTGAGCTAGTGGAAAACAGCATATGTGACACAAGGACAACAGTTTCTCTTTCTCAGAGTCCTTAACTTTAGCTTAGTTCACCGATTTTCAAGTGCATTATACTTGTAAAGTGTAAATTCCAGGGAATGCCTGCTCGTGTTAAAAGAGATCCTCTTAATCTAAACTGTGATCTGCTGGAAATCCAATACTATCTCCTCCATGCTCTTGAGGCTGTGCTGGGAGACACAGCAGACCTTCTTGTGGCGGCACATATAGATGTGCCATCCTGGAGGTGGTGGACTACCTGTGAAACCTGAATTGGGCTGCAGGTACCACATCATACTACCAGTAGTGACAAGGACACTATCAAAATGCAAAATTAGAGAAGAATCAGTCAAGAAGGATAAGGGGAGAGCAATTGTTTGTGGCCACCACCTGTAAAACCATTTCTTTTTTGGGGGTTTACCTTGCTGTTGCCTCTCCAGTACACCTGTTGTCACTTTCATTTGCACAAAAGCGGATGAAGTTGATTCACATTCACTTATGCTTCTTAACCCCTTCACCGCCCTCTGCCGGATATATCCGGCACCGCTGTTTTAATGCTAACGCCATACTGCCGGAATTATCCGGCACATTTGCCTGTGGTTATATGAATGCCTGGCAAGTAGTATAACTGACGGTTTGGCGTGGGTATTATTACTACGTTGTATTTCGACAAGTCTGTGGTTGTTTTGGCCGGTCATGTGACGTGATTCGCATGTAACAGCTGTGAATATGGCGAAACGTAAACTGACTTCAAGTGAGGCTTTGCAGGCGATTTTGGACAGTTCTGATCATGATTGTAGCAGTTCTGAAGAAGATTTTAGTGACAGTGATGAGCAGCAACGTGCGCTGCATGATATTGTGAATGAAGACGCATCGGATGACGGCGCTGAGTGGGTGTATCCCCAGCATCTCAGCTGGGCTGCTGCCCGAGGTGAACTACCTTTTCTGCATTCGTTTGAGGGAACGTGTGGCTTTATTGTTGATGTAAACAATTACACTGCTGAGCAGTTTTATGAGCTGTTTGTGTCACCTGATTTGATTAGACATTTTGTTCATCAGACAAATCTGTATGCAGCACAGTTTATTGAGAAAAATCCCAATTTACCTCCACATTCCCGTGTTCGTGCTTGGTTTGACACTGATGAAAACGAAATGAAAAAATTCATTGGGATTTTGATGTTGATGGGAATAATCAGAAAACCAGATATTGAGATGTACTGGTCTACAGATCCTATGTATGCAACACATATTTTTGCAGCTGTCATGACACGTAACCGATTCTCTTTGCTGCTGAAATTCTTTCATTTGAATGACAACAGAAACGAGCCAGATAAGAAAGATCCAAACCGCGACCGCTTGTTCAAGCTACGTCCTTTGATTGATCATTTATTTGAAGCATTTCAGTTGCCCTACATGCCAGGACCGTCAGTTGCAGTTGATGAAAGTTTATTGTCGTGGAAGGGCCGCTTACAGTTTCGACAGTATCTACCATTGAAAAGGGCACGGTTTGGTATCAAGATGTTTTGCTTAGCTGAGAATTCAGGTTACATTTATAGATTTCGTGTATACACTGGCAACTTGCACAACATTTAGTGGTCAATACTGCTTGAATAAATGTAAAAAATGTAAAAAAAATGTAAAAAAGTAAAAAAACAAAAATTGTTCAGATTTCGCCTGGCTTGGGGAATATTTAGGGAGTTGGCGGTTAAAGGGTTAACTGGACAGATTGATCCCTGAAGCTTAATTGACTGAAGTGTATATATGGGGCACTTGAATATCTGAAACTTAGGTTCTGTTTCTTCCTTGCAATTGCTCAAATTTTAATTCTGCCAATTCCAGTAAATACAGAATTTTTAATTTTAATCTGAATTTCATACAGCCAAATTATATTTTTGGCTTGGACCATGTCTACCATGGCAGTCTCCCAGTTTGGTATGAGATGCTGCCTTTTGCCACCACTTCATAACTCTGTAATTCTGAATAATGTAATATACAACAATAAAAATGTATTCACTGTAAATATTGGCACTGTGGCACTTTTACAACAACAACAACATTTATTTATATAGCACATTTTCATACAAAAAGTAGCTCAAAGTGCTTTACATAATGAAGAAAAGAAGAATAAAAGACAAAAAAAGAAATTAAAATAAGACAACCTTAGTTAACATAATAAGGAGTAAGGTCCGATGGCCAGGGTGGACAGAAAAAACAAAAAAAAACTCCAGAAAGCTGGAGAAAAAAATAAAATCTGTAGGGGTTCCAGGCCACGAGACCGCCCAGTCCCCTTTGGGCATTCTACCTAACATAAATGAAATAGTCCTCTTTGTAGTTAGGGTTCTCACGGAGTCACTTGATGCTGATGGTTATACAGACTTCTGGCTTTTAATCCATCCATCATTGTTGGAACATCATGGTGCTTTGGGTAGATGGTGGTGGCACAAGCCACCACCAATAGGACACCGGAAAAGGAAACAGAAGAGAGAGTAGGGGTTAGTACAAATTTTGAATGAATAGTTATTATAATGAATTGGATATACAGAGTGTCAGGGTTAAATTACAGTGAAGTTATGAGAAGGCCATGTTAAAGTAATGTGTTTTCAGTAGTTTTTTAAAGTGCTCCACTGTATTAGCCTGGCGAATTCCTACTGGCAGGCTATTCCAGATTTTAGGTGCATAACAGCAGAAGGCCGCCTCACCACTTCTTTTAAGTTTTGCTCTTGGAATTCTAAGGAGACACTCAGTTGAGGATCTGAGGTTGCGATTTGGAATATAAGGTGTCAGACATTCCGATATATAAGACGGGGCGAGATTATTTAAAGCTTTATAAACCATAAGCAGAATTTTAAAGTCAATTCTGAATGACACAGGTAACCAGTGTAGTGACATCAAAACTGGAGAAATGTGTTCGGATTTTCTTTTCCTGGTAAGGATTCTAGCAGCTGCATTCTGCACTAACTGCAAACGATTGATGTCTTTTTTGGGGAGTCCTGAGAGGAGTGCATTACAGTAATCTAGCCGACTAAAGACAAACGCATGAACTAATTTCTCTGCATCTTTCGATGATATAAGAGGTCTAACTTTTGCTATGTTCCTTAGGTGAAAAAATGCTGTCCTAGTGATTTTATTAATATGCGATTTAAAATTCAGATTACAATCAACGGTTACCCCTAAGCTTTTTACCTCCGATTTGACTTTTAATCCTAATGCATCCAGTTTATTTCTAATAGCCTCATTGTATCCATTATTGCCAATCACTAAGATTTCGGTTTTTTCTTTATTTAATTTGAGAAAGTTACTATTCATCCATTCTGAGATACAGGTTAGACATTGTGTTAGCGAATCAAGAGATTTGGGGTCATCAGGTGCTATTGATAAATACAGCTGTGTGTCATCAGCATAGCTGTGGTAGCTCACGTTATGTCCCGAGATAATCTGACCTAATGGAAGCATGTAGATGGAGAAGAGCAGCGGACCCAGGATAGAGCCTTGTGGAACACCATATAGAATATCATGTGTCTTTGAGTTATAATTACCACAACTAACACATTAATATCCAAAAAGCATATTGGATAAATACTCTTATGATGGATGAGCTGCTGTAACAATTTACTAAGAGTTTTACATTCTCATTTCTAAATGTACCGATGACAATGTAAAAAGTCAAATGATTTAAATTTGGTAGGACTCATTGTCCACCTTACAACAGTTAATTACATGATACATCAAAGTTGTTTTTGAATTTGGTCCGGGATATTTGGCCAAATCAACCTTCTCATTTCTTCCCTGCTTTCAATTTTTTCAGGTACCACTGTTCTCCCTTTATTACTTTCTACTGTTTGAATCATTAAGTCAATTAGAGTATCTCCTGTGAGGCCTTAATGTTTCCACTTGATAATTAGCATTTAGCTACTTTAACAGTAGATGTGCCTTACAAAAACATGTGTGTTAGGTGTTTATGAAAATGACTTAAATGAGGAAAAATCTATTTAAAAACAAGCAAACTTACTTTACTTTTTAAAAAATATGCCTTTATCTTTGTCAGATTAATATATAGCTTTAATAATCGTGTTCACCGAACCATTGTATGAATGAATAATTTTAATAATAATCATTATACTTCATGTTTCTCCAAGGCCTTTACCTAAGGTGACATACTGTAGAGGACCAGTTTATATCACCATTTTTTGCATTATTGTTTTCATTTAAAGTACAGTGGAAGAATTTGTGCTTTTTTCTGTGGATTTATGTCCCCATTGAATATTTTTCTCTATAGGCTTTAAATCCAACATGTCAAAATTAACTTTATTGTCAATTTGCCTTAGTTTAATAACTAATAAATGGACAGATATTGTTGTGTTCTTAATACTTCAAACTACTTTGTTTTCTGGTCTGTTTCAACCTCCTTAGCATTATGATTACCCTAGAAAAACAAGTCAAAAATACTGAACTTTTTTAAACAAGAAAAACTGTTATTATGTGTAACACAAACATGTAAATATCAAAACTTCAGCATAAATACAGTAGGAAAGGCATGTTTACTTTATACTGCTGTAGTTATGCAGATTTAGTACACGTCCTTCGGGTAACATATTTTGAAACAGTCACCAACACTTAGCCCAACATTGCAATCGAATAGAAGCATTTTTCTTTGCAAACTTTTCTTATATTTTTTCTGTTAAATGTACATGAGAGGGTAGAACACCAGTCACTGCCCCTTGTGTTATTGTAGGCTAACACAGCGCAAGGGTGTGACTTCCAAATTTCCCCTGTCACAAATGACAGTTGATGCATTGTGAACAGAGCTTAGGGGGCTAATGTCTTTCTTGTCTTTCTACTTAATCACAATAATTTATATATTGATGAGTTACCTTAGAGTGGCAAAATACAAAGAAATATGTGATTTTTGGCAGTATAATGTTATTTCATCCAACAGATAGCAGCAGAATACTGTCTGATGAATTATTTGGACTTTATGCTATAAAGCAGATCATTAAATGTCACCCCGAGTTGGACTTGGGTTTAACTGTAATTAAATAGATTTCCAAGACCAAGTCACTGTCAGAGTTAACGCCAAGGAGTTTAACAAAACCTGTTTCTTTATGTCTATAAATGTTTCAATTAGCAATTTGAATTGTTTTAATTTTGCTTTGCTCTAACAACAGCTCTCAAGTCAGCATTCAGTACATTGTGTGGATTTGTTTCTTTTATTTTATATAGGAAATGTTAAACGTTCTTCCTTACATCTGTATTTTAAGGCAATGCACTTTATGTAAGAGACAGACTAGCTTATGTCCTATGTGCAGCTCAGGTCACTCATCCTAGGGTTTGGAGCTGTAAGAAGCAGATAAGAACTAATTAATTATTTCTGTAATAAACAAAATTATTATTTGTGAAATCATAAGTGTTACCATTTGTTTACCACTATTGTTGCATGACCTAAAATTTCTGCCGTCGGCGAATAAGTCCTATATCTATGGATGACGCAAGTCAGATAAGAGAGTTGTGGATTTGTAATACCTTTATATGCTGTGGACAAATCACAAGATTCATTCAGAATTTCTATATATCCACTGATGTGAACAAATGCTTCCTTTTATTAATTACTCCTGAGGCTTATTTTTCTTCCACAATAGATACATTAAGTACACTCTCACACAGTAATGTGTTGCTTGAACCAGAAATATTTTGGTTTAAAGTCTGTTACAGTAATCATTATATCACATGTGGTTCACTAAATACATTGCTTGCTTTGTGTCTTTATGCCTATTGTCAACACATACATTATTAAATGTGTGATGATTGGCCAAAAAAATACTTTAACTTCCTGTACTTCATTCACAATTAACTGAAAAAGTTTGAAACTTGTTATGTGGATAATTTGAAATTTCCCACTTACTACTGCAGAAGGATTCACTTTCTAGAATACAGTATGTATAATTGTCCCACATTTAGTGCATAGATATGCATTTTAAACAACAGGCTTTTAATGAATACCTCATTGTGGATAAAGAATTAGTAATGAGCATTCACAGGCAGTTAAAATGCACATAAAGACAATGATGTTGTTAATAGCAATGCTACTGGCTTCACAAATTGTGGTTTTTGTGAAAGGCCAAGTGGCTATTAAAGAAGAAGCTGCAAGTTCAGTGTTCTGACTAGTACAACAAGGAGATACAAGATCTTATTTTCTTACAGCAAATGGCTGTTGATAATAATGTAGAAAAAATGAATGTATATGATATTTAAGATATGTATTTTCAAACAATTCTAGAATTATTTACCACCAAGAATAAACATGTTGCATGCCTCATAGTATTAAACTATTGTACATTTTATATAAAAGCCATCAATGGCTCATCCCATCCATCCATTTTCCAACCCACTGAATCCGAACACAGGGTCACGGGGGTCTGCTGGAGCCAACCCCAGCCAACACAGGGCGCAAGGCAGGGAAACAATCCTGGGCAGGGTGCCAACCCACCGCAGGACACACACACACACACACACACACAAACACACCCACACACCAAGCACACAATAGGGCCAATTTAGAATCGCCAATCAACCTAACCTGCATGTCTTTGGACTGTGGGTGGAAACTGGAGCGCCCGGAGGAAACCCACGCAGACACGGGGAGAACATGCAAACTCCACGCAGGGAGGACCCAGGAAGCGAACCCAGGTCCCCAGGTCTCCCAACTGCGAGGCAGCAGCGCTACCCACTGTGCCACCGTGCCACCCTCAATGGCTCATTCCTTCACATATTGCTTGATCCATTGTGTACCTATCCTATTGTTTAACTCAGCAACACTATTCATTAGTCAAGGACCTAGCAAGCATAAAGCATACTGATTCTTGAGTCATATATTTGAAGAGGCATCAGCTAATTCTAAAGGAGGTGTAAACTCAGTGTGATAAGGAGGAAGAGCAACATGTGTGCATTGGCGGGGATTGGGTGCCGCAATCATCCCTGGCGTATAAAACTGGAAGATGAACACTCGGGTCATCTTTTGACCAAGTTAGTGTCCAAGCTTAACCTTAACTATCTAAAGAACAGAGACATAATTTTTGTAAAAGACTCATTTAAACATTAGAAATTAATCTCATCTTAAAGGCAAATGGGTTGGTCATTTTTTTTACTCCATAAGAAAGCATTTTAATTGTAATTTATGAATTTCAATTCATGAAGCAATTCTATTTGTATCAAGTGATACAGCATCAGACCCTGAAGGGTAGTACTTTATTATGGAAGGAAATATGTACTAATTTAAACCCATTTTTGTTAATGTACTGTATATGCACCAAATAGTGATAAATAATTCACAGCAAAGGCATTTGCATTAATTCCAAATATGAGCTCTCACCAATTAATATATGGTGGAGACCGTGTAATGAACCCTATTCTTGATAGTCTTCATCACTTTCATTCATGTGATCCATGAATATTTTTATTCCCATACGCAAGACGATTTTGTTTTTTTCTTACATGTACGTCTCAACTTTTCTTGGATTGACAACTTTTTTTATGGATAATAGTTTACTACCCTTGCTTATTCCCTGTAAATGAAATATTTGTTATCTCTGACATACTGCTTTTATTCTAAAGCTCAATGGGGGCTAATGTCCTGCTAGTACAAGAAACTGTGGTGACTTAATTCATTACTCCTTAAAGATGAAGACTTTATGACTTATTTCTTCGCAAATCAATCTGTTCTTAAAGATAAATACATGTTCTCAAATATCTCAGTAAACACTTTGGGTGAAGTATTTCTAAGGGTATAATTTGTCTCATTTGTTAAAAAAAATAATAATAATACAGACTAGGAGAATATCATAGTTGATCTCCAAAATTTCTTTGGTAGATAAAGGATATGCAAGATTGCTGAATGATGTATCATATAAAATAAGATTGTCAATAAAAACAGAATTTATTGGCCTTGCAAAAACATCGAAAGGAAGTTTCATTGAAAAGAAGTTTTTGTCATAGTAGAATTTCACAATCTAGATAGTGCTAAACATAAAGACATTAGTCATTCCATTTTTGTGATTCATTTTTCAATTAATGAAATCAAAAGGAAATCAACATCCCAGAACAAAAAGTACTCCTGCACTATACCACCAGGAACTACAGCAATGTCAACTGATTACACCATTACACCCAACAAACGGAGTAACTGCATCAAAAGCAGCAGAATCCTAATCATGAATGGTGAAGCTGAATGCTCCATTAATTTCTGATGCAGACAGTTCCAAACGTATCAAATTATGAAGGGCAGACAGACAGTCCTTCATTGTAATGTGTCCAAATATAATAACTGACACTAGTGCACAGAGAGAGCAAGGCCTGATAGGTCTAGGAATATAATATGTGACAAAGGAAAAGACACCAGAAATCCAGAAAAGGAGAACAAAACCAACACATGTGCATAATGTCAGAAGTGGGCAGAAGTGACAGAGAGGATCAAGGCTGAGGGGCATTAAATGTAGGTTATAAGGGGTAAGATATAACCTAAGCGCAGATTTAAACTGAGAAAATTGATGGTTGGGCTTTCTACATTAAAATTTGATATTTTTGAAAATGGAATTCCAGCAAAGAGGAGATGATAATATGAGATCCTCACAGGTGGTGCAGTTGTAGTGCTGCTGCTTTACAGTAAGGAGGCTGTGGAAGATTGTGGGTTCGCTTCCCGGTTCCTCTCTGTGTGGATAGCGCTTTGAGTACTGAGAAAAGCGCTATATAAATGTAATGAATTATTATTATTATTATCCTGAGACTGCTGAGAGATAGGGACAGAAGTTTATAGGAAGCCTTACTTAACAATGAACAGACAGCTGAGTCAGGCTTTCTGAGAAGAGAAAAAAAATGAAGTAAGGTAAAAAAAGAGGACAGTACTGTAAGGGAGATGTGAGATACCATAAGCCCTAAGATATAAACAAAGCTGTAGATAGCCTGAAAAGATTGTAGTGCAAAGTTCATTGCCATTTCAGCTTAAATTTGTACAGTACAGAACAAGATCCAAGTCATAAATGTTGTCAATGTATTTTGTGTGCACTTAGACCAATTTTGGAAAATAAGCTTTGCATATTCTTTTGTTTGAGCCATATTTATTAATTTAGATTACATAAACTATTAATCCCAATGGGAAATACTGTAAGATGTATACAGTGACAGAGCCATTAAAAAAGTGAAGGTACAGACTCAGAGTAGAAATACATTTTTAAAAAAAAATACTGTAATTTTTCTTAATTGAAAAAATACACCTTTCATAATGACATTGGCAAGTGATATCTTAAATTAGCAAAAAGGAAGTTCCTTTTCAAATACACATTTCAAGAATTTTTTTTAAGTTTGTCAAGACTTTATTTAAAAAAAAACACACATATAATATCATTTCTCAGAGAGGTGTATGAGATCCTGAGAAATCAATTAAAGTACCTTTGTTACAACTGATAAAAAAGTAGTATGTTAATTCTTTGCTTGTAAATTGGTAAATTGCCTTAGGATAGTGGCAAACATAGAAAGTCACTTTAAAATGTAGATTGTTTATTTGATAGTAGTAGTCTGGCCAGGAAGTAATGAAGCCATAATTAACTTATAAGCATCTTATAATTAGGGAAAACATGGCTTTTACAGCTGGAGGAACATATTGTAGAACATGTATAATATGTACATTGAATAGAATAGTAGACATCAAAGAAGACTCGTCACTGTAAATTTCAAGGTAGTGAAATCTCAGTGCTAAGTAGGATTAAAACTAAGAGCTATGATAGTCTGTTTTTTCTCAGTGGCAAATCAAAGCTTATCAGCAGCGGTCTGCTGAAATCTGATAATAAATGTGGTTGTAGTCTGAATAATGCAGCATGAAATGTACTGCTTTAAAGAGCATAGTTTCAGTGCTACATCCAAACTAAAAACTATAATCTGTTTTATTGTGATTGTCACTTCCACTTATAATCCCAGCATGCTATACCTTATTACAAATACAGTGTGGTTAAAATAAAATAATAAAAAAAAACATTACAAGCATCTAAAAACAATTCTGAACATAAAAAAATCATGTGATATGTAAGTAAGAACATTACATGTTAAACAAAACAGCAGTCACCTAGCAGTCTGCTTCAGCTAGGGAGAAGGCAACTTCAGTTAATATAACCCTGTAGTTGTTGTCCTCATGTGGGACAGAAGCTGATAGAAACTCTGCTTGAAACTATCACAAAAAAAAGAGAAATAGCTGGAAAGCATTTATTTCTATAGCACATGTTCATATATGAAAGTAGCTCAAAGTGCTCTACAATAGTAATAACTAAAAGTAGATAGACTAAGAAAGTAAAAACTAAAAAACGGTTAATTATAACAATAGAAACTTTTAGTGTCCAACCTAATTACTGTAGCCTATATACTCATAGATAAGTTCTTCCGCAGGTAAGTCAGGATGATTTTACCGTATAAGTATTTATATAGTATTTTATAATATCGGTCGTATAAGTCGAATACAGAAAACTCACACTATTGATCCAAGAGATTATGATATGCCAACACCCATCTGAGAGCACACTGCCTTTTTTTTTTCTATGTATTGTGCCGACGTGACCACACTGTAATACTCTTAACTATTCCGAAGCAACGTTTGCACTGACTTATGTTATTTGTATCTCACACCGTCATACACCTTTATCGTAAGAGCATCCCTTATCTACGTTGGAGCGTTCGATTAGAAGAAAATATAAAGCTGGTTTTAAATTAAACCTCGTTGCAGTAGCGAAAGAAATTGGTAACTGCGCAGCTGCAACAAAATTCGATGTGTCTGAGAAACTGGTGTGAGATTGGAGGAGGCAAGAAGATGTTAAAACAAAAAAATTAACTGTCAAATTTTTGAACGGACATATAAGTCGGGGTCTGATTTTATGATCGATTTTTCATTAACATGATACTCTTTTGGAGCTTTCTTCATCTTCCCTGCATCTCAGGGGGCAATGGCATTTAGCCCCACCACAGAGTACATTGAAAAATAGAAAACACACAAAGGTAGTGATTTGCAACCAGCATATGAATATGTAGATTATCTATACTAATAAAAGGCAAAGCCCTCACTCACTCACTCACTCACTCACTCACTCACTCACTCACTCACTCACTCACTCACTCACTCACTCACTCACTCACTCACTCACTCACTCACTCATCACTAATTCTCCAACTTCCCGTGTAGGTGGAAGGCTGAAATTTGGCAGGCTCATTCCTTTCAGCTTACTTTCAAAAGTTAGGCAGGTTTCATTTCGAAATTCTATGCGTAATGGTCATAACTGGAACCTCTTTTTTGTCCATATACTGTAATAGACTGCAGCTCGATGGCCGTGGGAGGCGGAGTTGCGTATCGCGTCATCACGCCTCCCACGTAATCATGTGAACTGACTGTGAATGCAGTATGTAGAAAACAAGGAAGAGCCCCAAAGAGCGCTGAAGAAAATATTCATTACACAATTGAGAAGGCAGCGAAACAATAAGAAGCAAGCGAGTGACGCATGCAAGCATATTCTTAAGTGCAGCTACTGCGGAAACAAAGCACGGTGTAAACCGTAAGTTTAAATTAAGTTTATAGAAACACTCCCGCTGCCGTTTGCAATACCATATTCGCGACATACAAGTTTAATGAGAAGACACTAGGTATAAACAAGACTTTGGATCACTTTGTAACGGAGTTAAAATTGCTGTAGCGAGAAACTTTTAAGTGCCGGGTCTTAGCTAACATTAAATAAAGCCATGGACATCGCAACATCACACAAGAGAGAGGCTCACGTGAACTGACTGAACGCAGCACGAGTGATCACTTCGATGAATCAAACCTGTTCAAAAAACACATTACACAATTGATAATGTAGGAAAAGAATATGAAGCGACTGACGCATACAGACATATTCATGAGTGCAGGTACTTCGGAAACAAAGCACCGTGTAAACCTAAAGTTTAAATTAAGTTCATAGACCTACAAAAGGTTGCCATTGATTTGAGGCAAGATTGCTTTTCTCCTGTACAACTATATGTTTTATTCTCAACAGTAAGCTTGCACCACTTGGTCATTTTACAACCGGAGTGCTGAACTGACAACGTGCTATACAAAGAGAACTATAACAATCGTAATAAACGAACAATAAAACAGCAGAGAACCTGTGGATTAAATAAAAAGGCTGCTTCCTTGGTGAAGCAAGGAAAAAGGATGGGCTTATATGCCGTTCGTTTATAAAACAGCGGAGAAACTGTGTAAAGGCTGCTTCACAAAAAAACAGCAGAGCGCCTTATATGAGCAGGCAGTCAGCTAAAGATAGGACTCAATAAATAACTATAATCGTAATAAACGAACAAAAAATAGTGGAGAATCCGCGGATTACATAAAGGAAATGGGTACCTGAACAGAAAAGTGAGTCTCGAATAGCTACACAATAACTATAACAATCTTAATAAACGAACAATAAAACAATACAGAATCGCTAAGCAAGGAGAAAGGACGGCCATATATGGCGTTCGTTTATAAAACAGCGGGAATATAGATGTGAATGTATGTATGTATATATGTATGTCTATATATATATATATATATATATATATATATATATATATATATATATATGTAGATATGTATATATATGTGTATATATACTGTATATATATAGATATGTATATATATATGTGTATATATATGTAGATATGTATATATATGTGTATATATATATATAGATATGTATATATATGTGCATATATATATATAGATATGTATATATATATGTAGATATGTAAATATGTATATGTATATATATGTGTGTATGTATGTATGTATGTATGTGTGTATATATATATATATATATATATGTGTATATGTATATATGTATATGTGTGTGTGTATGTATGTGTGTATATGTATGTGTATATATATGTTGATATGTGTATATCTATATGTATATATATGTGGATGTGTATATGTAGATATGTATATATATGTATATGTATATATATGTTTACATAACCTCTTTAACACACTACTTCTCCGCTGTGAAGCGCGGGTATTTTGCTAGTACTTTATAAAACAGCAAATAGAATTATATTTAATGAAAAGAAGGAATTCAATTTCCCTCTTCCCTCTTTATGAAGAAATGCTAGTGATGCTAGTTTTTTCTTAAGTGATCATGAATGCCAGGTTAAAGAGGTGGGTTTTTAGAAGTGTTTTAAAGTCTTCATCTGTACTGGCAAAGCCTAACTGTAATGGTAAAGTACTCCAGATTTTTGATGCAATGAAACAGAAAGCTGTGTCATCAGTTTTTTAAATCTTCACTCTCAGAATACTGAGCAAGCCAATGTTAGAGGATCTAAGATTATAATTCAAAATAATTTCAGTCTGAAATATAAGAGGGTGCTAGATTGTTCAGAGAATTTTTTTACAATTAAAAGTATTTTAAAATAAATTGTAAATGACACAGGCAGCCAATGTAATGATGCTAACACTGGTGAGAGATGATCAGATGTACTCTTTAATTAAAATTCTTGCTGCTGCACTTTGGACTAATAGCAGCTGACATTTTTTTTTGGTAATCCTGACAGGTGTGCATTGGAATAATCTACATGGCTAAGGACATAAGCAAGTATTAAATGCATCTTGCAGTGATATAAAAGATCTAACTTGTGCAATGTTTTCCTTTGCATCTATTTTGTAAAGCTACATTGTCTGTCTTATTTCTAAGTTCTTCGCTTTTTTATTTTCTGACTAAAATTTAAATTTCTGTTTTTCCCTTGTTAAGTTTAAGGAAATTATTACTCATCTATTTGATGATGGAGGTACAACACTTGCTTAGAGGATTTAGAGCATCAACAACTAATCTGTGTATCATCTGCATAACAACTGTAATTCAGTTTATGTTCTGAAATGATCAGGTCTAATTGGAGCAAGTAGATTGAGAACAATAAGGGGTCCAAATTAGGTCTTTGTGACTTCCCATACTTAATATCACGGGTCTCTGACTTACAATTGCTACAAATAAGAAAAAACGTTCTTCCTGTAATATAAGGATGAAACTAACTCAAGGCGGGGTGGCACGGTGGTGCAGTGGTAGCGCTGCTGCCTCGCAGTAAGGAGACCCAGGTTTGCTTCCTGGGTCCTCCATATGTGGAGTTTACATGTTCTCCCCATGTCTGCGTGGGTTTCCTCTGGGTGCTCCAGTTTCCTCCCACAGTCCAAAGACATGCAGGTTAGGTGCATTGGTGATTCTAAATTGTCCCTAGTGTGTGCTTGGTGTGTGTGTGTGTGCCCTGCGGTGGGCTGGCGCCCTACTCAGGGTTTGTTCCTGCTTTGTGCCCTGTGCTGGCTGGGATTGGCTCCAGCAGACCCCTGTGACCCCGTGTATAGCAGGTTGGATAATGACTGACTGACTGACTAACTCAAGACACTGCCAGAGAGGCCAACCCACTGTCTAATGTAGTCAATAAGAATGCTGGGATCAATGGTGTCAAATGCTGAACTCAGGTCTAATAGAACAAGAACTGATAGGATATTTAAATCCAAATTAAGACGTAAATCATTGATTATGTTAACCAAGGAAATTTCTGTACAATGCACTTTTGTACTATGAAACCTAATTGATGCATAATATAATTTTGATTGAAGTAGTCAGTTAATTGTTGAAAATTACTTTTTGTAGAATTTTAAAAAGGCCTTTAAGAAGGGCTGGTTAGAGAAAGGTCTAAAAAAATGTCCAAGACAGAAATGTCAAGATTATTTTTCTTAAGTGGCTTAACAACACCAGTTTTTAGAGATTCAGGAAAAAATACCCAGATCCAATGGACAATTAACTATATCAAATACACTGCCAATCACTGAATCAGATATCTTTTAAAAAGCCTGTAGGGACTGGATCAAGCACACATGTGGATGGTGTTAACTGAGTAATTACTCTACCAAGATCAAATAGGCTGAATTTGGTAAATAATTTTAACTGACTGTGTTCAGCTAGGTTTGTGCTTGAGGTCTGTGCCATACTACATCTTACACCAGTATACTTCCCATGAAAAGAATGTTGTGAAATCCTCACATTTAGCCACTGATGGCTTAAGCATCCATTCAACAGATTGACCCTGGTGCAAAAGATAGTCTATGGTTATAAATGACATTTTTGAGGGAAGGCCCTATAGATTTACAGATGCTCAATCGGAAGCTTCATGTGACAAACAAACCCTTTAGAAGATGGACTCTTAAACATAAGTTTGCTTTACTTTGTACTCAAGAGGAACATCTTTGTATCTTCTCTCTTTTGGGTGTTATATGGGTGGGCATGTCAATACCCTTATGGAGGCTGAATTACAGCCTAACCCTAACCCTAATTTTTGGGAAGACTACTGACGTAATTCCATGATCCAGAAGAGGTTCTCTTAGTCTGCCTGTAACCAGACAGAAACACCATTCCTACCAATCTGTAGGATGCTTTACTCTGAGGAAACCGCAAAACTAATAAAACACTTGAAAATGTCTGTTCCTTACCCTTAGTGTGCCAATCTTTTTGAAATATTCAATTAGACATTTAGCGGATAAGAAAAGGTGTGTAAAAAGTGACAGTAGATACTGGGATTAAGTTGTATTAACTCAATAGGTGATTAATAAAGTCTTCAAATGTAACTCCTCCCCAAAAAACATGTATCAATGTCCTTTTGGAAAAACACAGGCATAGACATAGAACTCCGAGCTCAGATTGAATAAAAGATACTGCCAAGTGCCATTCTGAGTGATGTTGTGAGATAAATGGCTTCTTCAATCCTTAATGAATTTTGTTTATTTATCAAAATTATTTTACTTTCAGGAAACAAAATCAAACTCAGTAAAAAAGTTTTATTAGATGGAATCATTTATGTATAGCCATGTAGGGATGAACAAACCACTGTGTTTCTTCGTGCCAGTCCCAAGGCTGGATAAATGGGGAGGGTTATGTCAAGAAGGGCATCTAGTGTAAAATTTTGCCGATTCAATATGCGGAAAACAACACAGATTTACATACGAGATTGGTTGAGGCCCAGGTTAACAAAGGCCACCACCAATATTGTTAGCCAACAGGGTGCTTGGAGAAACTGGGCTACTTACTGTTGGCCGAAGGAGAAGAAGAGGGGGAAGGCATGTCTGAAGGCAGGAAGAGAGGAGGAAGGGAGAGTAGAAGTGAGGGTAGGAACTTTGAATATTGGCAGTATGACTGGTAAAGGGAGAGAGTTACCTGATATGATGGAGAGAAGGAAGGCTGATATATTGTGCGTGCAAGAGACCAGATGGTAAGGGAGTTAGTCCAAGTGTATTGGAGGCAGGTTCAAATTATTCTACCATGGTGTGGATGGAAGGAGAAATGGGGTTTGGGTTATCCTGATGGAACAATAAGTCAACAGTGTTTTGGAGGTGAAAAGAATGTCAGACAGAGTGATGATTATGAAGCTGGAAATTGAAGGTGTGTTGATTAATGTTGTTAGTGCATCTGCCCTGCAAGTTGAGTGTGTGATGGATAAAAATAAGATTTCTGGAGTGAGTTGGATGAAGTGGTGGAGAGTGTACCCAAGGGAGAGAGAATGGATTTCAATGGACATGTTGGGGAATGGAGCAGAGGGGACGAGAAGGTGATGGTTATTTATGGGATCAAGGAGAGAAATGTACAAGGTCAGATGATAGCAGATTTTGTGAGAATGATGGGCATAACTGTGGTAAATATATATGTTAAGAAGAGGGAGGAACACAGGGTGACATACAAGAGTGGAGGAACATGGACACAGCTGGATTATATCCTATGCAGGAGAGTCAGTCTGAAGAAGATTGGAGACTGCAAAGTAGTGGCAGGGGAAAGTGTAATCAGGCAGAACAGCATGGTGATCTGTAGGATGTTGTTGAAGTTCAAGAAGAGGAGGAGAGTGAGAGCAGAGCCAATGATCAAATGGTGGAAGAGGTTGATGAATGAAGAGAATGAGATCGAGAAAAGGTTGGATGATGCAGAGATAGTGAACCGGGAAATGTAATGGATCAGCAAGGAGGAAATAAGGTCAGCTATGAAGAGGATGAAAAATGGGAAGACTGTTTGTCCAGGCAACACACCTGTAGAAGCATGAAGGTCTTTAGGAGAGATGGTAGTTGAGTTTTTAACCAGATTGTTTAATGCAATCTTGGAAAGTGAGAAGATGCCTGAGGTGTAGAGAAAAAGTGTACTGGTACTGATTTTTAAGAATAAGGCTGATGTGCAGAGCTGTAGTAGCTACAGAGGGATAAAATGGATGAACCACAGCATGAAGTTATGAGAAAGAATTGTGGAAGTTAGGTTAAGAAGGGAAGTGATGATCAGAGAGCAGCAGTATGGTTTCATGCTGGGAAAAAGCACTACAGACACAATGTTTGCTCTGAAGGTGTTGATGGAGAAGTATAGAGAAGGCCAGAAGGATTTGCATTGAATCTTTGTGGACTTGGAGAAGGCACATGACAGGGTGTCCAGAGAGGACTTGTGGTATTATTGTATGTGGAAGCTGGGAGTGGCAGAGAAGTATGTAAGAGTGGTGCAGGGTATGTAGAGGGAAGTGTGACAGTGTTGAGGTCTGCAGTAGGAGTGAAGGATGTGTTCAAGGTGGAGGTGGGATTACACCAGGGATTGGCTCTGAGACCTTTCTGATTTACAAAGGGCAGATTGACAGACGAGATTAGACAGGAGTCCCCGTAGACAATGATGAGTGCAGGTGACATTGTGATCTGTAACAAGAGTAAGGAGAAAGTTGAGGAGTTCTTGGAGAGGTGGAGCTATGCCCTATAATAAAGGTCAGTAGGAACAAGAGAGAATATGTGTGTGAAAGAGAGGGAGGTCAGAAGAATGGAGAGGATGCAGGGAGAAGAGTTGGTAAAGGTGGATGAATTGAAATACTTGGGATCAACAGTATAGAGTAATGGGGCATGTGGAAGAGGGGTGAAGACGAGAGTGCAGGCAGGGTGGAGTGGGTAGAGAAGAGCGTAAAGAGTGATTTGTGACAGACGGGTACCAGCAAGAATAAAAGGGAAGGTCTACAAGGCGGTAGTGAGACCAGCTATGTAATATGGGTTGGAGATGGTGGCACTAATGAAAAGACAAAAGACAGAGCTGGAGGTAGCAGAGTTAAAGATGTTGAGATTTTCATTGGGTGTGATGAGGATTGACAGGATTAGAAATGAATACATTAGAGGGTCTGCTCAGATTGGTTGGTTTGGAGACAAAGCCAGAGAGGCAAGATTGTGTTGGTTTGGATGTGTGCAAAGGACAGATGCAGGGTATATTGGGAGAAGAATGCTAAGGATAGAGCTACCAGGCAAGAGTAAAAGGAAGGCCTAAGAGGAATTTTATGGATGTGTTGAGAGACAACATGCAGAGGACAGGAAAATATGGAAACAGATGATCTGCTGTAGCGACCCCTAACTAGAGTAGCCAAAAGACGAAGAAGAATTCATGTACAAATGCTCTTTATATTTAAGAGTAACAAAAACATTATTTTGTTGAAAAATAACAAAGTATTGTAAAATTGGTTAACTGCTGACACATACTAAATGTGTTGATGGTGTAGTAGAAATATCAGATGTAAACGTAATTACAAATTTGTAACTTACGTAGTAGCTTCGCTTGAGCACCAAAGCCACCCAGCTAAGGGACTTAGACAGTGTGTAACTTCTTCTAAAACAATGCCTTCTGCTGTTTTTTCTGTAATTCAATCAGACCATTTCCTAGGGGCTGTTTCATTGCAACAATTGTCAGCATGACATCTGTAATAGCTGCTGCTGCAGAAAAGTTTATTCCTCTCAAACCTATTAAGAGTGTAAAAGTATCTTCAATGGTTTGTTCTGATGGTGGCCAGTAACTCACCGTCTGCAGCATACGCACTTAAAGCATGTTTCTGCTTTCAAGGACTCAGCCACAAATAGTACTGCTATTTCAACAAATTCTTACATTCTGTTGCAGCCTTTTATTTATGTGTCAAAATTGAGTCTGTACTCTCCGAAGCCAAGAGAATACAAGTGGTGAATTTTTAAAGGGATTGTTACTGTATCATTTAAGTTGCACTTTTAGAACATCCCTTCACTAACTGCTACTACCTTTGAGTATATTTGCCAAACAATTTGAACAAGAGCTGTGCATCTGGCTTGTCACCATCAGATAAAACAAATTGACTGTGAAAATCATTAAGCTCTGGCAAATCAACCTCATCTTATGTTGTTTAATGAGTACTTTAAGAAAGTTTAAAATAAAATTACAGTTCAGGTTCTCACTTATTAATTAACAGTGTCTACTTGTATAGTTACAGTATATTCAGAAAGCATTTAGGCCCCATCACTTTTTCTTGCATTTTGTTATGTTGCAGCCTTATGCTGAACACATTTAAATTAATGGAACACTCAAGACCCCTGAAGGACAGAAAACAGAATTTTAGAAATTTTTGCAAATGTATTAAAAATAACTGAATGACTGACACAAGTATTCTGACTCTTAACTGAGTATTTACTTGAAGCACCTTTGGCAGCAATTACATCCTGGAGTTTTCTTGGGTTAATGCAATAAGCTTCACAAACCTGGATTTGGGGATTTTCTGCCATTTTTCTTTGCAGTTCCTCATAATCTATGCTAGGTTGGATGGGGACATTTGGTGGACAACTATTTTCTGGGCTCTCCAGAGATGCTTGATTGGTTTCAGTCAGGGCTCTGGCTAGGAAACTCCAAGAACACTCCTAGAGTTATCCCTCAGCAGCACATATTTGGTCTTTGCTTTGGGCTTAGGGTCATTGTACTGTTGTCCTGCTGTCCAGAGTGCTCTGGAGTAGGTTTTCATTAAGGATAACTTGTGCTTTGCTCCATTCAGCTTTCCCTCAACCTTACTAGCCTCCAAGATCCCTAGTGCTGAAAAACAATCCAACAGCATGATGCTGCCACTACTGTGTTTTTTCTTTGAGGTGGTATTGCATAGATGATGAGCAGTGCCTGGTTACCTCCAGACATGATGCTAATCTTGGTTTCATCAGAGCAGAAAATATTGTTTCTAACAGTCTGCAACTCCTTTAGGTGTATTTTTGCAAACTCCAAGTGGGCTTTCATATGTGTTTTAGTGAGGCGAGCCTTCTATCTGCCAACTCTGTCATTAATCTCAGATGTTTGGAGTGTTGCAGTGATGACTATCCTTCTGGAAGTTTCTCCCATCTCCACATAGGTTCTCTGGAGCTCAGCCGTTGTGACCATCAGGTTCTTGGTTACCTCTCTTACCATGGCCCTTGTTCCATGATTGATCATTTGGCTGAATGGCCAGCTCTGGGAAGAGTTGTGGTTATTTAAAACTTCTTCCATCTAAGAATTATGAAGAAAATTGTACTCTTGGGAATCTTCAAAGCTGCAAGGATTTTTTCGTACCCTTTCCCAGTCCTATGCCTTCACACAATCCTGTCTTTAAGGTATAGAGGCAATTCCTTCAACCTCATGGCTTAGTTTTTGTTGTGATACACATTCTCTATAGACAGATGTGTGTCTTTTCTGTCCAATAAATTGAATGGACCAAGGGTGGACTCCAAAATAGGCATAGAAAGAGCTTAACAATGATCAATAAAATGTGATGCACTTGAGTCACATTTCAAGTGTCATAGCAAAGGGTCTGAATACTTGTGCCAATGTGATATTTCTGTTTATTTTTAATTAATTTGCAAAAAAAATCTAAAACACTGTTTTGGCTTTGCCATTCTGGGGTATTAAATATTGTGTGATGCAGGGAAGAAATTAATTTAAATGATTGTAGAACAAGGGTGAAACATAGTGCAATGTGAAAAAAGTGAACGGGTCTGAATACTTTCTGAATCCACTGTTCACATGTTCACTTTTGCTTCATCACATGAAAGAATTCACTTAAGGTATTTTTGGGTAACTATTTTGGCAATGTTTACTTATATTAAAGTTACTGGTTTCAAGTTTTTTAACATACATTATAAATTCTTCTTCCATCAATCAATTTTCTAACCTTCCAATACAGATCAGGGTTCTTGGGTGTTTGAGCTTATCCAACTCATAACTCCAAAGGTGCAAACCAGGTCTGTATGGGGCACATCTCCATCGTAAACCACACTTTTTTTTTACTGGTCCAACTAACATTCACTAATGTACCTAATCTGACCATTTTTCTGTTATGGAAGCATCATGATCCAGTGTCTTCAACATTTTTTTAGCAAGAACTGGAAACGTTAAGATAGGGACCAAGGACCAACACAATAGTAAGGGAGGAAGACAAAAGAAATCTAGCTGCAAAATCCAAGTACTTTTATTGTGGAAAAATGCAAATAATTTAAAAAGAATCATAAGTACACTTTGCTAAAAGTGAATAAATACTGATTTTAAAATTCCAGTGAAAGAAGTGATCAATAAAATACAAAAACATTAAAAGCGTAGTTTCAAAGCAGCTTTATTGCACCTACCCCAATAAAAAAGATTGTTTTCAGTGTGTAGCAAAATATCACCAGCAAAATTTAATCAGTGTACATTCTTCACTTCCAAATTTGACATGGAGAAAGCGTGTCTCACTTTTGACTAAGAGGTCCTTCCAGCCTAATCCAGAATCATGCAGTACCAGACATTCCTGACACTCAACCACCCCACCCCCCTTGCCTTATTCACTTTAAACAGCTCCGGACATACACATGCACTCAAAAAACCTGAACTGACCTCTAAGTGCACAATGAAGGTGTTGTAAACCTTAGAGGTATGCCACCTGATTATGGTCTATTGTCACTTTCTTCTGGGCACACACATGCATATACGGTATTCATACATGTGTGTGTTCTTTCTGCCTTTGATGATTTAGCCAGCAGTGTCATGTATCAGGCAATCAATTCAAAGCAACCTGCAACTAACCAGCTTGTGTCTCACTGGCAACAGTGTTCTAAAATTGAACACATTTGTACATGCATCCAATATTTGTATGCCTACAAACATGATGCATAGACTGATACCCACTCTCTATGGCTACTTTATGAACAACATTGCTTCCTCTCCAGCAAACATTTTGCAATTGAGAACTGCAGGATTGGTAAGTATTACCTTGAATAAATAATGATAATAAACTAAAAAACAATCATGAGGAACTAAAAAGTTATCTGAGATGTGCATCACCACAGTGAAGATAACCCAAGCACCCAGAGGAAAACCCAGAAACTGGGAGACCAAGCAGATGTCTCACAAGTGCATGATGATGATGATGTATATACAATTACACCTCAATTATTGATAAACATAAAATGCTTATTAATGCTTTCATTAAATTTCATAAAATTTGCAATTAATTCCTTTAAAAATTGCCAAACATTAGAAAGGATGTAACTGTAACCTTTCCTGTCACAATATTCAAACACACAAATTACATCAAATTTGTACCATAGTGTAAAAAAGTAAAGAGTCAAGTAAGTTCTTTAGATGACAAAGTGAACTCCTCCACTTTTTATACACCTATACTAAATCTTTGTCAGGTTACCATGTTGTAAGCCACTATGATTAATTGTCCATTATTAACCAGTATAGAACAACCTGTGTACTTTACATCAGATTTGCATAATTAAAATAGACAGGATCTGTACCTGCTTTTACGGTTATGCATGAGAATGTTTTATCTCATTGACACCTATTCAATAAACAAAGTGTAACCAACTTTAAAACAAAATGCAAATTCCAGGCAGCCTGTAATGGATGAATGATCATATATCATTTCTGCTTCAGGAACCATGAAATACAATAGATCACAAGGAATGTGCTGAGGTTATCCAAATCAGATAATAAAAGAAAAGAATCTCCATGACTTATAGAATACCTTTATCCTATACAAATAGATGAAAGGTAATGCATAGTCTGCTTTGTTGTGATATTCTCAAAAAACAACATAATAAGGCATTTTGTAATGGCCATTCTTATCACAATAATTCTTGTTTGACTGAAGTATGTAAGTTGCCTAGTGGTTTTGTTAAAAGGAATAATTTCTTTCATGTATCTGTGATTTTTTTGTAGAATGAAACACCTTCTAAAATTTGTGCAAAATTCTTTGAGTTTATTAAGTTATTCTGGTATCCAGTTTATACTTTTAAATAATTCTCATATCTCTTCTTAACCTCTGTTTGCTTAGCCTGAGTCATATCGAACTGTTTCAGTAATTCCTCATAGTCCATACCCTTGTAGGACAGAGTGACATTGCCCTCTTTCCTATATGAGGCATGAGACTTAGCACCTACAGCCCTCTCCTCTCTGAAACTTAAAATAAGAAGTCAGTTCAGCTAAAGTTTCATAAGTGATATACAGGCATTTTGGAATGTACTTTCCTAGGGTTTCTTCTGGTAGGACTGATCAATCACAGGCAAACGTCATTCAGAATTGTCTCAGTGTTGCATTGTTTTCCACACTTGGTCAGTGAACAATGGCCATGACACAACCATTGGCAACATTGGTGGAGAAAACTAAACTAACCTTGCATTAATTCACAGCAGCATCAGTCATGCAGCACATTCAAGATCTGACACATATGCACAAATTGCAGAGGAAGAGGTGCAGGCAAGCTGTGAGGAAATCAATACATGGGTACTAAAGGAGTTTATAACTAGTGAAGAACTAATCAATTTTAAAGAGCACAACTGTGACAAGAATATTTAAAAGCTGGTCCTGAATGAATGTTTTCTTGAGGTAATATTGGAGATAAGAATTGCAAAAATAGAATTCACAAGATTTAGTGCCTTATTCAGTATGATACAAATAATCAAACGAAGCTAATTAGGATTTATGTTGTGTTCATTATTGTCTTAATCCATATATAGTTGCATATATCCATCTTCTGTGAGCCTAATGTTTAGAATAAATGGTTTTATTTTGTTTATTTCAGAAATCATGTTTGAGTTATTTACAGTGCATCCGGAACGTATTCACAGTGCATCACTTTTTCCACATTTTGTTGTTACAGCCTTATTCCAAAATGGATTAAATTCATTTTTTCCTCAGAATTCTACACACAACACCCCATAATGACAACGTGAAAAAAGTTTACTTGAGATTTTTGCAAATTTATTAAAAATAAAAAAATTGAGAAAGCACATGTACATAAGTATTCACAGCCTTTGTCATGAAGCTCAAAATTGAGCTCAGGTGCATCCTGTTTCCCCTGATCATCCTTGAGATGTTTCTGCAGCTTAATTGGAGTCTACCTGTGGTAAATTCAGTTGATTGGACATGATTTGGAAGGGCACACACCTGTCTATATAAGGTCCCACAGTTGACAGTTCATGTCAGAGCACAAACCAAGCATGAAGTCAAAGGAATTGTCTGTAGACCTCCGAGACAGGATTGTCTCGAGGCACAAATCTGGGGAAGGTTACAGAAAAATTTCTGCTGCTTTGAAGGTCCCAATGAGCACAGTGGCCTCCATCATCCGTAAGTGGAAGAAGTTTGAAACCACCAGGACTCTTCCTAGAGCTGGATGGCAATTCTAAACTGAGCGATCGGGGGAGAAGAGCCTTAGTCAGGGAGGTGACCAAGAACCCAATGGTCACTCTGTCAGAGCTCCAGAGGTCCTCTGTGGAGAGAGAAGAACCTTCCAGAAGGACAACCATCTCTGCAGCAATCCACCAATCAGGCCTGTATGGTAGAGTGGCCAGGCAGAAGCCACTCCTTAGTAAAAGGCACATGGCAGCCCGCCTGGAGTTTGCCAAAAGGCACCTGAAGGACTCTTGGACCATGAGAAAGAAAATTCTCTGGTCTGATGAGACAAAGATTGAACTCTTTGGTGTGAATGCCAGGCGTCACGTTTGGAGGAAACCAGGCACCGCTCATCACCAGGCCAATACCATCCCTACAGTGAAGCATGGTAGTGGCACCATCATGCTGTGGGGATATTTTTCAGCAGCAGGGACTGGGAGACTAGTCAGGATAAAGTGAAAGATGACTGCAGCAATGTACAGAGACATCCTGGATGAAAACCTGCTCCAGAGCACTCTTGACCTCAGACTGGGGCAACGATTCATCTTTCAGCAGGACAACGACCCTAAGCACACAGCCAAGATATCAAAGGAGTGGCTTCAGGACAACTCTGTGAATGTCCTTGAGTGGCCCAGCCAGAGCCCAGACTTGAATCCGATTGAACATCTCTGGAGAGATCTTAAAATGGCTGTGCACCGACGCTTCCCATCCAACCTGATGGAGCTTGAGAGGTGCTGCAAAGAGGAATGGGTGAAACTGGCCAAGGATAGGTGTGCCAAGCTTGTGGCATCATATTCAAAAAGACTTGAGGCTGTAATTGCTGCCAAAGGTGCATCGACAAAGTATTGAGCAAAGGCTGTTAATACTTATGTACATGTGATTTCTCAGTTTTTTTATTTTTAATAAATTTGCAAAAACCTCAAGTAAACTTTTTTCACATTGTCATTATGGGGTGTTGTGTGTAGAATTCTGAGGAAAAAAATGAATTTAATCCATTTTGGAATAAGGCTGTAACATAACAAAATGTGGAAAAAGTGATGCGCTGTGAATACTTTCCGGATGCACTGTATTAAGAAGTTAGTCTGTTGCTACATCTGAGCCACAAGGAGAAAAGGTGAAATTTGATTTGTGTAGGTTATCACCTGCTTTTCAGTTCTGATCCGAAATTGGAACAGATCTGTTCATAATTCAGGCTCCCCATCTGGAGTGTGAAACACATTTTCCACGTCCATCCTGAAGTCAGAGAATAAGTCTAACAACCCTTCTCTGGAAATTCTAAATTAATATTTTACATTTTGAAACATAAAACTGCATGGGTTTTTCCTGAGGTGCTGTCACTAGTGTATTACACAGTTTAAAGATAAACTTTTAATTATATATTTCTCAAGTCACATTGTATAATGTAGTATCCTATTATCCATTGAATTGCTTTGGTACAATGCTCTTTGGAAAATAATGAATATTTTAGCAAGCTTAGCTGAAAAATAAATAATGACACACAACATCATGGTGAAATTACTAACATGAGCTCCTGTGTCACTTGCATAGTTTGCATATAGGGAGAACCAGCATTTACCCAAAATTTGGCTTATTATGTATAAAGTCTTCCAGGACACACCCAGATAGACCCCTGTATATACCTGGCCCAAAACGCAAAGTTCAAAGAGGGGAGAGAGAGAATGCTCCATTCTGATTACACGATGCCAAAGAAACAGAAAATGGACCATAACTCTGCATATGATACTAACTGGGGTTCAAGCCTTTTCAATATGCTTAGTAAGCATTAGTCTTGTGAAGGACAAATCTTCCCTATAAAGTAAGGGAAGACAAAGAATTCACTTTATAATCTGAAAAGGAAAAAAAAATTATTTCACCTAACATATCTTTGTTTATAATTCTCTTGACAAATACTACCAAGTTATCACATTAAATAAAACAAAACATACTCAAACCAAATAAATCTAATTCAAGATCACTGGAGATGGCACCTAACTTGGCAACATCAGACACAAGGCAAGAAACAATTGTTAATGGGGCACCAGCTCCAGGGCCCACTCTTACGAGGCTAGTTTGGAATCACCAGTCAATCAGTCATGTTTGTGTTTGAGTCATTGGAGAAGGAAAACAACTGATGAAGCCATGGGGTGAGTGTGCAACATATACACAGACAATGACCGGGTGAAGAATTCAAACTCTGTACAGTAGATACTTGTGTCACAGCACTGTCCACTGTGCCACCATTGTGCCAACTATATAATACAGTTTAGATAGATAGATAGATAGATAGATAGATAGATAGATAGATAGATAGATAGATAGATAGATAGATAGATAGATAGATAGATAGATAGATAGATAGATAATCTTTTAAACTTTTTCACATGTTGTCAATATAATAATGTCTACACTTAGAAAATATAGTAAAAGAATGTTTATGCCAAGAGCCATAGCTTGTTCAAAAAGTTTTATGGCAATCAAAATTATTTTTTTAAACTCATATAATTGTTAAATCGTCATTATGTCATAACAGTGTTCATTCATCAAACCCTGTTAACAATGAAATAATTCAGCAAAGAAAAAAAAATTCTGGGGAAATAAAGTAGAAAGATTTAAAATTACTTAACAAAAACAGGAATATTCTAACATAAAACGAAAGAAAATCTAAATGTCTTTAACAACATGGAATTCTAAAAACTTTCTTAATGATAATTACACACCAAAATGTAGGAAACCTAAAACAAAACCTCAATGTAGGCAATAATAAAGATTCTGATAAAGATATAGCTACTCAAAATGGGGAAAATTCCAAAACAAGAGGTCATATTGTACATCATATTCTGATACCAACTTTTCTGATATTTTCTCTGCATTATTGCTTTCTTTGCATTCTGTGTACTGACTACTCCTATTTGAAGCATGTTTTTTTGTATTGCCTATTTTTTCCCAGCCTCATTTCTGTTTCGTTTTTTTTCTATTATGTGCCTTCTTTGTATTGTTGAGTTTCTGTTGCATTCACCTGAAAAATCTAACCTGAAAATCCGAATAAAGTTTACAGACTCTTCCGGCTTCCTTTTCATGTTGTTTTTTTCAGCACCAGGGTCCACTAGAGATCTTATAGCCAATGTTACTTCTTGATTTCTCTACCTGTCACTGATAGCACTTAGATGTCTCTCTGGCACAGTTTCACCCCATTTGTTTTGTCTCAGATTGCTGATTCATTATCTTGGTATTTCAAAACTAGTATATTTTTTCTTCCATAGATACTTTATATATTTTTCTTCAGCTTCCTTTGAGAGGTTTTTATTTCCATTAAGTATTACGTTTTCTGTATTTTAAGCCTTACTTTGAATTCTGTTGTAATTTTTCCTATATTATTGTACCGTCTTTTTGTCATTACTTACACACACGCACACACTCACACAGTGGATTCATTACTATACCTTGCTTCTATTTCGTGTCCAATTACCCTGCACTTTAATAAACATTTTTCTAAATGTACACCTTTGCTCCTAAGTCATCACTACTATTAATTCAGTTTATGGCAGTTTATTTGCAAACTGTGACCTATTCATCAGAAAGTGTGCTATTTAAAATTAAGCTAACTTAATTCATTTCCTTAAAGTATTTCTGCACCTATACAATATTAATCTCTTCGATAAGTAATTTAAAAGTTGCAGGTTTTGCTTATTCATACTGTCAAACAGTAGCAAAACTAATTATATCACACCAATGTCCTAACAGTTCAATATGCCTAATTTTGTATCAAAAATGACCTCCCAACCCAACAAGGAGGGTGACTTTGCACTATGCAACAAGAAATGCATCCTCAACCTGTGATGTGACTAAACTTTATATAGAAACCTACTGTATATATAGTACTACAGATTTTTATATAACAAATGTACAGAAATACCAAAATAGAGTCAGGCTACTTGGAATAAAAATACAATTTAGAACAAAATGAAGAAGTATACTAACTTAATTCATTACTCTTTGAAACACACTATGTAAAATAATGACTGCTGTCAAGACACAGTAAAAACTGCTGAACAAGATCTAAATTAAATAAAGGCTAATAATCCCTACAAAAATTTAACTCAGGGTGAATCAAACATGACAGAATGTTCTTCATTAATAGAGAAAATAAAGAGTCAGGCTATATTTTAAGTAAAAGAAAGGCATTTGTGCTAGTTCTTATATATTATTTTAGCATATTATAATTTAAGTAATATTTAATAAACTTTCATTTTTGTTATTTAAATGATATTTTAATTGGGTAATCTAAATCTTAAATTTCACTTGCAATGGACAAAAATGTATGGTCAACATAAATTTTATAGTGCATTTGCTAGACCTACTTTCTTATAAGTGTGAAGCCCTGGGGTGGATCACTGTGTGTGTAAAGTCAACTTTTTCTGCATTATTTTTCAGGCTATAAGATTTTCCTCCCACATTTTAAAGATGTACATGTAACTAACTGGCTAACTGGCAAATCTAAAAGTGGCTCAAGTATGTTAATGTGTGCTAATCTGCTCAGTGTTACAGGGTTAACAATTAGGTTCTGGTGACTATGAACTGGATAAACAGGATGGAAGATGGATGTATTCGATGCAAGCAAAAGAACCCTCACTGACAAAAATGGCATGTCAGATTAAAGTAAAAAAAAATATGAAGTAAAAAAATATGTGCATCGGTTACACATAATAAAATTGTTTTTATGGAAAATAATTTAATTATGCTTAATGCACTAAATTAATATATCCTGAAACAACATAATATTTTTATATAAAATTAATTAAACTTTTTCATTCTCTGTTAAATTAATTATAGTTTGTTAAATGAACATGTCAAGAAAACTTTTTTAACAATATTTTATAAACTTTTTAAAAAATGCACTTCACTGAGTTACTTAGCTATTACCTTTTTGTATGTTGTCAATTATACTTGTTCCAGTATCATTTTATAGTTCATGTTCAAAGTTATTAATAAGAAATAAAAAGGTTTGCTTATAGCAAAACTAGTTTTATTTGGTAAAAACAAATCAAACCAACAAAAATACAAAAGATTAGTATTCAAAAGCTGAAATGTACAACAGTTGTACAAGAACACTGCTTCTTTGGCTGTGCCAGAATGCCATGACCAATGTATAACTAAATGTGAACACAAAATGCACCTTGCATAGAGTGTTATATAATAAAATACATTTATTTATATAACTGTATGTATGATAGAAATGTTAAATATTAGTAAGATATAAAGTGCAAAAATTGATGCTTGGCACCTTCTTTCACAATATATATACAGTAATCCCTCCTCGATCGCAGGGGTTGCGTTCCAGAACCCCCCGCTAAAGGTGAGAATCCGCGAAGTAGAAACCATATGTTTATATGGTTATTTTTATATTGTCATGCTTGGGTCAAAGATTTGCACAGAAACACAGGAGGTTGTAGAGAGACAGGAACGTTATTCAAACACTGCAAACAAACATTTGTCTCTTTTTCAAAAGTTTAAACTGTGCTCCATGACAAGACAGAGATGACAGTTCCGTCTCACAATTAAAAGAATGCAAACATATCTTCCTCTTCAAAGGAGTGCGCGTCAGGAGCAGAGAATGTCAGAGAGAGAGAGAAAAGCAAACAAATCAATAGGGCTGTTTTGCTTTTAAGTATGCAAAGCACCGCCGCACAAAGCAGTTGCAAGGAAAGCAGCAGCTCACACCCCCTCCGTCAGGAGCAGAGAATGTCAGAGAGAGAGAGAGACAGATAAAAACAAACAATCAAAAATCAATATGTGCCCTTCGAGCTTTTAAGTATGCGAAGCACCGTGCAGCATGTCGCTTCACGAAGCAGCTGCACAGAAGGGAGCAACGTGAAGGTAATCTTTCAGCATTTTTAGACGAGCGTCCGTATCGTCTAGGTGTGCGAACAGCCCCCCTGCTCACACCCCCCTCCGTCAGGAGCAGAGAATGTCAGAGCAAGAGAGAGAGAGAGAAAAGTAAAAATCAAAAATCAATACGTGCTGTTTGATCTTTTAAGTATGCGAAGCACCGTGCAGGAAGCATATCGCTTGATAAAGCAGCCATATGTAAGCCCAGCAAAGAAGAGAGCAATGTGAAGGTAATCTTTCAGCGTTTTTTGAGGAGCTGCCGTATCCTCTAGGGGTGCGAAGAGCCCCCGTGCTCACAATATATTTGAGGAGTTTTATTTAATACGTAATACACGCTCTGGTTGGGTAGCTTCTCAGCCATCTGCCAATAGCGTCCCTTGAATGAAATCAACTGGGCAAACCAACTGAGGAAGCATGTACCAGAAATTAAAAGATCCATTGTCCGCAGAAATCCGCGAACCAGCAAAAAATCCGCGATATATATTTAAATATGCTTACATATAAAATCCGCGATAGAGTGAAGCCGCAAAAGTCGAAGCGCGATATAGCGAGGGATTATTGTATATATATATATATATATATATATATATATATATATATATATATATACTGCGGTGGGTTGGCACCCTGACCAGGATTGGTTCCCTGCCTTGTGCCCTGTGTTGGCTGGGATTGGCTCCAGCAGACCCCCGTGACCCTGTGTTCGGATTCAGCGGGTTGGAAAATGGATGGATGGATGGATATATATATATATATATATATATATATATATATATATATATATATATATATATATTTAAATTTTCAAACAAGCAAATTTGGCAACTGCATTGTATTTATCTGGTTGAGCAATGTTATAATAATACTAATGAACAGCAATACTAAAAGTTGTTGACCTGTAACGAAAGTCAGAACTTTTGTTTTTTGTTAAGTGCTGACTTGTGATGGTAGTTAGTGAGCATAGTTTGATAAAAGAGAATATAAGGAAAAAAACGGAGTAATGTTAGCCTGTGTGATTATGTGTTTTAAATGATTATCTGAAGATTTCTCGTGTGTGTGTGTGCTTTTTTTTTTAACTTTTATTTCACTAACCTTTTGCTCTTAACTGGCGACAATAACTCAAATCCACAACCTGTTCCTTCTTTGAAAGTCAAATGACTTTACTGCCAAGTTATACAACCTCCGCTGACAATAAATCCGTTTGGTGCTTATTAATTTCCAGTGAGGACTAAATATAATTATTTTGACTTCTACCTAAATGACTGAAATTGTATATTGTACATCCCACAAAATCCAATAAATTAAACATAATCGAGTTATGTTCAAAAGTGGAACATAAATAATAAATGTATTATAAAGTAAATACATTTTTGTAAATGTAACAAACTGCCATTTCCCTTTTTTCAGTGCTCTTGGGTTTACCACATTCATTTAAGAAAATAAATTACATTGTAAGAATTATGATCAGTGCAATTCATAAATCCAGAATTATTCTGTTTTGCAAAACTATAGTTATTTTGTGCATGTTACAAATTTAAAGGACAATGGGTGCCTATACTCAGGACTCCCAGCTATGCTATACTACCGTATTGTATATCCAATTTTTTGGACCTCTGGTTTTCAGTTTAATGTCAATAAATCACAAAACACATTCTAAAATATGAGAAAACAATATGTGAATACTTCACAACTGTTGAGTTTCTTGTTAAGAAAATTCTCCAAAGCAGCCGTAAATGTTCTATCCATTCACATGAGAAGCAAATAGTAATACAGGATGATTTTAAATAATGCAAAAAATCTCTATATGTAAAAACTCAAAAAAAAAAGTTAAACCATAGCATCTTCCAAAATGATATTTAATTTAAACATATATTTTAGTAGAATTACAAATACACAGAGCTTCCATTTAACGGTTCCAGATAAATAACACAATGTGTCCAAATTTAAGTATTTGAAGATAAAACAGCAGTCCTTTGCAGGAGAACCCTGACTGGTCTAAACATATAGTTATTTTAAACTGTGGTAGATTTCTTTAAACTATAGTTACAACAGGATGTCACAGAATAGTCAATAAGAAAAACATTTTTCTTTAATAGCAGCTCACTTTTGTAAATTTCTAAGTGGCTAAGATTAATAGACAAATTTGTAATTTCTTAAAGTAGAAATTTGTACTCATAAAGATGTGATTATGTTAAAACCTATATTTTACATTTTCAAACCTGAGGCTTTAATTACGCAAGGACCCAAATTTGTTTAGTAATAGGATCTGGGGATTTCTTCTAGGGATGTTTTTACTCTCTCAGCCTAACATTTTTTTTGATGAAATCACAAGGCATTTGAACTGTTGCCATACAGTTGGAATAGATGACACTTAATGTGCAAAAACAAAAGAAATAAACTAAAAAAAGGTTAAGATATAAAGAAGTTATAGAAAGACATAGATAAAAAAGGAAAATAAATATCATTTCTGTAAGACATCTTTATCACCATAGAAATAAAAAAAAGATTTGAAGAAAGGAATAGAAGCAGCATTCATTTTGTTCTTACAAAATTGTATGGAATGCTAAGCTTTTCTACCAGAATGTACTATAGCATTAAACATTTTTATGAGAAAACTGACAGAAACTGAGTAAAAATTTGCCTTTTAAAATGTAAGTGAAAATATGGCTGTTGGGGTCAGAATAAGCAACCCAAAACCCATAGTTAAAGATTCAGAAACTGTAACATTATATTTTTCTTTAAATAGAAGTTTAACTTTGATAAAATTATAAACACCCATAAAAAACAATAATAGAATGGCCAAAAAATACTGAAATGCTGATAATGAATAAAAAATAGAACAGCATGTGAATGTAAATGTCAGATTTAAAATAAGCATAGAAAACAAAAATAACATAATAACTAAATAAATAAACTATGATTTGTGTGAAAAGGAGCAGATGGCCAAAAAAAAATTATTTGTAATTTATTTTATTTTTTTCTATTAGTACATATATCAATAAAAAACCATGTGAATTGAAATAAATAAGATGATATGGCACATGGTATAAATCGAGCATGTTTCCACCTGTTGGAGGGAAACTGTGGAAAACAGAATGCAATGTGTGTTTCAGTGTGTGTATATGGGTGTGTGTGTGTGCAGCTTGTCTCTAGGGGAAACAGGCAAGGTACATTTCTACTTTTGGTAAAATAAAGATCAAGGGAGAACTTTTGTGCTAACACTAGAATTCCTGAAGCCTATGAAAAAACTTGTAATCCTGACCCACCTTAAATCCCTTTGTACCACTCCCATCAGCATGTTTTGTTTTTTTTTTGTATATTGTATTTATGCTTTCATATTGTATATTTTTCATTGTTTTTTATTATTATTACTATTATTATTATTTAATTATTTTATAGGAAAATAAGTTTATGGAGGATTTCCATAATGAATCTCATTGTACCATACAATAACAATAAAGGAATTCAATTCAATTCAATAGAAGAGAGCGCTTATTTATAGATGACATCTGGCTTCTAAGTTGATTTAGATTTCCAAGAGCTATCCTCTTGGAGCTCTGTGCTTGAGAATACTGGGATGTATAGTTGAGATCATTTGTAAGATGACGTGCATTAATGTATGCATATTACATTATACAGAACATTTTTAAATTCATTTAAATAATACATTCTGTTAATGAATAAAAATGTGTGGTCATGGTGGCACAGTGGTAGTGATGAGCTGGCGCCCCGTCCAGGGATTGAGTCTGGCTTGCACTGTATGCTTGCTGGGACTGGCACAACCCTGGATGGATAGATGGAATAATTAAACATGTATTACGAAGATTTTTCAATGTTCCTTAAAAGTTTTGAAGAATCAGCGTTCTAAGCTTATAGCTGGTATGACATTTATTACAGAGGTTATTGTGTGATGATTGGTTACATGGAGAAAGAAAAGGAAGTACAGGAATTGAGAGTTGGCACTTTTGAAAGAGACAGTACTGCTGCAATAAATTATTTCATTTGCGCACTTCCCAGCAAGCATCTTGCAGGAGGCAGGAACAGTCCCTGGACGGGGGAAGCAAGAATAATCCCTGGAATGGACGCCAGATCATCGCTACCACTGTGCCCCCATGTTTAATACATGCTTTAATGCATTTCATCATGAAAATGATATGAAGTATACATCTTACTATTCCAAAATGTTCAGAGAGCTGTAATATCATGAATTCTGTATGGAGATCAGTGCACTCCTGTCAACGTAAGAGAGAGTCCATTTAAGAAGCATGTAGTGATTCACACATAGAATACAAATTATTTAACATGCTACTTTAGACAATTCCTGAATACAAGGTAGCTGACCTTTCTATAGGTTGTGTCTGGGTAGCTGGTCCTCCCAATTAATTGGCAATTGCTTATTTCTGTACCATCTTTGTAGGTGGCCAGTGTTACTTTCTGCAAGGATTCTTTACTGGATTATTTTTATATTCCATTTAAACAGAACAATATTATTAGAAATAATCATAAGTAATAATCCAAATCAAAAATGAATTAAGAAGACAAAGGAAAGGAATATAAAGATAAGCCAGAGAAGGAATCCTGGCTAAAACTTAGCAGCCAGGTGGTGACTGTTTTGTTTCTGTCTGTCTACTGACTTAGCCAACTCCACCAAGACATTGTCTGCCTTGTTTCTGTTACCTGTCTACCTACCATCTCATGTGGGTTGCATCTTGAAATATTGTTCATATAGCTACACAAAAACAGTTTTGAAGTTCTGGTCTTGACTGTGCTTTCTTTCACATTAACTTCCTGGTTGCAGGATTATTAAGCACTTTTTCAGGCACTATTGCTTATGGGGTAAAATTGTGAATTTAATTACTGAATTTAATTCAGAAGAAACTGCATCTAACGATAGGGAGATTTTTTTAAATGACATTTGCATCCTAGGGGCCTGTACCTGTGGCAACAGTGCAAAGTTCAGCACCACCATGTTGCCCTGAGACTATTTTTACTTTAATAAATCTCTTGTGTTGCTGTAACATCTCTTCAAGCTACGAAAATTAAGTCATCTAAATTAGCTTCGCAATACTTACAGATGTTTAGCAAATTAACATAAACAACACCGAGCTCCATCTGGATAGATTCTTTTCATCAAAGCAAAAGCACACCTGAAATAGAATATTAAATCACGGTAACAAGGTTCATAACAGACTTTCATCTTTCTTTAACCAAAAATATAATTATATATTTAATATATATTACGGCTAGAAGCAAAAATTACTTTGCACAGTAATCATTATGAAACTGGGCACTTTGTTTTCTACAACACTCAGCTGTCATGTTCTTTCGTTCCTCAGGTAATGCAGAAATTGTAAAAGAAAAATACTTTGAGTATCAACTACAATAAAAGTTGTATTTTTATTATTTTTAAATTTCAGAATTGGTGATCCAGATATAATATTTAAATATATATACTTTTTATTAAACATTAAGTATATTATGGATTAAAATTAACAATACATACTGTAAGTAATAACCTTAGTCATTTTTGATTGTATGTAATATGAATCTAAAGATCATGAACATCATCAGTTCAAACTGAAAGAGAATGAAGCCTTGCTCTGTCTTTGAGTCAAATATGCAGGTGCAAAAATATTTAATTGTGCAAGATTTATGAAAGTATTTGAAGTACTAGGGTGTTGTACCGTATTAGCCATTATGAATGTAGAGAAAAGCCATGCAAAATGACACCTTTTATTGGCTAACTAAAAAGATTACAATATGCAAGCTTTCGAGGCAACTCAGGCCCCTTCTTCAGGCAAGATGTAATACAGAGACTGGAGTTCCCTATGTTTATATACACACTCTAGGACAAGAAACAACATTGATAAATCTTTAAATGAGAAACTTTAAATGTAAAAAATTAATAGATTCATTCAGGCTAGGGTTAATTTAACAAGAGAGAAAAGAACAATGTATTGTCAAGATCTCTGGATAAGATAACTGTCCAACAAAGTCTTTTGAAGTTTGTAATGAGTTTTTTCAAAACAATGTGGGTCTGTAGACAGGTTGTCTGTCATTCTGAGAGATGTAAACAATCCTCATATCTGGCCATAAAACTCTTGTCTCTATTCAATCCATGTTGTAATGTATTAAATTTTAGCATTAGTTTAACTTCCCATTCTTTTCTCTCTTGCTGTGTTTTGAAGTTTCCCATAAGCACTGTGACTTTAAAGTCCTTCTCACAGTGTCCATGGCTGTTGAAGTGGGCCGTTACAGGAACATCTGTGTTGCCATGTTTAATGTGGAACCTGTGTAAATTCATTCTCTGGCGGAGTGTTTGTCCAGTTTCTCCCACATAGATTTCAGTGTCAGGACATTTCATGCAGAAAAGTAGGTAGACTACATTAGATGATCTGCAGGAAAATGATCCCTTTATGTGATGTTTAAGTCGGCAGTGTGGTATAAGTATACGGTCTGTATCATAGATGTGGGCACATGTTTTGCATCTTTTCTGTAGGCATGGAGATGTGCCATTTTCTGTTGGTTCACTTAGGGAGCGTCAGACAATTAGTTGTTGAAGGTTTGGTGGTTGTCTGTATGCCAGGAGGGGAGATTCAGGAAATACATTTTTCAGTGTTTGGTCATTGTTTAGTATTGGCTGAAGTTCTTTTATAATTTTTTCGAAGTGTTTCAAGATGTGGGTTGTAGGTGACAACAAGGGGGATGCGGTTCTTGTTGTCTTTGTTTTTATATTCCAGAAGGTTGTCTCTGGGTATGGCAGTAGCTCTTTTTATTTGAGTGTCTGTTGTTTTGTGGGGTGTAATCTTGTCTGATGAAGTCTTGTCTGAGCTCCTGCAGTTGTTGATCCCGGTCTGTCGGGTCTGAGCAAATACGATTGTACCGTATCCCATCCAAATACTTGCTGGGCCGAAACATGCTTAGCTCCAATTGGATGACCTGTTCTGAAGTGCATGTGCTATTTTGAGATATCTCAAATACATTTCAAAATGCAAAATGCTCTCTTTGCATTTTTTTTCCTATTTTTTCCTTCCTCAAGTTATTTTAAAGTTCATATCAAATACCCTCATATTGACCTAGTTTCCTGAAATCTTAAAATGAGTTTCTTCTTCATTTGAGAAAAAAATATATTTCAAAATATATCAAATTTTGATTTCAAGATATCTGAAGTACATTTTAGGGTATATTAAAAAAAAACACATTTTTTTCAGGATGTCTTAATAGTATTTGGAGATATCTGAAATGCAGGCTTTATGCAGGCATTTGCCCTTAGGCATCAGGGAATCATCACATCTGAACATCAGTCAGAATTCCACTCTGCTATGTCTGTCAACATGATTCTTGGCTGAAAAAAGGAATAACACATATGGAATAACTTTAATTACAACACTGACGAAAATAAAACCCAGTGTAAGCCATGTGGAATGATGATTACAGGAAAGAACACCACAAACCTAAAGAGGCATCTGGAGGTGCACTAAGCTGAGAGTCATACCAAGGTACAGTATATAATGTTATCTAGATGGTTAGCTAATTAGCAATTTACCCAGCTCCACCACTGTTACCTCTTCAGCAAGTATAAGAAGGATTTGTCACAATCCATCAGCAATCAGACAGGCACAGTCTTTTGACTCACACAAAGTGATACTGTATACCATATGCTAAAATGTTTTGATCTAGACCACTTGGCTATGCCAGTGCGATGGGCTAGAATTCAGTGTTTTAAAGAAAATGACATTTCTTTGTGTTGCTTAGTGTAATCTATATATATAATTCACTAAGCCGCCGCCAGCGCAAGCAAGACACCCATGGAAGCACACAGGACGGAACCATGCCCACCAACTCTAAGACCATTGGATACGACGACAACTCGCAGAGCCATGCCCACCAACTCGGACGCAGCAACTCACAAAACACGCCGTCATTGGATACGACGACAACTCGCAGAGCCACATCCACCAACTCGGACGCAGCAACTCACAGAGCAGGGCGTCATTTGCGTTCGTTTCTGCTACACTCCACATGCACCTCTGAAGAAGCATGGTTGTCGCGGATGTGAATCGCTGTATGCAGCGTGTAGAACAGTTTGCGAGGGGTATCCCTTGGTCTTACAGTTGGTGGGCGGGTCTCTGTTAGTTGCTCTTGCGAGTGGGCACATGACCAGGCAGTGTGTATGCTTCGAGAGCGAGGGTGGACGCAACAGCACCATCTAAGAGGAATCATATTTGTCGCGGATGTGTTCTGTCCTCCGCGCGCGCCCGCCGTCCAGCCCTGTCCCTCGCTCTGGGAGGTGGGGGCGCAGCAGCGGTTCTCCAGTTTCCAGTCACCAACAATCGTATGTTGCTCTCTCTAGAGTTCCCTTACAGTCGTATCCTCAAACCCACCCCATAAGAAGAAGCATGTTTGTCACGGATGTGAATCGCTGTATGCAGCGTGTAGAACAGTTTGTTTGTCGCGGATGTGAATCGCTGTATGCGGCGTGTAGAACAGTTTGCGAGTAGTATCCCATGGTCTTACAGTTGGTTAGCGGGTCTCTGTTAGTTGCTCTTGCGAGCGGGCACATGACCAGGCAGTGTGTATACTTCGAGAGCGAGGGTGGACGCGACAGGACCATCTAAGAAGAATCATATTTGTCACGGGTGTGAATCGCTGTATGCAGCATGTAAAACGATTTGTTTGTCGCGGATGTGAATCGCTGTATGCAGCATGTAGAACAGTTTGCAAGGGGTATCCTATGGTCTTAGCAGTGTTTATGCTTCGATGTGAATCGTTGTATGCAGCGTGTAACACGCTGTATTGTATGTTGCCCTCTCCAGAGTTACATCTTTTCATTCACCTACAGTCATATCCTCAAAACCAACCCCATTTTGACAACTGTGTCTTTTGGGAATGTTCACCCATCAATACATAATTATGCGGCGTATGCTACGCCGCGGGTTGGCTAGTGGGCTATAAACCAGTATTTTAAAGTAAAGTAAAGTTTAGTCATAAGACAAAATTTATTGTCAAAATGAACACTGCTGTGATGTTTATTTTTTGCTTGCGCTAGGAATTAGGTACTTTTTTCAGTTTAATGATCAGTCTGGTCACGGATCTTGGACATTAAGAACTCTAATTTAGCTTTTTTCTTACTATGTGAACCTTGGTGACTTGTAACCATGTTTGTAATTTCTTTAACAAATGTATTTATTTATTTTCTTATTTATTGTGTCTACTTAGTCATGGCAGCAATGACCATATATAGGAATATGAGACCGTTGTTCATCCTTTTTTAGTTTCTGTAAAGAAAAATAAAATGAAATTAGCCGTTTTCAAAAGGTCATTCTGTATCTAAACTCCTGCATGCCTTTGTGCAATACTAAATTTAAACTTAATGAAAACAAACTAGAATCTGATGGAATTACTGTTCTTAATTCAACATTAAATGAGATGGTAAATGTGCCTGCTGTTATGATTCTATTTATTTTAGCTTTTGGAAAAAAGAGTAAATTGTCTTTTTAGTATTGTTAGGAAGTATCGGAAACACATACTGTTTTTAAACAAGTCAGTCCTGTCCTGCTACTGGAAATTTATCCATAATATGTTTAGCAGACTGTTGCCTTGGTTATTAATTGTTGCTGTATTATTTGCTTTTTCATATTTTCTTTCACTTGGAAACATTTACTTTTGTTAAACATTTCTATGCTTTTTTTGTCAATGTTATTGCTAGTATTTTGCTGTGACTTTTTACATATTTATTGACTGTATTATGAACCGTTCCAAAGACTTCATGCCTTTTATAAAAGAATTGAAACTGAAGCCACAAAAGCAAACTGTACTCTCAGAATATTAGATTTTCAGAAAACCACAAATTATAAAGTCACTGATTGAAAAGGCCTTTCCTTCTTTTGCCTGTCTGTTAAACACTGTAACACTGTAGATGACAATTTAAGGTCTACAGGCAAAGTGTTGATGAGTTGTTATCTATACCAGCAATTTCAACCAAAGGTCATTCTTAGCAATAACAAGCACTCAAGGAAAAAATACAGCAGCACAGATAGAAACAATGTCAATTTAGCCAAAAATATATTTCTAGTTGCTTAACAAATCAACTGTGGCTAGAAGCATGCATCTGCTACACAACTAGCTCAACCTGAACTATTTTGTCTTATGTGTACTGCAGAGGGTCACTGTAAAGTCATCTTCTATACCACCTATTGGACACAAAACAACTAGAACTTGGATACATACAGTAGTAGGAGCTAAAAAGTATACAGAGAACACATCTAGTATACTAAAAAAATCTAGAACGGGCAAGCTTTACTACACAAGGTCAAAGTCAAAGTTACGCCAAGAACCTTAGCCAGCAGCTACACCACATGCACATCAGAACAAGTAATCTGTCTGAAGCTAAGCATGATCAGGCTTAGCCAGTACTTGGATGGGAGACAATCTAGGAAAAGTGGGGATTGCTGTTAGAATAAGTGCTGCAGAGGCCAACTGGGTTGTACTTGTCCTATGGTTGTTTTTCTATAATTGTATGCTTTTATAGAATGAACAACGTAAGATGACAACATAAAATGTCTTCCATCCCAGGTCTTATGCCAGGTCTTGTTGTTTGTATGATTTTCTTTCATTTCATTTGTATATTATGTACACTTAATTTAAAAAATGTGCATTGTATTTTGGGTTAAATTGATATACTTCTTCATTTCACAATAAACAAATCGGCTGCATAGAGGATTGTTTCTCAATCTGTGGGTTGCCAAACTCAAATGTGGGATGCTGGACACCCTAGATGGGTCAGCTTAAGTAAAAAAAAAATGAAACTAGCCATCACTTTAATGGTTTAGGGGGCTTGCAGATTGCAGATTTTATTTATGTACCTAGTCAAAGGGACATTTTGCATTAGCAAAGCAGATGACATGCTGTTAATCCACTGGCATGCTTCATTAAGAAAGTCAATGGACGTGGACAAGTTCCTCAAATGCTCTGTATCATCATCTATTCTGTATCAGCTTCACAAGATAAATTCCAAAAACCTGAACCAAACAGGGATGTTAAAAGAATATACAACTCAGATTTTCTGAGGTACAGATTTACTTTTACAATTAAGCATGGTAAGCAATTTATATTTATAAAGACACTTGAAAACAAAGCATGCTGCTTATAGAAGTAAATGGTTCGACTGTTTTACATCAAAAAATGGAAATCTTGAGGCTTCACAGAAAACATTTTAGTGTGTTTCTACAACAAGTGAGCAAGCACACTTGGCATTGTTTTGATAAACAATTGGTCCGAATGGGTGTCAACTTGCAGTGCCTTTATGATTTAAGTAACGTCTGGGTGGAATGGGCAGGACCACCGGGGTCACCCAATAAACGATGTGGAACTCATCCTCTTTTCTGTGTTAAAGTAAGAAGATGTGGTTGTTTTCATCCCTACCCTGTGAGTGATTATGCTACCTTGATAGAGCCTATTAGACTCTGCCCAAATGCTCTTGTGTGACACTTAGTACATTGCACTTTTTGAACAGTTCCCAAACAGCATATATGACACTTATTCTGGTAAATCTACGCTGAGTTCAGGAACCTCATTGTCAAATATTTTGTATATGCTGGGTAAAATAACATTATAAGAAAATTATATTACTTGTTGTAAGATTGAGAGTCCCAAAAATGCCCACTAGAGGGGAATATTGCTGTCAATACCCTGATTAATAATTAGGGTAAACACAGGATCTTTATAAAATAAAAAGATTTATTTCATTAAAAGGCTCTGTTACACTGTTATATTATATATGGAGCACAAAAGGAGCAATGCCTATAAAAGGCAATTCCAAAAGCAAACAAATTCCCAGTTCAAAATCCAAGAGGCAAAGTAAAAAAAAAACAGCACAGGTTCAGAAAACCAGGTAATCCCAAAAGTACAGACAGACACCAGAATAAATCACCAACTCCCAAGTGCATTTGAATAAACTGCAAGGATCTGTGGGCTGCCCTCACTTTTTAGGGCTGAGAGCAGTCCCTTGCAGTGATAGACTTGTAGTCCCACCTCTTGGGTATCCACCCACAAAACACAAGGAAAATAAAAAGAGCATAAAGAATAAAGCAAACAATAAACAAGCATAATATTAACATAAATCAAAGACTCAACAATTAACGAAAATAGACATAAAACAAGAATTTGAACCCATACGAAGGGAGGAATTCTTTGGTGAAATAGAACACTATTACAGTTCAATAATGCAAATGGAAGTCCAAGTTTATTGTATCACTCACAAAATACAACTGTAAATATAAATAGCAGAGCTCACATATACAGTATGTAAAATAGTTTAATGAAACATTCTGTGATGTACACACAGAGCATTTCAAAATAAGTCTGTCTTATATAATACAATAAACTCTTGACCATTTCCAAACCAGTTTTTTGCTTGAATTTGCGAAATATTTTTGTACAATATAGCAAAATGTGGTTGTTATTATCTTAAATGCACAAAATAATCAAGTGTAAGATTACATTGTCTGCCTCTTTTGCTATACATTTCACCTTTTCGAGTCATAACTATAATAACAATAACTGAATAGGGAGAACATCTAGTAGAGATTAGTTTTAGCAATGCCTGCTTTACAGTATTTTATATTGTACCATTTTTTTTTTGTACCACACCCATACATACAACAACAACAGAAATGTATTACTTGTAAAGCCCAAAATCACATAAGGAAGAAATCTTGGAAAAGAACACTGAGAGATCCCCTTACAGGTAGAGTGAGCCTGCAATGGGTGTCAAAAAAGAGTAAATACAATTCACAAAACGGATCACAATTAATTCTTTTTTGCAGAGATGAATATCCGATATATTGTTGCTACCTCAGAAAGGCAATAGTTCAAAGTACCACCAAGTACAAGCTCAGAGTGCTGTGACAACTCTCAAGGCAAAATGTAAGAATAGATTATACCACTCATTAAATACAGAACTATCACATATGAGGATACATATTTGTTCAAATACATCAAAAGTAAAGTAGAAATGAATTAACATAAATGGAAAACAGCATTTTCTGTCCATCAGTTAATTGTAGAACCATAACCAGATTGTAGAAAAGGAGTCAGAGCAATGTTCCCTCTAAGCTGAGCGCGTGAACGATCGCTCACACGAATTCAGAGCGTCGCTCATACTTCCCGCACGATCGCTCATTCCAACGGTGTCGCTCGTACTTATCGCACGATCGCTCACTCCGACCGTCGGAGTCCAAAGCTGAAGGTCTTATTCTTTTAGGCCGCCACCTAAGAAACGTGCTTGCGTTACAAAAATTGTTTGAAACTTGTTTCTGTTTGTCTCAGCGAGTCAGCATATGTGATTAACTTTGGTAAAAATTGTTTGAAACTTGTTTCTGTTTGTTTGGCTCTGCGTATGTGATTATCTTTGTTTGAACATAGACTTATAAGTTCGAAGTTCGAAAGTTTTATTTATTTCCGACTTCCGACTCGTGTTTAAAGCCTTTCTTTACGCACATATTTTGATTTACATAGAATTAGGCGCATCAGTTTATATTAGGAGTTTAAAATCAAGAGCCATGTCTAAGCGTCAGGCAGACAATTGTTCAGGAAATGCGAGTAAAAAGCGATGTTTGGAATTCAAGAAAGAATGGTTGACAGGATGTTCAGTAGACGCAGACTTGCCACATGGCTCTGGACAACACGTGCAGCTGGGTGAAATTTTCGAGTACTCTGAAGCACGTGGTGTTATATGCAAAATTTGCGTGAAAGCTGGAGCCAACAGTGAATGGATGGCAGGAAAAACATAGACCGACTGGAAAGTTGATCATCTAAAAAAACATTTAGGTCAAAAATCTCATGTGGATTGTGTCACAAAACTTAAAAATCAAAGCAGAGGGATTTTAAAAAGCATGCTAACTGAATCAAGAGAAGATCGTGAAACCAGGAAAGAGACCACACAGCGAAAACAACCAACTCCGGATGAGGTAAAGATTTTAGTAGATAACGTTTTGCTTGCTATTAGAATAAATTCTTCAATGCTGTCAGTTCAGGATATTCATGATCACGTCGGAAAATATGTCAAAATCCCAGAGAGTTGGCGAAGTAAGAACTATGCCTTTGAGTGTAGTGAGTGTATAAACTCAGCTATCAAAACTGAAATGTATGCCGAAATAAGGAAAGCAGCTTATCATACCTTGATAGTTGATGAGTCAACTGACATTTCCGTTTCGAAGATGTTAATTTTATATATAAAGTGCAGGAGTGAAAATGAATCCGTCTATAAAACTGTGTTTGCGGGAATCCTGAAGTTAATAGCATGTGCTAGTTCATCAATCTTTCAAGCTATTCAGAACTTTTATTTTGAAAACGGGTTTGATTTAAACAAGATGATTATGTTTACTTCTGACGGAGCCTCGGTCATGCTGGGTAAAAGAAAAGGTGTAGCTGCACTATTGCGACAGTCAATTCCACATTTATCAGAGCAACATTGTATAGCCCATTGTGAGGATTTGGGTATAGATGATGCATGGAAGAATATACCCTTGATGAGAGAGATAGAAACTTTACTAAGGACTGTTTACACAATATTCTGCAGATCATCTGTTAAGAAGGCAAAGTTTGAAGAACTAGCTAAAGCTGCTGATGCAGATGTGATTGCATTTAGACCACTGAATGAGGTTAGGTGGCTATCCAGACATTTCGCAGTAAATGCTTTGGTAAAGAATTATGATGTTTTGCTGCAGTATTGCCAAGAAAAAGTGGAGGAAGACAATGATCCTGTTCACAAATATTGCTTGGAGAAGTTACGTAATCCAGAACACCATGTAGCAATTGGAATACTTAATGATGTTCTAGCAGAACTAGCAGAATTAACTAAAATTCTACAAAGAAGTGTGCTTTCAACTGTTGAAGCCTTTCAGTTTACAAAAGCAAAAATTAAGAAATTGCAATCACAGTATCTGGGAGAGAATAAGCATTTCCTTGAAGAAACAAGCATTCTAATTTCTTCATTTCAAGTCCCAGTGAACACAACATCAATAATAAAATTTATCCAGCAGATGTGTGACCATATGGACAGCCGATTTCCAGATGATGAATTAAAAGATTGGTCAATATTTGAAAAAGACTCTTTCTGTGCCACTGCAAATCAGGAGGAGTATTCATTTGGACATGAGAAGATGAAAAGCCTTGCAGCCAGATACTGTTTTCTCCTACAGAAAGATGAAGATATTCTTAAAAGTGATCTTTGTAAACAGTATTCAGAATTCAAAATTCTTATTAATGAGAAGTTAAAATGTGGAGCATTAAAGACATTTTCAGATATTCTTACATTCACTCAACAACAGGATCACGTAAATGAACTCTTCTTAATCATGGATATTTGCGGCACATTCCAGGCCTCAAGTGCAGACTGTGAAAGAAGGTTTAGCCTGATGAACAGTATAAAGACTAAAGCCAGAAACTGTTTAGAAGCTGAACATTTGGAATATTTAATGAGAATTAAACTCTTCTTGAATTCTGGAAAGGCTGTAGATGTAGATAAAGTTTATAACATCTGGAAAGCAGAAAAAAGCAGAAGAGAGACTATTTGAATTTGACTGAGGAACTAATTTAGTAAGTTTAACTTAGTACATTTACTTAATATAAATATTTTGCTTATGTAAACCTGCTTCTTCAATTTTTAAGTATTTTTCAAATGTCAATACAACTTGTCATTGTTCTGAAATAAACCCCAGAATCGCTACGCGAAAATTGGTGCTCATAAATTTTTGGCTTAAACAAAATGTCGCTCATAAACAATGTTTTTTGCTCACTATATGCTACTCCTTAGAGGGAAAATTGAGTCAGAGACAAGGCAGACACAATCAGAGTTCTGGAGACTTCAGCTAACTAGCCACCTCCCTTCTGACAGTCATTTTACAGCTGAGTCACTGCTGGCCCAGCCAATCTGATGAAAGGACCCTTCTACATAGTGATCCTAGTGCTCCTTTATCTGTTGTGACTATTTCATAGGCAGGCAAACAACTTGGCAGTACAGCAGTGGCTCCAAGTGCCACATGAGGTTACAGAGAAGAGAAACAGTTTAGGGAAGAGTTAGTAACAGTTTATAAATATCATGTTACTTAAATTTTAGTACTAATGACTAACAACAGAGATGCAGTATGTACAGCTAATCAGCAACTCTAGTCAGGGTATGCTAAACTGAAGTAGTGAGTCACCAGCTGGGACTTAAACGCTGAGCCTGCAGGGGCACCTCTTATAGTAAAAGGCAGACCATTCCACAACTTCAGGGCCCTGTAACTAAAAGCTCAATCTCCCACTGTTATTTTATTAATCCTCGGAATCATAAGCAGGCTGGCATCTTTAGAATTTAATGAAATTTGTAAGAAATGTTAAGTTCAGATATAAAAAAGGGCCCTGGTAGTTTCAGACTTTACATGTTAAAACGAGGATTTTGAAATATGCCCTAAACTTAAGCAGGAGCCAATGTAAGGACTTAAGAACTGGAGTTATGTGTTCGTAATTTCTTGTTCTTTTAATTATTCTTGCAGCAGCATGTTTAATTACCTGAAAGCTGTAAAGAGGGGTTTAAACAGCCAGAGAACATTGCATTGTAGTAGTCAATCATACAAAGTAATGCTGATATAACAAGTTGATTTGGCAAATGTACAGTGTTTTAGAGTTTAAAAATTGACACATTTATCGAAAATTGTATTTTTTGGGAATATGTAACAGGCTGCTAGACATAAATTCAATTTATTTTAGTTGATTAAGTTAATAGTTGCATATATTTTTTATCTGCAACCCTGAAAGAGGGAAATTCATTATTCTGCAGGAAGTAATGGCTTTTTATTTTTTTACCAAATTCTATAAACCCATATTTATAATATAAACAAGACAAAAATACTATCCATCTATCAGTTACTGATAGACTGAGAAATGTTACTGTATGTTTCATTAAAGGAACAAGCATATTATTATTTGCATGGATAAAGTGAATGCTTGTACCTGTGATAAACACTGTCTAGCAAAAAAAAGGAACACTGTTTTGATGTTGTGACTTTGAAGTGATTTAGGAAGCAGTCCTAACATTTCATAGTTTTATTTCTGAGTATTTATTTGAGTAAATTACATTTGCTTTAAGGCCATTTTTAGTCCTTAAATCACAGCTAGCCAATACAGAAGATGGTCTTCATAAAAAAGAAAAAGAATGAAATAAAAAAAAGACTTAATATCTCACCTGTCAAAACTGTAAGTGTTTTCCAAATAAACAACATGCCTAAACGTGAGTACTGGACCCTAACTGAGCAAATAAAATATTGCAGCAAGTTGGATTTCAAAAATTTATAACTTTTTAAAAATTCACTGTACAGGTCCTCTTGTAAAGCCTTCCAAGAAACAAGAGGAAATTTGGAAAGTCAATAAAATTGTAAAGCCTTCCATGAAACGAGGAAATTTGGAAAGTCAATAAAAATGAAAAAAGAGAGTGAATTGTCAGTCATTGTCCAGCCTGCTATATCCTAACACAGGGTCACGGGGGTCTGCTGGAGCCAATTCCAGACAACACAGGGCGCAAGGCAGGAACAAATCCCGGGCAGGGCACAAGCCCACCGCAGGACACACACACACACACACTAGGGACAATTTAACCATCATGTCTTTGGACTATGGGAGGAAACCCACGCAGACACGGGGAGAACATGCAAACTCCACGCAGGGAGGACCCGGGAAGCAAACTCAGGTCTCCTTACTGCGAGACAGCAGCGCTACCACTGCGCCACCATGCCACACACGAGAGTGAATTGATTTCTGTAGATTAAAATATGCTACATAAAACATATTTCTAATAATCTTACAGTATATTACTAAATATATGTACTGTATTTCTAACATATAGTAAAAATTCTAGATTAAAAAACATATAGTTCAAATACTATTATAGACCAAACAATAAGTAACTAGTTGAAAAAAACAACAGATTCCTAAAGGCCAAGACTGAATAGAACTTAATATTCCCAGTTAGGTCTCACCTGTGTACACTGAGTTGGCAGAATAGAAGTTCACTTCCTTCATAAATTAAAACCAAAATAAAGATAGTAGTTTCCACCTAGCCATAAACAAATAAAGCATAAAGACATTACTAACTTGAAGCTTAAGCATGGATATATTTTTAGGACATAAATAACATTCTCTGACTTATAAAAGTACAGTAAATAGAATTATTAAATACCTCAGCCATTCTGCACATTCCTCTTCTTCTTTCACCACTCTGGCAAGCAATACAGGCCCATCAGCACTCTTGCTGCTAGATTAAGGGACAGTTTCTATCCACAGGTGATAAGGCTTCTCAACAGTTGCCTTCTATGTTTTCTTCATTTACTATCTGATGTTTTATTTAAAGTAAACTACTGAATTCATTAGCTGTTGTTTGTTTCTAGTTTGTGGGAGATATGTAAGTAGGAATCATATCATACCATGTACACATAACAGAAATGTAAACTAGGAATTGAATCACTGGTTTAAAAATGGCAGGGATAACATAATCTTAACTCACCTTTGTTTAATAATGAAACAATAATAAAGAACCAAAAAGAACTCATAAAAGGTTGGTGGTGACTTGAAATCCCCCATGGAATAATCAGCGCAATCGAACAGTGGGGGTTGGCTCTCTTTGGAGTGTTTGAAAGCAATAGAATAGTGCATTTTTTCTCCATCAAATAATCAGCATGAACGCGGTTCATTGGGTTAATGAGGTTTGGTTTATGTTTTTGATTGTTCATCGCAATCAAACAGTGGGAGTGTTGGTGGCTACTCGTCATTTATAAACTTTCCCTTCCTTATCTTTCCTATTTTTCGTGACTGGCTGAGCAGATGGGGGCCCCCTGTTGCCATTGGGGCCCTATGCAGCCTTTTAGTTTGCTCATGCCTTGAGCTGGCAGTGGCAGTGATTCCTCCATACCAGTTGTTTCCAAGTTCAGACCAGAGTGACTGAAACTGAGAGCGTAAGTAAACTAAAATACTTTACTCTTAAATCAGTGTGGAATAATATATTTTTGTGTATTAAAGAGTGCAAGAATCTGGCAAATTGTGGTGGCGGTGTCTACTCCCTCTTGAATTTAATAAATGATAAATAATTAGGTTTACCTCATATTTAATTAAGTTTTCTTAGAATAATATTCCAGAGTACTTTTTCTTCCTGCAACTATGTCTCTCTCTCTCTCTTTCTCTCTCTCTGCATGAACCTTGCTAGGGAGCTTTTCCCTTTCTTGTGCAAGCTTGCTGCTGTGAACTAAATAACAAAACCGCAAATAATATAAGATGTATTTCTACAAATATTGTATACGGAAAGCAACATGTCCTACAAGTTAACTGTCAAATTTTAGCTGCCTGGACCCTTGAAGAAATGTATCTAAAAACCAAGTTTTCATTAAAATATGGTAATCACATTTTATACGTAATATAATATCTTTGCTTACAATGGGTTTATAACCCAAAGACTAGACATTTAGGCCTGTGCTATTAAAAATTTCTGATAAGCAGGGTATTATGTTATTCCCGAATGAGGGATTATATTTGTTTTGTAAAAGAGGCATAATTAAAATGAATAGTACAATTTAGTAATGAATGATAGGATTATGATAAAATATATATCTGAAAAGGGTCAATAATTATATTAACATTCAAAATGTAACTAAATATATATACATATACATACATATATATATATATACATATATATATATATACATATATATATACATATATATATATATATATATATATATATATATATATATATATATATATATATATATATATATATATATATATATATATAAATATAAAAGATGCAGGAAGGTGATGCAGTGATTAGTACTGCTACTGTATCTCACAACCTCAAAGGCACTGGCACTGCTTCTGTGAAGTTTAAAAGTTCTCTCCTGTCCACCTGGATTTTCTCCCTACAGTTCAGTTTCCCTATAAGTTCAGAAAGAAAGGATGGCATTTTTAAGTGGATCTGTAATTTAATTGACAGGGGTCCTTCCCAGGTTTGTTTCTTGCCTTGGACCTGATGCTATAACTATATGACTCTTTTTGATTAAGAAGGTTTAAAAATGACTGTACACATCAAAAGCTTGCCACTTATTTTACCTGCTCATCACTTTTTTTCTCAGTGATCATCATGAAATTTTATAAAAGGACCTATTGTTACTAATTTTTACTAATAAATATTATTATGCTGCTTTACTATATTTTCCTAGCATTGCCAGGAATCCGTTAGAAGACTGATTGTGCCAATACATTTATCAGTAATTATTTTTTATTTTAATATTTGCCTAAAACTATAGATGCCAATCATATTAATCGTTTTTTTTTTTCAGATTATCATCTTTCACATGCCTGACACTACACAAAATTTTCTTCAAGCCTGTTCTTTTACAGGGCTGCCACTTTAATGATCTTTTCCAAGTAATCATTTTTCTTTGCTTTGAACATATAGTCAGTAGTGATAAAGTACAGTTCAAAAGTTCATCTTTGTGTCTCTTTTTAAATTTTCACATAATGATATAGCAATGCTTTCCCATAAGGTGTAATCTGAAAGATGTAAGAAATTGTCCACACAAAGCCTGAACTGCAGCATCTGGCAGTGAGTTTTGATCTTTATCAAAGTAATTGCATGGCAAGCTAAGATGCAACAGAAAACAGGGATCAAGTATTGCTCTGGTGTCACTTATTGAGATAAATAACTGACTATACAAGGTACAAGGTCTTCGTACTATTTCTTTTAAAGTTGTGTTTAAAAATCTGCTAGTCTAACAAAAAAACATGTACAGAAAAGTAATCACTATCAATGTACCTGATGGAGTATGAGCAACAGATAGAAAATAAGGACAAAATCATACACGATTAATGAATATTTTTTATAATGTATTGTTAATGTGTATTATTTAAAAATTCAGTTAAATATCAGCAAGTTTGAATAACTGAAATGTTATTAGCATGAGATACGCGTTTGTGAATTTAGACCACAGACTTGTTGTTGCTGTGCTGAAGATCCAGTAGGCTACCACCTACTAGGAGAATGAGGCTGGACCTGGCCAGATTCCAAGATCAGGCTGTTTCTAATGAGTGTGCACAGTTTGTGTGAGGAATTTACGGACTTGGGTGTGACTGCTGATCCTAATGTGGGAGACCTTCTGTAACAAGACCCTGAAGGTTGCTGAGGTTTTTGTTGGTATTACCAGTGTTCCCAGAAGGAGGTGTTTGATCTTGTAGGCACCATGGATATCATCAAGAGGAATCACAGCACACAGCTTGATGGAAACTTTGGCCTGTACTGGGAATGGAGAAGGATGGCTGGAAGAGTTCTGAAGTCATATGTTAGAGGAATCTGTGAGCAAGTGACACACATGTCCCACATCCTGCTTACAGAGGAATCAAAGCATTATGCAAATCCGATTCTGTCCCTCAGAGAGTCACAGTCAGGGCAGGTGATGGAACGGTCCTTACGGATGATTCTGCAGTTGTGACCTGATGGGCTGGCTACTTTGAGCAGCTGTTTAAAGCTTATCCTCTTGCTAGGACATTGGACATTTCTGGGTACACGGTCCTTGAGGCAGATCTTCCAATTAGTCGTGAACCACCCAATCTCACTGAGATTGAACAGGTGGTGAACCAGCTGAGGGTAGAGAAGGCTGCAGGGATCCTATGGTATCCGGGGTGAACTTCTCCAGGCTGGTGGTAAAGCTGTCCTCTTGGCATTGCAAGCAAACTTTGTTGGAAAAGTAAGGGTGATCGTGTGGATTGTGGTAACTACAGGGGGATTACATAACAGACAGGTACACCCTCAGCATGTATTGCAGTGTTATTCACATTATTGTCACAGGTAAATACATGTGGTTGTTATGAACATCCTAATAGATGTTAAACATCTGTGTCAAACTCAAGGCCTGTGGGCTGGAAATGCCCCTTGAAAACTTCTTAAAGAGACCCAATTTATCAATACCAACAACATGTAATGACCATTTATTTTTTTAAAGATCCCCTTTAATGTGTATTTGTATGTAATTCAGTTGGATTACTTTTACACCTGGTACTAAAATATGTCTCCAGTATCTGCTCACATTTATCAATGCAGCACAGCACACCGCAGATACTAATCTAGTAGGTAGAATGGAAACAGACTGCTCATAAAGTCCCAAGAAGAAAAAATTAAAAGACTTTTAGTGTTTTAGCATGATGCCAAAGGTGGAACTCATGAAGCAGAAGGTAGCTCCGCTTCACACACACCACTGGTGCTGCTTCACTCCCTTTTTAATGCTGCACAGGTATCAGGGATGGCCACCGTTCTACAAATTACATGACTTCAGCCCCCACCCTACATGATGCTTTTGTCTTTTTTGCAGACCAGATCCATCCATCCATTATCCAACCTGCTATATCCTAACTACAGGGTCACGGGGGTCTGCTGGAGTCAATCCCAACCAACACAGGGCGCAAGGCTGGAAACAAACCCCAGGCAGGGCGCCAGCCCACCACAGGGCGGGCGCACACACACACACCCACACACCAAGCACACACTAGGGACAATTTAGAATCACCAATGCACCTAACCTGCATGTCTTTGGACTGTGGGAGGAAACCGGAGCACCCGGAGGAAACCACGTAGACACAGGGAGAACATGCAAACTCCACGCAGGGAGGACCCAGGAGGTGAACCCAGGTCTCCTAACTGCGAGGCATGTTGTATATAGATAGAAAATGAATTTTCATTTCCACTCACATTAAATGTGATCACTGTCTGTTATTAGCCAACTCCAAAAGTGGTATGTGTGATCCATCAACTGTGCTTTTACACCTTCTTTTAATGTGTTCAGGTTCCATCTGATGATGACACATGTTAATGAAGGTGTAAATGTATGCACTTTGCTTTAGCTACAAATTATTGCCAGTGCTATGGTGGCCTCTCTCATGGCTAATGTAATTCTTTCATTCAATGTTGATTTCAGTAATGTGTCAGCAGGTAGCTTTTCTAAACCATTCCAATGTCCAAGAAATGAAATGCTGATAAAGAGAGTAATATAATTTCAAGAGAGATGCTTTGTAGTATATACAATTATGATGAGCAGAGGTACTTGTGTGTCTTGTTTGTATAACAAATGTGTGTAAAATTTATTGTTTATACTGTATAGACTGGCCCTTTTGGGTTTATAAAATGTTTTATTTTTGGCACCCACTAAAACTGAGTTTGACACTTCTGATGTTAATGTTCATGTTGGTTTTAAAATAATGGTTAGAGAGCGAGAATAATAAGCAGGAGATGGACAAGGATCTCAAAGTGATGACATCAAATTTTATTACAATTAATGTAGATGAGTCAAAAGAACAGTCAAAGCACCAGAACCAAGATCACCTAGCCAAAATAATGTCAAAAAGTAAACATTGTAATTTGTATTCTTTCAAATTTACACTAGAAACTTTTAATGTTTGTCATGTCATTTTAGTCCAACACTTGGAATTCAGGACCTGCACATTTGCATCTTCTGTAGCACAGAAATGAGGACTCAAAATTTTTGTTAAACAGAAATTGCCCGATTTCCCCCACCTTGCACCCTCCACAATGCTGGAAAAAATACTGCTCAATTTCGAGGAAATAAACACTATTTCCGCAATATATAAAATCATATTAGAGTCCCTACCTTTCAAAGATCCAAGAGGACATTGGGAAGAAGATCTCTTAATCAATACAGTGATCCCTCGCTATATCGCGCTTCGCCTTTCGCGGCTTCACTCCATCGCGGATTTTATATGTAAGCATATTTAAATATATATCGTGGATTTTTCGCTGCTTCGCGGGTTTCTGCGGACAATGGGTCTTTTAATTTCTTGTACATGCTTCCTCAGTTGGTTTGCCCAGTTGATTTCATACAAGGGACGCTATTGGCAGATGGCTGAGAAGCTACCCAGCTTACTTTCTCTCTCTCTCTCTCTCTTGCGCTGACGTAGGGGGGTGTGAGCAGGGGGGCTGTGTGCAGCTGCTTCCTGAAGGACATGCTGCACGGAGCTTCGCATACTTAAAAGCTCAAAGGGCACGTATTGATTTTTTATCTGTCTCTCTCTCTCTCTCTCTCTCTCTTCCTCTCTCTTCCTGCTCCTGACAGAGGGGGTGTGAGCTGCCGCCTTCAACAGCTTTGTACCGGCGGTGCTTCGCATACTTAAAAGCCAAAAAGCCCTATTGATTTTTTTTTTGACTGCTTGCTTTGCACTCCTTTGAAAAGGAAGATATGTTTGCATTCTTTTAATTGTGAGACAGAACTGTCATCTCTGTCTTGTCATGGAGCACAGTTTAAACTTTTGAAAAAGAGACAAATGTTTGTTTGCAGTGTTTGAATAACGTTCCTGTCTCTCTACAACCTCCTGTGTTTCTGCGCAAATCTGTGACCCAAGCATGACATTCTAAAAATAACCATATAAACATATGGTTTCTACTTCGCGGATTTTCTTATTTCGCGGGTGGCTCTGGAACGCAACCCCCGCGATGGAGGAGGGATTACTGTATATCAGAAAATGAGTGGAAGGTAGCAAAGCAGAGAATTCACTCGAGTTCTATATGCGCAAAGCATAGAATTATTCAACTAAAAATTATATATCGAGCCCATCTGTCTCGCTTAAAACTGTCCAAAATGTTTCCAGGGCAGGATCCAACCTGCAAATGCTGCAACCTAGCTCCTGCCTCACTGGGTCACATGTTTTGGGCCTGCACCAAACTAACATCATTTTGGACAAAAATTTTTAAGTGCCTCTCAGACAGCCTTGGTATCACAATCCCTCCTAACCCATTAACAGCTGTGTTCGGTGTTCTTCCAGATGGACTTGAATTGGAGAAGGACAAGCAAACGGTGATTGCATTCACTACACTTTTGGCACGCAGACTTATTTTGTTAAATTGGAAGAATCCTAATTCTCCTCTTATAAGTCAGTGGGAAACCGATGTTTTATATTATTTGAAATTGGAAAAAATCAAATTCTCAGTTAGAGGATCTGTACAAAATTTTTTCAAAACATGGCAGGATTTAATCAATATTATTTTAGAATAAGAGAAATAACTATTACCGCATTTAACTCCCTTCTCCATCTCTTATTTACATAGGTATTTACTTCTCCCTTTCTTTTGTTTAATGTTGCCTTATTAAAAAGCCTTAAGCAATTTTCCTTTAGCTAAGCTCTCCTTCTCAGGGGTGGGGTTTGATTAGTCTTCAAATTTGTTGGGTTATAAATTGATCTGTCTGTATGGAATGATTACAATGAAAATTAATAAAATAAAAATATAAAAAAAAAAAAAAAGATTTGGCCTGCCAGACAAGGACAGTCACAGCTTGCCTGTGTTAGTCAGATATGCAGATAGGAATTTCATTGCACTGTGTACACGTGATAATAAGTCTGAAATGAACTGATAACAGCACATTTTGTATGAAAGTCTTACATTTATGGAAAAGGTAATACTGTTGTATACTTGGATATCTTGGATATCTTTACTAAGTGCAACAGAACTAAGCCAAAATAAAACAGAATAAAACATGGAAAAAAAAAAAAAGAAAAGAAAAAAGAAATGAGGACTCAATACCTGAGTCACATGACCATAAATGGCATGGCAAACATAAATATGACCACGCAGGAACATAATGGTACCAGTGCCATCATTCTTACAACAATAAAATTAAAAAATTGAACACTGTCAGCTCTGTTCATGATATTTACATGATGTTAAAAATCCCTGACAGACCCCATCTGTAAATTTTGAAGGCTTTATAGTTGATTCTACAAAAAAAGTTTAGTCTGCTCACCTTTTGTTTTGTTGACACAAATGACGTCTACCATTAACAGGCTATTGAAGTGCAAACAAAAGGATCAAAGAGCTGAAAATGTGCTAAAGTAAAAAATGAACAAAAAAAACAAGTACAAAAATGTATCCTTGAGGTATGAGACATGCAAAAAGCATATGCACAAATGTAAATAGTGCTATAAAAATAAAAACTATCAAATTGTTATATAATACAGTCTAGATGTTAACATTGTACAATCTTACTTTTAGGTTGGGAAAAAAATGACTGCTATAGACTAATACTGTGACTCACTTGAAAATCCTGATATTAACAGCAATGTCACAGTTTCATGTTGTCACAATGTCATGAAAATCTTCCATCCTCAAGGATCAAGTACTGATTGCCAGCAAAACAGAGAAACATGAAAAACAAATAAATGAGGCAAAATTGTTGAAGAAAGGCAGTGCAAAAAATGTGCTAAGCCTGTTGTGGAACCTGACACAACCAACCCATCCATCTCAACTTAACAGGAGTAGCTGGCTGAACATCCAGTAATCTTGCAACTGTTGTGTACAATTTCAGATATTATGTTAAGTCAGTCCAGTGCCTAGTTAGTTCAACAAGGCATGATAATTGTGTTGCCAACTGGTCTACTAACTATAAGAAGATGCCTGTTTTATTTTTGGTTTTCATGTTTTACTGTTTTGGTTAGGGCAGCACGGTGGTGCAGTGGTATTGTTGCTGCCTCGCAGTAAGGAGACCTGGGTTTGCTTCCTGGGTCCTCCCTGCGTGGAGTTTGCATGTTTTCCCCATGTCTGCATGGGTTACCTCCCACAGTCCAAAGACATGCAGGTTAGGTGCATTGGCAATCCTAAATTGTCCCCAGTGTGTGTCCTGCGGTGGGCTGGCACCCTGCCCAGGATTTGTTCCTGCCTTGCACCCAGTGCTGGCTGGGATTGGCTCCAGCAGACCCCCGTGACCCTGTGTTAGGATATAGCGGGTTGGACAATGACTGACTGTTTTGGTTAAATTCTAAAATCTCACCCATTTTTGGCTTAGAGACCAGAGTCCTAGATGGAGTAGGGGTTCCATAAAAAGGATTTTAGGATGTTTTGTTTAATTTTTGATTTATTGCTCCTGCCTGGATTTCCCTCACAATAAGCTGCAATGTTTGTGGTAGTAGAAGGACTCATCTGTATATCTGACAGAGGTTATCCAGCTTTTCATAGTTGGCAGTGTAGTTTTCATGTTCTTTTTATTGCTGTTCAGTCATTGTGAGCACCTGAAAACCTCAAATAGGTCCAAAGACCACAGTGCTGTATGCAAAACTAAATAAGGCGGACATAAATGTGCCAATAACAACAAAAATGAATTTCACTCTACTTTGTACATGTGACAGTACTGAGCCTATTACCTGTGAAAGAACGGTAACAAAACAGCATGTAAAGTACTATTCTGATGTAACCATATCCCATAATTTTGTTACAAAATATTACTACGATGCATTAATCTTGTATCCTTGGAAACAATGGTAGATTGCTTGGCAACTAAAAAGTACAAAAGAACTCCAGTTAACAATGCAGCAGGATATAAAAAAAGTGGTTGAGCTTCATATTTGTTAGCCTGACAGAGTAGATGACAGCATCACTTTGTGCTCTGCCTACAGTTTGCTTCAAATTCTGCCTCTTCAGACCTGGATGAATACTCTATACCTAATTTTAGAAGCATCTCCAATCCACCATAATTACTCTCATCATGACTTTCAACTACAAATTACAAAGGTTCTGTCTCTTGTTCTTCTATTTCTTCATATATTGCATAATGTATTGGGGTAAGTCATGTTCTGGACTTTCTATAGCACTGTTATATCCTTTTTGGACCAAAACTATACACTGTAGTATACTATACTGTATGCTGTAATATTATATAACTAGCCAACGCCCACCGTAGCATATGGCGGTGTAAGAATAGGAACGGAAAATGGTAAGAAAGGAATTCAGAAATCAAGAAGAAATAAATACTTCTTGAAAGATGTAGTTGTGAATAGGTGTTTTGGTGGAGACGACAGATAATGAGTCGAAAGATCTAACCCTAGAAAAAGCCACGTACAATTGACCATGGCTGAAGACTAGTTGTTGTAGATTAACGCAAATCTTTGCAAACGTTTGTCCTTGGGACTTATTGATAGTCATGGAGAAGGCGAGTCTGAGTGGGAATTGTGTGTATTTAAATGTAAAAGGGAGATTGCTGTCGGAAGGAAGGAAAGAGATTCTGGAAATGAAGATTGTTTCAGAATTTTGGAGAGCGATCAGTTTGCACTCAATAATATTTGTATGTATTCGGGTAACGATGAGTCTTGTTTCGTTGCAAAGACCTTTTGATGGCATAATATTTCGGAGGAGCATAACTACAGCTCCCACCTTCAGATAAAGGATATGGGGAGGCATGCCAGTTTGTGTGAGGGTGTGTAAAAACTCCTGTGGTTACGTTAGTTGATTATTAGGATCGTCACTGACTACTGTATCTACACTCTTGAAGGTCACTTTTTCACCCTGTATAAGATCAAGAAGTTTGTTGTTAATATGTAGAGAATCGTCATTTGAGACTGCTCAGTATTGCTCTTGCAGCAAGTTCTTGGGGAGTCACAGTCAAGAAATTAATATCACCTGTCGCAGGTGGCAGGGTGCGGCCTGCAATCAGCCACCTACTTAAGGAGCCGCCGCCCTGCAATCAAGGCTGGAGTCGGGTAGGAGGAGGACAAGGCCGATGCAGAGGGGACGAGGAGAGGCCCGAGTGTGTTGTGTGAAGAAGAGAGAGAAGGCTGAAGGAGCCAAGACTTTGGGAGACTGCGGGAGGGTTTGGTGAGGTGCACTAAGGACTTTGTAAATAATAGTAAGTGTAAAATAAACGTGTGGTGATGAACTGGAACGTGTCTGCCTGCCTGTGTCCGGGAAGCACCCTTTCACAGTGGCGTAGTCGGCAGGATGCTCCACCTGGGTCAAGGTGGGGACCTGCATAACTGAAAATGTTTGTGAAAGGCCCGGCACAGAAGGCGAACTCACCCATGTGCTGCCGGGGTGGCGTGCACCCAACCCCGCAGGGAAATGCAGTGTCGCGGACCGTTAGCGGCCCGGTATCTGACTTTGTATTTCATGGGGCGGCTCACCGACACAGTGGCCCAGAAGGGGGCTGCCGAGAAGGAGAGGCTGCAGCTGGGGAAGCCGCAGCAGCAGTGGAGCTGCCCGGAGAATCGCTCTCCAGTGAGAGAGGGGAGCGAGATGGCCGGCCAAAAGTCCTTCCTCGTAACAGGCATGTGATTGGACAGCGTGTCCTGTCCTCTCACCAGTGATTGGTTGGAGGCGAGAGCAGGGAATGTCCGTCCCGTGCTTCACAGAAACCCGAGTGGGCTGCAGGGAAGCGCCCATAGAGAGCAATCGGTAAGTGGAACTACTGGCAAGGTAAGCCCACCGCTGGCTGCTTCTCTCTCCTTGGCAGCGGTGTTACAGGAGCTGCAAGAACAACTGCGCCTTGTGCTGTTGCTGCCGGCCGAGCGATGTGCCCTCCGGGCGGAGACGCTGGAGTCAGGAGGGATGGCAGCGGCGTCGGATCGAGAGCCGCAGGCAAGAGAGAATCGGCGCGCTGCAGGAGCTCCTGGACGGAGAGGCACAGCGGGGAAGGTAAGGGAGACCGACCCCGTGAAGCTCCGGACGCCAGCGGGGCTGGGTCTGCCCTCTTACAATGGGCAGATCCGAACCGTCGCGGCGTCCCAAAGTAAACGGAGGAAGCGGCTTGGGGAAGCCAGTTCCTCCAATAAGGGAGGACATGCTGCTGAGTGCGCACGTACTTCAAAGGGCCGTCCTCTGCGGAGGCAGAGGAAATACCCGTTGGCTGAGAGGTGGAAACGGAGCGTGATCCCACTGGTGGTCCCGTGGCGGGGAGCACGGACTGCTCGGGCTGGGAGGCTGAAAAAGAGAGCATCGGGGTGCCGATTGGAGCGGAGAGCGTTGGCCCAACTGAGAAGACGAGCCGAAGGGCTGCGTCAGGGCAACGTCCCCGCCCCTTGTTTTTCTGTTTTATTTTTAGGATCGGGCCCTAGGCTACATAGTGTCGGCTTGCCACCGAGGGGTTCACGTCCTCGCGGAACGGTCCGCTGGTCCGTGGAGGTCTCAGCTAACGGGGGAGTTATGTCGCAGGTGGCTGGGTGCGGCTTGCAATCAGCCACCTACTTAAGGAGCCACCGCCCTGCAATCAAGGCTGGAGTCGGGTAGGAGGAGGACAAGGCCGATGCAGAGGGGGCGAGGAGAGGCCCGAGTGTGTTGTGTGAAGAAGAGAGAGAAGGCTGAAGGAGCCAAGACTTTGGGAGACTGCGGGAGGGTTTGGTGAGGTGCACTAAGGACTGTGTAAATAATAGTAAGTGTAAAATAATGTGATGAACTGGAACGTGTCTGCCTGCCTGTGTCCGGGAAGCACCCTTTCACACACCGTAAAGTTGAGCAACTGGGTCTTATTGTTGTGGTAAACATTGAGAAGGTAGTTCTGCCATTAGTTTTGTTGAATGTATCTTGGACTTCCTGGAAATGTGGATGGTAATATGATTATTTTGCCTACACGTACGTTGTTATTTTCTGCGTTTGCTTGCAGTGCGTCTGATAGTCCTTTGTATTGTTCTACGCACCAATCTTGTTGATCTAATCTGAGATAGTTGAGATGGGCGCCCTCTGTTTTAACATACGCATCTACGATGTACTGTTGGAATAGTTTGTCGCTGGAGTTCAAAATACTAAATGTATTCCTCATTGCTAATCTGTACGCGTAAAATTGGCATTTAGTAAGCCTTATTCGCTTGCCGGTTCTTTTATTGGGAACATGTTGTAAATCTTTGTGCCAGCCAATGTCTCCGTAAGGGAATAAAAGTGGGTAAACCATAACATAACATTGTATAAAAACAAAGGCTTAGGAAACAACCGTCGCAGTATAACGAAAATAGCAAGGTGTATGGGAGGCCGCAGGCAGCATGGGGAAGGGTTTGGAAGAGGACGAATAGGAATCGAGAAATGCCGTGTCGGCTGCGTGTAGGCTGGACCGGTTTTGAAGAGGAGCCGCAGGCAGTGTGGGGAAGGGTTTGGAAGAGGACGAATAGGAATTGAGAAATGCCATGTCGGGTACATGTGGGCGGGACTGGTTTTGAAGTGGAAGCAGGACAAACCAGAAGAGAAATATATATAAGAGATATTAACCAAAATGTAGTAAACATTTAATCACTTTGGCATTAGATAAGGTCATACTTTATTTAAGTAACATTTTTCACTTATGCTCATCAAACTAAATTTGCTAAACTAAATTTACTACATACTGCCTAAGTCCAAAGGTTGGACACTTAGCTATAAGGTATATCTTCTGATATTCTTAGTTTAGTATGATTTAACTAACTTGCTTATTACTTTTATATATAATGTAAATCATCTGCATAAACTGCAAAGAAGAGCAATATAATTGATCCTGGTTGACAGATAAAATAGGATGAACTATGTAAAGAGATCCTTCCATCATTGTGAAAGTTTTCTTTGTTTAAGCCTCTTTTCTGCATGCTGCATCCTGAATCTCTTGTCTCTTGAACTTTGATATGATTTTCATATTGTAATTAGATTATTTAATGATAAAGACGACTGGCAAAAACTTTTTGAAAGTCAGGATGAATAATTTTAATTCTAATGCTGTTAAAATGTTGATGTTTATTCATAAAACACATGAACACTAAAATACAATTGCCATATTTAAATCATGCTAATTGTTAACACACCTACTGCATACTATATAGTTGCTTTTGCATCTTTCCTTTTTAATAATGAATTTAATTAATTTACCAGCTGCAAATGAAACTCATTTTAATTTAATAGATGTAAATGAAGCAAATTGGCATAAAATTTTGGAGGTTAGCATGATTATATTTTCTATGACACAACTTTGGCTAGCTTTTGGTGAAGAGTGAATTTTATTTAATTTATTGACTGTGACATTATTTTCAACTCATTATTCTCAAAGTTCATTAATAGTTATTATTCCCACTGTTATGATTTTAAATATACAGATTCAACTTGAAAGCAATAAATGAAAGAAAGGAAGTACTTAACAGTTAAAGTATATCAGGATGCTGTTCATTAAGGAGACCAGGGTTCACGCCCCAGGTCCTTCCTGTATGGATTTCCTCCAGGTATTTCTCCCACAGGATATTCACATTAGGTAGTTTGGTGAGGTGAAATTGACCCTAGTGAGTGTGCAGTGCATTGTGTTTGTGAGTGGGTTACCCAGCAATGGACTGGTGCCTTGCCCATGGTGATTATTCCTGCCTTGCACCCCATGCTTTCTGGGATAGTCTGCAGCCCCCCTCGATACCACTCAGGATTAAATGAGCTTAGAAAATGGTATAGTATTGTCAGATATTATTTTAGTTCTAGCTTCACATATATGTTTATACAATGAAATAGAATAACCTGCATTTCAATGTGTTAAGAAACTGGGAGTTATGCAGTTTGAAAAGTCAAGTATTTTATTCTGGTTATAGTTCAGATTGTGAGATTTCAAAATACATATTTTTAAAAAGAATTAAGTGGCTTTAGACATAAAAACATGATTTGATAGAGAATAATACTGTATTTGTACAGGTCCCAGACTGCAATAAAGGTGCAATTTCATTTTGAGAGCAGTTTCATTCATTTCCTTTTTAAAGGCTTATCTACATTATTTAGTATATAACAAGAATGCAGTTTAAAATTTGAAAGCATGTTTTGAGGTGGAATTGCATTTTCTTTAATTTCAAGACATAATCTAATGCTCCTGTTCCACTATGCATTGAAGTATAAGCTTACAATATACAATGTTTTTCAGGCTTACAAATTTAAACACAGTATTAAAAAAAAATGTATCTGCCTAGTAAATCTTAATCCATCCTCTCTTTTGGAATCCTCTACAGCAACAGGATGCAAGTACCTTACAGTGCACCAGTTCTGACATGTATCTTGCAGTGTGCTCTGCTGACAAACTATCCAAATCAAATATCCTTGTAAACACAGACATAGTCATTATGTGTTACAAAAACATCACACGCAGGCCACTGCAGAAAATGATGAATAGAGAAACATGCAGTCTATCTAGCCCATGGGCCAATACAGCAAATTTCATTTAACTATAGCAATCAAGCAATTGATTCAAGCAAATGATTTCCAAAACTTCATAGCATGCCATTCCTAGCAATTAACTGGTTAGAGTGTCTAGAACACAGTTCAACAACATTGAAAGGAGTGAAGAAAAATAGGGAGTAGAAGAAAGCTTTATAATATATAGAAAACCAATAGAGTGCCTGCATTGCAGTGTTTGGCCCTTATAATGAATAAAAAATTAATGCACAGATACTAAGACAGATAATCTCTGCTCTAGTGTTACAAGAAATTATTAACAATAAAAATGTAGCACTCTTCTATTGCTCCCTTAAAGTGCATTGCATTTACTCCTTTAAAATCCCCAAAGCATTTATCCTTCTTTGAAAGTGCTGCTTATCTTACAACTCAACATTCTTTTACAGCAAACATCACTGTCAATAGAAAATTGCTTTCTCCACAAGTAATTCTTCAGGCCTGCAAACGTGCAGAAGTGGCACAGAGGCAATGTCTCAGGAGAAGAGGTGTAAAGAGAGGCTATTACTCACACTTGTCCTAGTGGCTGTGTGTTTGGATTTTGTATGGGTGTACCATGTTGCAGTTTGTAAAATAAAACACACTAGCAAAGAAGACTTGCGCTCAATACTCCATAATGTCTTAATGTTGAAGATCAACGGATATGTTAAAATGAGCACAATAAAAGTTTTTTCATGTAATCCAGTGTATTTGTTCAAAGATTTATAAGGATAATTAATCTTTGAACTTCTTACATACAAATAAATTTTAAAAAAAGGAAAGGTGAAAAAAGCTTTTTGATAGGGCAGTGCAGCATGAGAAAACGTAGATGAGTAATGAAAAGAAAATTTAATGTAAAAAAATTCATTGAAAAAGCATTAAACTTACATGTTTATATTTTTAAGCATACTAAAGCCTTTTCTCATCAACACAGTGAGTAAAACAAAAGAAATGGCAAGGACAAATTAAAGACTGAACTGGAAAATTGACTGGAACATTAACTACCAGACACAGTAGCACTGAAGAAATATGTTTTTCCACCCCTGATGTGGACTGCCTATTATTATAAACTAGCAAAATACCCGCGCTTCGCAGCGGAGAAGTAGTGTGTTAAAGAGGTTATGTAAACATATATATACATAAACATATATACATATATATATACATATACACATCCACATATATATATACATATATCAACATATATATACACACATACATATACACACATACATACACATATATATACATATACATATTTGTATATCTACATATATATACACATATATACATATACATATTTGTATATCTACATACATACACATATATCTATCTATATATCTATATATATCTATATATCATATATATACAGTATATATATATATATAGCTGATTACCCAGTGGATTCGCTCACTGAGTGCAAGAGAAAAAAATGAAATGTATGTATAAAATAAGTTTAATTGCCAAATTTATTTTTCCACAAATAAAGAGCACTTACAATAACATAGAAATCAATATAAACAACATTAACATCATTATCATATGAGAATATGAAGTAATATATAAGAAGCACATTGCATATAAATATAAATTATTAAACAGTAAAATGTTCTTCTATAATACGCTACCGTGGCTATTCGTTTGTCTGTCCAGGATTTTAAATCAGCTGTAGCTCGCAAACCGTTTCACCTATTGACTTGAAATTTGGTACACATATACTACGTCACGTCAACTATTCGCTTTCCCACACATATGAACATATATATATATATATATATATATATACACATACATATACACACACATACACATATATACATATACATACATAGTGCGTTGTAACACGGGCTGTGATTGTTACATGGGAGGGAGAGGACAAATCACAGCTTCCCGCTTTCTAATCGGGCTTGTGATTGCTGCTTTGACGGATGCCCAGATCCCACAGTATTTCCCCTTAGGAGAGGCGTTAGGCAAGTGTAATTGAATAGCGGTGCTGCAAGTTATTACTCTTTTTATCTTTATTTTATTTTATTGTAGAATGAACTCACAGCTGCGCGCACCAGTGCGTGCGTGGTGGATGCGTACGGCTGACGTTTTCATTGTCTACCACCTTCGCTAATCATTCTTGAGGCAGATTGAAGACTTAAGTGCCAGCTTAACTGAAAAATTAAAGAAAACATACTAAGTTTTAAAAAAATCAGTTTTAACGGGAAAAGATGCCGACGAAAGAAGAGAAGCAGCGGGACGCTAGGGTGAAGAGCTGCTCATTAAGCAGCAAGCGCATCAACCTCTGAGCAAACGAATGGTAAACGTACAGAGAAAGAGGATAAATAACATGAATGCTCATGTCAAGTGTATTCACTCCACGTTATCGTGCAGTGCGCTGTTACTGGTATTTTGATAAAAGAATCTGAATAACATATAAGAAGCGTGTAAATCATTAAACAGTAAAACATTAACATTTAAGAAGTAAAGATACATTGAGTACTACTGTAGTGCTTTCGGGTATAGTACATTTTTTGTTTGCCCATTACATGCATAAATGTATACATTTTTTGGTGTACCTACCCAAGAACACGCGACATGACCCGGCAGTTAAAAATTTATTGCTCCAGCAATTTTAACTCTGTTACAAAGTCATCTAATATGGTATTGCAAACGGCAGCGGGAGCATTTCTATAAACTCAATTTAAACTTACTGTTTACACCATGCTTTGAAGATGCATAGTATGCGACACGTGTTTCGCCGTAATTGTGGGCTCATCAGGAGTACACAGTCACTGCACTCCCTTACGGGAATCGATCCTCGGACGTAGAGGTGAAGCCCCTAACGTTGTGCCACGGCGTGTGGTTCGTTCATTTGACAGCATGTAGATCGGGGTAATTACATTGCAGGCATTCGTAGTCTGATTCACAATCTGATTGTATGGGTGGTTACCTACCAGGTAACGCTTGTGGTTGGTGAGCAAGTCGGGCTAACTTCTGCCACGGTGCCCTCTTTCAGTTGCGTGAAGCAGATCATACAATGGTTGAAATAGTTTAATATATATAGCAAAATCACCGCGCTTCGCAGGGGCGAATATGGTATTACAAACGGCAGCGTTTCTATAAACTTAATTTAAAGTTACGGTTTATACCGTGCTTTGTTTCATATTCTTTTCCTACCTTATCAATTCCGTGATGTGTTTTTTGAACAGGTTTGATTCATGGAAGTGATCACTCCTGCTGCGTTCAGTCACTTCACGTGAGCCGCTCTCTTGTGTGATGTTGCGATGTCCACGGGTTTATTTAATGTTAGCTAAGACCCAGCAGTTAAAAGTTTCTCGCTACAGCAATTTTAACTCTTTGTTACAACTCTCGTTTATACCTCGTGTCTTCTTATTAAACTTGTATCTCGCGAATATGGCATTGCAAACAGCAGCGGGAGCGTTTCTATAAAGTTAATTTAAGGTTACTGTTTACACCGTGCTTTTTTATACCTCGTGTCTTCTCATTAAACTTGTATATCGCGAATATGGTATTGCAAACGGCAGCGGGAGCATTTCTATAAAGTTAATTTAGACTTACGGTTTACACCGTGCTTTTTTATACCTCGTGTCTTATGAAGATGCTTGTATGCGTCACTCACTCGCTTCTTATTGTTTCGCTGCCTTTTCAATTATGTAATGAATGTTTTCTTCAGCGCTCTTTGGGGCTCCTCCTTCTTTTCTACGTACTGAGTTCACAGTCAGTTCACGTGATTACGTGGGAGGCGTGATGACGCGACACGCAACTCAGTCTCCTACGGCCATCTTGCTGCCTTCCATTACAGTATATGGACAAAAAAGAGGTTCCAGTTATGACCATTATGCGTATAATTTTGAAATGAAACCTGCCTAACTTTTGTAAGTAAGCTGTAAGGAATGAGCCTGCCAAATTTCAGCCTTCCACCTACACGGGAAGTTGGACAATTAGTGATGAGTGAGTCAGTCAGTCAGTGAGTGAGTGAGTCAGTGAGGGCTTTGCCTTTTATTATTATAGATGACTCTAAGTTTAATAGTTGCCTTATGTCAGTATTAAGATTGGAGGCTTTAAGAGGGGCCAGGCTGAGTGCCTTCATCCATATATCCCATTTTTTAACAAGGCACACACCCAGTCCTACCTGAAAATTCATAGTGACCATTTAACCTAAAATCAATGATATTTGGTCATGAAAGGGAAGACCAGAATAAGGAAAAGCCCATACTGAAGGCTTTGCAAACTCCACAGAGACATGGTCTGTGCCATAAGCCAGAGACAGCAACAGTAACCATCACACCAACATGCCTGATGGGTTTTCTTGACTTCATGATTCTTTAATTCTGTATATACTGTATGTTTTTCTTGTTTGAATATGATTTCCCAACAATCGTCATAACCCCATTTCATGGCAGTAAACTAATATAGCTCAGGTTGTAAAATGTGGTCTCCAATTTTATAAGTTAGGAAGACAGAAGTTTCAAGGTAAGACAGTTCTACTCACTGACCTGGGTGTTAAAGTCTTGTCATATTGCATGTTGATTAAGACATTCAAGTAAGAAAGCCACTGTACTCTGTATATGTGACAATTAAATCATTATAAACCTGTCTATTGTACTCCTTTCCAATATTCGAACTCTAACCAAACACCCAAGAATAAAAATAGAAAAAAATGGATAGGCAGTATATTTGTTTCAGATTTAAAAATTGAATTGTTTTTTAATATAAGAAAAACTGTAGCCAAACTAGACCAAACAATTTAGAAGAGCATCAGAATGTTAATAATCATGACAACAGTCAATTTAGGACCACATTTCAGGCCAATAACATAACACATTTTGGAAAACAAATGTGTTCTTAATATTATAGCAGAGCCTGGTACAGTGCAGTGATGAGGCCAGCCCTACAGATAACTGAAACACAAGCTGCCTGGATTACAAAGGTGAGTTAGTTAATGTATGTCAAGTCCATACCAGAGCTCTAAACATGAAAGCTAAGGTTTTAACCTTGGTGAGCTATGAATTGTTATTAGTGCTAAGGGTGAACTTCATCTCATTTATAACAGAAAAAATAAATTGTCACACATTCCAGAACAATAGCTATCCTATGTTTAATATAGTATTTTCTGTACTCTTATTCCACTGCAGGAATGCTGTAAACCAGAGCCCTTTCCACAACATTAGAGATTGGACCCATCCCTAGAATAGAGGAGAAAATAGGAATTTCTGGATAAAAGTTGTGCAAACTGTGAACAGTGATCAAGGTGGGATTTGAATCCAGATTTCTGGGGCTGTCAAGTAGCACCCCTAACCAATATACCACTGTACTACTCTTATTGTCACTATTTGCATAACACATACAACATTTGACAGATTTTGCTAAAGTACAGAGCTTTTCCTCACGATGTGTGAAATACACTTAAGAAAAATGTAACAAGAATGATAGAAAATCATGAAGTTGTTAACTATGTTAGCAATTACAGCAGGGAGCTGAACTATCAGACTGGTGCTGACTGATTAAGAAGAAACAATGATCTGCTTACATTTTAAAGCTTTTACATTAAGGGGACATGCAAATGAAATGCCATGTTACATGGCAGAAAACTACTCTGTAAAACAAACGTAGTGTTACTGTATATGTATAAAAATGCACATTTTAAGATATAATACTGAAATATGGTGTAGTGTTAAAAATATGATGTAGTTCTGTCCATGTGGAATGACAGCACTCTGTATTACTAAGGATCCTTTAGCTGCTTTATCTGCCAGTTATTCCAATAGTTGAAAGCAAACTTAACTTACATTTCTTCTTTTAAAACAATAGTTATTATTATGAATCAAGCTTTAGACTGAATAGTGTCATTTTTCTCTATGTTTAGAAGTGACAGCTTCTTTAATAAGGAAGTTGATAACATAAGACGGCAATTACGGCCAAGAGCTATCAGATCTGATACAAATTTTCTTCTTTAAGTCATTTTGCTTAACTACTGAAAAAGAAGTCATCATTTTAATTTGTAAAATGCTGTCTACAACTTTTCATTTAAATCCCATGTTGACCTAATTCCTAAAAAAAAGCAAACATCAGCTAGGAACCCCTTAAAAAGACTTACTTTTGCAGAAATACAAAATTTCTCTCCACTATACTATGTACCTGAATAAGAGGAAAACAGAACATGTCTGGACCCAATGCCATTTTTTTCTTTTTTTCAGTCACTTTCTGACTTTCTTTCAAGGTTTGCTTTTGTGTACCTTGAATTCTGTGTATGAAATGGATGAAAATTAGGCAAGCATTGGTAAAGCCATCTCAGTAGTTTAATATATTTGGCATTTTTATATTATATTCATCAGGGAGAGTATAACATCTATCCTTATTGAACTATCATCTAACTTAATGATCTAAAGGTCAGCATTAGGCCATAAAGCCCTTTTGCTTACAAAGACCCTGCTCTATTTTGGGTGTCTAGCTGTCAGTGTTACAAGAGAAGAATGAAATGGTCAAGGGAGCATCTAGCTGGGAACTGGTGAAAGTAGCAAACACTTAATGAGACATAGCAGAATCATGATACATTTACATTACATTTATTCATTTAGAAGACACTTTTATCTGACACAGAACAATATAGCATAGATAAAAGAAACAATTTGGTAGTTTGGAAACCTCTTGATGAATAATGAGAAAGTTAGTATTTGGTTATGATATTATCTTCCTGTTTTTAGACATCGAACAGAACCACCTTGAACACTGAAGCACTCTAGACCTACTGTATTTGCTTAACCCATTGCTGTTTACACACAGTTGTGCCTCTAAGTGTGATGCAGACATCTTTGTCATCAGGTCTGCTGACACAGTAATGGATATGATTACCAACATTAAAAATACAGCTTAGAGGATAAAGATTAAACATCATAATGAAAAGTATAATAGCAACAATCTTTACTTTGGATCAGCAAAACAAATGATTATGAATTGTTGAAGACTGGGAGGTAGGGTGCCTGAGTGTTAAATCTGTTATGATATCACATTAATCCCTTTCTTGGTAAGAAGGAAAATTCATTGACCTGTGTTTTTGAAGATAACACAGAACCGAATTTGACTTATACCAGAATGGCTGCTTTTCAATATAACTGATCAATGTGAATGTCAAATTGTAACTTAATCAGATTAGTTTTGAAATGTTTGTGTGCCTATAGATACAGTATATGTATACATACAGGTATACCTTGATTTACAATGGGGTTACAGGCCAAAGAACTGGTTTTAAGTCTATATGGTTGCAAGTCCATCATATATAGTACACAGTACTATACAATACAAGTACCTAGTCACATAAACGTAACATGCCAAATAACTGCTCTCCAATCAACTGCCACTTAAATTCTGTATATTAGTGTTATACATTTACACTACTATATATTACAGCAGCTTTTCCATTTCCTGAACTGTTTCCATATCTTCATCAGGATTGTTGCATCTATATGAGCTGATCTTTTGATGATGTCAGTATTCGCTCCTTATCCGTCAGAATTGTTTTTTTTTTTTTTTTTTTTACTGTTTTAATATTTTTATTTTATTAATTTTCATTGTAATCATTCCATACAAACAGATCAATTTATAACCCAACAAATTTGAAAACAAATCAAACCCCACCCCTGAGAAGGAGAGCTTAGCTAAAGGAAAATTTCTTTAAGCTTTTTAATAAGGCGACATTAGACAAAAGAAGGGGAGAAGTAAATATCTATGTAAATAAGAGATGGAGAAGGGAGTTAAATGCAATAATAGTTAATTCTCTTATTCTAAAATAATATTGATTAAATCCTGCCAAGTTTTGAAAAAATTTTGTACAGATCCTCTAACTGAAAATTTGATTTTTTCCAATTTCAAATAATATAAAACATCGGTTTCCCACTGACTTATAAGAGGAGAATTAGGATTCTTCCAATTTAACAAAATAAGTCTGCGTGCCAAGAGTGTAGTGAATGCAATCACCGTTTGCTTGTCCTTCTCCAATTCAAGTCCATCTGGAAGGACACCAAACACAGCTGTTAGTGGGTTAGGAGGGATTGTGATACTAAGGCTGTCTGAGAGGCACTTAAAAATTTTTGTCCAAAATGATGTTAGTTTGGTGCAGGCCCAGAACATGTGACCCAGTGAGGCAGGAGCTTGGTTGCAGCGCTCGCAGGTCGGATCCTGGCCTGGAAACATTTTGGACAGTTTTAAGCGAGACAGATGAGCTCGATATATAATTTTTAGTTGAATAATTCTATGCTTTGCGCATATAGAACTCGAGTGAATTCTCTGTTTTGCTACCTTCCACTCCTTTTCTGATATATTGATTAAGAGATCTTCTTCCCAATGTCCTCTTGGATCTTTGAAAGGTAGGGACTCTAATAAGATTTTATATATTGCGGAAATAGTGTTTGTTTCCTCGGAATTGAGCAGTATTTTTTCCAGCATTGTGGAGGGTGCAAGGTGGGGGAAATCAGGCAATTTCTGTTTAACAAAATTTCTAATTTGAAGATAGTAAAAGAAATGTGTAGCTGGGAGGTTAAATTTTGAACGTAATTGTTCAAAAGATGTAAATATGTTGTCTATATAAAGATCTCTGAGCATTTTAATCCCAAAACTTTTCCAGGTATTAAAAACTGGATATACTTGCGAAGGTTGAAAGAGGTGGTTCCCTTGCAGAGGTGCCACTGATAAAAGATTTTCCATCTTAAAATGCTTCCTAATTGGGTTCCATATTCTGAGTGAGTAAAGCACAATTGGGTTATTAGTATATTTGCGATAACTTTCATTTATTGGAGAGCAGAGCAGGGAATATAAAGAAGTACTACAGGATTTTACTTCTATTGCATACCAAGCCTGGGTATGTGCATTTATTTGTGTCCAGGTTTTTATGGCTTGTATGTTTGCTGCCCAGTAATAAAACTGAAAATTAAGTAAAGCCATGCCACCTTCTGCCTGAGGTCTTTGTAGGGTCGCTCTTCGGATACGTGGGTGTTTTGAGTTCCAAATGAATGAGGTTATTATTGAATCTAACTGTTTAAAAAACGATTTATTGATATATATTGAAATGTTTTGAAATAAAAAGAGAAGTTTAGGAAGGATATTCATCTTAACAATGTTAATTCTTCCGGCTAGAGTGAGATGAAGGGTTGACCATCTATGCAAGTCTTGCTTAATTTTTTCCATACAGACGCCAAAATTTTGTTGATAAAGAGCTTTATGTTTACTTGTGATATTTACCCCTAGGTATTTAAACTGATCTGCTATGGTAAAAGGTAGGGTGTCTAATTTAATATTATATGCTTGTGAGTTCACTGGAAAGAGTATACTTTTATTCAGATTAATTCTAAGACCAGATATCTTTTGAAATTCTGTTAGTGCTGTTAAAACAGCAGGGACAGTGTTTTCTGGGTCCGATATATATAAGACCATATCATCTGCATATAGAGAAATTTTCTGTTCCAGTCCTTCTCTGACAATCTCCTTTATCTGATAAGAATTCCGGCAGTGAACCGCCAGTGGTTCAATAGCGATTGCAAACAACAGTGGCGACAAGGGACATCCTTGTCTGGTACCACGTTCTAGTTTAAAGTAGTCTGAGCAAATTTTATTAATACAAACTGAAGCTTCTGGACTGGTATACAGTAGTTTAATCCAAGCACAAATATTCGGGCCAAACCCAAATTTCTCCAATGCAGTGAAAAGGTAATTCCATTCGATCATGTCAAATGCCTTTTCTGCATCTAATGATAGTAATATCTCTGGGGTGTTTGATTTTGCTGGTGAATATATAACATTAAACAAGCGTCGGAGATTTGAAGATAGATGTCGGCCTTTAATAAATCCAGTTTGATCTTGTGATATTACCGAGGGCAGCACTTTCTCCATCCTTCTAGCTAGGATTTTTGAGAGTATCTTAACATCATTATTCAGGAGTGAAATTGGTCTATATGATGCACATTGTAACAAGTCCTTATTTTGTTTAGGAAAGACGGTGATTAATGCTTGTCGAAATGTTTGAGGTAGTATTTGGTGGTCTTTAGCTTCTGTAAATGTTACCAATAAGAGTGGAGCTAGCTGAGTGGAGAATTTCTTATAAAACTCTACGGGGTAACCATCAGGGCCTGATGATTTCCCGCTTTGTAGTGACTTTATAGCGTCTAGTAATTCTGTTAGCGTTAGAGGTTTATCCAGTTCCTCAGCACTTAAAGCATCTATTTGTGGTATTTGTGAATTATCCAGAAATGCATTAGATTGCGTGTTGTCTTCTTTGGGCTCAGTGGAATATAAAGACTTATAGTAATCTCTAAATGTGTGCATTATTTTATTATGGTCGATGATTTCTTCTCCATTCTTGTTGGTGATTACTGGTATTGCATTGTGAACTTCTTGTTTATGAATTTGTTGAGCTAAAAGCTTATTAGCTTTTTCTCCATGTTCATAGTAATGCTGTCTAGACTTATAAATAAGTTGTTCAGTTTCTTTAGTTGTTAAGATGTTAAGTTCTGTATGCAGGGCCTGTCTTTTCCTGTGAAGAGCTTCACTTGGACGCCTGGCTTGTTCTTCATCTATTCTAGTAATTTCATTTCTTAGCTCTGACACTTTCTTGGTTTCTAATTTATTTCTATGGGAAAGATATGAAATAATCTGGCCTCTTAAGAAGGCCTTTAGAGTTTCCCAGAGTGTTCCTGCAGAAACCTCTGTGGACGTGTTTGTCTCTAGGAAGAAGCTGATTTGTTTGGATATAAATTCTGTGCAGTTCTCGTCTGCCAATAAAAGAGGGTTAAGACGCCATCTGCGAGGTGAGTATGAGGGGCTTATTGATTTTAGCTCCAAGACTAGAGGGGCATGGTCAGAGATAACAATTGTGTCATATTTGCATGATTTAATTGTAGGCAGGAAATTATTATCTATAAAAAAATAATCAATTCTTGAGTAGCTATAATGCACTGGTGAGTAGAACGAATATGTTCTTGAGTTTGGGTTAAGAAACCTCCAGGGGTCTGATAAGTTGTGATCATTTAAAAACTGTGTAATTATCTTTGCAGTATTAGATGTCGTCCCCCCTGTCACAGGAGTCCTATCTAAGAGTGGATTTAAAACACAATTAAAGTCCCCAGCCATTATAATTTTATGAGTGTTCACATTGGGAATGGATGCAAATAGATTTTGCATGAATTCCTTATCATCAACATTGGGTGCATAAACATTTATCAAAATCATTTTACTGTTATATAAGTTGCCCATGACCATCACATATCTCCCTTCAGGGTCCGACACTACCTCAGAATTGTTGATATTGTTGAGTGAACCAATCCAAAATCATATAATAAAACAACCACGGAATTATCAGCTTTATATTATGTTATCACTTTCAATTTGATATCCAAATTTATATCCTTCCTCTTCTTTTTCTGTGACTCCATTGTTATACTGCTGGCAACGCAAACAACATGTGTACCATTTGATCTTGGGAGGCTCATTACAACTACATCTGTTCACTCTAGCATCTAAAGAAGGTTTGTGAATACCTTTTGGGATTTCCGTTGTAAGTACGATTTGGAAGTATGTCAGATGGTTGTAGGTTGAGTTATTATCTGTGCATACATATATATTGATAAAACATCTCTCTCCACTGTCCATATCATTTTAGCATACTGTCTATCCTAATCCATCATCTTTCAGCTAAGATACAGTACAAGATACTGAGCACTATTTACGATATAACTAAACATGGCACCAAGTCCAGTTTCAAAGGTGTCAGTCCAGGACACAAAAGGCAAAGACAAGGAAGAAGAAATGAGCAGTCAGGGCTTCCTTTAGGTATGAAATACCACTGATGTTCACTCCACATAATTCATAATATCTCACATTTGAGCATGTCGTAATCAGCAGTGACCCATTCATCTAAACTATAATATGCTTTGAGTGTGAAATTATGTGGGGCCTATGATGGGCCCAGCTGTTGCCCCAGCCTCTGCACCTCCTACACAACTCCACAACTATTGTCAGCCATGTGTTACACTTCCATTTGGTGAACTTTGTCTGGTGGTTTGGTTTGGTTTAATGGATGGTGAATTAGTTTTAACTTACGGTAAATATGATGCACTACATTCATCCATAGAAGGTTCAATGTAAGAAGATGTGTCCCTCAAGATACAGTAGGTGCTGGTTGAATGATATTGACATCCTGGGTTAATCTTCTTTTATTTTATCCATACTGGAAGCAGAAGAGTAAGGAGGGACCAGTCATTTTTGGGCACTATTATCTCTGTTCTGGGAATAGGAACAGAAATTGTTATTTTATATGGTGTAGCAGCTCCTTCTGAAGACCCTATATATATGATGTAGCAAGGACGGCACTGACGTTCCAGGAGGCTCTATGGCACTTCACCTAATATTAGACTGTTAATTTTGATTTCTTTCATGTTGGGTTTCAAACAGTTGTGTTTATTGTTGGTTTATAGCTTTTGGCAATGGGAGTGTTTTATTGAAGATTAAAGGGTGGGAATGGAGGGGGGGTTGAGTTTCTCTACCACCACTAATTGATGCTGCCTGGTGTATAAGTCCCAGTTTTGGGACTAAAGAAAGGTGGTCATTTGAATGTTGCAGTTTGTAGTGATTGTATTACAACATTACCAGTATTAAGAAAAGAGTAAAAAAAAAAAAGTGTTTTATATATAAATTAAGTGTGTCTGTTTGTCACAATATATAAATATTTTAAATACATTTTTTATCATGAAGGAATTTAAAACAAAGTTAAGAAACAAGTACCGAAAGACAATTGTGCATTACTAACAAAATAAAACCAAATGCTTTGTAGTCTACGCTGCTGTAAAGAATAAACAGATACGTAAATATAAATACAGCATATTTAAATAGAACAAAGAAGAATGCAGAAAGTTTGACAGATTTATATGATGTGATGGGAACACTTTGTTTTTGTTCTTGCTGAAGCAACAGATAAAACTTTAAATTTCATAAAATTGTGGTACAAGAGCAAGGACACTCCAACAAGGTTATCAAGTTCATTATATAATCAATATAAATTGGTTTCAGTTGACTCAGTTCCTCTGGAAAAACATAAAATGTACCAGTCAGAAGGCTCTCTCAATACCTGTGCCAGAAAGAGTAAGAAGAGAAGGACTGAGTCAGTGCTATTACAAACAGCATAATAAATAAAGTTAGATCGATAGTTTTATGCTGTTTAATTGCAAAGTTTAGTGATGTTATTGAAACCTCAAGTTAGTAATGTTCTTATTTTACAATATAAAAAACACTGAGTTGTTTATTGACATATTTAGAGTTTGATTACTTTTACAATGTTAAGCTTCATTTATTTTTTTCCTTTAAAGTAGGAAATATGGTAATAGTTTTTGTAACAGAGTGATGCTCAAAATGTTAACTGTGGTAATATAAATTTAAATATAATATATGAATTTAATAGAGTGGCAAAGCTCTTCCTCTGTGATCCAGCTTTGTGGGATTGAATCCTGCTCTCTCTTATTGTCTGCATGGGCTTTTCTCAAGAAACATACGTTATGTTGTACAGGTTACGGTTGTACAGGTTAAGGTTAAATGGTAATTCTAAATTACCTTTGTCTGAATATTTGCATAATTGGGCCCTAAAATGAACTACCACTCTGTCAAGGGTTGGTTCCTGCAATGTGGCCTACAATACTAGGACAGTCTACTGTTCTCTGTTACCCTGAATTGGATTAGGCTTGTTTGAGAATATTATCCATCCATCCATCCATCCATCCATTTTCCAACCCGCTGAATCCGAACACAGGGTCACGGGGGTCTGCTGGAGCCAATCCCAGCCAACACAGGGCACAAGGCAGGGAACCAATCCTGGGCAGGGTGCCAACCCACCGCAGTGAGAATATTATATTAAGTAAATTTATTTATAATTACAAGAAACTAAGTGTCCCCCATGGCTCCGCCCATGTAGTAGTGAAACAGGACAGTGAGGAGTGCCCTGCCTGGCTCCCTACTCCTGACATCACGCTTCCCCCTCCCCTCGGCCCGCAGCCTCTGTCTCAGATTAGTGCGAATATATTGCTCCTGCAAGCAAACTATGATTCTTAGCACAATGAGCGAAGTCGCAAAATCAACCGGAATGTTCAAGCAAATTATAGAAAAAAAACCCGATCTAAATCTGTTAAATAGTTCTCTCGTTCGCTAGCTAAGCAGAGGTAAGGAATACCCAGAGGCTGGTGCGTGAGTGAGGTGGGCCCTGCTCCCCCTCCCTTTGGCCCGTTGCATGTCTCTCAGATTTGTGCAAATAAATCAGTACCACACGGGAACTATGACATCATAGCGCAATGAGAGAAGTCACAAAATTAACCGGAATGTTCTAGCAAATTATAGAAAAAAAAACAATCTAAATCCGTTAAGACATACTGACAGACAAATAGACAGAAGTTTCATATAAATAAAGATGATCTTTTTGAAAACTTAAAGTAAGTTGTGCTGCATGACAGTTCTTTGCTCGGTTTCTCTCAGGTAGATATTAACCTTTCTTCTTTCTCAGGTAGTTCTGTTTCCTCAAAAATTCCAAAGCTGTGAATTTTAGATTTATTGTTCATTCTAAAATCAATTAGTATGTTTGAGTGTGTCCTGTGATGATACCAAAACAGCCTCCAGAGCAACTTCTCCCAACCATCCAAGAAAAGTTTGGTGATGAACAATGCCTTTTCCAGCATGATGGAGCACCGTGCCATAAGGCAGAAGTGATAACTAAGTGGCTAGAGGAACAAAACATCGAAATTTTGGGTCCATGGCCAGGAAACTCTCCAGACCTTAATCCAATTGAGAACTTGCGGTCAATCCTCAAGACACAGGTGAACAAACAAAAACCAACTAATTCTGGCAAACTCCAAGCATTGATTATACAAGAATGGGCTGCCATCAGTCAGGATTTGGCCCAGAAGTTGATTGACAGCTTGCCAGGGCAAATTACAGAGGTCTTGAAAAAGAAGGGCCAACACTGCAAATATTGACTCTTTGCAAAAACGTAACTGTAACTGTCAATAAAAGCCTTTGGAACTTATGAAATGCTTGCAGTTATACTTCAGTATACCATAGAAACATCTGACAAAAAGATCTAAAAACACTATAGCAGCAAACTTTGTGAAAACCAATACTTGTGTCATTCTTAAAACTTCTGACCATGACTGTATTAATATGGCCAGAAAAGTAAAACTGGAAAATAGTAACACAATTTGGTAGTTAATGACTAAATGCCATATGACTGGGAAAGTAGGGATGAGATCAGAATTCATACCTAAATATTTCAATCTGAAAGGACCTCCATGTTGCTCCAATTTTATATAATGAAAGTTCTAATAACTAATTTTATTCAGCAAATGATATATAACAAATATATTCTGTTTGCTGGGCGGCATGGTGGCACAGTGGGTAGCGCTGCTGCCTTGCAGTTAGGAGACCTGGGTTCACTTCCTGGGTCCTCCCTGCATAGAGTTTGCATGTTCTCCCTGTGTCTGCGTGGGTTTCCTCCGGGTGCTCCAGTTTCCTCCCACAGTCCAAAGACATGCAGGTTAGGTGCATTGGCGATTCTAAATTGTCCCTAGTGTGTGTGTGTGTGTGTGTGTGTACGCACCCTGCGGTGAGCTGGCGCCCTGCCCGGGGTTTGTTTCCTTGTTTCCTGCCTTGCGCCCTGTGTTGGCTGGGATTGGCTGCAGCGAACCCCCGTGACCCTGTAGTTAGGATATAGTGGGTTGGATAATGGATGAATATTCTGTTTGCTACTGAAATCCATGTGTGGTTAAATAAAAAAAAATATTTTCAAAAATAAAATTTAGTGTATATTTATGGAAGAAGAGAAAAGGTTGACTGGCCTCTCATTTGAACAGTCGACACAAAATCTAATAATACAATAAAATAATTTAAAAAACATAATGTAACATAAAAAATCAAACTATCTACAAAATAGTATAGTTTAGTCATTTAAAAGGTATACCCAATAACTAAAAAAAATAAAAGCAGTAATTCCATTACTTTCACTTCCATCAGTTCCACAGTGAGATGACTAACAAATTGTTTTATCGGTCTTCTTTGTTTTTCCATTTTATATACAGTCCTATCAACCAAAAATTTCACATGTTTATACAAAACATTATACATGTATTTTCTTTTCTTTTAGAATATAAAAATGAGAGGTTATTTTAGCTTAGAAACTCTTTCTTTTGTCTCTTAGCTCCAATTTCAGCTTAATGTTTTGTTTTTTGGCAAAAGGAAATTCTTTAATCTCTTGGCTTCTGACCAATTTTTACTGACTTTATCTTATGGCCAATTTCTCTTTTTTCCTTGTGGAATATTCATTTCAAAACATCAGTGACACAACCAGTTTATTTTAACCCAAACATAAAAGTGAGGTTCCAATTTCAATTAGAAATTGTTTTGCTTCAGGAAGATCTCATTGTAAAAAAAAATGGTTGAAACGGATAAAGAAAAACAACCAGTAACGTGCTGCTGGTGAGAAGCTGCTACTCAACTATTAATTTAAATGTTGACCACCTCTCTCTCTCCAAGATAACTGTATACTTTAAAAAGCAGAGAAAACTGAAGAACTAGATTCAGCTCTATGCAAACAGAATAGGCTATACAAAACCCAAATAATTAGCACACTATCCTAATCCTAGGGTCACCATATACAGTAAGACAAGTGAAGAAGAGAAACAAAACAGCTCCATAATACAAAACCCAATACCCATGGGCTGCAGTTAAAAAGAGAAGAAGACACATGCAAATCCTGCTTACAAGAATCTTTGCAGTGTGCCCAGTTTCTCACACATTCCTGATCTTCTATCTTGCAAACTCAGTGGTTTTCTCTTGCAGAAAACCCTTGCCATTCAAAATAAAAAAGATTAAATTGTAAATGAGAAGACATACACACAGTTGTTCTGCAAAGCATGCACTCTGCCTAGAGTCTAAGTATACTTTCATTAAAAAATCACTTCATCAGGGAATATGGGAAAAGGCGCAAAAATTCATTAAGGAAGACAACAGGAGTTTTCAAGCTTTATCATCCAATATATCATGAAAATTGGGGAAGTGCACAATATTAGCTACAGGCTTTGTCAGCATGTTATCTGCAAAAGGACAAATATTAAAAGTTAGCCCATGCTGAAAACAGAAAAGGTTAGAGACAGAACATTTTTGCTGGACACTCCCCTGATGGAGTCTACACAGCTGAAACACTGTTTCTCTAACCTTGTTTTCTTTTTTCTTGGTGTACAATAAATATCTGTTTCTCATGAGTAGTAATAGCTTACATGTTGAAAGAATAAATAGCTGCACTTCATACCCCAATGGAACCAAAATGTCTTACCATAGACAAATAACTAATGTACTCTACTTTTTATTATGCTGCCTCCAGACTACAGCTCTTGTTGCTTTCTTATTTGTCCATGTTGTTAAATCTGCAGCACAAAAAGGTGAACTTTATGATAAAATTCATTCAGTCATTTTCCAAGCCTAATGAATAATCAATGGATGTGTTAGAGGGTCATTTGACTGGAAAGGAATGACCAAGTATTTACTAGGATGTCTGGAAGCCATGTCAAAGTTCTGACCCTCAAAGACCACTGGGGGTGCTCTGGCTTGGTGTTCCAGAGACTGTATACAACCTCTTACCTCAGCAGTAATTCTGGGACAGAGCCCACAGTTATTTTCAGTGAGGGTTTGAAAGATCAACATTTACCAGTTTATAGAGTTTGACGTCTGTGTTATACATATTGTGAGAAAAGAGAGTGCTAAAAAGTTATGCATGGAAAAAATAGCAGGTGAAAGATCATGGCTAGGCCAATGGTTTCAGAATGAAACAAAAGAAATAATCAACCAAAAAACACAAAAACGTTGAAGTCAAAAAATAAAATGTGTTCCAATGGTGCAAAAACCTGGATTCACAACAGTCCGGGAACAAGATGGGACAAAGGTGCAGGGCAGAAAAGGAAAACTGGATGCTAAGCACTGCAAGCTACCTAAAATACTGATGTAAAGAGTAAGAATTCATTGGCACTTGCCATCAGCGAGCACCAGCATAGCATTACAATGCATTTATTGAAAGAGAATACATCTCTGCTTAGGAGTGCTGATTTTCCTAATAAACCACCATTAATTCCTATTAACATCTAGTTGGCTGTTAAAGGGGACATTAGGGATTTTACTCTTCTAACATAGCTAAGGCTGGTCACCAAAGGATTATGATTTAGTAGTGCCATTATCCATTCTTCAAGAAAAACTCCCCTGTATTATACAAGTAGATTCTGACAATGAAGATTTGATTTCCACTACATGATCCAAATTAAACTCTGCTGCTGCAAAGGGCTGAGTTTGAGATTCACTGCATTTTTCAAGGTGCCAGGCAGCGTCTGCCCCATAACAAATATTATGTGTAAAGCGCAAAGCCAAGTAGGTTGCTGGTGCTTGAATTGTGTAATCGGCGGGTATCTTTGTCCATTTATGCCATTAAAAACAATTCAGGCATCATCACCCATGACACATTACAAATGAACAAATCCCTTTGAATTTTACTCACATTTATTCCTTGAAAACCAAAGCTCTTCCTTAGATAAAATATCTGCCTTTCTTAATAATTTGCATCTTTCCAGATTGATGACACTGGAGGCTGATAAACTTGACTGTCCAGTTACCAGGGCAGAGCTGAAAGATGCTCTGGACTCAGTGAAAACAGGCAAAGCCCCTGGCCCAGATGGGCTTTTGCCGGAGGTTCTATTTGCTTTTTGAAGTCATCTCGAAATGGTTTATCTGCAGATTTTAAATAATGCTCTTGCCCCAAACATACTGAACCCCATAGTAAACTTGGCCTTCCTGTTAAAGCAAGGCAAAGACCCAGTGGAGCGTAGAAATTACTGCTCAATTTCTTTGATAAATGCAGATGCCAAATTGTTGGTTACGCTTCCGGTGAGATGACTACAATCTGCTAGTCCCACTCTTATCCACCCTGATCACACTGGTTTTGTTAAAGTTTGCCAGGTAACTGAAAATGTCCAGTGACTTTCACATGTATTAAACATTGCCCCATCTCTGTCTCATCTAGCTGAACATTTGGCTTTGGATGCAGAAAAGACCTTTGACCAGATAAACCAAGAATTTCTATGGCAGGTCATGGGCTCAGTGGAGTTTGGGACAAGTTTCATCAGCATAACCAAGACCTTATATTCGTCTCCTACGGCAGTGGTTCTTATTAATTTGAATATCTCTCACCCTTCCAAATTTTTAAAGGTGCCATTTCCCCTTTGATCTTCAATTTTTCTGTATCAATTGCCTTGAAAACTCTTGAATTAATTTCCTCAATCTTAATTTATGGTTCCCACCATAAAATACCACATTTTCTGCAGATGATATTCTACTCTTCTTGAGTAATGCCCCTAGTGATCTTCCACACATTCGAAAATTATTTGATTTCTACTAACATCTTTCAGGTTACAAAATGAGGTCATTATTATGTTGTTAATGCAAGTATTACTATTAAAATTGTTGGATAATATTTATCAATCTAAAGGTGTATGTGGATGGATGGACATCCCAGCTGGGTTGGTTAGTGGTACCTTTCCTGGCCTGGAAATCACTATAGTGGTAGGAAAGAAAGGACTGCCTCCTATTTCCATGCATTCCTCCAGTACACTAGGTGGCAGCATCCTTCTGATATGGGTCCCATGAGGACACCTGCAGGGTTGCATGGGACTTGTAGTTCTGGTGGGCAGCCCTGCTTGGTTCCTTGGATGCTGCTAGAAGGAGCTGCTGGATCCCTTGTGGCGAGGAAAGCTCAGCCTGATCCAGAAGAGCTTCCCAGTTATAATGTTGGTGTGTCAAAAATTTTAAAATCATGCTGCTAGTTTTTAAATCTTTACATGGGCTTGCTCCTACCTATTTATCTGAACTGTGTGTTTTACATCAGCCATCTAGAGTGCTTAGATCTTCTGGTCAGCTGTCTATGGTTGTCCCTTGTACTAAGTGTAAAACCAAGGGGGACAGGGCTTTTGCAGCTGCTGCGCCTCGCCTGTGGAACTCTTTACCTCATCATATAAAGGAGTTGTCTACAATTGAACTGTTCAAAACAAGATTAAAAACTCATTTCTATTCACTTGCATTCCGTGACCTTCAGTAATACTGATGGTTTCCTCTTTGTGATTATATAACATTACTTCTATTTTTATGTATATAACATTACTTCTATTTATTATGTATTTTATTTTATGTTCATATATTTTATTTCTATTTATGTTTTATGTTAATTATTTTGTTTTTCATTTATTCCATTATTGTAAAGCACTTTGGCCACAGCATTACTATGTTGTTTTAAATGTGCTATATAAATAAATTGATATTGACATTGACATTGAAAGTACTACGAGGTCCAGGTTAAAAGGAGACTTTCCATCTCACTGGGATGAGTCACAATCAGGAGTGGAGTAGGGCAAAGCTCACCTGGAAGGAGTGGAGAAGTAAGAGGAGAAAGAAAGCGAGAGAAGGAGACAGAATGATATTTGTGCTTGTGCAGATTTTATAGAAAAATACTTATGATAAATAAATAAGCCTTTTGAACCTGGAACTGTGCTTGGTGTAGTTGTGTTGAAGGTTTGGGGCTAAACTTACTACCCAAGCTGTAATAATAAATTAAATTGTTATATTTGTGATTGGCTGTTATCAACTATTTATTGGATATATTTATGTAGCCTATTGACCATATTTAATCAAAATTATTTTTTGATTTCTTAAATTATTTACACAGATCATAAACTTCATTCAGTGTTATATGCATTTCGCTTCAGCATTTTAAATATAGCTTCAGAGTTGGATTATAAATGGATACATCTAGATATGAGTATAATAAAACTACTTTAAGGAATGCCTTTAATCATTTTATCAAAGTTTCTGCATTTGCTGTCATCCCTAAGGGGACAAAGCTAAAATACTTCAGTGATAAAATACTCAATAGGAGATAAAATGGTGCCTTTTTTTAAGTTGTCATGAATGCTTATTTGTCCTTAGCAAGTAACATATCCTTTTTTTTCTCAGTCAAATCCTGATTACTTGTCCTTTTCTTCAGTAAATTAAAAGCAGAGCTACAAAATGTAATAGCGTATTACTGCTCTGTGCCTCATGAGGCACATGTCAAATGCACATGTATGTACTATAAATATATCTCTCGTTGAGTGGGCCACAGCCTAATAGAAGAAGCTTATGATCAAAAGGCTTCCAATTCAAATCCCAACTGAGCCACTGACTCATTGTGTGATTGTGTATGTTACTTCACCGTCTTGTGTTTTCAGATAAGACAAGCACACTGAAGAAGTATTTATAGGTAAAGGAGATTCTTGCTTATGCTTTCATTAAATGACTTAGTTGAAGAATATTTCTGCCCACTTTAAGGAACTGTGATAAATTATTATTTATGTAAATTATAGTTTGCATAGTTTTGCTTGATTTACTTAAAAGGGACTTAGTGTTACTATAGAATTCTCAGCAGCCACAGCATTTCTCACTACCTCTAGCTTGCAAAAAAAAAAAAAACCTTTTAAAAAATATTCATAATTGCCTGTGGCTGCAAGTTATGTATGTCAAGCTCTGAAACTCACAGGCTGTATAGTGGTGCAGTGGGTAGCACTGATGCCTCACAGTTCCAGGAAAATGGGTTTGAATTCTTACCTGTCACTGAATATATGAAGTTTTTAGGTGTTTTTTCCTAGTTTTTCATTGTGTTTTTTTGGGATATTCTGGGTTTTCTCCAAGATCTGAAACATTTACAAGTTAATCAGCTTTAAACTGGTTTGATGTGATTGACTTGGGGTGTGCAAAACTGAGGCTCTGTCTAGAACTGGATCCTGCCTTGCACCCTTTGCTACAGGGATAGGCTTCTACTCCTTGTGACTCTTAATTTGATCAGGCAAATTTGGGGAGTAGATGAATCAATATAGTAAAACAAGAGATTTCATTTTTAAATAGCTCATCTTATAATAACTATACTGCTGCTATTTACACAATAAATATATACTCCTAAGCAAAAAGACTACAAGAAATGATCATTTCCCATGTTTTAAAATACAATGCAAAAAAACCTAATACAAAATAAGAGAAACTGGAAAAGCATAAGTAATGTAAAATGTGAAAATGCCATGAATATTTCTTTCGCTTACAAATTTCAAAAACAACACTACCTACCTATGCTTTTCTTGTAACTGTCCTTAAAATAGTTCAGTATGTCATTCACAATCGCTGAACTTTACAGCAAAATAATGAGGCAGAATCCCTAAGATTTTGTTATGACCTGTTCTTGTGTGGAACCCAAGTTTTTAGTTTGTGGACCTTTTGGTGTACTTCTTGACCAGATACTCGAATCAAAGGGCCATGTTCTATACTGCTGCATCATTATGTATCTTTTTTATAGTGGACATTACTTTGCTTTGGTGGATTTTCAGTGTGCGCATAACTCAACTGATTAATGGTGTTAATAAAAGCAGAGTAAGGGAGTGCCCCCCCCCCCCCAAAAAGAGGACACCTTGTGCCCCTCCAATGACCAAGCTTTATTAACATATTTTTATGTTATAAATTTTAAGGTAAATATAGAACTATAAATGCACCTTACATGGTGATCTTTAATGTAGTCTGTAGCTTATAAGTGTTAAACACTATTGATGTTTAGCCCAACACCAACAAATAAACCAGCACTCATCAACGTTTTCAAAGTTCTAAAGCTAGAACTAATAAAAAAATTCATTTTCTTTCAAAGTTTTGAAAAGACATTAAATAACAATGAAGTTACACAATTCTATGCTTGTAGTGAATTATGGCCTGTGAGTATGAGGCTTAATAATATCAATTAAATTATGCAGATAAATGTTAAAACAAATGATAAAATGTAAAGAAAGTCGATCAATTTACCAGCATAGCTAAGAAGACTTCAGGAACTTCAGGTGAAGAGAGGTACATTGAGAAATTTGAAGCAGAGTAGGAGTGTGAAAGTAGAGTAAAAAGAATGACACAAGTTATTTAAACATTGTAACCTCTAAGCACAGCAAGGTTGTGAGTCTAGCTTTTCAGTTGTAAAGTTTATAAAGATTTATTTAAGAATCAAGGATGAGTCAAGGAAGGCAGAGGTAATTAATTTTGAGGATTTTGTGAACATATTTGCCAAAAAGTGCAACAACAAAAAAATAGCTATAATAAACAGCAAGCTAATGATCTTAAAGAATTTGTTTATGATAAATACACAGATAAAATTCCGTTACAACGAATATCTTTACAACGAAATTTTCATTACAACAAAGTATTTTTATGGTCCTGACAGTTTCACTATATGACAGAGTCTACAGAAATCTCATTACTAAGAAATACTTTCAGCAGATACTTTCATTACAACAAAGTGCCCAAAAGACCTTGAAATGCCTAAATAAATCATCCACAGAGCACAATGATCCCCAAACAGAAACATTTTTTCTTTCTTCGAACTTTCCTTGTACTGTTTTTTTGCTGTGTTTGTTTTCTGTGGTTTTCAGTGATAATTTTTGCTTATTTCTCATCCAAATTTGAAAAGCATCCATTGGAATTGAACTCATTGTCACCATCCTATAGAATTGGCGGACACAAAAAAACGACAACAGTTCACATTAGAAAAATGACTTGAAATTTTTGTGGCTCTCGATTCTGGCAAAAAGAAAAAAGACGTTGCCAGTGAATTCAGAATTTCACCATCGACACTGTCAACTTTCTCGAAAGGCTGAGCACAAAAAGAAGAAAAATCTCAAGTTGCAAATGTATGCAAACTGCTGCATTTGAAGACGTCGAAAAAGCAGTTTTTATGTGGTTCAGTGATGCTTGTTTAAGCAACATTGCTATTAATGTGGCACTCATTTAAGAAAATGTGAGGTTTCTAAACTCTCTTGGAACCTCCCCCAATTGGACGACACACTGAAGAGCGTCCCAAAGTGCGATCACCACGTCTGTGGAAGACTGTTTATCCATTGCCAGGGCAACAGCAGGCTCACAGTGCAGCTACGGTTTGCCGCTAAAGCAAATAGAAAAGATATCAATGGGTGATGCAAGGAACATTGTAAATACAGGGAACAGTATTACTTGGCCTCCCCCTGTCTGACTGCTGTGTTTGTTTATAGGAGAGTGGCAGATCCTGCTGCAATAAATAACCATGCTGTTCCTGTTTCAAGCTGAATAAAGCTGGTTTTGCTAAAGAACTGAGACACAGCCTCGTGTTTCGGGGTGCAAGACAGGGACATATAGCGTGATCACGATCTTTTAGGATTTGCTTCTGTGGCGCTTCGCTGCAGTGCTTGAGCCTGCTGTTTCCTTGCCCCGGCAATGGACAAACAATCTTCCACAGATGGGGCAATCGCGCTTCGGGACGCACTGCTGAGGAAAATTCTCATCAGCATAACTTGTAGACAGGAGGAGATTAAAATTAACGTAAAAGAAGCTATTGAAATGACTGTAAACGCCTGTATGCAAGTTAAAGAAAGCACTATAGCGACAAATGGAGAATCTCATTACTACAAAATTTTTATTAGGACGAAATATTTTTTAGGTCCATGGCACTTCATTGTAATGGAATTTTACCTGTACTTAAATACACAAACAGCAGACAAGAACTACACTACTGTAATTTGCTAAGGATAAGAATGTGTTATCTGCGGTGGGTTGGCACCCTGTCCGGGATTGGTTCCTGCCTTGTGCCCTGTGTTGGCTGGGATTGGCTCCAGCAGACCCCTGTGACCCTGTGTTCGGATTCAGCGGGTTGGAAAATGGATGGATGGATGGAAGAATGTGTTATGCATGCGCTTTAATTTAAGCAAAGTAAAAATGAATTTAAATAAGGTATCTTTTTCATTAGTCTATGCCGCTGAATAATTATATTTAGCATTTATAATTAAATCTAAATTTGAGTACAATAACTTAATCTGATGTTTATTTGAATACAAGCTACTATGACCATTGTTCTGCAATGTAATGATATGGAATATCATTTAAACAATTTATTTATTTAATTTAGTTAATTGGACTTAATAATCCTTTTAAATTGGCATTGAAAGGGTAATTAATGATAGACTCCATAGTTGCACACGTTAAATTTAGCTTTGCTACTGACTTTGGTGTGCCTCCTCAAGGTTTTCCTTGGCCCCCATCCAGCTCCCCTGTTGAGGTTTCTGAAACCACCACTGCAACTGATGCTATAAGTTCATATGCCAATGTTGAGAGATGTACAGTACTAACCAACTCTGTAAATTCCCAGAGGCACAGCAGTTACACTCAACGTCATCTCATGTGAAACCTTATTTGTGAGTTGGTGAACTCTTCTAAATGCACTTGGTTGTACCAGAGCCTGTTAGTTCTGTGGAATAATAAAAAAAATTTTAAATCAATATATTAAATAATAGTTGAACAAAGAATCTTGGACTGAGGACCTTTTGACCTATTTTTGTACTTAGATAAACAAATCTAAAATGCCTTGATGATTACTATCTGTGTGCATTTGGGTGGATGGAAAATATATTATTATGCAAACCAGCTGATGCTAAGAAAATGTATATGTATATATATATATATTTGCAAGTATAAGAATTCTTAGAATGCATTAAGATTGTTAAAAGAGGGAAACCATTAACTGTCTAATCATTTTAACAATATAAGTATATTACTAGTTTGTATTAATATGCTATGGATTAATTGATTATTAATATGACTTACTTAACACTAGAATTACCAGAGCCTACGAAAAAACTCGTAAATCCGTCCCACCTTAAATCGCGTCTTAAATCCGTTTGCACATCTCCGCCAGAGTCCTTTGTCATCTAAATGTGCTGATAAACAAAATCTACTAGCAGCCAGCTATTCCATCCCCCCACCGACTTAGAACGAATTTCTTCTAGCTCATGGCTTGCCTTGATTTGATTATCTGGGATTGAAGTGGAGTTTTAGAGTGGAAATAATATAGCGTTATTTGGAATACACGCATTTCATGTGTGTTCCGTTTCTATAGTAGTCTGTGCAAGCACATTTTTAAAACAGAAACGTTTTTCATATTCTAATAGTAAATGACAAAATGTAGGCATAAACTATATAACGTATGAAGCCTGAAGTCCATATATCAAAGAAACACTTTCACAAAAGGTACAAATAAGAGAACACGTGCGCTTTTATTCAAAAATATAACTGCACAAAAAAAAAAGCCACGTTAGCATGCCACATTGACACTCTTACTACTACTGCTGTGGTGGCGTAATGGTATCAGCTCCTGACTGGGGATCGGAGGGTGGCGAGTTCGATCCCGCACGGCTGCACTTCGAGAAGTGAACTGCTCTTATTCTTACAATTTTAGAATAACAACATAAATTTGATTTCAGTCTGTAACAGCCGGTGTAACTTATGATACTGGTAAAGGTTAGCTTTTTTTTTTTTTTTTTAATTCACTTTTCATTCTCGCAGTCGCATTCAGAATCAATCCATACAACCCCATCTGACATAAAGACGTGCTATAGGTCTGCAGTGTACCACGATGCATACTACTGCCCCCCCCCCCCACCCCAAAAGGGTTCTGACACACAAACGCTGGCAAAGCTGCCTTCTTCGTATCTCACTGTCACTTGAAATCAGCAGTTCTTAGCATTGCACCACGCAAGCTGTCGTATCAACCACCAACTGTAACTTGCTTTCTTTATTCTTCGGTTATAGTCTTGAATAAAAGTACACTTTTATTTATGTGAAAACAGCTGTGTCAGATGGGGTTGTATGGATTGATAAGCAGCTATGAACTGCTGATTTCAAGTGACGGTGAGATACGAAGAAGGCAGCTTCGCCAGCGTTTGTGTGTCAGAACCCTTTTGGGGTGGGGGGGGGGCGGTAGTATGCATCGTGGTACACTGCAGACCTATAGCGCGTCTTTATGTCAGATGGGGTTGCATGGATTGATTCTGAATGCGACTGCGAGAATGAAAAGTGAATTAAAAAAAAAAAAAAAAAAGCTAACCTTTGCCAGTATCATAAGTTACACCGGCTGTTACAGACTGAAATCAAATTTATGTTGTTATTCTAAAATTGTAAGAATAAGAGCAGTTCACTTCTCGAAGTGGAGCCGTGCGGGATCGAATTCGCCACCATCTGATCCTCAGTCAGGAGCTGATACCATCACGCCACCACGGCGGTTGTAGTAAGTGTCTCAATGTGGCATGCTAACGCGGCTTTTTTTTTTGTGCAGTTATATTTTTGAAAAAAAGCGCATGTGTTCTCTTATTTGTACCTTTTGTGAAAGTGTTTCTTTGATATATGGACTTCAGGCTTCATACGTTATATAGTTTATGCCTACATTTTGTCATTTACTATTAGAATATGTAGAAGAAAGATGTTCTCCTGAGCACCTTGTACTCTGAGTATTTGGTGACTAAAAACTTTCATTTCAGCAATGCTTTCAAGCTCTGGCTATGAACTGACAAAAATATATTGTGCAAGGGCTCAACAAAATCAGTTTCTATATGATTCAAACTGTTTTCTAGGTTAACTTCCTCAAAGTAAATGAGACAGGGTGAAGAAGTCACAAGGTCACAGGGGTACGTGACATTTGTCTTTGGCTAATATTGGAGACTGTAAGAAAATGCTTAGTTAGAGATATAAGAAAAAGCTTAGCTTTTATATATTGTTTTAAGGAACTAACCGTTGTTGTTGTTTTGCAGTACTTGTGTAATAAAATCACAAGACAAAGCGCTATAAAAACTTTGGGATACCCTGGCCGGGGGGCAGATGAAGGGCGGTGTCCTGGGACTGCGCTTCTCTGTCATTTTACCTTTGCCTGATGTGTTTGAATAAAAGATTTTTTACTAACTTTAAATATATCTCTCTGTCTTCAGTCACGAGAAACGACACCATAGAAAAAGTGTCTACAGTTTTCTGGCGCCCGAACGTGGGGCAGGAGACGACCGGCTGACTCCTCGAGCGGGACCACCTCAGTGATCCGTCTTACCAGCGGACTGCCGTCAATCTGAGCTCCGGCAGTAGAGTAAGCAGCTCCGGCAAAACTTAGGACTGCCCTGTCCTGAGAGGGCTCCTGCGTGGGGAGCCTCCGGTCTCTTCTTTGGCTACATCCACGGTGACTGAACGGATTTCCAGACAGAGTTTAAACACTTCCAGGCTGGGGTAAGTTTCGGGGATTTCCAACCGCCTGGGAGGGCGAGTTTCCTGTTGGCCGTCTAGTCATACTCATATCTCAACGGGTTGCTTAAGGTGATGGAGACTTGACCCAAGCAGTTTGACGCATACGAAAGGTCTAACGAAGGGATACTGGCCTCACCCATATCCTAGACTCGGCTGGACGTATTGATGTAGTATTCTGCTGAACCGAATCGGACACGAAGTCACCTGAGCTGGAATCCGGGGATGTGAGAGGACAGGCTAACGGAACGTGTAATGGGGTGGATGGAAATATAAATAGAAAAGAGCACAGATCTTGCAGGTTTACTGTTAGGACGGGATAAATAAATCTACATACAAATAGGGAAATACCGTGTTCTCCTGGGAACTGGGACAGGACCGATAGCTAGTGTCTCCCCTTGGGACTAAAAGAAGAGAAGGTGGGGGAACAGTGAGTGGCACACTTAATACCTCGCTAATTCATACGGACAAGGGAATAGACGAATCAGTACATAGTTGGAAAATTAATACAGGACTCAGGAAGAACAAGGGGACATAATGGGAACTTATAACAGTAAGCCTGCTAGTCGACGCTCTGAGGGCCCGAAATTATTTATGTTGGAAGGATTATTTTCGGAGGATCAGCAGACACCACGTAAAAATGGGTCACCTAGAAAATTCATAGAAAAGAATACAGGTTTAGATTTCAAGAAAGCATGCAAAAAGTGGAATAAGCAGAGTGGCGGGCATTGGCCAATTCAAGGGACTGCAGATGCAAGTGAGATACAGGAAATTAGGAAAATCCTGTGTAGAAATACGCAGGGCTGCTGTAATGGAGGACCATATCGCATGGATATGTTTGATAGATGGGAATTAGTAATCAAAAACCGCACATTAGAGGCGGCCCAGAAAAGAAACGAGCTATTAGCGGCAGAAGTTAAAACGAGAAAAGAAAAAGAGGAACTACTTCTGGCATTACAGAAAGTGCAGTTAGATTCAGGACCACAGTCCACAGGCAAACGAAGAAAAAATTACAAAGATGACCCTGCATATAATATAGCATCAGCCCCCCCACCTCCACGTCCAAATGCTCCTAATTTACAGGATGATCCCCCAGGAGCAGATTTTTTCGATCAGCAAGCTCAATATGACCCATCCACACACACTGATTCAGACACAGATGATCCCAGTCCTATAAAATTGTCAGGGCCATCTATTTCTCAACGCACTAGAAGCCATACACAATCCCGACAGAATCCCACCTCCTTCCCGAAAGACAATAATTATTCACCTTTCCAACCACAAACCCCGCAAGATTCTTCTCTTTCATGCCCCCTCATTGAAGTCCCGAACCCTCGTCATGACCCCTCCCAACCAGCGGGTGCTGACAACCCTACCACCATTATGATACACCGTAACTGGGACATACAGGAGCTGAAAGAGATGGTGAAAGAGCTGCCTGACCCTAAGGTGATCGGTGGGTTAAAATTTGTGGAACATTTACAACAGATGGATGATATGTACAAACCTAATGCTGCAGAATGGACTCAGGTGCTCCGTCGGAAACTGGGCACCACATGGGCCACTGTTAATCATGGGCAGCAAAATGGCCAGCAGTGGCAATGGAATGAAACCTTGCCTAGAGGCCGAAACGAAGGTCCTTTTATTGCACAATGGGAGCATGTAAAGAACAATATTAAGGACAAGTATAAGAAAGGCACAGACTGGTCTCTTATATCAGCTGCTAAACAGAAAAAAGATGAGACAGTAGATGAGTGGGCACATTGAATTCAGGAACTAATGGCAACACACTCCGGCCTTGAAAATCCAGACGATCGCATTAAAGCTGCGGTTCCTCCGTTTGTTTGCGGACTCAGAACTGACATTCAAAATAAAGTACGCACCTCCTGTATTGAGTGGGAGGCTGCAACTTTTGAGGAAGTACAACGACATGCCGAACATGCCGAAAAACAGACCAAACAGAAGGAATCTGACACTCAGGCCAAGTTGGTGGCAGCCCAGATGAACTATTATACAGGAGGTGCTCCTGATCGAGGCCGAGGATATGGTTTCCGAGGGAGAGGACGAGGAAGAGGACGAGGAGGATATGGGGTCCCTCCTGCTGACCAATCTAAGAACCCTTTTACGCCCTCTCCTCTTAACCACAACATTAATTCATACTCCTGCTATAGCTGTGGTGAAACCGGTCATTTCCGCCGGGAGTGCCCCCACAGACAACAGCAACACCCGGCAACCCCTCCTCCGCCTGTCTTTCCCGACACACCCGACCAACAATTCTGGCCCTAGGATTCCGCAGGGACCCCCAGCCATTCGCTCCAGTTACCTCTGCTCACCCATAATTCAGAAACTGATCCTTTGCTGACATTGCTTGTTGATGGCACTGAGACTATTTTTTTAGTTGATACTGGAGCCACTCGATCTACCCTCTCGCTGGCAAAGGTCCCTGCCTCGAACGAGACTGTTACTGTGCTTACTGCCTCTGGACAACCTCACCTTCTCCAAGTTTCCAAACCCCTTCAAGTTCAGTCACGTCCTGGAGGACATACCTTACTGCACCGATTTCTTTTAAACCAGCTTTGTCCCGTTAACCTTTTAGGAAGGGACCTCATGACAAAACTCTCTCTCTATTTCTATGACTGAAAAAGGTTTTTTCTGTTCAATCCCCAAGTTGTTGTGTCAAATCACCCCCCATCCTAAACCCTCTTTTGCAGCATGGACTTTAAATATTTTCCCACACACCATTCTCCTCAAAGCCCTACACTCCTTTCCCTCCTGTGTTTTTCCCCATTTACAGGTCCCTGACACCCTACATTGCACTGCCCAATATTTTCCTACAGAAGTAGACACCCCCTGGCTAGAATCTTTCCTTACTTCAGGTACTTGCCCTGAAACCCTTCACATCCCCTGTATTTTTATTTCATCCACAAAGGCAGCTGCGTCTGTCCATGTCACATGCTCACAGAATATTTTCTATCTAGGCGGCTCAGTGCCTCATATTTCCTTAGCCAAATCACGCACTGTTAAATGGGTGGAAATAGGACCATGGGTAGAACAATGTCTTAATAGAACAGACTGGTTACCTGTTGCTCCAGGTATTTTTGATACTTCAGACCATTTGATAACTAAAGTGGTGCTTCAAACTGATTTTTTAGTAAATCGTGCTTTGTGCCGTCCTTCCTCTTTTGCTTTTTCATTGCAAACCACTTCCCCTTCTTGGTTATCTATGCTCCCTGATTCACTGTGGTCACAGGGAAAGAATGATTATGGAAGGATAGCCCATTGTGAGCCTCTGGTGATCTACCTAAAATCCTCCTTCTGCCCGCACCGTGCCCAGTATCCTCGAAGTGCCGAAGCAGAGGCTGGCATTTCCGCCGTACATTCTGATCTCGTAAAACGCGGTGCCATTATTCCAATTAAATACTCTCCAGTTAATTCCCCTATTTTACCTGTAAAAAAGGCTGATGGTTCATGGCGTTTCGTATAAGATTTGCGACAAGTCAATTCTGCCGTCTTCCCTAGGGCTCCTATCGTCCCTAACCCTTCCACTATTCTTTCTACAATCCCTCCCTCTGCTCGTTATTTTTCAGTGATTGATTTAGCTAATGCTTTCTTTTCCATTCCTGTACACCCTGATTCTCAATTTTGGTTTGCTTTTACTTTTTAAAACCACCGCTGGACATGGACCGTCATGCCTCAGGGATACACTGAAGCCCCTTGTTTATATGGACAAGCCCTTGCTCAAAATTTAGAAGGCTTTTGGCCGGACAGAGGTAGTATATTAATACAGTATGTAGATGATATAATGCTATGTAGCAATAATAAAGAGGACTGTGCACGAGATACCCAGAAGTTATTGTTGTATCTGGGGGACAATGGCCATAAAGTTTCTAAAGCTAAGCTGCAGTTAATTCAAACAACTGTAAAGTACCTAGGTCATGACATCACTTGTGGAACAAGAGCTCTCTCTAGCGATCGCATTAACACCATTCAAAATCTTCCCAGACCTGTCATAAAACAGCAGGTCATGTCTGTATTGGGCATTCTAGGCTACTACAGAGAGTGGGTTTTAAATTTTACTGAAAGAGCACAGCCATTGCAACAATTGGCTAATACTCCTGGCGTTCCTCTTTCGGGCCAGGTCCAATGGAATGAACAGGCCGAGATGGCTCTCCGCGACTTAAAAGCTGCTCTTCTTTCTGCGCCTGCGCTTGGTTTACCTGATCATTCTCGTCCATTCACTTTGTTCGTGGACGAAAAGCAGGGATTCATGAATGCAGTATTAACGCAGCTGCATGGGGATAAACAGAGACCGGTGGCCTATTTTTCTAAAAAACTGGATCCAGTAGCCGCAGCGCTTCCTCCGTGCCTTCGTGCTGTGGCTGCAACAACAGAAGCTGTATTAGCAAGCACGGATGTAGTTCTCATGAGCCCCCTTACAGTACAAGTACCTCATGCTGTACATTCCATATTAATACAGGCTAAAACCTCGCATCTCACCACTGCTAGGGCAATACACTATCAGAATGTACTCTGTACTTTGTCAAATGTTACAATAGAAAGATGCTCTACTTTAAATCCTGCCACCCTCCTTCCAACCGAAAATGAAGGTGAGCCACATAATTGTCATGATGAAATAGCAAAGGTTGTAAAACCTAGAGTAGACCTACAGGAAACACCCTTCGAAATTGGAGAAATAATTTTTGTGGATGGATGCTCTTTAAGATTAGAAAACGGAGCACCCTCGACCAGTTACGCAGTGGTCCAAGGGGACCGCCTGCTGGAAGCAAATCGAATTCCATCAAGCTTAAGTGCACAAGCAACTGAACTCATAGCACTCACTCGAGCGTGTCAGCTGTCCGAAGGAAAGATCGTAACAATTTATACGGATTCCAGGTATGCTTTTGGAGTCTGCCATGATCATGGAGCACTATGGAAACTAAGGGGATTTAAGACCAGTACTGGTAAACCCATTCAACATCAGAAATTGATCGAATCCCTTTTAGAAGCTATAACCAAACCATCGAAGCTAGCAATTGTTAAATGTCAAGCCCACACAGGAAAACAGGATCCTGTTAGCAAAGGAAATGAATTAGCTGACCATTTTGCTAAAGAGGCTGCATATAATAACACACCAATTTCTTTATTCCAACAGAGAAATGACCAGGACTCTGATAACCAAATTATTTCTTTACAGAGTGCAGCCACGGACATCGAAAAAAGAAAATGGTCCAAAGAAGGGTCCCTTTCTGATGGAGTCTGGACTCATAAACACACTAACAAACCTTTTCTCCTAAAAGCTTCTTTCCCAGGAATGGCAAAAATCGCCCATGGTCTCGATCACGCAGGTAGAGATGCCATGGTTCGAGATGTTGAAAAACATTGGGAAGCTGTAGGTTTCTCTACATATGCAGAGCAATTTTGCAGACGCTGTGCATTATGTCAGAAATTTAATGTAGGAAAGGGCACCCAGGTAAGTCCCGCCGCTACACCTAACCCAATGGGTCCGTTTGAACATCTCCAAATGGATTTCATTGAACTAACACCGTCTAAAGGTTACCGTTATTGTCTAGTAATTGTTGATGTGTTTTCCCGATGGGTAGAAGCTTTCCCTTCAAAACACAACGATGCCAAAACAGTAGCTAAAGCATTAATCAAAGAGATTATTCCAAGATGGGGTATCCCTCAGAAATTGCAAACAGATAATGGCACTCACTTTGTGAATTCCATTATAAATGAATTAACTACCTGGCTCCAAATCAATGTGCACCATTATTGTAAATACCATCCCCAAAGCGGAGACATCGTAGAACGATTTAATGGCACCTTAAAAGCTAAGCTCGCAAAAATTTGTGAACAAACTAATTTATCATGGCCGGATGCACTACCCTTGGCTTTAATGGGATTGAGAGGACGGACACAGCGACAATTGGGACTATCGCCATTTGAAATTCTGACCAGACGTCCCATGCCTGTTGGCATGGTTGTAGGTAATGTGAGTTTGCATACTGTGGACAATGATCTTCTCTCTAGTCTTGCAGGTCTCCGAACCTCGTTGAAGGAAGTCCACCAGCAGGTTAATCAGGCCTGGAGGACCAGCCCACCTTCTAAGGATTCACCAATTCCCTTGGGCACCTGGATCCTGGTTCGAGATACTTGGAGGAAACACTGGCATCAGCCTAGGTGGAGAGGACCGTTCCAAGTTCTTCTGTCCACGCCACACGCTGTGAAAGTTGAAGGATTGCCCGCCTGGATTCACGCTTCACACTGCAAAAGATGGCACCCTTGACATTCATACTCATACTGACTACACTCTTACTGTTTTTCCTTCCATTATCCATTTTACGAGTGACATTGACTTTCCAAGTGGGGAAGACTGCCTCATTCCAGGTTGACTTTTGTGAAATCGCCCCCTGTAGTGGAAGACAGGAACAATGGGAATGGTTTGACAAATATGTCTGTGTGAGCTACTCTTATTATGACTCTGATTCAAGTTTTGATTCATCTGACTCTGAATGTGCCTTCTGGAGTGATGTGTTTGCAAATACAGGACCAAATGACTGGGGCTATAACCCCTGGCAGGCCACACAGTATGGCCTAAAGACTCGATTTTCTATTATAAAAGGACACGCCCCTCATGACTGTGCTGAGAACTATTGTAACCCTTTGATTATTACTTTAAAATATCCCTCTTTGCAGGATTCAGGAACTTTTTTTAGCTGCGTACGCAAGTGGTTCTGATCCACTAGGATTTTTTCAAATTAAGGTTACTGATAATTCCTATGCTACTAATACTGGCCAGCTTGCTGGTCAGCTTTCTTTTACCTTTCCTCCTGATTCACAACAAACTCTTGTAAAAATAATGAATATTTCTACTCTTTCATCCACCTTTTCAATTGAAACTGGATATGGTGACCAGAACCTCTGGTTACAGTGGGTTTTATACTCTGCTAAACAAGTAAATCAATCTGATTGCTACGCCTGTGCTACGGCCAGGCCACATTTGGCTACCGTCCCTTTTCCTCTTTCTAATATTTCTGACCCCGCTGGCCTTCCTTGTCTTCTATCCCTCCTCACCACTTCCTCTACACCTAAAAACCCTGACTGTATTACCCTTTCTCTTCTTTTTCCCCCCACTCCTCATATGACTCCCCCGGTGTTCCAGTCCCATGAAGGTAACTATACTTGTTTCTCTAGTAATTATAGTTCCCCCCTCCAAGGTATTAACGTTGGAAATATTCCTTCTTCCTTCTGTTCCCAGACTTTCCAAGTTAACTCTACCTCATTTGATCCTACATTATCTTTTTTCTATTAACACAAACCACTCCCCGTGCTGATATTTGGTGGATGTGCCGTACTTCCAAGTTACTAGATATCCTTCCCCCTGAGTGGATCGGCACATGTGCTTTAGTTCAACTCGTGATGCCCTTCCGCCTCCTCCCTCTCAATTCTCCTCGTGTGATGTCTGCTCCTGACCGACGTCGCAAACTACGCTCAGTCGATCCTTCCACATTCTCTTTGCATGGCCCTGCCGTTTACATTGATTCCATTGGTGTTCCTCGCGGAGTCCCTGATGAATTTAAAGCCAGAGATCAAGTTGCTGCTGGATTTGAGTTGATTTTTCCCATAGTTACAATAAATAAAAATGTAGATTGGATTAACTATCTATATTATAACCAACAGCATTTCTTAAATTTTACTAAAGAAGCTGTTGAAGGGATACATGAGCAGCTTGATAGAACATCCCTTATGACTTGGCAAAATCGGTTAGCATTAGATATGCTCCTCGCCGAAAAAGGTGGTGTATGTGCTATGTTCGGTGACGCATGTTGCACTTACATCCCTAATAATACAGCTCCAGATGGATCAATTACTCGTGCTTTAGCAGGTTTAACTGCCCTTTCTAATGAATTAGCAACCAATTCTGGCATTTCTAATCCATGGGATAAATGGTTCATGTCTACTTTTGGATCCTGGGGCCAATGGCTCAGGTCAGTTTTTATTTCTCTGGCTGTTGCTTTTCTGATCCTCTTACTAGTTGCTTGCTGTATTGTCCCCCTGATACGGTATATTGTGTCTAAATATTTCACTGCTTCCATGGCTAAGGCTTATATGTTACACGAGGAGCGAATGCTCCAATTCTCTTCCTCCTCTACTTCTACACCTTCCCCTTCTCCTATTCTTTCCCGTTCTGCTCCTATCTAACCTATATTTTTGTCTATTCAAAAGGGGGGAGTGTAGAAGAAAGATGTTCTCCTGAGCACCTTGTACTCTGAGTATTTGGTGACTAAAAACTTTCATTTCAGCAATGCTTGCAAGCTCTGGCTATGAACTGACAAAAATATATTGTGCAAGGGCTCAACAAAATCAGTTTCTATATGATTCAAACTGTTTTCTAGGTTAACTTCCTCAAAGTAAATGAGACAGGGTGAAGAAGTCACAAGGTCGCAGGGGGTACGTGACATTTGTCTTTGGCTAATATTGGAGACTGTAAGAAAATGCTTAGTTAGAGATATAAGAAAAAGCTTAGCTTTTATATATTGTTTTAAGGAACTAACCGTTGTTGTTGTTTTGCAGTACTTGTATAATAAAATCACAAGACAAAGCGCTATAAAAAATTTGGGATACCCTGGCCGGGGGGCAGATGAAGGGCGGTGTCCTGGGACTGCGCTTCTCTGTCATTTTACTTTTGCCTGATGTGTTTGAATAAAAGATTTTTTACTAACTTTAAATATATCTCTCTGTCTTCAGTCACGAGAAACGACACCATAGAAAAAGTGTCTACAAATATGAAAAACGTTTCTGTTTTAAAAATGTGCTTGCACAGACTACTATAGAAATGGAACACACATGAAATGCGTGTATTCCAAATAACACTATATTATTTCCACTCTAAAACTCCACTTCAATCCCAGATAATCAAATCAAGGCAAGCCATGAGCTAGGAGAAATTCGTTCTAAGTCGGTGGGGGGATGGAATAGCTGGCTGCTAGTAGCTTTTGTTTATCAGCACATTTAGATGACAAAGGACTCTGGCGGAGAGGTGCAAACGGATTTAAGACGCGATTTAAGGTGGGACGGATTTACGAGTTTTTTCGTAGGCTCTGGTAATTCTAGTGTTAAACTAATTAATTATTAATAAAAATTACATATAAAAAATTAATTGTGTACACAAAGCTGAAGAACAAACTTGCAACATTTTTTGTCAAACTGCTGACTTTCTGTACTCAGGGAAACTGCTAATCTTTTTTATTTTCCAAACGTCTGTGATTTTTGTTTAATCAACAGTAATAGGTTCTTTCACTTCTTCTAAAGTTGTTTTGAACAAATGTGTTGTAATATTACTAAATTCCCCCAAAGAATTGTGTAACCGTATCCCATGACAAGCTGTCTCTGTGAGATGTATGACTCTTTTATAAAAAGGAAGCTCACCCCCCAAAGATTGGGCTATTGCTGGTAACTGTCAGTGACACAAGCTGACAGGAGCTATGCAGTGGTCTCTCTCTGCTTACCAAGAATAAAGAAATTGCTTTTTTACTCTATATCTGCTGTCTGCCTCGAACCTTTGTCCACAGTTGCAACAAAGATCTCATTTTGACTCACCCTACCAAGGGACTAACAGAAATTCTCAATAACTTTAGAACTGATATCTGGCATATAAATACTGGATGGCATTGCTTATCTTTAAATTATTATCATGTAAACTTCAGAGTCTATCTTGTTGTCACAAGGAATCTTTATTATTTGTGGGACAAATAAAACTACTCTGTGAGATAAAGCCTTTTTTTTAATGACTGCCAACAATATCCATGTCATTATAAGTTACAGTATGCTTCAGTAGTTTCCATATTTAAATCAAGGCCAAAATTCCATTACTTTTGCTCTTGTTACAGCTGCTGGTGCAGGTGATTATAGTACATAATTATTTTTTTTTATCAACCTTTGTTTATTCTTGACTACCATAGCGACATGATTTCCTTGATATCCTGCTTAGACACCAGTATCACTTATCTGATTCTTTTCATACTTAGAACAAATACAGTAAATCAAGATATGGCCTGCTGTTTTTCTTGAGAAAGTGAATGGATTTCTGTTATTATAGTCCCACATTTCAACTCAAAGCACATCCAGGAGACCTATAGACCTATTCTGTGGGGTCAGAGGATGCACATTCACATGCTTTCTTATTCACTGTTTGTGGTCTCAATAAAGGGTTCTTCTGATCATTAAACATTTAGTCCTAGAACTGATTTTTGTCATTCTGGTTTAACATAATTTAGACTTGAAAAGGGATTACCAATATCTCCTACTAGCAGAGCACCATTTTTGGCATGAAGGCAGTGATTACTGAGCTATAGGCTGCACAGTGAAACATTGTCAAACCCTCTTAATCCAATTCAGGGCTGCAAGGAGACAGGGTTTGTCATAAGTGACTTGTGCTTAACACAGGAAACATCTCTGATAGATCATCAGTTGATTGCAGGGCCCACTCACACACACACACATGCACAATCCCATTTACATAATGCTGAATCACTGATTAACACAATGTACATATCATTGTTTGATGAAAGCCAGAACACATAGAGAAGACTTTGCAAGTATGGAGAGAACCCAAAATTGACAGCTACCTGCTGAAGCATTCTAAGTGAATGTTTGATCTATGAGGCAGCAGCAATATCCTTCCAGTCATCAATTTTTTTTAATAAGCATTTTTTGCATTGTGCCATGCCTTCACATCCTCCAGGAAAAGAAGCAGTGATCAATATCAGTGCTAACCTGTAATGTTTGGAAAATTGGGTTTTGAGGGTGCTCCTTTAAATGTTACATATGCCATTATAATGTATTGTCAATTAATACTTCTGTTTCAAGACTGAATGCCCACATCTGTGTGTATGTACTAAATAGTCTAAAGAGGGTCACTAATTATCCTAGTTGGCTTTCATGTCATCACTACCCCACCTCCCAATTAGACCTGGATTTTGCCAAGAATGCTAATTAGATGAGACATCCCTAATATTGAATAGTCTTGGAATTTTTTATCTCAGAATTGTAAGTGCTTTGTCTGATTATCAAAAGCTAGTGGTGAGCATTGGAATCAGCTTTTGTTTTATGTCAGCCACTAAAAAGAATGCATGGCAATCTCATACTACAAACAATATAAGCAAGTAAGCAATTATTCTTTCTGCTATTTATATCAAGATTTACCTTAACATTACAATGCAGTATCCTGAGACCCAAGACAACCTGATTTTGTGATTTATGTGCACAACGGTTAAGGAATGAAGTAGTGCATCTCTTAAAATCAAAGTTGTCTTTGTTTATAAGCACAAACAGAAAGTCAGAGTGTTCTGCATCCCTCTGTGCATATTCTGGAGAGTCTTGCTAATATTTCAAACTGCTTTTTGAAATAAACTGGAGCATCTTGAATATATGATTAATGTTCAAGTAATATCACCTCTTTTTTATGCTTAAAGTTTTTGTTACGTTTAAGGTGTTTTCAGGGTCACTGGTTTCCACTATATTGATTTTACAGCATGTCAACAAACCACAATATTTTATCAAAGTCAAATCCTAGCTTGTTGTTTAGTCGTACTGCAGTGTATAAAAATGAACTGTTATTTAAATTAAATTCAGAAATATTACTGCTATTATGCTCAATGGCAAATGCGTGATATATTTCTATCTCTTAAAAAGTACTAGCAGAGATGGAGCATCTATCTTATATTTATGTTTCTCATACACAATGCTGAAATACTCATTATTATGTTAAATAGTTGCCAGAAATAAAAATCTGGACCTTCAGCATTCATCTTGACTGTTTTAGTCACATGACAACTGCTTAGTCTATACAAATACAGTAAATGATTTATAATACTTGTCAATACTGCATTAAGTCACATTTGACATCTTTTAGTTGAAAATATGTATTGAATATATTTTAATAATATTTCAAGTTTAGGAATGAGTATTTGGTGCTGTTATGAAGTCAAGAAACAATATTTTGCTGCCTCTTACAACATGATGTTGTTATTATTTGCTAATCACTATTAGTCAGGGCATGCTGTTATAATGTCATTTACAATAAAAAAGAAAATACAATCAATATCTGTAACAAGTGCCTCATTTTTTTAGAAAGGTAACAAATGCACATTCTGCCTAAAATGTGAAAATAAGCACAGAAACTGCAAATACAATAATAGTGGTTTTGGCATTTTTTGCTGAATATTTTTTATTACTTAAAGAATAGCTATTTTAGCAGGAGGTTTCTAACTGTAGCACTACATCTGCCATTTTTTAAAACACCTTAAAGTATTGTATGTATCCATAAAACACTGATAATGACCTGCAAGACTGAAGTAAGAAGACTGAGTTTGAAATATTGTTTTGTAAAATATATTTCAAATATTTGATAAGTTAGTCAATTTCAAGATATCATAGATCCACTTTCTGTTTGCAAAGTAGAAGAGATTCAGCAGCTAGCAACATATGTGGGTAAAGATGGCACAAATGTGGCACAGAGCAAGGATTGGCTCATCAAGGTATTTGGAAGAGGAATCAAGGGTGCTAGATACTGAACCTCAAAGTGGCTTTAATAGGGCAATGTTTAATGGCCACATAGACAAATGGGAGATGCTAGTTTTGGTTTTCAGCCCTGACACTGTAGATGATATCAAGAAAGGGTCCACTATCTAGGTTTTTTGATGAAAGTTCTGACAAACCAAAATTATTAAATCAATGACAATAATTTTAAAGCACAATGCAAATTGTTAGTTAGGGCCAGTCAGGGTAGGTACTCAACATGTCAAAAGATTTGCTATCAAATTACTGGTTGCAGAATTTGTAGTCAAAGAATAAAACTGAAGCTGAAACCAAGGACTACTGAACTAGAATGTTGCTCACAAAATATGCTTTTTTGTGAGACATTTCCTGCATTATTCAACAAATTTTGGACATTAACTTTGTGCCACCATTATGTCACAGGCCACGTAGTACTTGCATTATTATGATGTAAGGCTCATGAAACTTTACAAAAATGTTTTATTACAAAAGTTAGACATCAAGGCTCCTGTGAGGCTTAGAATCAAAGTAAGCCTCACCTTAAACACAAGAAGCAGGCCTAGAAGAGGGCTAAGGCTGATATTTCAAAATAATATGAAAAAGGGATCCAATAAAACCTTGACCCAAAATAAAAAATTTCTTAATTATAATAAAATGTTATTTCCAGCAATATTCAAAAACATAAACTAAAAGTGAGCTAAAAAATACAAAAGTTTATTTTAGAGACAACTCAAAAAAAAAACAAACTCCAAAAGTACAGAAGTATATAAACTAAACAATAAAAAAGAGAACTTACAATATCCACAAATCAAAGTCCCAAATCTGTTATGATAGGATTTTAAAATGTTTTCAGATTTCTCCAGTATTTTCATGCAAAGTATACACTGTTTCTGGTGTTTTTATTGTAAAGAATTCAAATTTATGATTCATACAAGTTTTTAATTATTTGAAAGTTTTGTATTTTTTTCCCTGTTGTTCTATGATTACCATTTTTGTTTTGGTATTTGCCTTCTCATTACTATGATGGCACTGTCATCATCATCCACCAGGAGGTTGTGATTGCTGGCATCATCAGCACAATTATATTTACGTTGGCATACAAGGTTCATCTCTTTCCTAACAAGATTCATCTCTTTCCTAAATCCTGATTCAAAGAGTGTTACATGTGGTTATTTTTGTTTAAAGATTACTGGTTACTGAATCTTAGGTTGTGAAAAATATACTCTTCATTTTCTGGTTAGCAATTAGGTTTGGTGAAAGATCAGTTAGACTTTCGGGTTTTTGACCCTGGCACATATTTTTTGGCCAAGTCTCATTCTCCCACTCCTTTTACATACATTCTTCCATTTCTTGTGCAGAACAGACAGAACCAAGGAAGACAGAGATGAACAACAAAAGTACAATCAATGTCATTGCACTGCTATTGAGTGTTCTCCCAAATTACATAGGCTGGTGTCAATCCCAAAGTTGCAGCATCAGAGGGCATACCCCCACTAAGCTCAAGACACAGAGGACAAGGAATATAACATTTACTAATTAAAAGATAAAAGCCAAGCAAAATGACACCTTTTATTGGCTAACTAAAAAGATTACAATATGCAAGCTTTCGAGGCAACTCAGGCCCCTTCTTCAGCCAAGATTACATCTTGATTACATCTTGCCTGAAGAAGGGGCCTGAGTTGCCTCGAAAGCTTGCATATTGTAATCTTTTTAGTTAGCCAATAAAAGGTGTCATTTTGCTTGGCTTTTCTCTACATTCACAATGGCTAACACGGTACAACACCCTAGTACTACTAATTAAAAGGAAATACATATTAAATACATAAACATACATGCATAAATATGTATTAGGCATAATATGTTATAAATAATCTATATATAAAATTCTTTTCACGTTTGAAACGGAAATTACGTATGACCACGTGATATGGAAATTACGTATGAAACGGAAATTACGTATGACCTCACGATATGGAAATTACCCATGACCACAGAACATATTATAATACAGGAACTAATCACTTCGTTTGTGGATGCCATTTTTATATTGTCTTTACGAATTGTTATTATTTATGTGCGCCCTGCGTCACCCTCGCCCACCCCTCCTGTCTGGACTACAGTGCTGAGCTGTCCGCCGCCAGGCGCGTTCTGACAGAGAAGCTTTATTTATTCGTCCAAGTGACTGTCACTGAAACTGCCACATTGTAACTTTTTTTTAGTTGGTAGTAATTGATAGTAGAAGAGATGAGGAAAACAGCTTTGCGTCATTCTACTTTTTAACTGCGCTGAGCTGTAAACAATGTGAAGATGAGACCGCCTTCAGCTGCGAGGGGTCGTGAGAACAAAGTGGACGCTGGGAGGTGCGAAATGTGGGGCTGCTACGCCGAGTCGAGAGCTTCACAGTTTTGGGCAGCGTCCCCTCTTCTCGCACTGTTTGTGACACTTCAAGTCCCCCGTCGGCTCCTGGGAGAGTGGAAATCTTTGCGAATGAGTGTAATCGGTGCCATCGAAGCAGGACTCTGTTTGTAAATTGCCCTGCACATCTACTTACTATGCCTTAAGGTAAGTTCAGGTCACTAAAACCCCACAACATTCAAGGTTGCTTTTGTGATTAATTATTTTAAGAAGTAAATCGCAGGCATGTACTGCAAGGTTGTCAGACAAAAATTTGGATGATCACATAGAAAATGTAATTTCTATACCACAGCGGTCGTGTAGCGCCTTTCACAAGGGATCTACTACCGACAGATGATCCAGATACATTTTAGCTGCTGTTAGTACTACTTACCTGTTGTGTTATACCGCCTTTAAAATGTAGTTTACCCGAAACCACTCCAGTAGTGCTCAATATATATTTACTTCTTAAATGTTAATGTTTTACTGTTTAATAACTTATAGACTACATTTTATTTTTTTCCCTTGCACTCAGTGAGCGAAGCCACTGGGTAATCAACTAGTACTTAATAATAATGCTTATTATGCACAATACTTAAATGCATAAATACTTCTTATTTGTGAAACCCTTGTCATAGCAGATCATCAATACAAGATTCTGGAGCCCATGTAAACCAGAAACAAAATGGTAGTGCTCAAAACAAACAAAAAGGCCAAATAGTGACTCCCAGAAAAACACTCTTACAGAATGGTATCAAAAGTGATGTCGCTATCTTAATGGTAAATTATAAACAAATGATAAAACAAAACTTAAAATGATTCATGTGTTCTTTACATCCAGTACCATTTCAGAGATGCAGAAAAAGAGAAAAAAGAGATGCAGAGGTCCACAACTCCGGTCCTGGAGGGCCCCAGTGGCTGCAGCTTTTCATTCTAACCCTTTTCTTAATTAGTGCATTGTTTTGCTGCTAATTAACTTATTTTGAATTAGTTTTATTTGACTTGCTCAAATAAATCAACAATTTTGGAAATGTATGCTATTAGATAGATAGATAGATAGATAGATAGATAGATAGATAGATAGATAGATAGATAGATAGATAGATAGATAGATAGATAGATAGATAGATAGATAGATAGATAGATAGATAGATAGACCTTTATTGTCATTGTCACTTTTACAAAGGAACAACGAAATTGAATGTGCAGTCGACTCAGTGTGAGGAATAAGAGTTAAAAAGACAAAAGACAAGAAGAGAGAAAATAATAACAAACCGAATAGTAATAAATATACAAATTGCACTTGTTGACTTAAGGTCTATATTGCACATTGGTAGAATGATATGGAGCAGTTTTATTCTGAGTTCAGGGCCATGATTGCTTTCAGATAAAAGCTGTTTTTAAGGCAGTTTGTCCTGGTTTTCATTGCTCTGTATCTCTTGCCCAATTGCAAAAGCTGGAAGAGGCAATGACCGGGATGTGATGAATCCTTTGAAATGTCTATTACTTTTTTGCGGCATCGGGAGGTGTAGATTTGTTCCAGAGTGGGGTGGGTACAACCAATTGTTCTCTCCGCTGTCCTGACGACCCTGTGGAGCGCTTTCTTTTCTGAGGAAGTGCAGCTACCGTACCACACACACAGTCCATACGTGAGCACACTCTCGATGGAACAGTGATAAAAAGCAAGGAGCAGATTTTTTGGGAGATGGTTCTTTCTGAGAATTCTCAGAAAATACAGTCTCTGCTGCGCCTTCTTCAGCAGCTCCTTGGTGTTGGCGCTCCAGGTCAGGTCATTCTCCAGCTCAATACCCAGAAACCTTAACACCGGGACCCTCTCCACACAGGCCCCGCCAATGATGAGTGGCTGGATGTCAGTTTTGTTTTTCCTAAAGTCAATAACAAGCTCCTTCATTTTTTTGGTGTTGAGGAGCAGGTTACTGACTGTGCACCACACTGACAGTCGCTGCACCTCGTCCCTGTATGTCAGCTCACCCAACTTGCCCGAGATGAGTCCGACCACCGTCGTGTCATCCGCGAACTTTATAATCTTGTTGCTATGGTGAGTGGGGACACAGTCATATGTGTAGAGGGTGTAGAGGAGCGGGCTGAGCACACAACCCTGCGGCGTCCCGGTGTTGAGGCTGAGAGCAGTGGATGTGTGGAGACCCAGCCTGACCCTCTGGGAGCGACCAGACAGGAAGTCCAGTATCCAACTGCAGGTGAGTGATGGAAGTTCCAGATCTGCCAGTTTGGACACCAGTCGTTGTGGGAGGATGGTGTTAAACGCTGAGCTGAAGTCTACAAAGAGCAGTCTGGCGTAACTCCCCTGCTGCTCCAGGTGGGTCAGGGCAGCATGAAGGGCTGTGACCACAGCATCCTCCGTGGATCTCTTTGCTTTGTAAGCAAATTGAAATGGGTCCAGGTCTGCTGGCAGGCAGGCGATGATATGACTCCGCACCAGTTTCTCAAAGCACTTCATGATGACAGATGTGAGTGCCACTGGGCGGAAATCATTCAGACTGTTCGTGATGGATTTTTTTGGCAGCAGAACAATGATTGAGGACTTGAGGCAGGATGGGACAGTGGCCTGGGACAGGGACTGGTTGAAAATCCTAGTGAAGATTCCGGCCAGTTGATCTGCACAGTTTCAGCACCCGTCCAGCCACACCGTCGGGTTCACTTTCCTCATCACCTGCCTCACCTCACACTCTTCCACTGTGAGTATATTGCTGTTGTGAACAGGCTGCTGTGATGGAGCTGCTGTTGGTGTCGCCTCAAAACGGGCAAAGAAGATGTTCAGCTCCTCTGCCAGAGAAGCGTCTCCCTCAGCAGCCAAGGAGTTGCTGGATTTGTAGCCGGTGATGTGCTGGACACCCTGCCACACCTGCCTGGTGTTGTTGCTCCTCAGATGGTCTTCTATCCTCCTTCTGTATGCTGCCTTGGCCTCTCGGATGCCTCTCTTCAGGTTCGCTCTGGCTACACTGTAAAGAGCCCTATCCCCAGACCTGAAAGCAGTATTCCTAGCTTTCAACAGACTCTGGACATCCCTCATCATCCAGGGCTTCCTGTTAGGATAAATCCAATGACCCAATGAGAAAACAACAAAGATAAATAACATGCACTGTCAAGCACGTGCGAGTAGGAGGACGTTGTATGGGCCAAGCGAAGGTAATTCCATGCCAGGCCAGGGGGTGGCAGGGTGCACTAAACCTTCTCCTGTTATCTCTGCAGACCAGCCGCAGGAAAATCTGTCTGACTCAGCATTGAAACTCGTCACTTCCAGATTAGGCAACTAGGACAACGTCACTTCCAGATCCAGCACCTAGGACAACGTCACTTCTGGTTCCGGTGCCTAGGTCGACGTCACTTCCAGTCCCGGTGCCTAGACTGATGTCAGAAGATGGTCACTTCCTGTTCCCCTACGTCACTTCCGGTCTAATCCCTTAAAACCGCCATCTTTTCAACCCTTCATCAGTTCATGTCTGGACTCCAACAGAGACACATCCCTCTAAAAAAAATAAACCCATTGAAGTCAGGGATAATATACGGATGGTTGCCCCAAACCTTTTTAAGTGTGTTGAGTCTGATCTTTTCACAGTACATACAATATATAATGGAGGTGAAAAAGAGAGTGTGGCTTTGGTATCCATAGTTTGGAATGCAGGGCAGCCATGGTGACATGAAACAATTATAGGCAGGCCCAGTGGTTGTCAGTGTTAATTAATATAGTATATATTATATATACTGTAGTTCATTGCATATAGTATGCAGTTTGTAATGTATTTCAGATATAGTACCTTAAAGTGTATTTAAAATAATTAACAATGAACTGCAAATATTTTAAAATAATAATAAATACACCACATTTTAAAACATATTTTTTGGTATTTCTGAATTGTAAATTAGCTTGCCATACTACTATTGTTTTTATGTAAAAAATAAGAAAGTAAAGTCTTGAAATACAGGCTGCTGGATAAAGAATTAATTTGTACATTCCTGTTTAACTGACATTCCAACGCGCAACTTACCTTCCAGCATTTTACAACTGGATGTGGATATATTCTTTTGGGAGCAAGATATGCATTTTTGCATAGATTTACATTTTTCTACCAATAATTGCATTTAATCATACTAATTTTCTGTTCCTTTCAAAAATTATTTCATTTTTTCCTGAGCCCAACTTCAAAAAAAATGTTTTTAAACATACTAACCCAGTGTGTTAAGTAATCCCTTGGGTACTGTACTGTACAGTGTATCATAATTTATAAACATCTAAATATGTAAATAGTTACACTAAATTTGAATAGAAATCTGTAAGGACGACACCTATGTGATTTTGTATTCATTAGGAACTTTTTATCAACATGAGATTTATCATTTATAATAATTTAACAGTCATGCAATTTTTCTTAAAGGTCAGCACCTTACATAGTACAGTATAAATAAAAAGAGTCAAATTTCTTAGCATAATATATAATAGAACACATCTCATCTAACCACAAAAATGCATATTGCTTATAAAAAATCACTGTACTTTAAATCACCAAAGTACCTGTTTGTTGGAATTAGAATCATAAATGCCAGATGACTGGCGGAAAGAGTTCTAATCAGAAATGTTTATACCCTTGGGTCTTTTTCCTTTGGAAAATTCAGATTGCTCCCTACTTTTCATTTTTGATTAGCTGTCAAATTCAGTGCACCAAAAGTGAATGCGTGCATATATTCAGCCTAGGTTTGATTCAGGCTCCTGCTTTGTTACTGCAAAACCTTGGCAACAACTGCCCTGGCCAAGCATCAGTGTCCAGATACCCAGTGACATATTGTAACCCTCCATGCTGTTTTTTTTTTTTTCTCTTAACACTTACATCACCTCTCAGTCCCATGCATGATGTTCAAAATTCTATACACTCCTCTGTATTGACACATAACAGTATGTTTAATGTTCCAATAAGTTGTCGAATGTAAAAATATTTAATTTGCTCTCAGCACAAAAGCTCATGGAAACAACTTTATAAAAAGCAAGGAAAACGATCCATTGTCAAACCTTATCAAAATAATTCAGAGCTAATAAATCAATGAATGAAAGTGACCACTTGGGCAATTAAATAGCAAGTCAAAAAGTCATTGTCCTCATTCATTCTGTGTGTTGTCATCCTCTTCAATTCAAATTTTAGCTTAATAGGGGATGCCAAATGTCTTTTTAATTGTCAGCTGGGGTTACATTCGGAATGCTCTCAGAGAAATGAACAACCATTCAAATCTTATACGAGCTATGGTTGATCCCAGATAATATTTTATGGGCAGTGGATCCATTAATCCAGGCCTAATGCTAGACTGTCTGTCTTTACCATCATGCAATAGTTTCCCAGTATCTTCATCCTACACCTTCCAGCTCCCAACAATCTGTTTAAAAAAACAGAGCTCAGCTTCAATGGAGTAACCAAATACATGTCCCCATCATTATTTGCCCCATACATCTCTAGCTTTTGGGTCCAGAGCACTGGGATTTTTTTCTTCATCCAGGTTGGAAGCACACCTCTTAGGTTTTTACCTCACATGTTCTGTGGGTCACTCCATGACAGCCCTCTTATGCATTTCTAAACTATCACATTTTCTCAGCATACAGTATATACATATTTATCAATATATACACAGTGGATTCAGAAAGTATTCAGGCTTGTTCAATTTCTGCACACTTTATTGTGTTATGTATTTAAAATGAAATTGATAAATTTACCATTTTTGTCCATCAATCAATATTCAATAATCCACAATGACACAGAGAAAACATGTTTTCAGAAAGGTTTGCAAATTTATTCAAAATTAAAAAACTGAAATCACTCATTCACGTAAGTATTCAGAACCTTTAATTCAGTACTTTTTAAAGCCCTTTTGGTAGCAATTACAGCAATGAGTCTTCTTGGTTAACACTGTAAATGCTCTTCATACCTGGATTTGGGCAGTTTATCCCATTCATTGAAGCAGATCCTCTCAAGCTCCATCAGATTGGATGGGAAGCATCTGTAAACTGTCATCTTCAGGTCTCTCCATAAAAAAGTCTGGACTTTGGTTGAGTGACTCAAGGTTAGTCACTCTTAGTGTCCCTAAGCCACTCCAGCATTGTCTTGGCAGTATGGTTTAGGTCATTGTCATGCTGAAAGGTGAACTGTCACCCCAGTCTAAGGTCATGTGCACTCTGGAGCAGGTTTTTATCACAGACCTTGGACTTGTATGTGGCTCTATTCCTCCTTCCCTCAATTGTGACCAGTCTAATTGTGTTCTTGCTGCTGATAAGCACCCTCATAGCATAATGTTGCCACCACCAATTTCACTTTAGGGATAGTATTATTAAGCAAGTGATGAGCAGTGTCCGGACGTACTGCTTGGAGTTCTGCCCAAAGAGTTCAACTTTTGTCCCATCAGACCATAAAATCTTTTTCCTCATGCTCCCAGAGCCATTTAAGTGCTCTATGACAAACTCCAAGTAGGCTGTCATATGTTTTTCACCCAGGAGTGCTTCTGAGTTGGTCGTCCATCTAATAGGTTCTCCCATCTCAGGAGAATACCAATGAAGCCCTGTTAGAGTAACTATTGGTTTCTTGGTCACTTCCCTGACCAAAGCCCTTCCTGTACAATTACTTAGCTTGGCCACATGGCCAATAATAGGAAAAATCCTAGCAGTTCCAAACTTCTTTCATTTTCACAACTATGGAGGCCACTGTACCCCTGGGAACACTCAAAGCTTTAGAAATGGTTTCATACCCTTACCCTAATCTATGCCTCACCAAATGTTTATAACAGAGCTCCAAAGAGTTCCTTGGACTTTATTGTTTACTTTCTGCCCTGACATGTTGGGTGAATTGTAGAACCTTATGCTGTATATATGGGAATGTGCATTTATAAATCATTTCAGTTTGCCACAGGTACATTCCAATCAAGTGCTAGACAAATCTAAAGGATAATTAATGCAAAGAGGATGCATGTGACCACAATTTGGAGTGCCACACTCAAGGGTCTCAATACTTATCTGATTGAGAGGTTTCAATTTTGGATTTTTTATAAATTTGCAACTATTTCCTTTTGATATTTTGATTTATGTTTCACTTTGTCCTTATGGATTATCAAGTGTTAAAGTGTTAAATCTACAACACATACATATATATGTGGTTCCATAATGGTTAACATTGCTGCTTCAAGTTATGTGCCCTGCACTTGTCTACATGGAGTTCAGACAAACTTCATGTGTCTAAGTTATGTCACGAGTACTCTAGTTTTCCTCCTTACTCCTCAATGATGCGATAGTTAGATTGCTTATCCATTCAGAAACTGACCCTGTGTAAACATCAGCATGGGTAGACCTTGCAATGGGCTGGTGCCAGACATGTCTTTTAGGCTAGTTGCTGACTTTAAATAAGCCACAAAAAGTCACCTTCTCCAGACTTATCTTCTGAGTTGCATTCAAAGCTACTCTGTGAGGCTTTACACCCAGCGACCCTGAATTCGATTTAACAGGTTTGAGAAGGCATGTATGTATACATATACATACAGTATTAGACTTAAATAAAGATGCAGAGTACTAAATAATTCTTGCTTTCAACAGAAACAAAGCATGATTAATAATCTTCTGTGCCAAACCTACTTTATAAAATAAATGTTTATGGATTTTGCGCCCTTGATGCCTCAACATAAATCTATCATGACTACTTAAAATGAAAACCAGATGGAGGCAATCAATCAAACATTTGCAATATTATGGCTTTAGATTTTTTTTTTTACATAAACCTTGATTTTTCTGACATGTTAGATTCTCTTTACCTATGTTGCATAGAGTTTATCAAAAACAAATGCCACAAAAAATCTGAATACTTTCAAACTTGATTATATCGGGAAAAACACTCAAGGGACATTCTTGAAAGAGAAAACAGTTAATGGTATTGATTAGTCTAAAGTTAACATACATTTTCTTAGTAAGATTAATCTCCTGCAGCTGTAAATAAGGTCAAATACCCACAGATGAAGCAAGTTTATTTAGAATAAATATGAGCTTTTTATTTCCAAAGGTTGCTAGTATGAGATCAAGAAGGAATAAAATCTAATGGTAGCCACATTCCGTAATAGTTTGTCTTAAATTTATGTAAAACAGGAAATCTACTTCCATCTCCTAAAACATAAATATTTTAAAAATCATTTAAAAGCAAATTGAAGCTGATTATTTTCACCATATGTTAGTTACAAACTGCCATTCTTGTTTATCAATATTGATTCAATTTTAGTTGTACTTTATTATTAAAGTCATACCTCGAAAAGATCCATGTTTGCTTAGTTGAAACGATATATGAAAAAAGTATATGAAAATTATAAATTTCCTCTTTACAGTTCAGTATAATAAAATAGCTCAAAAGTGATTGATTGTATGAAATGTAAAATGGCTTGTTTTGAAAATACATTCCTGCAAGAAGCAGATCACTCAAAGGTGAAATTAAGACCCAAATAAAATAAACCTGTAGAAAATAAGTGCTCTTACTTATTTAAAAGTAAATTGGCACTTTGCCACAGAAAAAGTCATTTTATGCTGAACACCAACATAAAACAAAGTGAAACACATAATATATATATGAATGTTTACTTTTCAATTGCAGCCATACCACATGTGCAGGTCATCCACCTGAAACTAAGCATGGTTAGACCCAGTCTGTACTTGGATGGAACACACCATCTAGAAGAAGCTTGGGTTGCTGCTGGAGAAGATGTTGATGAGGCCCGTAGGGGATCCTTACCTGTGGTCTACATGTAAATCTTAATGCCTTAGTGCAGTGATGGGGACACTGTGCTGTAGAAATGGCACCATCCTTCAGATAAGACATAAAAATCAAGGTCCTGACTCTCTGTAGTCATAAAAGATTCCTGGGCATCCTTCATAATGAGCAGGGTATATCCCAATGTCCAGGCTATACTCATTCTGGCCCCCCCCTAATCATCCCACTGTCTCTAATTGGCTCTCTCTCTTACCACTTCACCACCTAATAGCTCATGTGTTGTGAGCATATTGACAAAAAAATAGCTTCCATTGCAACATCCTGGTGGATCTTACACATTCTTGGTGGTTAAAGTGGCTCCCCACTCACTATGATAAGTGCTTTGAGTAGTGAGTAAAGTGCTATATAAACGTAAAGAACTAATTATTATTATTAATATTACCATTTTACAGCACTTTGAGTGTGTTTTGTGCAGTTTTTGCATGTTTTTATTTAATTATTAATTTTGTCTTGTTTATCTGGCAAACACTCATTGTTCCAAGGATACAAGATTCATGTGACATTGTAAGAATTTGTGGGATGAATGTGACAAAATAAGAATGGTCAAACAAATATAATTTGCTTGTAGTGTCTCCTTACTTCCTTGGCGTTTACTGAGGGTTCCTTTGAATGTACCAAATCTAACTAGTTCTCAACAATTTATTTAAATCCTTCTTTCCTTTTTTACTTTCCCTAGGCTTCATAATACAATGAACTTACTATCTAAATGTATTTACTGACACCAGAGCAAAACATGAATGCTCTATTCACCTCTTATATCTATACCCAGTTAATATCAAAAACACAATTGATGAGTTTAAATATATGAACTATTGTTCAGAAATATATTAATACATACTTATAACACCTATAATATATATAATAACATCTATAACACCAGGGTCTTATATTCATTTTTTCTCCAAAAGATTCATGTATAACAATCTACATTTATTCAAATACAGTCATATAATCTTCTTCTGGAATATCGTCACAACTCTCCACATTCAAACCCTGAATTCCAGCCTGAATTTCCTGCAACTCCAGCCGCTTTTAGGATCCTCTGGGATCGATGTGCATGCTTTGATGTTTGATGAATGGTTCATGTGGTGAAGCAAAATGCCAACATACAAATGCATTTCTGGTGCTTTAATATTCAGGCGTTGCATATTCCCCAACGTAATGACACAATATATTTTAAAAGTCTCACACACCATCTTCTGTGCCGTCTTTTTTTTTTTTTTTTTGTACCTTCACAAAAGCATCAGAATGTATGGCAGTGTATTTGAGCCACAGAGAGAAAAATTAAGGACATGGTGAAAAGGTCCATTTTGTGATTAAAGTGGAAATTTCGGCTTTAATCTTGAAATGGCCTCATAGTTTACTTTATCATTAAAGTAAACCGTCATAAACGTCATCTTAAAACCGACCCAGATGTTAATCGCTATGTGCGTCTGGGGCTTCCTCCTGACCTGACAGCAGCGGCAAGCAGCAACAGATCACCACACAGAACACATTAAATTTAAGATATTCCAACTCTCTACAAATTTAGAATCCTTAGATTTATACTTGATATCATTTTCATGATGAAATGCATTAAGGTAAGTATGTTACATTTTACAGATAAATCATTAACTTTGTTTAAATAATGAATACTGTTAATAATTATTAACATTAAACATCCTTTTCAGAGATATTGTGGCAAGGTGTCCTCGAAATTTAATGGATGTTTCGGGCAATACATAAACACAGTGAAGCCGAATGTCTTCTCACTGTGATGAAATCTCGCACTGGCACCTGGTGGAATTTTCCAGATTTACTTAAAGTATGTGTGCAAGTATAAACAGTACAACACTTGCGTAGCAGTAGCGTCCACAGGTGCACACTTCGCACGGCGTGAAGTATAAACCCAGCCTTAGGTGCCTTACTTTTCAGCTGACGATCTTTACTAGGACTCATTTTCGGGTAGGGCTTATATTAAAGAGTAGCCTGAAAATCATGCTAGGGCTTATTTTCGGAGTAGGTCTTACTTTCGGAAAAATACAGTATAAACAGTATCTTATGTATAAACGTCTACGCGTGGAAGTGTGTGTGCCTGTCTGTCTTTCTGGCCCGGAAGTGCGATAGTACATTTCAGTTTTTTTGCTGACGAGTTCAATAGTTTCTAGGAGCCCAGGCTTTTTATAGTTTGGTCCTACACAGCTAGTTTATATATTATGATAATAATGAGTCAAAGACATTATAAAGGTTTGGGGCAGCCACCCGTAGATATTGTTTTCCCAGCTGCAAAAGTTGAATTAGAGTAGCACATTGTGCATAGAACAGAATCCAAAACAGAACATAATTATCAGAGACAAAGATGGAGACTTTAAAGGCCCGTAAAGGAAGTGACATCATCAAAAGGGCTGGAAGTGGAAGTGATGTCTTCTGGACCGGATGTGACGTCAGCAAAGGCCTCAGCACCGGAAGTGACGTCAGCAAATGGGTCAACACCGGAAGTGGTGTCTTCTGAGGCGCCGGACCCTTGCAAGAATTCCCGGGAAAGGTATGTAGGGAACTGAGAAAACAGTCAGCGCACTCCGCCACTCCCTGGTCAGATGTTTTATTACAATTACTCAGGCCCTTTAGCTGCCTTCTACTCGCACGTGTGTAGCTATATATATATATATATATATATATATATATATATGTGTGTGTGTGTGTGTATAGGGTGGCGCAGAGAAACGAGAAATTTTGAATTGATGTTCAATGCACAAATAAACACATTAAAAAATTCATTTCATGATGAAATGTATTGTACAGGATATTCAAGTAATGCTGGTAATAAATATTAATTAAATGTTTATTTTATGTTTTGAAGAAAATATCATGAAAGTGTTGTCCATTTCTCCATACACATTCTGACAGCCTGTTGTGGAAATTCTACATTGCTCAATGTAACATGTCAAGAGGAATGCCACCGATTTCAATCCTCCTTGGACACTTGGTTTTTAAGATATTCTCACAGAAAAAAATCACAAACAGTGAGATCTGGGGACCTCGGAGGCCATGGAATGTCACCAGTCCGTGAAATGACGTGCCTTCCAAACAATCATCGAATAGCTGCCATTAATTGCTGGGCAGTATGAAAGGTGGCGTCTTTTTAAAAGCTGAACCCGTTTTTTCAAAATCATGCACCCATGTAATTGTATGAGCAGATGGGACATGATCATGACGTCATAACTGGTAATGATGACATAATTTCCTTTGCACAGCAGTCACACTATCACCATTCTTATAAAAGGCTTTCACAGTAAATGCTCATTGCGCACCACTCCACTGCTCCATTATAACTATTGGTAAGGGGTTCTAAGCGAGATTGCATCGGTCCCAAACAACTGGTGATGCCCCAGGGTCTCCAATACTTAGTTCCAAAATTTCCCACTTCCCTGCACCACCCTGTGTGTGTATATATATATATATATATATATATATATATATATATATATATATATATATACATAATAAATATATATATATGTTGCATAGTTTACTGTCAAATAATGCAAAGAGTACACGACACGTGTTTCGCCCTCATTTGGGCTCATCAGGCGTACACACTCTACTGCTCCCCTCTCCACACGCCGTGGCGCAGCATTAAGGGGCTTTGTCTCTGACGCTGACGTCCGAGGTTCGATCCCAGAGAGGGGAGCAGTAGAGTGTGTACGCCTGATGAGCCCAAATGAGGGCGAAACACGTGTTGTGTACTCTTTGCATTATTTGACAGTAAACTATGCAACATTCCATGATCTGCTTCTCGTAACTGAAGAGGGCACCGTGGTGGATGTTTGCCGAATGTCAGACCAACCACAAGTGTTACCTGGTAGGTAACCACCCACACAATTCAGATTGGGACTCAGACAACGAATGCAATGAATGTAATATAAATATATATATACACCACTAAAATACAGACCAGTGGTTATCCTAATAGGCGGACCATCATACAACTTGTCAAAAAGACTTTTCCGACTACTTAAACATTTAACTGACGACTCCGATTATTCCGTCAACAGTGCGGAGTCGGCATTACAGCGCTTGAAAGACGTATCCATCGCAGAGGACGAGATCATGGTCTCATTTGATGTTGTATCGCTATACACAATGATCCCGATCCAACTGGCCACAGAAACACTATTAATGAAACTGGATAGTGACACCACCATAGAGACAAGAACCAAACTGTCCATCAAAGACATAATGCACCTAATATCACTTTGCCAAAAAACTCACTTTCATTTCAACGGCAAGTATTACACACAGAAAGAAGGCATGCCAATGGGATCACCATTATCTGGACTCCTAGCTGAACTGGTAATGCAACGATTTGAAAGCATAGCTTCATCCCAGATTACACCCAAAATTTGGATACGCTATGTAGACGACACATTCGTCATATTAAGAAAGAACCAGCTGAATGAGTTCTACAATCATATTAACACAATATTCCCTGCAATCCAGTTCACAATGGAAAAAGAAATCCACCGACACATCAGCTTCCTGGACATTTACATCAAAAGAAATAGTGACGCCACCCTGACCACAAGTGTTTACCGCAAACAATGCTACGCAGACAAGATTCTACACTTCGCCAGCAACCACCCGGTATCTCATAAACGGAGCTGCGTGAAAACCCTATTTAAATGAGTCCACACTCATTGTAATACCAAGGAAACAAAAATTAATGAGAGACGCTATCTCTTCCAACTTTTCACCTCAAACGGATACTCAAAAACATTCATTAATCGGAGTCTACACAGCAGACGCCAAAGGAATCAGCATACAATCGACTTAAATCAGAACCCCCACCCCACCTGTCATTCACTCCCGTATCACCATAATGTGTCAGAAGGCACTGCACGCACCCTGACCAAGTGGGACATCAGAATAGCACATAAACCCACGAACAATCTGCGCATGGTCCTGTTTAATGCTAAAAACAAGAAATCGACAGCCGAAACACGAAACGCAGTTTATAGTATTCCATGCAATTCTTGCTCAGCGGTATACATAGGACAAACGTCAAAAAGAATCTCAGCACGTGTACAGGAACATCGCAACGCCGTCAGAAGAAAGGACGCACTATCTTTGATATATGCACATACTAAATCGACAGGACACACATTCAGCTGGGACAATGTAAAAGTAAAATTTAAGGCCAGTACTAAAAGTGCAAGAGAGTTGGCCGAGTCTTGGCTATCAGATGAAAACGTCATCAACAGACACTTGGACATAAATCCAGCATATGCCAACTTAAGAAGGACATGTACACAATAATTAAACTATACAACCCCCCCCCCCCCCCCCCCTTGATCATACTGACATAGTTAAATCCACCTACCCCCCCCCACTGAATGTGTTGCTGTATATTGCCTTTGATTCTTGTAAGTCTAAGCATTATCCTCTGATGAAGACCCCTGATAGTTTTTTTTATTCCTGAGCTTTCAACCCCTATTTTATGATACGTGATTCATTTTTTTTCTCCCTTCGTGGATCTCCAGCTGCAAATATTATAATTATATATAAAAACAGTATATACACATTAATAACTTATATTGGTTGATTTACATTGGTTTAGATATATATGTTTAAATAGATCAGTTTAGATATATACATTCTTTCAGATATATATATATATATTGGAAACAGTGAAGGAGGGATGAGTAGTAATTGGGCATTAAAAATGTAGTATGATGCTGGGAAAATTGCATCACAAACGACAGACTATGTAAAAAGTGATGTAATTTGTTTTTGAAATTCTTAGTAATAGAGTTAAAAAAGTGCAGAAACTTTTTGAATGTCCCTCATATATTATATATATATATATTTTTTTTTTTATTGTGGCGAGCGGCTGGGGGCGGTACCCAGCCGGGACGCCCAGAAGAGGGATTATGCCTCCTCCGGACCACGAGGGGGCAGCAGCCCTGGTTGGTATGGGGACCACGGGAACAGAGCATGGAAGCTCAACCCTATAGGAGCCCGTGGTCACCGCCAGGGGGCACCCAAATGCCTGAAGAGCCCTGGACGTCAGCACTTCCGCCACACCCAGAGGTGCTGGCAGAAGGACTACCAGGGACACCAGGAGTGCTTCCTGGTGTGGCGGAAGTGCCGGCAGAAGTTCATCGGGAGGCACCTGGAGCACATCTGGGTGAGCATAAAAGGGGCCGCCTCCCTCCATTCGATAGCTGGAGTCGGGTGGAAGAGGACAGAGCTCAGAGGAGAGGAGTGGAGGTGGTCAGGAGAAGAGGCATTAGAGAGAGAGGCCTGGACTGAGGGTGTTTGGTGCAGGGGCACTGAATTATGTGTAGAATTGTAAATATTGAATAAACGTGTGCTTGGATGCAAACCATTGCTGTCTGCCTGTCTATGTCTCGGCTGCTTTCCACAATATATATATATTTATAGGTATATATTTACTGTATATATCAGTTTGAATAGAATGGTTTGGAGTTATGCACAGACATAGTTTAGCATCTCAGTGTGCTTTATTGCTTCAACATTGTTGTCATTATAGTTCTTATTTTATACAAGAATCATATACCTGTTGAGCGTGTTTTATTTTGCAAGCCATCTTGGTTGAGGGTCCTCAAATCCAAAGCAATTTTCTGTCATTATTTTCTTTCATTTAGATTCTCACCTCCTTGTCCTGCTCCGTCCATGAGTTGTCAGAAAGCATTGATTGCAGCCACTATAAGTCCCTTTTTTATTCCACAAAACTTGATTTTATCATTGACCCAAAGCCACATGCTACCCATCTAGAAACTTCTTTTTTTCCTTGTTCTCTTTCCTTGTCTTACCTGCCCATATGCCTTTTCTCCACAATCTTTGATCTGGCCTGTTATTTGCTACCATCCAGGAACGTAAAAAAAAAATAAAATAAAATGAATATAAGCTGGGCAGCACAGTAGCGTAGTGGGTAGCGCTGCTGCCTCACAGTTAGGTGACCCAGGTTCGCTTCCCGGGTCCTCCTTGCATGGAGTTTGCATGTTCTCTCTGTGTCTGCATGGGTTTCCTCTGGGTACTCCAGTTTCCTCCCACAATCTAAAGACATGCAGGTTAGGTGCATTGGTGACCCTAAATTGTCCTAGTGTGTACTTGGTGTGTGTGTGTGTGCACATGCCCTGCGGTGGGCTGGCGGCCTGTCCGGGGTTTGTTTCCTGCCTTGCACCCTGTCTTGGCTGGGATTGGCTCCAGCAGACCCCCGTGACCCTGTAGTTAGGGCATAACGGGTTGGATAATGAATGGATGAATATAAGCCTTTAATTTTAACATTGTAACGTTTTAAAATCAATATTTTAATAACATTCATAATAAAACAAACTATTTTCATCTATTTACAATTATAACAGGTGCGTTTCTATTCTCATTTCGTATCTCGGTTTTTTTGGGAAGTCAAATTTTGCCAATGATAAGATTATTTTGCATGTTAATTTACAACAGTATAATTTTGTTTTCTTGCTCTCTTGTGTCTTCTTTCCACATTTTGGTGGTTTTGTACCCATTATAGATTTTTTGATTTAAGCAAAAGCACAGTCAGCAGAGTAAAGCAAGCCTTCTGTCTTGTTTTAGGCTTTCATTTTGTTTTTCCCTCAGGCCAGTGTTAAGGTCTATCAATTTCTTCTTCCACCATGTGCTATATTCTTAGTATCTCCCTGTCACAAATTAAATAAAGCAGTCTGACATATAAATATTCCATATTTTATATGCCTGCTGGTTATGGCAGCAATATTCCATACATTGTATTATGTAAACTTAAAATAGATTTACAGAACTTAAAAGACATACTTTTCTTTCAGTTAAAACAGGTGTTTAAATGGTAACAGGCAGGTCAACCATCAGCATTTGCTAACACTTTACAATCAGATTTGATGTAATCTTATGTTTTAGATTGTATTGGTGCTATTCCACGGTGAGAGGCAAAGCACTGATTGGAACTTGAACTGAAATTTCACACTTGATTCCCTGTACAGTTGAAATAATCTAATTGGAACGCTGGTAACACAGTGTTCGCAGTGCACGTGGTTTTAATTTGGCCACAGATATTTGTTAATTTGATGAAGTGCACATTTAGTGCATTAGTTTGGCATATTATTCTAATAGTTGTGAATGTTTAACTGATATCAGTCTATTTATTTTAGAAATATTTTACTTAGCATTAAGGGACTACCACAGTTTAACATGTTACTTTCATAGACATTAATACAGTTCTGATACATATAATTTCTAAATCTCTTTTATGCCAAGATATGCAAGTATAATGCATATACAGTATACAAATTAAAAAGTATTCACCCCTTTCATATTTTATTGTTATACAATTTTTAATGATTATGGATTAAATTTGGCATTTTTTGACATTGACCAAGAGAAAATAATTCAGGTGAGCATCGGTAAGGCTTTGCGTCCTAGGAACTAAGTTACCCAAACTATGATTGATAGATAGATACTTTATTAATCCCAAGGGGAAATTCACATACTCCAGCAGCAGCATACTGATAAAAATAATATTAAATTAAAGAGTGATAAAAATGCAGGTAAAAACAGACAATAACTTTGTATAATGTTAACATTTACCCCCCCCCTCCACCCGGGTGGAATTGAAGAGTCGCATAGTGTGTGGGAGGAACGATCTCCTCAGTCTGTCAGTGGAGCAGGTATTTATAGGTATGCACCCTCTGCACACAGTCACCTCTGATGATCACGGGGTCCATGAGGGGCCTGGACCTCCTAAAATCCTCCACCAGCTCCTTGGTTTTGCTGGTGTTCAGTTGTAGGTGGTTTGAGTCACACAATTTAACAAAGTCCTTGATTAGGTTCCTATACTCCTCCTCCTGCCCACTCCTGATGCAGCCCACGATAGCAGTGTCATCAGTGAACTTTTGCATGTGGCAGGACTCCGAGTAATATTGGAAGTCGAATGTATACAGACTGAACAGGACCGGAGAAAGTACAGTCCCCTGTGGTGCTCCTGTGTTGCTGACCACAACGTCAGACCTGCAGTTCCCGAGACGCACATACTGAGGTCTGTCTGTAAGATAGTCCACGATCCATGCCACCAGGTATGAATCTACTCCCATCTCTGTCAGCTTGTCCCTAAGGAGCAGAGGTTGGATGGTGTTGAAGGCGCTAGAGAAGTCCAGAAACAGAATTCTTACTGCACCACTGCCTCTGTCCAAGTGGGGGAGGGATCAGTGTAGCATGTAGATGATGGCATCCTCCGCTCCCACCTTCTCCTGGTATGCAAACTGCAGAGGGCCGAGGGCATGGCAGACCTGTGGCCTCATGTGGTGAAGCAGCAGCCGCTCCATGTTCTTCATCACATATGACGTCAGAGCGACAGGCCGGAAGTCATTCATCTCACTTGGACGTGATACCTTTGGGACTGGGGTGATGCAAGATGCAGTGGCGGCTCGTGTATAGGCACTGTGGAACTGCAGCACCCCCTATTTCCACTTGATATTATCGATAACATTTAATATAATGAGTCCTTTTTTCTTTAAATCTTTCTTTATACTTGTACAATATATAATACTTAAGCTTAATGTCAGTAGCCATCCCCCAGTTTATGAAAAAGATACAAAAATCTTTGTATGGAATTGTGAGCTTCACAGTTCCAGCGGCGTGGTGTTTGGCTGTTGTGCGCATGCGCACATAGGAAGCTGCACGCGAGGCTGCGAGGGAGAGAGAGCACTGTCGCTCCCGCAGTGCCGACCCTGGCATGCTGGTGGAAGGTAGTGTTTTTTTTTTTACTCCGCGTGTGTTGTGCTTAAAAACCATGTACCATATTCTTGAATGTGATAAAGTGTAGAAATAAATTATTATCCTGCTTCCAGCTATTCTATTTGATTCATTTTTTTTTTCGGTTTCTGAATAAATTTTTTTTAATACGTTTGCTTCCTTTTACACAATTTTAAAACAAAGGCTAAAAATTTTCTGGAGCAGCACCCCCACTAATTTTAGCTACGAGCCGCCACTGGCAAGATGTTTTCCAAAGCCTTGGGACTCTCCCCTGTTCCAGGCTCAGGTTAAAGATGCGCTGTAGAGGACTCCCCAGCTCCAACGCACAGGCCTTCAGCAGTCGTGGCGATACTCCATCTGGACCCACTGCTTTGCTGGCACGAAGTCTCCTCAGCTCTCTGCTTACCTGGGCTGCTGTAACTATGGGTGGGGGTAAACTCTTTCCTATGCTGGTGTCAGCAGAAGGATGGGTGGAGGGTGCACTACTCCGAGGTGAGAGTGAGAGTGGGTCAGGGTGGTCAAACCTGTTAAGGAAGTTGTTCATCTGGTTTGCTCTCTCCATGTCCCTCTCGATGGTGGCACTCCGCTTCGAGCTGCAGCCAGTGATGATCTTCATCCCATCCCACACTTCCTTCATGCTGTTATTCTGCAACTTCTGCTCCAGCTTTCTTCTGTACTGCTCCTTCGCTGCCCTGAGCTGGACTCGGAGTTCCTTCTGCACGCGCTTGAGCTCATGCTGATCACCGCCTTTAAAAGCCCTTTTCTTCTGGTTCAAAAGGTTAAAGTCTCCAGCAATTAGCACAAGCGCCTCAGGGTGCTGCGTTTGCAGTTTAGCAACATCAGAATGGATGATGTCACCCTCTATCTCCACGTCCGCCCAAGGAGGGATGTAAACAATAATAACAATGACGTGTCCAAACTCTCTGGGCAAGTAATAGGGACGCAAACTTACGGCCAACAGTTCAATGTCCTTGCAGCAAGTGGAGATTTTAACGTTTACATGTCCAGAGTTGCACCATCTTTTATTCACATTGTAGAAGGGTACAGCCCGGACACAGACAGGCAGACACGTTGCAGTCCATCACCCCACGTTTATTTACACTATTATTATACATAAGTCACTAAGTGCACCGCCACCAACAAACCCCAACAGTCTCCCAAAGTCCTGGCTTCTCCTCCAAGCCGTCTCTTCACTACACACACACACTCAGGGCCTCTCCTTGCCGCCTCCTCTGACCTCGTCCACCTCCTCACCCGACTCCCGCCTTGATTGCAGGGCGGCGGCTCCTTAAATAGGCGGCTGATTGAGGGCCGCACCCGGCCACCTGCCACAACATATAGAGCGAGTCCGCCTCCTTTCCGCTTTCCGCAGGTATTTGCGTCTCTGTCCGCTCTAACTGTGCCAAACCCGGGAAGCTCCACGTTAGCTATAACATCCATCCATCCATCCATCCATTTTCCAACCCGCTGAATCCGAACACAGGGTCACGGGGGTCTGCTGGAGCCAATCCCAGCCAACACAGGGCACAAGGCAGGGAACCAATCCCGGGCAGGGCGCCAACCCACCGCAGGACACACACAAACACACCCACACACCAAGCACACACTAGGGCCAATTTAGAATCGCCAATAGCTATAACATTTTAGTAATTATTCACCGCTCTGATGCTGACCTTTCTGATCATAAAATAGGCAGTTGTCGAGAGGAATTCATAATTAATTGCAGAATTACGGTATTTAAGGGTTCCTCTAGAGTGCCTCTTTCTCTTGCACAATTTGACTCAAAACCTAATCAGCACATCGCTATCTCATAACAGGCTTAATTTTTAAGTTAGGTATTTTTCTGTCCAGCTGTTTTAGCTCTAGATCATCCTCAAGAAACTGTGACACACACCCATCATCGAGATAGCGATGTTTTCAGTATCAGGGGACTCTAAAATGTTGAAAACCAATAAAATAAATCCAAAGTGTTCAAATAAATAGTGCAGTGCAATCAAAAGTCAATAAATAAATAATCCATTAAAAACAAGTGGTCCAAAGTGGAGGTTAAAATAATACCAATGAATAATTACATTTAAAAAATTAGGTTAAAAGCAAGGACAGGAAGCAGTCTTTTAAAAACAAAACCCGGTGCCTTCTTTAGCTGGTGAGCAGCTCCCCTGCTTCTCCCATCCTGGCCCTGCAAGAGAGGAATCACCCTACCTGCAGATGACCTTCTCCTTTTACTGGTCTGGTAGCTTCCCAATCCCTGGCTTCATTCAGCTCCTCCAGACCGAGACTCAAGTTCCCCAGCAACCAGGGCGCTCACGCTGGGGCTTCAACCTCCCAAGCCTCCGACTCCCGCTGCCTTCCGCGGCGAGCCAACCACCTTCTGGTAACTCCTGCTCCTCTGAAGCGCTCAGCAGGAGCAACCACTTCTTTCTGTTCCCGAGTGTTGGCCAAGCACTCTACTAAGGGACTCTTTTTCCTGTCATTAATACAGGGAGCCTGCTCTTGCTCACTCACTCACGCTTCGGCTCCTTCACTTCCTGCCTTCTTTTCCTTTAACCTCCGTTCTTTTCTTTCAGTTTCTTTTTTTTCTTCCACTCTGCACTCACACTTCCTATTTATAATGGGGACGTGGCACAGGTGCGGCAATTAGCAGCCCCCAGCATCAATCACAGACATGGGCGATCACACACCTGTGCACTTCAGTGTGGAACCACCCAAGCCCGCATTGCACCCGGGAACCGCTCCAGCGACACTACCACACCCCCTCTTTAAGCTGTGAGTGCAGTGATTATTTATTTAAAAGTGGCCTTTCCTTCTGAGCAACGGACCCGCTATATCGCATCCTCCCCCATAGACGATAGGTTATGGTGGGGGAGGGTACAAAGCAAAAAACTCTTTATTGTCAAAGTGAAAACATATCTCCGCAAAGTGGTCTAAATTATTTATAAATATAAAACTAAGTAACTGATCACATAAGTATTCACCCCCTTTAATATGACATATCTACATAATCACTGGTGCTGTCAGTTAGTTTTAGGAGTCACAGAATTTGTTCAATGGAGATCACCTGTCTGAAGTCAATTGGTCTCCATTGATTGTTATATAAATATACCCGTATGTGGAAACTCCAGTCTGTGGGGAGTCAGTATTACGGCCCACCCTACACAATGAAGAAAAACAAACACTCCAGGCAACCAAGTGGAAATGTGACAGAAAAGCATGGAGGGATTGGATACAAGAAAATATCCATGTTACTGAATATCCCTTTCAGTCCAATTAAATCTATCATTAAGAAACTGAAAATGTATGGTACAACTACAAATCTCCCTAGAGCCGGCTGTCTACAAAAATACTGAGTAATTGTGCAAGAAGTCAAAAACTCAGGTTGGACACCAAGAGGCCTATGACAACTCTGCCTCTCAGAGACCTATCAGAACACTGAAGGATTTAACAGCTACAGTGGATAAAACTTCAGAGACTATGCATACACCAATCACTTTATGGGTGCTTTGTCAGTTACAGCTGTATGGGAGAGTAGCAATTGCACTATTAAAAAAAATGGACACAACATCTCGGCAAGAGTTTAATATGCACATGGGAGACTATAAAGTCAGATGGAGGTTTCGATGGTCTAATGAGATCAAAATTGATCTGTTTGTCTATCAGTGTAAGCATCATATGTGTCATAAGCTAAATACTACATATTTTCAAAAAAACACCATCTCCACCATGAAGCATATTGGTGGCAGCATTATGCTGTGAGGATGCTTCTCTGCAGCAGGCCCTGGAAAGCTTGTGAGGGCTGAGGGTAAAATGAACGCAGCAATATAGAGCGACATCCTGGAGGAAAACTTGATGCATTCTACAAGAAGTCTGCATCTTGGTAGAAGGATTTCTAGTAAGACAATGACCCCAAACATAAAGCCAAAGCTACATAGGAATGGCTTGAAAACAACAATGTGAATGTCATGGAGTGACCAAGTCAGACTTCAGATCTTAATCCAAGTGAGAATTTGTGGCTGGACTTGATTAGACTGTTCACTCACAATCCCTGTGCAAACTGACAGAGCTTAAGCAGTTTTGCAAAACAGAATGGGAAAAAGTGTGCAAAGATGATAGAGACCTGTCAAAGCCGTCATGACTGCCAAAGGTTCACCTACTAAATAGTGACTGGAAGACTGTGAATACTTGTGTGATCAATTATTTTGTGGTTTATTTTTCTTGGTTTAGATTACAAATAACACCATATCACAGTGATAACCTGCTGCCTCGCATTAAGGAGACCGGGGTTCACGTCCTGGGTGCTCCCTGTGTGGACTTTGCATGTTCTTCTTGTGTCTGCATGGATTTTCTCCAGGTGCTTTGGTTTCCTCCTACAGTTCAAAGAAATAGATGTTAGGTGGATTGGCGATACTAAATTGTGTTCCCCCTGCGATGGACTGGCGCCCTGGTCAGGGGTTGTCCCTGCCTTGTGCATTATGGTTACTGGAATAGGCTCCAGCCTACAACAACCCTATTCAGGATTAAGTGGGCTTAGAAAATAGTATGGTATGGAATGATATTAATTTATATCAATTTCTAGAGATTTGTTTCATAAGAGAGGTTTTTTCTGTTAATCAGTGTCAAATATGCCAAATTAAATCCATTGTGATTCAGTGTTTTGTAATAATAAAATATGAAAATTTCCAAGGGGGTTAATACAATTTACAGGCACTGAATATGAAAATTGATGAAAGCAAATCTCTTTGTCTTGTACAGACTTCAGATATTCTGAAAATTATAAAAAAGAAGCTTTTAAGTACAGTAAATTGAAGAAAGCACAACAAATAATCCACTATATGCAAATTACAAATAGAGTGCCTATTTACAACAGTAATGATAAGCATTACTTCAGATAAACTAATAAATAAACAATTGCTACAAAATTTATATAAGATAATTTGGTTTGCTGCTGTTACTTATTTTCTGAAATAATACACACTGTTTAAAATGCATATTTGGTATTACAGGTATTTTAATCATTTAAAATGGCCTTAATGATTCTGTGCTACATAAATAAACACAGTTCCTTTTAAATCAGTCTCAATGTATTTTCTTTTGGCCTGAAGTGTATTTGAAATGCAGGTAGAGCAACATTAGGCAGGTAGTTGTCAAGCCTGTCTAATGTGATGGATGCACCCAATAATTTCTGAGTAGTAGGTCAAAAGTGGGTTGATTTTCAGACAGCCAAACTTGCATGTCATTTTCCACATGCTGCTGGTGTCTTTTGTAATTTCATCTTCAATGCTGACAGGATGAAAAAGACCAAATTGTGTAAGAAAACAAAAAAAATCATCAAAGCAGAAGAGATATATATTGTATTATAAGAAGTAAAATGTCACATTGAAATTTCACTGTTCATATGGTACTGAGTAGATAGATAGATAGATAGATAGATAGATAGATAGATAGATAGATAGATAGATAGATAGATAGATAGATAGATAGATAGATAGATAGATAGATAGATAGATAGATACTTTATTAATCCCAAGGGGATTAAGAACATCAGTTGTGTTTTAAAATCTGCTCATTTATCAGACAAAAACATAAAAAAAAAATGATGAGGGGTTTGACTGAGGAATCCCAGTACAGGAATAAATAGAGTTGAGAAACCGGTGGATGGGAGGGATGTATCCATCCATCCATCCTCTTCCGCTTATCCAAGGTCGGGTCACGGGGGCAGCAGCTTGAGCAGAGATACCCAGACTTCCCTCCACCCGGCCACTCCTCTTACCTTGTCACGGCCGACCCCTTACCCAGCCGGCAGCTACACCTCCAAGACCTGTGGCCTGGATACCTCTTACCTCTTACCCCTTACCCAGCCGGCAGCTACACCTCCAAGACCTGTGGCCTGGATACCTCTTACCTCTTACCCCTTACCCAGCCGGCAGCTACACCTCCAAGACCTGTGGCCTGGATACCTCTTACCTCTTACCCCTTACCCAGCCGGCAGCTACACCTCCAAGACCTGTGGCCTGGATACCTCTTACCTCTTACCCCTTACCCAGCCGGCAGCTACACCTCCAAGACCTGTGGCCTGGATACCTCTTACCTCTTACCCCTTACCCAGCCGGCAGCTACACCTCCAAGACCTGTGGCCTGGATACCTCTTACCTCTTACCCCTTACCCAGCCGGCAGCTACACCTCCAAGACCTGTGGCCTGGATACCTCTTACCTCTTACCCCTTACCCAGCCGGCAGCTACACCTCCAAGACCCGTGGCCTGGATACCCCTTACCTCTTACCCCTTACCCAGCCGGCAGCTACACCTCCAAGACCTGTGGCCTGGATACCTCTTACCTCTTACCTCTTACCTCTTACCTCTTACCTCTTACCCCTTACCTCTTACCTCTTACCCCTTACCCAGCCGGCAGCTACACCTCCAAGACCTGTGGCCTGGATACCTCTTACCTCTTACCCCTTACCCAGCCGGCAGCTACACCTCCAAGACCTGTGGCCTGGATACCTCTTACCTCTTACCTCTTACCTCTTACCTCTTACCTCTTACCCCTTACCTCTTACCTCTTACCCCTTACCCAGCCGGCAGCTACACCTCCAAGACCTGTGGCCTGGATACCTCTTACCTCTTACCCCTTACCCAGCCGGCAGCTACACCTCCAAGACCTGTGGCCTGGATACCTCTTACCTCTTACCCCTTACCCAGCCGGCAGCTACACCTCCAAGACCTGTGGCCTGGATACCTCTTACCTCTTACCCCTTACCCAGCCGGCAGCTACACCTCCAAGACCTGTGGCCTGGATACCTCTTACCTCTTACCTCTTACCTCTTACCTCTTACCTCTTACCTCTTACCTCTTACCTCTTACCTCTTACCTCTTACCTCTTACCTCTTACCCTACCTCTTACCTCTTACCTCTTACCTCTTACCTCTTACCTCTTACCTCTTACCTCTTACCTCTTACTTACCTCTTACCTCTTACCTCTTACCTCTTACCTCTTACCTCTTACCTCTTACCTCTTACCTCTTACCTCTTACCTCTTACCTCTTACCTCTTACCTCTTACCTCTTACCTCTTACCTCTTACCTCTTACCTCTTACCTCTTACCTCTTACCTCTTACCTCTTACCTCTTACCTCTTACCTCTTACCTCTTACCTCTTACCTCTTACCTCTTACCTCTTACCTCTTACCTCTTACCTCTTACCTCTTACCTCTTACCTCTTACCTCTTACCTCTTACCTCTTACCTCTTACCTCTTACCTCTTACCTCTTACCTCTTACCTCTTACCTCTTACCTCTTACCTCTTACCTCTTACCTCTTACCTCTTACCTCTTACCTCTTACCTCTTACCTCTTACCTCTTACCTCTTACCTCTTACCTCTTACCTCTTACCTCTTACCTCTTACCTCTTACCTCTTACCTCTTACCTCTTACCTCTTACCTCTTACCTCTTACCTCTTACCTCTTACCTCTTACCTCTTACCTCTTACCTCTTACCTCTTACCTCTTACCTCTTACCTCTTACCTCTTACCTCTTACCTCTTACCTCTTACCTCTTACCTCTTACCTCTTACCTCTTACCTCTTACCTCTTACCTCTTACCTCTTACCTCTTACCTCTTACCTCTTACCTCTTACCTCTTACCTCTTACCTCTTACCTCTTACCTCTTACCTCTTACCTCTTACCTCTTACCTCTTACCTCTTACCTCTTACCTCTTACCTCTTACCTCTTACCTCTTACCTCTTACCTCTTACCTCTTACCTCTTACCTCTTACCTCTTACCTCTTACCTCTTACCTCTTACCTCTTACCTCTTACCTCTTACCTCTTACCTCTTACCTCTTACCTCTTACCTCTTACCTCTTACCTCTTACCTCTTACCTCTTACCTCTTACCTCTTACCTCTTACCTCTTACCTCTTACCTCTTACCTCTTACCTCTTACCTCTTACCTCTTACCTCTTACCTCTTACCTCTTACCTCTTACCTCTTACCTCTTACCTCTTACCTCTTTCCTCTTACCTCTTACCTCTTACCTCTTACCTCTTACCTCTTACCTCTTACCTCTTACCTCTTACCTCTTACCTCTTACCTCTTACCTCTTACCTCTTACCTCTTACCTCTTACCTCTTACCTCTTACCTCTTACCTCTTACCTCTTACCTCTTACCTCTTACCTCTTACCTCTTACCTCTTACCTCTTACCTCTTACCTCTTACCTCTTACCACCTTACCTCTTACCTCTTACCTCTTACCTCTTACCTCTTACCTCTTACCTCTTACCTCTTACCTCTTACCTCTTACCTCTTACCTCTTACCTCTTATACCTCTTACCTCTTACCTCTTACCTCTTACCTCTTCCTCTTACCTCTTACCTCTTACCTCTTACCTCTTACCTCTTACCTCTTACCTCTTACCTCTTACCTCTTACCTCTTACCTCTTACCTCTTACCTCTTACCTCTTACCTCTTACCTCTTACCTCTTACCTCTTACCTCTTACCTCTTACCTCTTCTCTCTTACCTCATACCTCTTACCTCTTACCTCTTACCTCTTACCTCTTACCTCTTACCTCTTACCTCTTACCTCTTACCTCTTACCTCTTACCTCTTACCTCTTACCTCTTACCTCTTACCTCTTACCTCTTACCTCTTACCTCTTACCTCTTACCTCTTACCTCTTACCTCTTACCTCTTACCTCTTACCTCTTACCTCTTACCTCTTACCTCTTACCTCTTACCTCTTACCTCTTACCTCTTACCTCTTACCTCTTACCTCTTACCTCTTACCTCTTACCTCTTACCTCTTACCTCTTACCTCTTACCTCTTACCTCTTACCTCTTACCTCTTACCTCTTACCTCTTACCTCTTACCTCTTACCTCTTACCTCTTACCTCTTACCTCTTACCTCTTACCTCTTACCTCTTACCTCTTACCTCTTACCTCTTACCTCTTACCTCTTACCTCTTACCTCTTACCTCTTACCTCTTACCTCTTACCTCTTACCTCTTACCTCTTACCTCTTACCTCTTACCTCTTACCTCTTACCTCTTACCTCTTACCTCTTACCTCTTACCTCTTACCTCTTACCTCTTACCTCTTACCTCTTACCTCTTACCTCTTACCTCTTACCTCTTACCTCTTACCTCTTACCTCTTACCTCTTACCTCTTACCTCTTACCTCTTACCTCTTACCTCTTACCTCTTACCTCTTACCTCTTACCTCTTACCTCTTACCTCTTACCTCTTACCTCTTACCTCTTACCTCTTACCTCTTACCTCTTACCTCTTACCTCTTACCTCTTACCTCTTACCTCTTACCTCTTACCTCTTACCTCTTACCTCTTACCTCTTACCTCTTACCTCTTACCTCTTACCTCTTACCTCTTACCTCTTACCTCTTACCTCTTACCTCTTACCTCTTACCTCTTACCTCTTACCTCTTACCTCTTACCTCTTACCTCTTACCTCTTACCTCTTACCTCTTACCTCTTACCTCTTACCTCTTACCTCTTACCTCTTACCTCTTACCTCTTACCTCTTACCTCTTACCTCTTACCTCTTACCTCTTACCTCTTACCTCTTACCTCTTACCTCTTACCTCTTACCTCTTACCTCTTACCTCTTACCTCTTACCTCTTACCTCTTACCTCTTACCTCTTACCTCTTACCTCTTACCTCTTACCTCTTACCTCTTACCTCTTACCTCTTACCTCTTACCTCTTACCTCTTACCTCTTACCTCTTACCTCTTACCTCTTACCTCTTACCTCTTACCTCTTACCTCTTACCTCTTACCTCTTACCTCTTACCTCTTACCTCTTACCTCTTACCTCTTACCTCTTACCTCTTACCTCTTACCTCTTACCTCTTACCTCTTACCTCTTACCTCTTACCTCTTACCTCTTACCTCTTACCTCTTACCTCTTACCTCTTACCTCTTACCTCTTACCTCTTACCTCTTACCTCTTACCTCTTACCTCTTACCTCTTACCTCTTACCTCTTACCTCTTACCTCTTACCTCTTACCTCTTACCTCTTACCTCTTACCTCTTACCTCTTACCTCTTACCTCTTACCTCTTACCTCTTACCTCTTACCTCTTACCTCTTACCTCTTACCTCTTACCTCTTACCTCTTACCTCTTACCTCTTACCTCTTACCTCTTACCTCTTACCTCTTACCTCTTACCTCTTACCTCTTACCTCTTACCTCTTACCTCTTACCTCTTACCTCTTACCTCTTACCTCTTACCTCTTACCTCTTACCTCTTACCTCTTACCTCTTACCTCTTACCTCTTACCTCTTACCTCTTACCTCTTACCTCTTACCTCTTACCTCTTACCTCTTACCTCTTACCTCTTACCTCTTACCTCTTACCTCTTACCTCTTACCTCTTACCTCTTACCTCTTACCTCTTACCTCTTACCTCTTACCTCTTACCTCTTACCTCTTACCTCTTACCTCTTACCTCTTACCTCTTACCTCTTACCTCTTACCTCTTACCTCTTACCTCTTACCTCTTACCTCTTACCTCTTACCTCTTACCTCTTACCTCTTACCTCTTACCTCTTACCTCTTACCTCTTACCTCTTACCTCTTACCTCTTACCTCTTACCTCTTACCTCTTACCTCTTACCTCTTACCTCTTACCTCTTACCTCTTACCTCTTACCTCTTACCTCTTACCTCTTACCTCTTACCTCTTACCTCTTACCTCTTCCTCTTACCTCTTACCTCTTACCTCTTACCTCTTACCTCTTACCTCTTACCTCTTACCTCTTACCTCTTACCTCTTACCTCTTACCTCTTACCTCTTACCTCTTACCTCTTACCTCTTACCTCTTACCTCTTACCTCTTACCTCTTACCTCTTACCTCTTACCTCTTACCTCTTACCTCTTACCTCTTACCTCTTACCTCTTACCTCCTTACCTCTTACCTCTTACCTCTTACCTCTTACCTCTTACCTCTTACCTCTTGTCCTCCTCTTGTCCTCCTCTTGTCCTCCTCTTGTCCTCCTCTTGTCCTCCATGTGTCCTCCATGTGTCCTCCATGTGTCCTCCATGTGTCCTCCATGTCCTCATCCTGGATTTGAACCTGTACAATGAGATTACATGATTTATTGACAGTTGCACTTACCTCTACACCATCTGAGTTGGTGTTGCAAACCCAAATGATTTTTCAGTTTTTCTACAGATCACTCACTGTACTGTACTGTAAATACACTGTATTGTAATGGACACATTACATTTCACACAGTTCCATGTTTTTATAACCCAGGATCACACCCAAGCTTGATTACTTTCCAAATGTTAATAGATACCTCAAAATTTTACTTTGTCTCTTAGCATTCCTATTTTTTCCAAACAAACACCTTTTATATGTTTACTCTAGAATAACAGGCAATGCCTTTTAACAAATAACAGTACATTTACTATAGAAATTGATAGATACTTCAAAAACAAAATAGAATATGCATACATCATTCCCAGGACCTGAACCCACAATTTCTCCTTTATGGGCAGATATGCTAACCACTACACCACCACTTCTTGATATTTTTCAGAAAACATATCACACCTTTCTATTTCATCAGAGTTACACACTGGGCAAAATAAAATTATACCATAGTTTGTGAAGTTATTCCACATATGAGGTCCACTTCTACATTTATCTTCCACCTCAATCCCTTGATCTTCTTCAATCATACAGTATAATTTACAGTATCTACTGAGAAACACCTCCTGACCAGGTTTGGTGGTAGCATAGTGGATAGCATACATGCCTATCAACCGAGAAGCCTGAGTTCAATTCCCATTTATGACCTTAAATGTTTCCTCTAAGAAAAATTTTTAAAAATAAAATGATATATTTGTCAATATTGTATTCTGCTGCTCATTAGGTTTTCAATTATGCACACATTGCTACATATGCTTTACTTGTGTCAACAACAAAGTGATTCTAATTATTTCACTTAAGACTTACATATTCGACATTTATATCTAAACTCTTGCTATTCAAAGTGAGAGGCTAAACAACACAGACTCAATAACATCTCTCACACTTCAAAAAGAAGATGGTTGAAAAACAGATTGTTTTCCTTCTGCCACCTTAGACTTCCATTTCAAGTACAATAGGTGCCTACACTACAGATAAAGATAATTATTTCAAAAATATTAAAAAAAAACCTTACCATCTTTGACATGAATTGAACCTTTTGCTTTTCATTTAATGGCCAGATTTCCTAACCACTACACCTCAGTTTCTGAAGTTATTCCACATGAGATCCACTTCTACATTTACCTTCCACCTCGATCTCTTAATCTTTCTACCAATCATACAGTACAATGTAGAGTATCAACTGAGAAAGACCTACTGACCAGCTTTGGAGGTAGCATAGTGGATAGCATACATGTCCATCAACCAAGAGACCCCAGTTCAATTCCCATTTATGACCTTAAATATTTTCTCTAAGGAAAATACACAAAACAATTTTGTATAGTTCTCAATATTGTTCGCTACTGCTCGTCAGGTTTTCAATGATGCACACTTTGCTGCATATGCTTTACTTGAGTCAACAACAAAGTCATTCTAATTATTTCACCTTAGTCTTAAATATTCGACATTTATATCTAAGCTCTTGCGATTCAAAGTGGCAGTCAAAGTGGTTGTCTAACACAACTATGGAGTGAGTCTCTTGTCTCTGCTTACCCTCCTCTGCTCTTCCAGGCCTGAAGGATTGACTCCTCCTGGACTTGAACCTGTGGGATGAGATTGCATGAATCACTGAGAATCAACAACCACTTCCCTCTACACCACCTATCCTGAACACCATGATTTTTCACTATTTCTCCATATCTATTAAGTATGTTTAATGTCATTTGAAGAGAAGCACACCACACATCAAAGCACACAGTTTTCATGTCACATTTTGATAATAGTCCAGGATCACAGAGATTCTATTGAAAATCCAAGTGATACAAATGTAGTCTTTAGTTACCTAGCATCCAAAAGATTATAATGTTAAGATGAAACGTCATACCTGCTCCACAAATAACAATATGCAGTTCCTGAAGAACATGGCCTTACTCACTTATAATATAGACAATCATGAAAACTTCCTAAACAAAAACAAGTTTTAACATCATGGCTGGGAATGAACCCCATTACCACTACTTTAAGGGCAGGTATTCTACCCACTACACCATATCTAAATGCTGGTTTGGATTGGAATATTTCACACATTTTGATTTTTTGTCAAACAGAAAAGCCTCCATCTGCCCTCAGACAGACTGAAAGACATGTGAGTAAGAACTTAACACAAAAATGAGGTAAAGTGAACAATTAGCGTCCACCTCAGTCTCTTCTTGATCTTTTTTCAAATACCACAGTATCAACTGAGACAGTAACCCAGGCCAGGTATGGTAGTGTAGTGGGTAGGATACACGTCTCTCAACCAGGAAGTGTAAGTTCAATTCCCATCCACGACTGAATAATTTTTCGTAAATAGAAAATTACCTTTCATACACCATTCATTACTCCACGCCACTTCTTCTGGGATTTTCTATGACTGTAAAAATATTTAAGGACAGTCTAAGGTTCCTCAAGGATTTTCAAGAAATGGGAAGACCATGTACAATCCTACAGGGCTCTCAACATCAATGTGATTTGCTATGCATTTCATGTAACCAGAGCCATCTGTCTGAAAGTCATCTCTGCCAGTACCAGACCACACTTTCCTATTTTGGAATGAGATCTTCAGTTTTACAGGCAAATCTTCAATTACAAAATAGATCATATTTAGTGACAAAAAAAAGTTATATGTACTAATATAAAAATAATAATAAGCTTGAACGCATTTCATTATTGAGGTGTGCAATTGTCCCTCTTTCCCACTAGAACCACCACACAATTCTCCAGTACAATAACTGCTAAACCAACAGCAAGTGGCATCTGTTCTCTCTAATGGCCCATCATCGAGGCATTAACACAACTCATAACAATGTTTGCTTAAACCAGCCACACAATGCATTTTCAGGAATATATTCCATGAACAAGGTCTCCGGAAAAAAACTGCATATTCATTCAAAAAATGTTTTTCTAAATTTTACCAATGAACACTAAAGGTGAACATGCAGATTCCACCTCTTAAACTCAAATGTCATTTTTATTTTAATATTTATTGTTATGGTCTTAATGTATATGCTTTTTAAAGCGCTCAGAATGGACCTACCCATGCAAATGAAGGGATGGATAGGCCACATAAATAGCACCAATAACCAATAGTTTAGAAAGAAAACTGAGAAGGGGGCGGTGCTCCTGACAGGAATAAAGAGAAAGGATCATGATTGGCATGTACAGTGAGGTGTGAAATGGAAGGACAAAGTTCAGTGAAGCTCAAGGAAAACACAAAGCTCAAAGGTTAGTACTCACTGTAAAGCTCCAGTGATGGTGACAGGTGCTGTGGCTGTGAGTGTAGACATTTTTTCACTAGAAGCAAAAAAGGGAGGAAAAGAAAAGTAGACTCAGAAACAATCATACTTGTCTAAGGGTAAAAATAAAAAAACTAAATCTACAAGCATTTTATAAAGAAAAGTTCTTACTTACACAGCACTTCTGATACAACAGCACTACAACTAACACCCACTCTCTTATCAAACATCCCAGACAAAGCTACAAAATAGAGCTAGTTTACAAATAAGAAGTCTTATTCTATGAACGATTTTTACGAGTTTAACTCTGTATAATTATTTGTAACTTTGAGATAATACTCAAGAGATAGGTCTGTTTGAAGACCATACCATTTATATGTTCTTTGATTAGTGTAATGAAAATGCTTTATAGCTGTGCAACGTAAATGAACCCAACTTGTCAAAGAGGCTGCTCTGCTGAGACAAGTGAGTCTGCCATGCTGCACTAAACAAGACCACAAAGTGGCACCATTTCTTAAAGTAACAGAAGAACATTCATCTTTGGATTCGTGTTTAACAGCAGCTCATGACTATTCTTTATTTACGGAGCATTTCCCCTAACATATCTAATCATGGAATCCCAATAGGTTTATTTTCTCCAAGAATCCTGTTCACTTCTGTTAACTGAAGTTTTTCTCTATGCTGTTCATAGGTCAAGAGATCACACTTACTTAATATGAGGAGTGACCTCATATTACCATAACATCCATCCCTCCATTTATCCATCCATTACTCTTCCAAACCTAAGCTTCCTAACTTTTCCAAGGCAGGGTCACAGGGCAGCTGCAGCCTGTCGCACAAAGCAAACGGCACAAAGCAGGACAAGGTGCCTGTCCATCACAGGACAAATACGCACAAACCCAAACACAGAGTCAAACCTGATACAATATACAATACCATACATAAAACACTACATATATGTTTGTGCTCGAAACTTTAAGGGAGAGAAACCTCCACCCCAATTTAATGTAAGAATATCACGATGCTCTACACTCCAAGTGGGACCTCCTCATCTGTGCTAAATTAAGAAATCAACTTACAAACATCTTACTTCTCGCACAAAATCTGGTTCTAAAAACAATTGAGTTCAATTTTTACAAATTGTTATCATTTATTACCATTGTTTTTCACATTTGTCTGTCTGGTGTCTCCAATTATCTTCCAGGCTCCAATGACCATGACCGGACATGCCATCCAGATAGAGTGGGTATGAAAAGTGTGATATCATTGTGCCCATTATTCCTCAAAAGGAATCTCAAGAAAATTATTAGCTCCTGAAAATCTCAGAATGGCAGATTCACTCAGACTAATGTTTCTTTACTAAGCTGTTTTTGGAACCAAATCCTTCTTAAATACATCTCATATTGCATATTTAGTATGATATGTTTGTACTTATTCTGTTTGTTTGGCATCAGCAATGTGTTGCTTGTGCTCACTAGTGATGAGAGAACCTCGCTGAAATGTTTTTTTCTTAAGTTCTGTGAATTTAGGGAAATGTTCGGGAACTTTGCAGAATTCAGTCAAATGCATTGAAGTCAGTGGGCAAGAAGAAATTGAACTTGAGTGGATTATGAAGGTCCAATAGTCTTTTAAGAGTTTCTGAAGTCTACAGAAGTGTTTGTAAATCATTCTGGACTGTATAATGTGTCCAAAAATGTGATCTGAGTTGTGAGGCTGCAGTGCCAACTACTGCGCCACCAGGCACCCCTAAAGATAAAATTGATACAATTTAATTTCAGAAGAGGAAAAGCTCATGAGGACAGGAAGAATGATTTCCCTAAGTTATACCTTTGACAGATTTGTTAGCAGGTACTCACCTCTGTCAAACTCAAACATTCAGTTTGTTTGGTTTTCCCTTACAGACTTGCTCGCTCACTGCTGCTGCTACCAAATAGGCAAAACACTAAAGCAAGTGGACTCTTCACTCCTTCCTGGTTGATCAACTGAACAACAGCACCCTGGGTAATACTATTAAAGGGCTAGGCATACATATTCAACACGGCTCACATATATGTCTATACAAAACACACAACCTTTAAGACGCAAATGCACCGAGACATTTCCAATTTTCCTTCAATTGCATGTTTAGTGTTTACAAATTACTGCAAGTTTTCCAGTCATTTTTAGTGTACAATTAGGAAACTCGATTTAGTGTACAATTTTTACACTATATTTAAAATATATTTAGTGAACTATTAGGATACTTGAGGGGCTGTGTCATCCAACATAGCAACACTGGCTGCTAAAGCTCTGTTACATCACACTGGCGCATTAGAAGATGAAAGTGAGTCTAAGCAGGCCACACAATGAATTATCAGGAAATTACTCTGCAAACAAGGTCACCGGCGAACATGGCATATTTGCTGTGAGAAACACTTTGGCGAATTTGTCCGATCAACACCAGTGATCACAAACAGTAATACTAGTCACCCAAGCACTTGCACTGACCATTTATTATCACACAGACAACACAAAAAATTGCAGGTTTCATAACAAGGTGGCACATTTTACCTATGCAGGAAAAAAAAGATTTTTATTTTTTCCATTCTGTTGAGTTTAACTGCATAGCATACCTGGGTCTAGTGATGTCAGAGGAATGCATAAAATTTATCCCAAATTACCCCACCCACATACAAAACAAGCAATGACAGATTTTGAAATAAAAATCCTTCATGGGCAGGATTTGACCACATAGTTTTTCATTTAAGGGTGGATATACTAACCACTACACCACAAATTGGTGGTGAATTTCTGGCACAGATAAATTTTTACTATCTCTTGACAATCACATGGTGCCCTCCACCTGCCCCCAAAAAAGAATGAAAAGTGACTTTTACAACTTATATATATATATATATATAAGATAACTTTACATTATTACCTTCCATCTCAGTGTAATGCTGTTTGTTCTAATTATACAATATAATGTACAGTATTACATGAGAAAGAGGTGCTGACCAGTTTTAACGGTAGCATAGTGGATAGGATACATGTCTATGAACCAACACCTCTGAGTTCAATTCCCACAGATAACCAACAATGTTTTCTTTCCTTAAGTTAAACAAAATAAATAAAAAAAAAAACCTCATCCATATTTGTCAATCCTCCATGACATTCCTTTTTAGGTTTTCTGTATCTCATTTGATTATGCTTTGCTTTCCAGTCAAGGTTTAGTCAATTTCACAAACAAAATATGTTCTTCATTACCTCATTAAAGGCTTCACCAATCCACATGTATGTGTACACTCCTGATATTCACATTGAGAAGCCACAAAAACAAATTATCATCAACATCTCTCAAAGTTCAAAAAGCACAGTTGTTAATTCGGGGGCCAGGGTTCAGTTCTTGCATGTTACATGAATATTTGACAAACACAGTAGCTTTTCATTGTTCTTATTGAGACTGTAATAATGCAAGATTTTTCCCCAAATTCAAAAGAGAATACAATTTCACAACATGCTGCTCTTTTCTGGCCTTTCCTCTCATGCAGTCTTCCCTCTGGTCACTTCTACAACTGTACAGTCTGTCTCCTGTTGGATGACCCCATGCTCTGCCACCATCCATACCTTCTTCTTCATCTTTTGGGTGCTTCCGTTAGTGGTTGCAGCAGCGGGTCATCCTTTTTCATATCGTCCTGTCTTCTGCATCTTGCTCTGCATTTCCTCACTCAGCACATCCATAAATCTTCTCTTAGGCCTTCCTCTTTTCCTTTTGCCTGGCAGCTCAATCTTTAATGTCCTTCTCCCAATATACCCAGCATCTCTCCTCTGCATATGTCCACACCAACGCAATCTTGCCTCTCTGATTTTGTCTCCCAACCATCTAACCTGAGCTGACCCTTTAATGTCCTCATTTCTAATCTTGTCCATCCTTGTCATACCCAATGCAAATCTTAGCATCTTTAACTCTGCCACCTCCAGCTGTCTCATGTTTTTTAGTCAGTGCCACCGTCTCCAACCCATATAACATAGCTGGTCTCACCACCATCCTGTAGACCTTTCCTTTCACTCTTGCTGATACTCGTGTGTCACAAATCACTCCTGACACTCTTCTCCACCATTCCACTCTTCCTGTACTCTCTTCTTCACCTCTCTTCTACAATATCCATTACTCTGTACTGTTAATCCCAAGTATTTAAACTCATCCACTTTCACCAATTTTACTCCCTGCATCCTTACCATTCCACTGACCTCCCTCTCATTTACACACATGTATTCTGTCTTGTTCATACTGACCTTCATTCCTCTCCTCTCTAGAGCATATCTGCACCTCTCTAACGTCTCTTCAATCTGCTCCCTACTCTCGCTACAGATCACAATGTCATCAGCAAAACTTATAGTCCATGGGGACTCGTGTCTAATCTCTTCTGTCAACCTGTCCATCACCATTGTAAATAAGAAAGGGCTCAGAGCTGATCCCTGATGTAATCCCCCCTCCACGTTGAATGCATCCGTCACTCCTAACACAGACCTCACCACTGTCACACTTCCCTCATACATATCCTGTACAACTCTTACATACTTCTCTGCCATTCCCGACTTCCTCATACAATACCACAACTCCTCTCGAGGCACGCTGTCATATGCTTTCTCCAGGTCCACAAAGACGCACTCTTACCACTCTTACTTTTTGTTGTTTTTCTTTTCCTCCTCCTCCTCCTCCTCTTCCTCCTCCGTCATCTCCATTTCAGGAACATCCTCCTCCTGGATTTAAGTCTGTACAATGAGATTACATGATTTATTGACAGTTGCACTTACCTCTACACCATCTAAGTTGGTGTTGCAAACCCAAAAGATTTTTCAGTTTTCCTACAGATCACTCACTGTACTGTACTGTAAATACACTGTACTGTAAGTACACTGTACATCAATGGACACATTCCATTTCACACAGTTCCATTTTTTTTAAAACCCAGGATAACACCCAAACCTGATTACATTCCAAATGTTAATAGGTACCTCAATATTTTACTTTGTCTCTTGGCATTCCTATTTTTTCCAAACAAACACCTTTTCGATGTTCACACTAGAATAATAGGCAATGCCTGATAATAAATAACAGTACAAATTTACTATAGAAATTGATAGATACTTCAAAAACAAAATAGAATATGCATACATCATTCCCAGGAACTGAACCCACAATTTCTCCTTTAAGGACAGATATGCTAACCACTACACCACCACTTCTTGCTATTTTTTTTTGGAAAAAAAATATCACACCTTTCTGTTTCTTCAGAGTTACACACTGGGCAAAATAAAAATTATACCATAGATTGTAAAGTTATTCCACATATGAGGTCCACTTCTACATTTACCTTCCACCTCAATCCCTTGATCTTGTTCAAATCATACAGTATGATGTACAGTATCAACTGAGAAAGACCTCCTGACCAAGTTTGGTGGTAGCATAGTGGATAGCATACATGCCCATCAACCAAGAAGCCTGACTTCAATTCCCATTTATGATCTTAAAAGTTTCCTCTAAGAAAAATAAAATGATATTTTTATCAATATTGTATGCTACTGCTTGTTAGATTTACAATGATGCACAGTTTTCCACATATGCTTTACTTGTGTCAACAACAAAGTGATTCTAATTTTTTCATTTAAGACTTACATATTTGACATTTATATCTAAACTCTTGCTATTCAAAGTGAGAGGCTAAAAAACAGACTCAATAACATCTCTCACTCTTCAAAAAGAAGATGGTTGAAAAACAGATTGTTTTCCTACTTATACTTCATACTTGCTTTTCAAGTATAATATGTGCCTACAATACAGATAAAGAAGATTATTTCAAAAATATTTCAAAAAAACCCTTACTAACTTTGAAATGAATTGAACCTTTTGCTTTTCATTTAGTGGCCAGATTTCCTAACCACTACACCCCAGTTTCTGAAGTTATTCCACATGAGATCCACTTCTACATTGATCTTCCACCTCGATCTCTTAATCTTTCTACCAATCATACAGTACAATGTAGAGTATCAACTGAGAAAGATCTACTGACCAGCTTTGGAGGTAGCACAGTGGATAGCATACATGCCCATCAACCAAGAGACCCCAGTTCAATTCCCATTTATGACCTTAAATATTTTCTCTAATAAAAATAAACAAAACAATTGTATATAGTTGTCAATATTGTACGCTACTGCTCATCAGGTTTTCAATGATGCACACTTTGCTGCATATGCTTTACTTGAGTCAACAACAAAGTGATTCTAATTATTTCACCAAAGACATAAATATTCGACATTTATATCTAAACTCTTGTGATTCAAAGTGAGAGGCTAAAGAAATGCATTCTCTATAACATTTCTCACTAAGAGTTCTATAAACCAGAAACCTCTTGAGCCGATAGAAGGTGGAAGACAGTAGTCACCAAACAGGGTCTATTACATTCATGTCATTATGTTCTCTCAATATTTAAAAAGCTCAGACTTGCTTTTGAATTGATGCAGTTTCTAGGATGAAATGCATGTGTGTGATAATACATACAGTACAATGGCTCTATGCATTCTTCTGCACTGTGGCTCCATTCACATTCGTTTACAGTTCTTTCTCACTTTTTACATATATTTTCTGAAACTACAGCTCATCTTATACAAACTCTATACACAATAGCCACAAACACTCACACAGCCCAAAATATGTTACCCACCTGACAGCAAAGTACACACTGCATTCAAAACCATTCTCTTTTAAAAAAAGGTTATTTTTGCATCAGAACTGTACACGCAGACCATCACATGAATAGCTTGTCCTAAACATCAACTACACACTGATAGGATAAATGATAAACACTACAATCCGTTTTGCTATTTCAGTGTGCAGTAGCATTGTTGGCCAGTACCATACTTACTATTGCAATCTGTTGGTCAGGAGCAAAGACAGGCTGCCTCTCCCTCTTTCAGGGTCTTTTTGCAATTCTGAAAATACACACATTTACTCAACTTATTGTATTTCTTGTGAAATGTGTCATATCTCGATCTACATTTATCTTAAGCTTTGCTCTAATGTTACTGTACCCATTTTAATTTTCAAAACATTACATTATACCAGCCACTGTGAAATGTGACACATGGGGCACACACACGTTGACCTGCTTCTCTCATGTTCAGGTCATGGTTGATGACATGGTCAACTAGTGTTGCCTGTATCTCATTTCACACTCTTTTTCTCCTTCAAAGAGCCCTTCCTCTTGCTTTGTCAATGAACCCCACTTCACTTGCCTCCATGGTGCTACTTAGGGTAGCAAGTAGTCACTGAGGCCTCTTCAGTTTCCTTTATATTAAGCTGACTGCTCACGTGGAGTAACAATGTGGAAACTCATTGGTTGAACCCTATCTGAAAAGCGTGTCTAATTCAACCATTGTGTGCCTTTTCCCCTTATACCATACATGTACACTTCAAAGATACAATCTGTTGTGATAGTGGGGTTGTAGCAGCAGTAGCCATTGCTTAGTGGTCAAAATACTGTAAAAATACTTGGCAATGCATGTTTTTTTTACTATTTGTCCATTAAATGTATTTAATGTCATTTCTATATAAGCACACCACACATGACAGCATACATTTCATTTTACAGTTAACAGTATGGGAACAGTCCAGGATCACAGCCAATCTATTTAAAATCCAAGTGATAAAAATCTACCAGTTACTTGGTGTCCAAAGGATTACAATGATACTTTCACACTGACTCCTCATACCTGCTGCTGCTGATAGATTAGGCCCCATCCACTGATAATATAGTCAATAATAAATATAAACAGAAACAAGTTTTACATGTCTAGGAACTGAAACCATTACCACTGCTTTAAGGGCAGGTACCCTACTCACTACACCAACTTTACATCTTTCAAAATTTGTCAATCATAAAATGGCCTCCATCTGCACCCAAATAGACTAAAAGAGAGGAAAGAACTCAACACAAATATGAGGTAAAGTTAAACAATTAGCTGCCACTTCAATCTCTTCTTCTTTATTGATGTACGATAGTCTGATGTACTGTATCAACCCAAACAGAAACCCAAGCCAGCTATGGTAGTGTAGTGGTTAGCATAAATGGTTAGCAACCAGGAAGCATGAGTTCAAGTCCAATGTAAGACAGACAAATTTCTCATTAATAACAAATGTCCAGAAATGTACCATCCATTAGTCCACAACAAGCCTGGTCCTTTTTCCCATGGTAAACATTTAGATGTGTAAATATCACTTGAAAAAGCCTCAATCTACACTCACGGCTCAATGACTTCCACAACTGCAATGTGATTCTCATTAGCTCAAAGCAAAAGTAGACCATCCACGTTTATCAGCACAATCATGATATTCACAGTGAGCAGCCACCAGAACCAATCATCAAGAATATCTCTTATAGTTCAAAAAAGCTGTGCAGACCACAATATGTGCAGACGGAGTACTTAAGATGTTAAGTATAAAGTTGATGGGATCATTGATGTACTACAGTAGAACTTGAAAGGATTTACAGTTTAATTTAATTGTCATAAATTTGAAATTCTTCTTCTAACCCTACTTATCTAGAAACAGGGATTCAGAGAAGATGGAATTTATGCACACAAGTAATGGGAACAAGAAACAATCACTGCACAAGGCACCAGCCATTCCCAATGAGGACACACATCAAAGAACACTTTAGCATCAACATTTCAATGAAACTAAATGTCTATGGACTGTGACACAGGGAAAACATGCAAACTCCACCAGGGGCACAACCAGTATTTGAATCACAGCACTGAATGGATTTCAAAATCCCGCTGTTACCAAAATAGCCTTTCCTTTTCCTCTCTGCCTCTCTCTTCTCCTGTTCCTCTCCGACACCGTCAGTTGCCTCACTAGTGCTCAATTGTGTAGCAGTCAACTAAATATAAAGAAGTCTCTTCAGTTTCCGTTATATTCAGTTGACTGCTCAAGTAGAGTAACAATGTGGAAACTTATTGGTTGAACCCTATCTGACAAGTGTGTCTAATTCATCCATTCTGTGCGTTTTCCCTTTATACAGTATATGTACACTCCAAAGATACACTCTGTCGTGATAGTGGGGTTGTAGCAGCAGTTCCTGTAGCCTAGTGGCCAAAATACTGTAAAAATGGTTGGCCATGTACATTGTGACCCTGGAAATCATGGGTTCAAACCCATCTACTGATACTTTATGGTCAATTCTTTTTTTTACTTCAGTCTAATGCCTCTTACTATATTTGATTGATACAGTATCAGGAAAAGGACTCCTCAATGAGGTTCAGAATGGGAGAATATCTACAACAGAGAAGGTTGGGTGTTCCAGGTAGCAATCCTCAACGTCTGCTGCCCCATAAAAAGTTACATTGACAAGCATGTGTAATTCATCCATCCCCCATATATATGTATGCACACTCTGACAATACAATCTATAGTGTGTAGTGCGCTAGTGGTAGCTTAGCAGTCACATCACTGTCAATATTTGGATATGTACATTGTAAGCCTGGAGGTCATGGGTTCAGTCCCTCCTCTCGTCACCTTAACATATATATTTTTTTAATTCAGTCTCATACGTCTAACTGTAAATATGATACAATTTTCACATTGGATAGCATTGGTAGAGAAGTGTGGAGAAAAGATCTGCAGTGTTTTGCTCAGTGGATGTTTGCAACATTCAAATAAACAGTTCAGGAAACAGCTACAGGCATGCAGAGACATCCAGCAAATAAAGAAAAATATATGTACAGTTAACATCAAAGGAAACACATTTTAAGTTAAACGTTATGCAGCGTTTAGTACCTGTTTGGCCACAGAATTAGTCCCATGAAAACTTACAGTGACAAGCATGTTTAATTCATCCATTATGTGGCTTTGCCCCATATATATAAATATATATATATATATGCATACTCTGATGGTACAACCTATTAAAAACAACTTTCATTGTCAAACACAACTGTGGAGTGAGTCTCTTGTCTCTGCTTACTAGGGAATCCATTCCCTGACGGATTTATCCATTCCTGGGAATAACACATTTCATTCCTGGGAATCCCGTGCTCCCGGGATGACACAGTGCACGGGCATCTCACATGTGAATGGTTTTAGAACGACCGACACTTATTTTTAATAAAACTACTGCAATATGTTGACACAAATAAAAGACTAACCTTATCTGCAAGCAGTTCATGCTGTCATATAAGTACATGTATCTTTAGTTGCGGTAATAAGAGAGTAGAAAGCACAACGTGTCCAGCGTGTGGTCGTCCAGGCAAGAGCGCACCTTCGTGCAGAGTACGCCAGTCGCTGAGAAAGCACGCTCTGCCTCCACTGAAGTAGGCAGCACAATCATCAGATACTGATACACTTGTTCTAAACATGCCTGCACTTGCCATTGCTCTGAAACACCGCCATTTCAGCTTTTACTGATGCATCCAGTTTCTTGTCATCATTCTGTGATGGCAAGTTTCTTGGCACAGATAATGCGGATGCAACAGACTGACGCATTGCAATTTCAAGTTGCTGTTCAAAGCTGTTGTCTGATGAAGTGCAAGCTGCAGCAATGGCGCCACCTTAATTATTTTCAACTATAACTCTGTTATTTCTTCATCGATTTTTACACTTTTACATGCTATATATGCGAGCTTGGCCGTTCCTGTTTTCCCGGGAATTACAGCAGTTTCATTCCCGGGAATGCGGGAACGAAAAATGTCTGGGAATCCCAGGCTCCCGGTAATCGGGAGCCCGAGAATGAATTCCCTACTGCTTACCCTCCTCTGCTCTTCCAGGCCTCAAGGACTGACTCCTCCTGGACTTGTAGATGTGGGATGAGATTGCATGAATCACTGAGAATCAACGACCACTTCCCTCTACACCACCTGTCCTGAACACCATGATTTTTCACTATTTCTCCATATCTATTAAGTATATTTAATGTCATTTGAAGAGAAGCACACCACACATCAAAGCACACAGTACATGTCACAGTTTTCATGTCACATTTTGATAATAGTCCAGGATCACAGAGATTCTATTGAAAATCCAAGTGATACAAATGTAGTCTTTATAGTTACCTAGTGTACAAAGGATTACAATGTTATGATGAAACGTCATACCTGCTCCACAAATAACAATATGCAATTCCTTATAGAACATGGCCTTACTCACTTATAATATAGACAATCATGAAAACGTCTTAAAAAAAACAAGTTTTAACATCATGGCTGGGGATCGACCCCATTACCACTACTTTAAGGGCAGGTATTCTACCCACTACACCATATCTCAATGCTGGCTTGGGTTGGGATATTTCACACATTTCGATTTTATGTCAAACAGAAAAGCCTCCATCTGCCCTCAGACAGAATGAAAGAGAGTTGAGTAAGAACTTCACACAAATATGAGGTAAAGTTGAACAATCAGCGTCCACCTCAATCTCTTCTTGATCTTTGTTCAAACACCACAGTATCAAGTGAGACAATAACCCAGGCCCGTTATGGTAGTGTAGTGGGTAGGATACACGTCTCTCAACCAGGGAGTGTAAGTTCAATTCCCGTCCACGACTGAAAAATTTTTCGTAAAAAGAAAATCACCTAACATACACCTATCATTACTACACGCCACTTCTTCCTGGATTCTCCATGACTATAACAATATTTCTTAAGGACAGTCTAAGGTTCCTCAAGGATTTTCAAGAAATGGGCAGACCATGCACAATCCTACAGAGCTCTCAACATCAATGTGATTTTCTATGCTTTTTATGTAACCAGAGCCATCTGTATGAAAGTCATCTCTGCCAGTATCAGACCACACTTTTCTATTTTGGAATGAGATCTTCAGTTTTACAGGAAAATCCTCAATTATAAAATAGATCATATTTAGTGACAAAACAAAGCTATATGTACTATTATGAAAATAATAAGGAGCTTGAACACATTTCATTATTGAGGTGTGCAATTATCAAAATAGAGCTAGTTTACAAATAAGAGATCTTATTCTATGAACCAGATTTTTACCAGAGCTTTATTCTGTATAGTTATTTGTAACTTTGAGATAATACTCAAGAGATAGGTCTGTATGAAGACCATACCATGTATCTGTTCTTTGATTAGTGTAATGAAAATGCTTTATAGCTGTGCAATGTAAATTAACAAAACTTGTAAAAGAGGCTGCTCTGTTCAGACAAGTGAGTCTACCGTGCTGCACTAAACAAGACCACAAAGTGGCACCATTTTTTAAAGTAACGCAAGAACATTCATCTTTGGATTCATTTTTAACAGCAGCTCATTATTATTCTTTATTTACGGAGCATTTCCCCTAACATAACCAATCATGGAATCCCAATAGGTTTATTTTCTCCATGAATCCTGTTCACTTCTGTTAACTGAAGTTTTTGTCTACTCTGTTCATAGGTCAAGAGATCGCAGTTACTATGTGAGTGGGACCTCGTATTACAATAACATCCATCCCTCCATTTATCCATCCATTCCTCTTCCAAATCTAAGCTTCCTAAGCTTTTCCAAGGCAGGGTCACAGGGCAGCTGCAGCCTGTTGCAGAAAGCAAATGGCACAAAGCAGGACAAGGTGCCTGTCCATCACAGGACAAATACGCACAAACCCAAACACAGAGTCAAACCTGATACAATATACAATACCATACATAAAACACTACATATATGTTTGTGCTCGTAACTTTGAGGAGAAACCCGCCACCCCAATTTAATGTAAGAATATCACGATGCTCTAAACTCCAAGTGGGACCTCTTCATCAGTGCTAAATTAAGAAATTAAACTTTCAGACACCTTACTTCTGGCACAAAATTGAGTCCTAGTTTTCTCTGCTTTGAAAACAATCTGGTTCTAAAAACAATTGAGTTCAATTTTTACAAATTTATATCATTTATTACCATTGTTTTTCACATTTTTCTGTCTGTCTGGTGTCTCTCATTATCTTCCAGGCTCCAATGACCATGTCCGGACATGCCAACCAGATAGAGTGGGTATGAAAAGTGTGATATCATTGTGCCCATTGTTCCTCAAAAGGAGTCTCAAGAAAATTATTAGCTCCTGAAAATCTAATCAGAATGGCAGATTCACTCAGACTAACGTTTCTTTACTGCTGTTTTTGGAACCAAATCCTTCTTAAATACATCTCATATTGCATATTTAGTATGATATGTTTGTACTTATTCTGTTTGTTTGGCATCTGCAATGTGTTGCTTGTGCTCACTAGTGATGAGAGAACCTCGCTGAATTGTTTTTTTCTTAAGTTCTGTGAATTTGGGGAAATGTTCAGGAACTTTGTAGAATTCAGTCAAATGCATTGAAGTCAGTGGGCAAGAAGAAACTGAACTTGAGTGGATTATGAAGGTGCAATAGTCTTTTAAAAGTTTTTGAAGTATACAGAAGTGTTTGCAAATTATTCTGGACCAAAAGTTGTGTCCAAAAATCGAACCTGAGTTGTGAGGCTGCAGTGCCAACTACTACGCCACCAGGCACCCCTAGAAATTAAATTGATACAATTTAATTTCAGAAGAGGAAAAGTTCATGAGGACAGGAAGAATGAATTCCCTAAGTTATACCTTTGACAGATTTGTTAGCAGGTACTCACCTCTCTCAAACTCAAACATTCAGTTTGTTTGGTTTTCCCTTACAGACTTGCTTGCTCACTGTTGCTGCTACCAAATAGGCAAAACACTAAAGCATGTGGACTCTTCACTCCTTCCTGGTTGATCAACTGAACAGCACCTTGGGTAATACTATTAAAGGGCTAGGCATACATATTCAACAAAGCTCACATATATGTCTATACAAAACACACAACCTTTAAGATGCAAATGCACTGAGACATTTCTAATTTTCCTTCGATTGCATGTTTAGTGTTTACAAATTATTGCAAGTTTTCCAGTCATTTTTAGTGTACTATTAGGAAATTCGATTTAGTGTACAATTTTTACGCTATATTTGCAATATATTTAATGAACTATTAGTCAACACAGCTCACATATATGTCTATACAAAACACACAACCTTTAAGATGCAAATGCACCGAGACATTTTTAATTTTCCTTCGATTGCATGTTTAGTGTTTACAAATTATTGCAAGTTTTCCAGTCATTTTTAGTGTACTATTAGGAAATTTGATTTAGTGTATAATTTTTACACTATATTTGCAATATATTTAGTGAACTATTAGGATACTTGAGGGGATGTCCCATCCAACAAAGCAACATTGGCTGCTAAAGCTCTGTTACATCACACTGCCGCATTAGAAGATGAAAGTGAGTCTAAGCAGGCCACACAATGAATTTTCAGGAAATTACTCTGCAAACAAGGTCACCGGCAAACATGGCATATTTGCTGTGAGAAACACTTTGTCCGATCAATACCAGTGATCACAAACAGTAATTAATACTAGTCACCCAAGCACTTGCACTGACCATTTATTACCACACAGACAACACAAAAATTTGCAGGTTTCATAACAAGGTGGCACATTTTACCTATGCAGAAAAAAAAAGATTTTTATTTTTCCATGCTGTTGAGTTTAACTGCATAGCATACCTGGGTCTAGTGATGTCAGAGGAATGCATAAAATTATCCTATTTGGACTTTCATGAAGAAGCATTTGATATGTGTGGTTAAGTCAATTTACTGCTCCTCCATGACTCAGGAACCCGTAGGGTGACATCAAAGAAATTATTAACACACAACTACCACTAACCACTACACTATCTGTCCGAGTGTGGCAACCCCAACTGAATTTTCCGTATTTCTCACACAGCTACAGTTCCTTGTTATTTTCACAGAAACTAACCACAGAGCAATGGACACATACCAATTTCAAAATGTCCAATTTTTAAGGCCCAGAATCAAAACTACATCTGTTGAAAATCCAGATTTCAACACATTTCTCTATATTTACCTTGTCACCAGGACATTGAAATGTTTTCATGCTGACACCTTGTAGCTGCTCCCCAAATAACAATGGGCAATACCCGAGAAAATATAATTATGCATTATGAAACATTTCATAATGATAAAAATGAATGCATCAATGCCAGGATTTGAACCCAAAGCTGTTCTTTTCAGGGCAATTATGCTAACCACTACACCACAGTTTCTTTGGAAACATTACACACCTTTCTAATCATTCTAAGTTAAACAATGTCCTCCTACTGCCTCCAAAAGAGAGTAAAAGTGAGTTTTAGAACTCAATCCACATATGAGGCACAGTTCCATTATTTCTTTTCACCTCTACCTCTTGCTCTTTGTTCAAATAATACAGTCTGATGATATACAGTATCAACTGAGAAAGAACTGTAGACCAGGCTTACTGGTGGTGTAGTGGTTATCATGCATGCCTCTCAACCAATACGTTACAGTTCAATTCCCATTTATCGCCTATACTTTTTCTTTTAATTATCAATAATTATTTCCATATTCCTGTCATTATTGCTTACCACTGCTTGTCAGCTTACATCTCTCATAGTTCATGAGTGCAAAAAGACATTTTTTCATACTGTCACCTTGTAACTTTAGGTAATGCCTGAGAAACTATGATCCCACCCACATACAAAATAAGCAATGACAGATTTTGAAATAAAAAATCCTTCGTGGGCAGGATTTGACTACATAGTTCTTCATTTAAGGGTGGATATACTAACCACTACATCACAAATTGGGGGTGAATTCCTGGTACAGATAAATTTTTACTATCTCTTGACAATCACATGGTGCCCTCCACCTGCCCCCAAAAAAGAATGAAAAGTGACTTTTACAACTAATTATATATTGTCATGCTTGGGTCATACAGTTGCACAGATTCATTCAGGGTTTTCAAGACACATAAACTTCATTCTTAAACAGCATAATAAAGCATAAAGAATAAAGCAGAGGATGTCTGGGGGAGAAGAGAGACAAGGCAATAAAACAAAAGAACAACTGCTTACAGATTTTTAAATGTTCGAAGCACTGCGCGGGACGCAGAACACACAACACGGGAGCAGCAACAAGCCAGCAGCTATTGGAGCATAGAGGAGGTAAAAAAGTGTATTTGTTCCCATTGTATCACCGTTTAAGAGGGGGGTTCTAAGGAGCGAACACATCTCCCAGGGGTGAGTTCAGCCTGACTCTTCACAATATATATATGGTAACATTACATTATTACCTTCCCTCTAGGTCTAATGCTCTTACTTCTAATTTTACAGTATAATGTACCATATCACCTGAGAAAGAGGTGCTCACAGTTTAAAGGATACCATAGTGGATGGGATACACGTCTATGAACCAACACCTCTGAGTTCAATTCCCACAGATGACCAACAACGTTTTCATTCCTTAAATTACAGAAAGTAATAAAAAAACAACTCATCCATATTTGTCAATCCTCCATGACACTCCTTTTTAGGTTTTCTGTATCTCATTTGATTATGCTTTGTTTTCCCGTCAAGGCTTAGTCAATTCCAGAAACAAAATATGTTCTTCATTACCTCATTAAAGGCTTCACCAATCCACATGTATGTGTACACTCCTGATATTCACATTGAGAAGCCTCAAGAACAAATCATCATCAACATCTCTCATAATTCATAAAGTACAGTTGTTAATTCGAGGGCCAGGGTTCAGTTCTTGCATGCTACATGAATATTTGACAAACACAGTAGCTTTCACTGTTCTTATTAAGATTGTAATAAAGTAAGATTTTTCCCCAAATTCAAAAGAGAATACAATTTCACAACGTGTTGCTCTTTTCTGGCGCTTCATCTCATGCACTCTTCTCTCTGGTCTCTTCTACAACTGTACAGTCTGTCTCCTGTTGGATGACCCCATGCTCTGTCACCATCCATACCTTCTTCTTCTTTCAGCTGCTCCCATTAGGGGTTGCAACAGTGGGTCATCCTTTTTCATATTGCCCTGTCTTCTGCATCTTGCTGTGCATTTCCTCACTCAGCACATCCATAAATCTTCTCTTTGGCCTTCCTCTTTTCCTTTTGCCTGGCAGCTCAATCTTTAACGTCCTTCTCCCAATATACCCAGCATCTCTCCTCTGCACTTGTCCAAACCAACGCAATCTGACCTCTCTGATTTTGTCTCCCAACCATCCAATCTGAGCTGACCCTTTAATGTCCTAATTTCTAATCCTGTCCATCCTTGTCACGCCCAGTGCAAATCTTAGCATCTTTAACTCTGCCACCTCCACCTGTCTCCTGTTTTTTAGTCAGTGCCACCGTCTCCAACCCATATAACATAGCTGGTCTCCCATTTAAACTCATCCACTTTCACCAATTGTACTCCCTGCATCCTCACCATTCCTCTGACCTCCCTCTCATTTACACACATGTATTCTGTCTTGTTCATACTGACCTTAATTCCTTTTCTCTCTAGAGCATATCTCCACCTCTCTAGTGTCTCTTCAACCTGCCCCCTACTCTCGCTACAGATCACAATGTCATCAGCAAACATCATAGTCCACGGGGACTCCTGTCTAATCTCTTCTGTCAACCTGTCCATCACCATTGCAAATAAGAAAAGGCTCAGAACTGACCCCTGATGTAATCCCACTTCCACGTTGAATGCATTCGTCGCTCCTACTGCAGACCTCACCACTGTCACACTTCCCTCATACATATCCTTTACAACTCTTACATACTTCTCTGCCACTCCCGACTTCCTCATACAATACCACAACTCCTCTCGAGGTACCCTGTCATATGCTTTGTCCAGGTCCACAAAGACGCACTCTTACCACTCTTACTTTTTGTTGTTGTTTTTCTTTTCCTCCTCCTCCTCTTCCTCCTCCGTCACCTCCATTTCAGGAACATCCTCCTCCTGGATTTAAGTCTGTACAATGAGATTACATGATTTATTGACAGTTGCACTTACCTCTACACCATCTAAGTTGGTGTTGCAAACCCAAATGATTTTTCAGTTTTCCTACAGATCACTCACTGTACTGTACTGTAAATACACTGTACTGTAAGTACACTGTACATCAATGGACACATTCCATTTCACACAGTTCCATTTTTTTTAAAACCCAGGATAACACCCAAACCTGATTACATTCCAAATGTTAATAGATACCTCAATATTTTACTTTGTCTCTTGGCATTCCTATTTTTTCCAAACAAACACCTTTTCGATGTTCACACTAGAATAATAGGCAATGCCTGATAATAAATAACAGTACAAATTTACTATAGAAATTGATAGATACTTCAAAAACAAAATAGAATATGCATACATCATTCCCAGGAACTGAACCCACAATTTCTCCTTTAAGGACAGATATGCTAACCACTACACCACCACTTCTTGTTATATTTTTGGAAAAAATATCACACCTTTCTATTTCTTCAGAGTTACACACTGGGCAAAATAAAACTATACCATAGATTGTAAAGTTATTCCACATATGAGGTCCACTTCTACATTTACCTTCCACCTCAATCCCTTGATCTTTTTCAAATCATATAGTATGATGTACAGTATCAACTGAGAAAGACCACCTGACCAAGTTTGGTTGTAGCATAGTGGATAGCATACATGCCCATCAACCAAGAAGCCTGAGTTCAATTCCCATTTATGATCTTAAATGTTTCCTCTAAGAAAAATAAAATGATATATTTGTCAATATTGTATGCTGCTGCTTGTTAGGTTTTCAATGATGCACACTTTTCCACATATGCTTTACTTGTGTCAACAACAAAGTGATTCTAATTTTTTCATTTAAGACTTACATATTTGACATTTATATCTAAACTCTTGCTATTCAAAGTGAGAGGCTAAAAAACAGACTCAATAACATCTCTCACACTTCAAAAAGAAGATGGTTGAAAAACAGATTGTTTTCCTACTGATACTTCATACTTGCTTTTCAAGTATGATATGTGCCTACAATACAGATAAAGAAGATTATTTCAAAAATATTTAAAAAAAACCTTACTATCTTTAACATGAATTGAACCTTTTGCTTTTCATTTAGTGGCCAGATTTCCTAACCACTACACCCCAGTTTCTGAAGTTATTCCACATGAGATCCACTTCTACATTTACCTTCCACCTCGATCTCTTAATCTTTCTACCAATCATACAGCACAATGTTGAGTATCAACTGAGAAAGATCTACTGACCAGCTTTGGAGGTAGCACAGTGGATAGCATACATGCCCATCAACCAAGAGACCCCAGTTCAATTCCCATTTATGACCTTAAATATTTTCTCTAAGAAAAATAAACAAAACAATTGTATATAGTTGTCAATATTGTACGCTACTGCTCATCAGGTTTTCAATGATGCACACTTTGCTGCATATGCTTTACTTGTGTCAACAACAAAGTGATTCTAATTATTTCACCAAAGACATAAATATTCGACATTTATATCTAAACTCTTGTGATTCAAAGTGAGAGGCTAAAGAAATGCATTCTCTATAACATTTCTCACTAAGAGTTCTATAAACCAGAAACCTCTTGAGCCGATAGAAGGTGGAAGACAGTAGTCACCAAACAGGGTCTATTACATTCATGTCATTATGTTTTCTCAATATTTAAAAAGCTCACACTTGCACTTGAATTGATGCAGTTTCCAGGATGAAATGCATGTGTGTGATAATACAGTACAGTTGCTCTATGCATTATTCTGCACTGTGGCTCCATTCACATTCGTTTACAGTTCTTTCTCATTTTTTACATATATTTTCTGAAACTACAGCTCATCTTATACAAACTCTATACACAATAGCCACAAACTCTCACACAGCCCAAAATATGTCACCCACCTGACAACAAAGTACACACTGCATTCAAAACCATTCTCTTTTAAAAAAAGGTTATTTTTGCATCAGAACTGTACACACAGACCATCACATGAATAGCTTGTCCTAAACATCAACTACACACTGATAGGATAAATGATAAACACTACAATCCATTTTGCTATTTCATTGTTTAGTAGCATTGTTGGCCAGTACCATACTTACTATTGCAATCTGTTGGTCAGGAGCAAAGACAGGCTGCCTCTCCCTCTTTCAGGGTCTTTTTGCAATTCTGAAAATACACACATTTACTCAACTTATTGTATTTCTTGTGAAATGTGCCATATCTCGATCTACATTTACCTTAAGCTTTGCTCTACCATTACTGTACCCATTTTAATCTTCAAAACATTACATTATACCAGCCACTGTGAAATGTGACACATGGGGCACACACACGTTGACCTGCTTCTCTCATGTTCAGGTCATGGTTGATGACATGACCAACTAGTGTTGCCTGTATCTCATTTCACACTCTTTTTTTCCTTCAAAGAGCCCTTCCTCTTGCTCTGTCAATGAACCCCACCCCACTTGCCTCCATGGTGCTACTTAGAGTAGCAGGTAGTCACTGAGGCCTCTTCAGTTTCCTTTATATTAAGCTGACTGCTCACGTGGAGTAACAATGTGGAAACTCATTGGTTGAACCCTATCTGAAAGCGTGTCTAATTCAACGATTGTGTGCCTTTTCCCCTTATACCATACATGTACACTTCAAAGATACAATCTGTTGTGATAGTGGGGTTGTAGCAGCAGTAGCCATTGCTTAGTGGTCAAAATACTTGGCAATGCAATGGTTTTTTTACTATTTATCCATTAAATGTATTTAATGTCATTTCTATATAAACACACCACACATGACAGCATACATTTCATTTTACAGTTAGCAGTATGGGAACAGTCCAGGATCACAGCCAATCTATTTAAAATCCAAGTGATAAAAATCTACCAGTTACTTGGTGTCCATAGGATTACAATGATACTTTCACACTGACTCCTCATACCTGCTGCTGCTGATAGATTAGGCCCCATCCACTGATAATATAGACAATAATAAATATAAACAGAAACAAGTTTTATATGTCTGGGAACTGAAACCATTACCACTGCTTTAAGGGCAGGTACCCTACTCACTACACCAACTTTACAACTTTCAAAATTTTGTCAATCATAAAATGGCCTCCATCTGCACCCAAATAGACTAAAAGAGAGGAAAGAACTCAACACAAATATGAGGTAAAGTTAAACAATTAGCTGCCACTTCAATCTCTTCTTCTTTATTCAAGTAGAATAGTCTGATGTACTGTATCAACTCAGACAGAAACCCAGGCCAGCTATGGTAGTGTAGTGGTTAGCATAAATGGTTATCAACCAGGAAGTGTGAGTTCAAGTCCAATGTAAGACAGACAAATTTCTCATTAATAACAAATGTCCACAAATGTACCATTCATTAGTCCACAACAAGCCCAGTCCTTTTTCCCATGGTACACACTTCATCCATCCATCCATTTTCCAACCCGCTGAATCCGAACACAGGGTCACGGGGGTCTGATAAATATCACTTGAAAAATCCTCAGTCTACACTCATGGCTCAGTGACTTCCACAATCGCAGTGTGATTCTCGTTATCTCAAAGAAAAAGTAGACCATCCACGTTTATCAGCACAATCATGATATTCACAGTGAGCAGCCACCAGAACCAATCATCAAGAATATCTCTTATAGTTCAAAAAGCAGTGCAGACCACAATATGTACAGATGGAGTACTTGACATGCTAAGTATGAAGCTGATGGGATCATTGATGTACTACAGTAGAACTTGAAAGGATTTACAGTTTAATTTAATTGTAATAAATTTGAAATTCTTCTGACCCTACTTATCTAGAAACAGGGATTCAGAGAAGATGGAGTGTATCCACACAAGTAATGGGAACAAGGAACAATCACTGAACAAGGCACCAGTCATTCCCAATGAGGACACACACATCAATGAACACTTTAGCATCAACAGTTCAACGAACCTGCATGTCTATGGACTGAGAGAAGAAACCAGAGAATCTGGAGAAAACCGACACAGGGAAAACATGCAAACTCTACAAGGGGCACAACCAGTATCTGAATCTCAGCACTGAATGGATTTCAAAATCCTGTTGTTACCAAAATAGCCTTTCCTTTTCCTCTCTGCCTCTCTATTCTCCTGTTCCTCTCCGACATCGTTGGTTGCCTCACTAGTGCTCCATTGTGTAGCAGTCAACTAAATATAAAGAAGTCTCTTCAGTTTCCGTTATATTCAGTTGACTGCTCAAGTAGAGTAACAATGTGGAAACTTATTGGTTGAACCCTATCTGACAAGTGTGTCTAATTCATCCATTCTGTGCATTTTCCCTTTATACAGTATATGTACACTCCAAAGATACACTCTGTTGGATAGTGGGGTTGTAGCAGCAGTTCCTGTAGCCTAGTGGCCAAAATACTGTAAAAATGGTTGGCCATATACATTGTGACCCTGGAAGTCATGGGTTCAATCCCATCTACTGATACTTTAGGGTCAATTCTTTTTTTTACTTCAGTCTAATGCCCCTTACTGTATTTGACTGATATCAGGAAAAGGACTCCTCAATGAGGTTCAGAAAGGGAGAATATGGTGGAATATCTACAATAGAGAAGGTTGGGTGTTCCAGGTAGCAATCCTCAACGTCTGCTGCCCCATAAAAAGTTACATTGACAAGCATGCCTAACTCATCCATCCCCCATATATATGTATGCATACTCTGACGATACAATCTATAGTGTGTAGTGCACTAGTGGTAGCTTAGCAGTCACATCACTGTCAAATTTTGGATATGTACATTGTAAGCCTGGAGGTCATGCAGTGTTTCCTCAGTGTAGCTCTGTTTTGGAGTTTTCTGATTTCCAAATGTAAGCATTATGTAACTTAGCATTATGATAATATAATATGAGAGTTGATCATGAAATTTGTGCTTGTGTTGACCAGGAAGTGTTTAAGGGATTAGTGCAGAGAGCAAACTGCTGGGTGTGCATTAAGGGTTTTGTGCCACTGGCTTAGGAAACAGACCACTGAGCTCTAACTATTGACAATTGTGTGCCAATATGCAGGACCAGTGAGTGTGCAAATAAGAACAACTGCAACATCAAAACAAACAGTTCAGGAAACAGCTACAGGCATGCAGAGACATCCAGCAAATAAAGAAAAAATATATGTACAGTTTACATCAAAAGGAAACACATTTTAAGTTAAACGTTATGCAGCGTTTAGTAAATGTTTAGCCATGAACATGTGGGATGAGATTGCATGAATCACTGAGAATCAACGACCACTTCCCTCTACACCACCTGTCCTGAACACCATGATTTTTCACTGTTTCTCCATATCTATTAAGTATATTTAATGTCATTTGAAGAGAAGCACACCACACATCAAAGCACACAGTACATGTTACAGTTTTCATGTCACATTTTGATAATAGTCCAGGATCACAGAGAGTCTATTGAAAATCCAAGTGATACAAATGTAGTCTTTAGTTACCTAGTGTACAAAAGATTACAATGATATGATGAATCGTCATAACTGCTCCACAAATAATAATATGCAATTCCTGATAGAACATGGCCTTACTCACTTATAATATAGACAATCATGAAAACTTCCTAAACAAAAGCAAGTTTTAACATCATGGCTGGGAATCGACCCCATTACCACTACTTTAAGGGCAGGTATTCTACCCACTACACCATATCTCAGTGCTGGTTTGAGTTGGAATATTTCACACATTTCTATTTTTTGTCAAACACAGAAAAGCCTCCGTCTGCTCTCAGACTAACTGAAAGAGAGTTGAGTAAGAACTTAACACAAATATGAGGTGAAGTTGAACAATTAGTGTCCACCTCAATCTCTTCTTGTTCTTTGTTCAAATACCACAGTATCAACTGAGACAGTAACCCAGGCAAGGTATCGTAGTGTAGTGGGTAGGATACACGTCTCTCAACTAGGGAGTGTAAGTTCAATTCCCATCCATGACTGACAAATGTTTCGTAAAAAGAAAATCACCTTACATACACCATTCATTACTACACGCCATTTCTTCCTGGATTCTCCATGACTATAACAATATCTCTTAAGGATACTCTAAGGTTCCTCAAGGATTTTCAAGAAATGGGCAGACCATGCACAATCCTACAGGGCTCTCAACATCAATGTGATTTGCTATGTATTTTATGTAACCAGAGCCATCTGTATGAAAGTCATCTCTGCCAGTACCAGACCACACTTTTCTATTTTGGAATGAGATCTTCAGTTTTACAGGCAAATCCTCAATTACAAAATAGATCATATTTAGTGACAAAACAAAGTTATATGTACTGTTATGAAAATAATAATGAGCTTGAACACATTTCATTATTGAAGTGTGCAATTGTCCCTCTTTACCACTAGAACCACCACACAATTCTCCAGTACAATAACTGCTAAACCAACAGCAAGTGGCATCTGTTCTCACTAATGGCCCATCATCGAGGCATCCTCATAACACAACTGCCATCAACTACACCAAGAACGCTTAGAAAAAAATGTTCACCTAAACCGGCCAAACGATGCATTTTCAGGAATATATTCAATGGAATATTATAATATTTTATATATAATTCGCCAGTCTCCTCACTCACTCACTCACTCACTCACTCACTCACTCACTCACTCACTCACTCACGTCCATCCGAAGCCGAATGCGCAGTCGCCTTCTGCGCACGTCCGAAGCCGAATGCACAGTTGCCTTCTGCGCAGCTGCCCGAAAAACCTTACGAGACTGACATTGCGGCAGGCGGCGGATTTACGGCCGCAAAAATTCAAAGAGAAAGGCAACTTCGACCAACATCGTGGCAAGTGGCGGATTTACGGCCGCAAAAATTCAAAGAGAAAGGCAACTTCGACCAACATCGTGGCAGGTGGTGGATTTATGGCCGCAAAAATTCAAAGAGAAAGGCGACTTCGATTAAAGCTCTAGAGGCCTGAAAGGCGATTTCGACTACAGCTCCAGGCCTAATTAAGCATTCATTCAATACACCTATATCAGGTTTGTGGTGCTTATACTTATTACTATTTGACTTGTGCCCGTTTCATCTTACGTTTTCGAAATGGGCTCTTTGTCTAGTATAATATATAATTCTCCAGAAAATTGTGCATATTCATTCGAAAAATGCTTTGCTACATTTCACCAATGAACACTAAGGGTGAAAATGCAGATTCCACCTCTTAAACTCAAATGTCATTTTTATTTTAATATTTATTGTTATGGTCTTAATGTATATGCTTTTTAAAGCGCTCAGAATGGACCTACCCATGCAAATGAAGGGATGGATAGGCCACATAAATAGCACCAATAACCAATTGTTTAGAATGAAAACTAAGAAGGGGGCGGTGCTCCTGACAGGAATAAAGAGACAGGATCATGATTGGCATGTACAGTGAGGTGTGAAATGAAAGGACAAAGTTCAGCGAAGCTCAAGAAAGACACAAAGCTCAAAGGTTAGTACTCACTGTAAAGCTCCAGTGATGGTGACAGGTGCTGTGGCTGTGAGTGTAGACATTTTTTCACTAGAAGCAAAAAAGGGAGGAAGTAGACTCAAAACAATAATACTTGCCTAATGGTAAAAATAAAAAAAACAAAATCTACAAGCATTTTATAAAGAAAAGTTCTTACTTACAGAGCACTTCTGATACAACAGCACTACAACTAACGCCCACTCTCTTATCAAACATCCCAGGCAAAGCTACAAAATAGAGCTAGTTTACAAATAAGAGATCTTATTCTATGAACCAGATTTTTACCAGAGTTTTATTCTGTATAACTGTTTGTAACTTTGAGATAATACTCAAGAGATAGGTCTGTTTGAAGACCATACCATTTATCTGTTCTTTGATTACTGTAATGAAAATGCTTTATAGCTGTGCAACGTAAATGAACCCAACTTGTAAAAGAGGCTGCTCTGTTGAGACAAGTGAGTCTGCCATGCTGTACTAAACAAGACCACAAAGTGGCACCATTTTTTAAAGTAACACAAGAACATTCATCTTTGGATTCGTGTTTAACAGCAGCTCATGACTATTTTTTTATTTACGGAGCATTTCCCCTAACATAACCAATCATGGAATCCCAATAGGTTTATTTTCTCCATTAATCCTGTTCACTTCCGTTAACAAGTTTTTGTCTACTCTGTTCATAGGTCAAGAGATCACAGTTACTATGTGAGTGGGACCTCGTATTACCATAACATCCATCCCTCCATTTATCCATCCATTCCTCTTCCAAACCTAAGCTTCCTAAGCTTTTCGAAGGCAGGGTCACAGGGCAGCTGCAGCCTGTTGCAGAAAGCAAACGGCACAAAGTAGGACAAGGTGCCCGTCCATCACAGGACAAATATGCACAAACCCAAACACAGAGTCAAACCCGATACAATATATAATACTATACATAAAACACTACATATATGTTTGTGCTCGACACTTTGAGGAGAAACCTCCACCCCAATTTAATGTAAGAATATCACGATGCTCTACACTCCAAGTGGGACCTCCTCATCTGTGCTAAATTAGGAAATCAAACTTACAGACACCTTACTTCTGGCACAAAATTGAGTCCTAGTTTTCTCTGCTTTGAAAATAATCTGGTTCTAAAAGCAACTGAGCTCAATTTTTACAACTTTTTATTGTTTATTACCATTGTTTTTCACATTTTTCTGTCTGTCTGGTGTCTCCCATTATCTTCCAGGCTCCAATGACCACGACCGGACATGCCATCCAGATAGAGTGGGTATAAAAAGTGTGATATCATTGTGCTCATTGTTCCTCAAAAGGAGTCTCAAGAAAATTATTAGCTCCTGAAAATTTAATCAGAATGGCAGATTCACTCAGACTAACGTTTCTTTACTAAGCTGTTTTTGGAGCCAAATCCTTCTTAAATACATCTCATATTGCATATTTAGTATGGTATGTTTGTACTTATTCTGTTTGTTTGGCATCAGCAATGTGTTGGTTGTGCTCACTAGTGATGAGCGAACATGACTGAATTGTTTTTTTCTTAAGTTCAGTGAAATTGGGGAAATGTTCGGGAACTTTGCAGAATTCAGTCAAATGCATTGAAGTTAGTGGGCAAGAAGAAACTGAACTTGAGTGGATTATGAAGGTGCAATAGCCTTTAAGAGTTTCTGAAGTATACAGAAGTGTTTGCAAATTAAAATTATTCTGGACCAAAACTTGTGTCCAAAAATTTAACCTGAGTTTTGAGGCTGCAGTGCCAACTACTGCGCCACCAGGCACCCCTAGAGATTAAATTGATTGAATTTAATTTCAGAAGAGGAAAAGTTCATGAGGACAGGAAGAATGAATTCATTAAGTTATACCTTTGACAGATTTGTTAGCAGGTACTCACCTCTCTCAAACTCAAACATTCAGTTTGTTTGGTTTTCCCTTACAGACTTGCTTGCTCATTGTTGCTGATACTAAATAGGCAAAACACTAAAGCATGTGGACTCTTCACTCCTTCCTGGTTGATCAACTGAACAGCACCTTGGGTAATACTATTAAAGGGCTAGGCATACATATTCAACACGGCTCACATATATGTCTATACAAAACACACAACCTTTAAGATGCAAATGCACCGAGACATTTCTAATTTTCCTTCGATTGCATGTTTAGTGTTTACAAATTATTGTAAGTTTTCCAGTCATTTTTAGTGTACTATTAGGAAACTCGATTTAGTGTACAATTTTTACACTATATTTAAAATATATTTAATGAACTATTAGGATACTTGAGGGGCTGTCCCATCCAACAAAGCAACATTGGCTGCTAAAGCTCTGTTACATCACACTGGTGCATTAGAAGATGAAAGTGAATCTAAGCAGGCCACACAATGAATTATCAGGAAATTACTCTGCAAACAAGATCACCGGCAATCATGGCATATTTGCTGTGAGAAACACTTTGGCGAATTTGTCCGATCAACACCAGTGATCACAAACAGTAATACTAGTCACCCAAGCACTTGCACTGACCATTTATTACCACACAGACAACGCAAACAATTGCAGGTTTCAAAACAAGGTGGCACATTTTACCTATGCAGGAAAAAAAAGATTTTTGTTTTTTCCATGCTGTTTAGTTTAATTGCATAGCATACCTGTGTCTAGTGATGTCTGAGGAATGCATAAAATGATCCTATTTGGACTTTCACGAAGAAGCATTTGATATGAGTGATTAACTCAATTTACTGCTCCTCCATGACTCACAAACCCATAGGATGAAATCACAGAAATTATTAACACACAACAACCACTAACCACTGCACTATCTGTCCGACCATGGCAACCCCAACTGAATTTTCCGTATTTCTCCCACAGCTACAGTTCCTTGTTATTTTCACAGAAACACATCATAGATCAATGGACACATATCTGAGAATACCTGAGAAAATATAATTATGCAATTATGCATTATGAAATATTTCATAATGATAAAAATGAATACATCAATGCCAGGATTTGAACCCAAAACTGTTCTGCGGTTAGCATGCATGGCTTTCCACCAATACGTTACAGTTCAGTTCCCATTTTTCACCTATACATATTCCTGTCATTATTGCTTGCCACTGCTTGTCAGCTTACATCTTTCATAGTTCATGAGTGCAAAAAGACATTTTTTCATACTGTCACCTTGTACCTGCTTCCCAAGTAGCTTTAGGTAATCCCTGAGAAACTATGACCCCCACCCACATACAAAACAACCAACGTCTGATTTTGAAATAAAAATCCTTCGTGGGCAGGATTTGAGTACATAGTTTTTCAGTTAAGGGCGGATATGCTAACCACCACACCACAAATTGGGGGTGAATTTTTGGCACAGACAAAATTTTACTATTTCTTGACAATCACATGGTGCCCTCCACCTGCTCCCAAAAGAGAATGAAAGTGACTTTTACAACTTATTATATATTGTCACGCTTGGGTCATACAGTTGCACAGATTCATTCAGGGTTTTCAAGAAACATAAACTTTATTCTTAAACAGCATAATAAAGCATAAAGAATAAAGCAGAGCATGTCTCGGGGAGAACAGAGACAAGGCAATGAAACAAAAGGACAACTGCTTACAGGTTTTTAAATGTTCGAAGCACTGCGTGAGATGCAGAACATGCAACACGAGAGCAGCAACAAGCCAGCAGCTAATGGAGCATAGAGGAGGTAAAAAACTGTATTTGTTCTCATTGTGTCACCGTTTAAGAGAGGGATTCTGAGGAGTGAACACGTCTTCTAGGGGTGAGTTCAGCCCAACTCTGCACAATATATATAAGGTAACATTACATTATTACCTTCCATCTCTGTCTAATGCTCTTTGTTCTAAATATACAGTATAATGTACAGTATCACCAGAGAAAGAGGTGCTCACCAGTTTTAACGGTGGCGCCCCCGAGCATCCATGAGTCGAGGTAATTCTTGGTAGCGAAAACCAATCAGATCACTTTCTGCTACCAAGATTCTACCAAGAATTGAAAGCTCGGGCCAATCGCAGCCCGCATCGGCTACCAAGAATTTATCATTCAAAACCCCTTTCAGCTACCAAGAATTAGCCAATGATGACTTGGTTGGCTACAAGAACTGGCGAATCACGGCTAAGATTTTCCCCCAAATTCAAAAGAGAATACAATTTCACAACATGTTGCTCTTTTCTGGTGTTTCCTCTCATGCACTCTTCTCTCTGGTCACTTCTACAACTGTACAGTCTGTCTCCTGTTGGATGACCCCATGCTCTGCCACCATTCATACCTTCTTCTTTTTTCAGCTGTTCATGTTAGGGGTTGCAACAGCGGATAATCCTTTTTCATATCGTCCTGTCTTCTGCATCTTGCTCTGTTTCACCATTACCTGCATGTCCACTCTCACCATATCCATAAATCTTCTCTTAGGCCTTTCTCTTTTCCTTTTGCCTGGCAGCTCTATCTTTAACATCCTTCTCCCAATATACCCAGCATCTCTCCTCTGCACTTGTCCAAACCAACGCAATCTGACCACTCTGATTTTGTCTCCCAACCATCCAATCTGAGCTGACCCTTTAATGTCCTAATTTCTAATCTTGTCCATCCTTGTCATACCCAATGCAAATCTTAACATCTTTAACTCTGCCACCTCCAGCTGTCTCCTATCTTTTAGTCAGTGCCACCGTCTCCAACCCATATAACATAGCTGGTCTCACTACCATCCGGTAGACCTTCCCTTTCACTCTTGCTGATACCCATCTGTCACAAATCACTCCTGACACTCTTCTCCACCCATTCCCCCTTCCTGTACTCTCTTCTTTACTCCTCTTCCACAATATCCATTACTCTGTACTGTTGATCCCAAGTATTTAAACTCATCCACCTTCACCAATTACAAATTTCTTGCATCCTCACCATTCCTCTGACCTCCCTCTCATTCATACACACGTATTCTGTCTTGTTCCTACTGACCTTCATTCCTTTCCTTTCTAGAGCATATCTTCACCTTTCTAGGGTCTCTTCAACCTGCCCCCTACTATCGCTATAGATCACAATGTCATCACCAAACATCATAGTCCACGGGGACTCCTGTCTAATCTTGCCTGTCAACCTGTCCATCATCATTGCAAATAAGAAAGGGCTCAGAGCTTATCCCTGATGTGATCCCACCTCCACATTGAATGCATCCGTCACTCCTAACACAGACCTCACCGTTGTTACACTTCCCTCATACATATGCTGCACAACTCTTACATACTTCTCTGCCACTCCCGACTTCCTCATACAATACCACAACTCCTCTCAAGGCACCCAGTCATATGCTTTCTCCAGGTCCACAAAGACGCAATGCAACTCTTTCTGGCCTTCTCTATACTTCTCCATCAACACACTCAGAGCAAACATCGCATCTGTGGTGCTCTTTCCTGCCATGAAACCATACTGCTGCTCAATAATCATCACCTCCCTTCTTAACCTAGCTTCCACTACTCTTTCCCATAACTTCATGCCGTGGCTCATCAATTTCATCCCCCTGTAGTTGCTACAGCTCTGCACATCCCCTTATTCTTAAAAATTGGTACCAGTACACTTCTTATACCACCATCCATACCTCATGAATGTAATCTTTAGGTAAGTCATTAATTTAAAAGTGTTTCCTGAAATCAATCCTTAACCCTGCTTATCCAGAATAGAAATGCAGAGAAACTGGAGGCTATCCCAGAAAGTCTTGGGCACAAGAAACAATCCCTGGAAAGGGCATCAGCTACACACACATCAAGGGACAATTTAGCATCAACAATCCAAGTAACATAATCATACGTGGACTGTGAGAGGATACCAGACCACCTGGAGAAAACCCACACAGGGAAACATGGACACTGCATAAAGGGTGTACTCGTTACGTGAATCTCACCACTGAACCGATTCCAAAATCCGATTGTTACAAAAGTGGCATGCTTTTTCATTATCTCCACACCCCTCCACCCAATCAGCAGTCACTAAGTGTTCCTTAAGTTGGACACCTCTTGCGCCACAGATGTTGGCAAACAGTGATCACCAGACTAAACATATTAAATTAACATGATTACATTTTCTTAAGCTTTGAAAAGCTACAATTTACAATTGAAATGATATCATTTCCAGAATGAAATGCATATGTATGATAGCACCTAGAGTACAGTGTCTCTGAGCATTATTCTGCAGTGCAGCTCTGTTCTCATTCTTTTACAGTTCTTTCTGACTGCTTACACTTGATTTCTGAAACTACAGCTCATTTTATCCAAACTCTATACACTATACCCATAAACACTCACACAATCCAAAACAAGTCAGACATCTCATGTAAAGCACACACTTCATTCAAGACCATACTAACTCTTCTCAAAATGGTATTTCTATATCAAAACTGATCAAAACATCACATGAACAGCTAATTCTAAACACCAAATACACACTAATAGGAAAATACAAAACATTGCAATCCATTTTGCTTTTCAGTGTGCAGTGAAATTGCTGGTATCCACATTTAACTCTGAGGTCTGCTGCTTATGGATTAAATACAAGCTGCCTCTCCCTCTTTCAGAGTCTTTTTGCAATTCTAAAAAAACACACATTTACTCATCTTTGTGTATTTTTTGTGAAACATACTGTGGTATAGTGGGTCCGCAGCTACAACAAAATATGGCCAGGTTTTAAATCCATAATGTCGTGTCAGTCTCCGTGGGCGTGAGATTAAGGTGTTGAAAGTGTATATTTGATATTTGGATTTCATGTCTACATTTAGTCATTTATTACTAAAACATGAAAAACATGTATATATTTCAAATAATGATATATTATTTACCCTCTACAACTCCAGCACTTCACTCCAAGATAAACACTGAGCTCCGAGAACCTCATTTGTGAATTGAGCTGAGGCGGTGGGTGAGGGGATGGGATAGCAGGCTGCTTGTGTTGATCGACACATTTACAAGACAAAAGACGCTGATGGAGAGGTGCAAAGGGATTTAAGGAGTTTTTTCGTAGCCTTAGGTAATTCTAGTGTTAAATATAGCAGAGGCCCTAGCTTTGACCTCTGTGGAACACCAAACTTAATATCAGCCAATTCTGATAGGGTTCCTCGCATCATAACCCTCTGTTACTTGTGTCTGTTTTGCAACCATTTACGCACTACATCCTGAAGTCCCAATTCTTTAAGTTTTATGCCCACTCTCGCATGTGGTATCGTATCAATAAGATCATTAAAAGAGAAAGGAGTCTGAATATATAAAGTAAGTTCAGCATTTTGAGTGATATGCCCATTTTTTGTAATCTTCACTATTTATTGTGTTATTCAAGGCTTTTGTTTATTCTGTGCCTTTTCTTTTCCGCCGACCTTTATGAAAACAACTGCATTATTTTGCAGTTTTGTGAAGCTCCCTCATGAAATAGTATGTTTGACTGTTAAATAATAGAAAAATGTGACTAATTCCCCCATTAAGTTAAGTTTAGATTTTGGTTTTGATTTAGCTTTGTTTTAAAATTTGCTTGAAAATACTAAAAAAGTAAAAAGAAAATTTGCTTTGCTTTACTTTAAGGGAACTGTAGGCCATACATAATAAAACATAATATTTAGTTCTGATTTTTAGTTTTCTCTAGCCATTTGCCTGTAGCAACTGACATTTGCCTTTTTAGCAGAAATCCCATTTCATCACATGGAAATAAAGAAAATAAAGCACAAATAACTTATGTTTGAAAGGTGAAAAGAGAAATGTGCAAAACGCACAAATAAAGGTGGTAAACTGCTATAACCAGAAAATGCAAAAAAGTTAAACTGACAACATCTGGTAAGAAAATCGTACATGTCTTCATATCCCTTAAATCAAAAGTGGCAGCTGTGATATCACACCCATCCATGCACACGCACACACACACCCAATGGCAATACAGGCTTGTATGATATTACTCATCATGTTGACATTGTAATACCACATCACTCTTAAAAGCTATAACACAAGATTGTCAGTCACAAAAACAAGAAACATTACTAAATTGTGAAAATCTTTACAAATGACACTAAAACAACTAAGTTTGCCATAATGATGTATGACATATAGAAGGGTCTTCAACATGGGCTGAAGGCAGACAAAACACCCATAAGAGTAAGAATATATTTTTTATTATTTCACTGTCAACTTCTAATCTGGAAAGTCAGTAATTAATTAGATAACAATACAAGCAACAAAATTAAGTAAAATGAAGGGCCACGTCATCTTGCATGGTTAATGAAACAAATAGTGTTAATTAAAAAATCACAAGAATAATAACACTTTGGTGCAGTGGTAGCACTGCTGCCTCACAGTAAGGAGACCTGTGTTCGCTTTACGGGTCCTCCATGCATGTTTGCATGTTCTCCCAGTGTCTGCGTGGGTCTCCTCCCACAGTCCAAAGACATGCAGGTTAGGTGCATTGGTGACCCTAAATTGTCCCTACTTGGTGTGTGTGTGTGTGTGTGTGTGTGTGTATGCCCTGCGGTGCGCTGGCACCCTGCCCTGGGTTTATTCCTGCCTTCGCCCTGTGTTGGCTGGGATTGGCTCCAGCAGACCCTCGTTACCCTGTGTTAGAATATAGCGGGTTGGATAATGGATGGATGGATGGATGGAAGAATAATAACAATGCATGCAAAAGTAATGTCTAAAGAAGAAACTATTTACAAACCAGTCTGATTTGACATTTTCATTTCAAAATTTATCGCTTGTAATAAAGCATTGTTTGGTCAACAGTGAGGATAAGCATAAATGGATGAGGTGGATGGAGAGTCCCACTGCCCAGTGTAAAAATCTGAGTTTGGCAGATTTCAGAATCATTAATTTTGAATGCCCTACTAAGTGAAAAAAAGCATACATCTGTTAACAGCCTGATTTGCTGAGCTTTGTCACAACTTCATAAATACAGTACAAGTGGCTATTTTTACTGGGGACATCCCCGAGTATCAGTTTATTGATTCCTCTATTTTTCTGAGGAAACATATTATATATTAATATATATATTGTAAATAAAACACAAAGACAACGTGAAAGGTTTGGGAGAATCCCTCCATATACCGTAAGTGTCAGGCAAATGAATAGCATCTTTACAGACCGTTGTCCAAAACAGATCTGATTATAACAAAGAGGAAGCAGTATATATGGTCGGCGGAAGGAAATTATGTCATGATTATGTGGCATTCTGGAGCTGGAAGTGACATCAGGAGGAGGTGGGATCTGGTGGACTGGAACCAGAAGTGATGTTGTCTGGGGACTGGAAGTGATGGTTAGGCTGAGTGTTCTTCTGTTTTTCTGTAGAGAGAGAGGAGAAAGAGTTAGAGGACAGCACCAACCCCTGGTCCGGTGGGCAAAAGCACTTATTTGAGCCCGTAAACTGTCTCCTAATTGTACGTGTGTGACAATATATATATATATATATATATATATATATATATATATATATATATATATATATATATATATATATATATATATACTGTATATAAGTATACTACAGTAATGGCTGATAGAGTGGTTAACTATAACTTTTTCATTTAAAGTTTAAGTTTTATTTTTATTATTTCTGTAGATTAGAGCTCAAAAATGTACACGGTCTTATTAAAATTTCAACATTTATTAGTGGAAAGGCTGAATTAAGATACATTATTTTTTCAACTTTAATAAAATCTTGTAACCAATGCCATTAAAAAACTGCTGTGCCTTATGTAATGATCTTTTCTGTAGATAGTCCTTTCTTTTTGCTTTTGTTATTTTCTATTTTTTTATGTTGATTATTCTTACCTGCTTTTCCTTAAAAAGTTTAAGCCTGTGGAGCAGGGCCTCCAGTTATTGTTAGTTCCATAGGTGTACTGCCAATTATGGTAATCACCTGAGGTTCTGTAAAAGAGGCAACTGCAATCTAAGTCTTCTGTGTTATGAATGTAGAGAAAAGCCAAGCAAAATGACACCTTTTATTGGCTAACTAAAAAGATTACAATATGTAAGCTTTAGAGGCAACTCAGGCCCCTTCTTCAGGTAAGATGTAATACAGAGACTGGAGTTTCCTATGTTTATATACACACTCTAGGACAAGAAAAAACATTGGTAAATCTTTAAATGAGTAATTTTAAATATAAAAAAATAATAGATTCATTCAGGCTAGGGTTAATTTAACAAGAGAGAAAAGAACAATGTATGGTCAAGATCTCTGGATAAGATAACTGTCCAACAAAGTCTTTTGAAGTTTGTAATGAGTTTTTTCAAAACAATGTGAGTCTGTAGACAGGTTGTCTGTCATTCTGAGAGATGTAAACAATCCTCATATCTGGCCATAAAACTCTTGTCTCTATTCAATCCATGTTGTAATGTATTAAATTTTAGCATGAGTTTAACTTCCCATTCTTTTCTCTCTTGCTGTATTTTGAAGTTGCCCATAAGCACTGTGACTTTAAAGTCCCTCTCACAGTGTCCATGGCTGTTGAAGTGGACCACTACAGGAACATCTGTGTTGTCATGTTTAATGTGGAACCTGTGTAAATTCATTCTCTGGCGGAGTGTTTGTCCAGTTTCTCCCACACAGAGTGCAGTGTCAGGACATTTCATGCAGAAAATTAGGTAGACTACATTAGATGATCTGCAGGAAAATGATCCCTTTATGTGATGTTCAAGTCGGCAGTGTGGTATAACTATACGGTCTGTATCACAGATGTGGGCACATGTTTTGCATCTTTTCTGTAGGCATGGAGATGTGCCATTTTCTGTTGGTTCACTTAGGGAGTGTCGGACAATTAGTTGTTGAAGGTTTGGTGGTTGTCTGTATGCCAGGAGGGGAGGTTGAGGAAATGCATTTTTCAGTGTTTGAAAAACAGTGTTTTATGAATGGATAATTTAAAAAATATTTTTACACCTGTCCCTTTACCTTCAGAATAAAATTGTTATTTTCTGTAATGGTTTTGAATGATGCATTTATTGATTGATTAGATATTATTTTGAGGATGTTAAAATATCATCTTGGATTTAATAGGCACCACTAATTTTGTGGCTATCTTTGTTAGCAGTTGCTAATGCATTGCAAAGCTAGGATGGCTTGAGGTCTGTGACACGTGATGTCACATAAGCGACAGTATAAAAGTAAGCGTCTGTCACTTCCTGGGCATGTCAGTTTGCACATACGAGCTAATAAGAAAACAAAGTCTCTAGGGCGTTTCTCTAGCTTTTCCAGTTCCTGCATTTCTTTGTGTGTTCATCTGACAATTTTGTACTTCTTAGTTTTGGGATTATGTTAAATTGTTTGTCTGGGTTTTTGGACTGTCTCTTGGTTTTGATGTTTGGAATAATGTTTAAGATTGATATTTTAGAAAAAAACAAACATTTTACAGTTAATTATTAATTTAGTTCTGTGCTGCTGCCAATTAGCCCTGACACCTGTTGGAGCATCTTGTAGTTCATGGCTGAGATTGACCAATAGCAAGTGAGGAAGCAGACACGACTTTTCAGTGCAAAAAGTGAGAACTATTTATCAAAAAACAAAGAATTAAAGTAAAACAGTGAATTCAATAATAAATAGATCAACCTTTAATAAAATGGTTTCTATTAAATACTGTCTTTAATAGTGCAAAATAAAGGAAACCCATTGACTATGTATTCCATTTCCTTTTTAAAACGCCAGAACAAATCCCTCCTACAAAAACCTCAGAATCGTGTTCTGCTACCTTGATCATTACTCACAGAACCCTTCACTTGTCAGAGAGAGATTATTGTAACTCCATCTTTCCAACAGAGACTTCAATAATCTTCTGCTCTGCCCTCTCAACCCTGTTTACTACAGCACTGGATTTTCTCCACATACTATTCTCCCTTCCTGTGGCAACTCTCCACCATTTTCCTCTGCTCTTGAACTACTTGACAGCCAACGGTCCTGCACCCTCACATAGCTCGGCAGACTCAAAGCCGTCCTTCCTTACACTCTTGAAATTGTATACACTGGCCAGCTATTCTCTTGATGAGTCTTTCCTTTCCTAATCTCTATTTGATTGATTTTTAAAGTCCCTCTCACAGTGTCAATGGCTGTTATAGTGGGCCGCTACAGGAACATCTGTGTTGCCATGTTTAATGTGGAACCTGTGTAAATTCATTCTCTGGTGGAGTGTTTGTCCAGTTTCTCCCACATAGAGTGCAGTGTCAGGACATTTCATGCACAGATTTTCTCCACATACTATTCTCCCTTCCTGTGGCAACTCTCCACCATTTTCCTCTGCTCTTGAACTACTTGACAGCCAACGGTCCTGCACCCTCACATAGCTCGGCAGACTCAAAGCCGTCCTTCCTTACACTCTTGAAATTGTATACACCGGCCAGCTATTCTCTTGATGAGTCTTTCCTTTCCTAATCTCTATTTTATTAATTTTCTCTCCTCTCTTAGCACTTACCCCTTCTGAGTTACACATATACTTTGGCAACCCCAGCTGAAATATACAGTACCATTTCCACAGGAACTAATTGATAAAAGCGATTGCACATGCTCACATGCGAACCACTTTTCATGGATGGTGCACTAAAACTACTAAAATCAACAAATAGTTTAACCCTTCAAACCCCTCCATAACACAAGTTCATTTAGAATTTTCTTGTTCCTTCTTTCTTGTACGTTTTGATTGTTTTTGGTATTTACTCTGTTACAATTTTAGAATTATCCTCACTTCTTCAGATTTCACTTCTAATTTTATTTATTTGTATTTCTTTTTTTTTCTATTTACATAGAACATAATATTTAATAATGTAATATTTTCGGTTTACATTTTAATTAATTCTATAGTTGCTTCTTGCGTTAGTAGACATTTAGGGATTGGCAAATTATTATATTTACTTCTGTGGTTAAATTACATTTACTAGGTGGTGGTAGTTCTTCTCTTTGTCATTTCATTTCTATTACATTTTGCTTGAGTTCCAAAGAGCTAATCATAATGAAATGGGTAATTTGTAAAAAAGATTTTAAAAAAAGCAAAAAAAAAAAACTTTTAATGTTATCATTGTGTACGTGTACATGACTTATCAGGCGTTTTATATTCAGGTTTAAGCAATCACATTTGAAATCATGTGCAATGATAAGTTTCCTTTGTCTGATATAACCTTACTGCTTGTGATTGGAGTGTTGATGATATGTGTGCTCATTACATATCACTACCATAAATTCAATGCTTTGTTTAGCGCTATCTTTAAGGTGGTCCTGTCAGGGTTGCTTGCAGCTTTAGAAGAATATTAATAAAATAATTAAGGCTTCAGTAAATTAACCAGTAGAAGGGTGATTACTTATCTGACATTCACAGAATCCTCTTTTTCATTCCCATTTTATTTTCTATGATGTTTTAATTTCTTTTCTTTTAATCATGTCCTGGCATTTTGCTTGACCCAATTCATACTTCCAACTACATAAAATAAAAGTAGCATAGCCAGGCACCTGCAAAAAAGTTGTTTTTTCCTTGCTGGAAAGTTAAGTAACCAAGGCTGCAATTTAAGATTTAATGTATAGGCTGTCTTAAGGATTTGTGTGCTTTATAGTATATCATAGTTTCTTTTCTGCACAATGGAACACAAAACTTAATTTTAAAGGTTTTAAACAAAAACAACAAAAGCTGAATTTTTTACTTTATAAAGCAGTTAACAAGATTATTTACAAAAGTTGCAAACATAAGAAAAAAATGAAACAATTATTTACTATGAAAATAAAAAATATATCACAAAAATAATAATAATACATTGTGGGATATGGCCGGCCTGTCACCCCGACCAACACCCCCAGGCAGCCAGATGGAGCTCTCCCTGCGCAATGGAAGTGCCCCGAATACCAGCAGGGAATCATGGATGATGGAGTTTCCCTTTACAGCCCTGCTGGATACCACAGGTGCCAACAGATGACACTGCAGGGAGGCCCAGAGAGTTGTTTGTGCCCTATAACCCGGAAGTACGTTGTAGGCAAGGCGACAAAGGAAATGACGTGCTTCCGGGATGAAGAAAAGGGTTTTTTATCTGACCTGGAAGTGATAAGGAATCACATGGACTGTAGGGTTGGAACCACTTCCGGGTCAGGGAATATAAAAGGACGATGGGAAATCCCAGACACTGAGCTGAGCTGGGTGGAAGGGTGGCAACGCGTCTGGGAGTGAGGAGGATTATTGTTATTGGTCAGTGATTGTTTATTGTGTATTTATTTGAATATTGTGGAGAAGAGGGTGCTTTGTGCACGTTTTGTCTAAATAAATATAATATTTGGACTTTTACCTGGTGTCTGACGTCTGGTCTGAGGGTTCAAGGGGTCACGGGGACCTTTAAATCTGTCACAACATACTGTAGAAACACTTAAAAACCAGTGTGATTTGACATTTCCATTTCAAAATGTATCTCTTGTAATTAAGCTCTGTTTGGTCAACATAAATGGATGAGGTGGATGGAGGGTGTAAAAATCTGAGTTTGGCAGATTTTAGAATCATTTATTTTGAATGCCCTACTAAGTGAAGAAAGCATACATCGCTCAACACCCTGCTTTGCCGAGCTTTGTCACATCTTCATAAATACAGTACAAGTGGCTCTTTTTACTTTGGATATCCCAGGGTATCAGTTTGTTGCTTCCTCTATTTTTCTGAAGAGACAGATTTTTATCTACTCTCTCTGTTTCTGTCAGTTATTCATTATGATGATTTTTTTTCATGTAGATGCTTTAGTTGCTTTAGTTTATCTACGCCATTGCAAAGCACTGAATAGCCTCTAGTTTCATGTTGTCCAGTCTTGTATGTCATCCACAGAGGTCTTTGCCACTTTGTTTCTCAAACTTTCACTTTCCACAGTAAACAGATATTCTACCTGTTCACATCATTGTTGATACCTTGTGCCGTATAATGGTCTTGTACCCCGAGAGTGCAGGGATGACAGACTGCCAGATAAAAGTTTGGGGTACCAACCGAGTCATCCCATTTAATATAAATGAAAAATAAACAAAAGGAATGTCCATCTTGGCGTCATTGCCCTATACTTTTGGCCAAAGTTACAACAAAACAATTTGTCTTCAGTAGGGGGTCACCCTGGCAAAAATGATGACTCCTTCCAGGAATCTTATGGATGGGGTGTCTCACTGCGTGGTTTCTCGGTGCTTCAGGTAGAGAAAGTGAAGACAATGTTAGTGACAGCACCCCTCTCGTCCCAGTGGGTCATTACATACAGAGCCCATAAGGAGATCCATATGTGACAACACCTATTCTGAAATCACAATAACATCAGAACTGGTGTCACTTTTACAATTATCCTTTCTTTCTATTCACTAGGTATGCAATTTGTGGATTCTATGAAAGAACACAGGAAAAAACTCCCTTTTTCTATGATTTTGTTGTCTGACACACCTCCCTGCAGTGTACCTTTTATAGGCACTGACATTTGCTATCTGTGTGCATATACAGTACAAGGATGAGTATGATTTTTTACAGAAAGTGGAATTAAAAACAAAAAAAAAAGTTTTTTCCTCTTATTGGGAGTCTTTTTGTTGAACATAAGATATATACAGTTCCCTTTCGTTTCAATTGTCTGTATCTCTGCACTTGTTTTCATTATTTACATAGCCAATTATGCCAGTTTCTTGTCTTCTCTAAAACATTTCCTTTTTTATTTTCCCATTTCCCATTCCTCCTGTACATCCCATATTCCCATAGCAGCTGCATTACTGACTCAACACATAAATATTCCTCTGTTGGGCATTTGGGATTTTTTTGTTAGATTTCTTTTATATAATGCTAATTGAATTTGTACTACCTGGTAAATGTTAAGCTACGTTTTCCTGCTGCTTGCACTTTGTTCCCATATTTTTTTCCATAAATTATTATTTTATAGTATTGTAAAAGACAATGCAAATCTTAATCTTGTAAAAGTATACACAAAATGAGGGTGCAAGCAAATGAAGGTGTGTGTGTTAAAGGAATACATCAGGACTGGAATCCCACAGCTCTCAACCTAAAATTTGGTGGTGGTGACAAAATTGAGAAATGCAGGATGACAAACTAATTATAATGTACAGTAAAACTCCAATACAAATGTTTTTTCTATGAATAGAAACAAAAACCATTACACTATAAACAAATCTTGTTTACTAATAAAATAATTCAATCATAATATATTTATTAGTATTATATTATTTCCAAATCTGAACGTATTTAAAATTTTAACAGAAAATTAAGCAGACAAATATGCAAGGACAATAACAAAACCAAAACAACATTTATTTCTATAATACATTTACATACAAATGGTATGCTTAAAGTGCTTTACAAGATGTCAGAGAAATAAATGCAGGAAAAAATAAATTAAATTAGCTAAGAAATATAATGCATAAAAGCATCTGCCCAATACAGGGTTGTACATAAGAGGGGGCTGTCAGACATATGTTGCAGCCTTTCACTGGTTTTGGATGCAGGAGATGACCTATTTCAGATATGTTTAATGTTCCCCAAACATTTCAGAGAGAAGTAAGATATGCTCCCGGCTTGCATTAGACAAGAAAAAATAGCAAATTGCGTTGAACTTTTGTGTGAAGACATTCATCATTATGATTTCATAACTGGTAATGGATTTGTGCAATTTGTTAACATGGCTGCAACACACAGCAGATTTGTTTTCATTAAAATAAATATCCTCTATTAACAGATTTTATGATTTAATTAGGGGGAATGGAACAAGCTCATTAGGAACAGTAGCAGTCAGGGTATCTTTGTGAATGGGATTAAAGAAAGTCCCACACATGGAGTTCTAATCTATATATATAAAAGACAAATACCACTGACTCACTCATCATGAAATCTCCTGAACCATGACAACTTGGGACTTGAAATTTGGAATGTAGATTACCCTTGGCCCATAGGTGCTCACTAAGAAACGGTTTTAAAAATTTCGCAGTCCAAGCGCAAAATTTCTTAAAGTTTTTTAGACCCGTTTGTATGTCTGTCCACTTTTCACAAGAGAACTACTATAATTTGCTTGAACATTCCGTTGATTTTGCGACTTTCTCATCGCGCTAGTTATCATAGTTCGCTTGCGGTACCGATTATTAGCGCTAATCCGAGAGAGACTCATCGGGCTGCGGGGAGGGGGTCAGGGCTCTTCTCAATCACGTGTCTGCCTCGGGATGTAACCTTAACTCCGCTTAGTTAGCGAATGAGAGAACTACTTAACGTATTTATTTTTTTCTATAATTTGCTTGAACATTATGGTTGATTTTGCGACTTCTCTCATTGCGTTAAGGGTGGATTTATACTACACGCGACGCGACGCACGCTGCAGCGGATGCTCCTGCTACGCAAGCGTTGTACTGTTTATACTTGCACATGTACTTTACGTAAATCTGGAGGAATCCACCAGGTGGCAGTGCAAGATATTATCACGGTGAGAACAGGTTTGGCTTCGCCGTGTTGTGAATTGCCTGGAACGCCAATTAAATTCCGATGACACCTTACTGCACTATCTCTGAAAAGGATGTTTAATGATTAAATCCATCAGTCCAGGGATTTGTCCATTTCAGCTAGCATTGGGCACGAGGCAGAAATAATCCCTGGACGAGGCATCAGCTTATCGCAAGGTGAATACAAGCACTCACATACACGCTAGCGTCATTTTAGTGTAACCAAAGCACACTGAGGAAACCCAGCAGGAAAACATGTAAACTCCAGGCAGGGAATATCAGCAACATGACTCCCTGCAAGAAAGCAGCGCTACCGCTCCGCCACTGTGTCACCCCCATGTGTGTAATTATAAAAGTATTCATTAATTAAACAAAATTACAGAGTTATCTGTAAAATGTAACATACATACTTTAATGATTTTCATCATGAAAGTGATTTCAAGTATAAATCTAAGGATTCTAAATGCGCAGAGAGTTGGAATAGCATACATTTAATGTGCTCGATGTGGCGATCTATTTGCTGGCGATCCGCTGCTGTCAGGACCGGATGGAAGCCCTAGAAAAAAAGACAGCACAGAAGACAGTATGTGAGACTTTTAAAATGCATTGTGTCATTACAATCGGGAATATGGGGCGCTTGAATATAAAAGCACCAGGAATACATCTGTATGTCGACATTTTGCTTCACCACATCGAACTATTCGTCAAACATCGAAGCGCGCACACCGATCTCGTAGGATCCGCAAAGCGGCTTTCTGTCACATGTAGATAGTAAACAGAGACTCTGACGTCACATTCCAACTTTTATCACACTGTGCCCCCCCGACTTTTTGCTGGTACTGCAACTCATGCACACATTGCATTAATTTCTGAGGACCTGCTCAGAGGACACATCAAATGAATGCTGGGAATGCGTGGCGTGTACGCATCCTGAGCGTGAAGTATAAACGAGCCCTAAGAATAATAATTCGCTTGCAGGAGCGATACATTCACGCTAATCCGAGTAGAAAGCTCGACTGGGCCCTCCTCACTGTCCTGTTTCACTAATACGCTGGTGAAGCTACAGGGGATGGCTAGTGTGTATATACAATATGTACATAATGGAGCTGAACTGGTATAGCTCAAACCATGGGGCATCTCCTGCATAGCCTTTACAGTCACTTTCTCCCAGCTTGGAGAGTGTGTGGTAACATTCTTGTAAAAAAAATAAGGCTAAACCAAATTTGTTTGTAAGTGTGTTTTTATCAGTGTGTTAGCCGCAAAAACAGACAGGTATCACTACAGGAGTTGTAGCACTACTTACTGCAGCACTTCGCACTCCAGTGCCGGAGTAGGTGTTGAGTAGGACTCCTCGACTCTGACTCCACAGCTCTTTTTAAAAGAAGCAATTGGGATCTGATAATCTGAATTCTCTGGTTTAACTCCTTGAAGCTGGGAGGCAGCAGTGTTAACTACGGTGCCACTCTCTTTTGGTTTGGGTTTGCTGTAGAAGAATACATTTGGTCTTAATGTACATAAAGGCTGGGAAGCACTGTGGCATGAAGCTTGGAGCAGAGAGAATAGACTCCAGCTCCTCACAACCCTGAAATGGAATAAGCATGTCTAAGAATGTTAAGTAAATAAGGACCTTACCACCAGTAACAATTTATGAACAGTATATAGTATACATTAATAAGGTGTTGTTTCACATTCTCTTATAATCTTTCTTAAAGGAGGTTGATTTGTTGAAGTAATGAGTAAGAGGCAGAAGCTACAAACTCAACATATCTGTAACACAGTAAGCCATTGTAGTTTGAATGTATTGGATACAACCTTTGATATTTTTCCTGTTACAATTTTGACCTCATAATCCCAAAACTTTTAGACTCAATGACCTGATATATCTACTTAATATTATAACAAAACATGCAGAATAAACAAAAGCACAATGTTAACCTCTGTACTACAAACACGGGTGAAAAGTACTAAAATGATTACTGTTTTCCAGCTCTGAATCTGATGAAGAAAGTAGGGATAATGGAAGTGTTAGCCATGAGGAACATTTAAGATATGCGTCAGAGTGAGGATTAAAATATTTACACAGTAAAAATTCAGAGCATTATTGTGCATCAATGCACAAGATTAAATACAAGGATTGGCTTGGATTTCTAGAAGGGACAGTAAAACCCTGTGCTAAAAACTGATGCATATAATCACATTAACTATTTCCTTGGCTCTAAATCCAATTGTGTATCTTAAGCTGCAATTTGGAGAAGGACTGCTAATAACTTTTTATTGTCACCATAAAAATTCTGCAATTCAGTCAATTAAACATTTATGTAAATGAACAAACCTAGAAAGCAAATGCTTCACTGGTACATTAACATGAGATCAGCTATGAAGCCAGAAAAAATTAGAAAGATAATGGGAATTATGAACACAAGCTGAGACAGCAGAAGGATTAGATAGTAACTTCTGCCTCATCTTTATGTTTTTGACATTCTCAGATGACTGTCATGGCTTCTCTCACTCTCTCTCTCTTTCTCCTTCTCCTTACTGTTAAAGGGTCAGGCATTTTCAATACAAGCCAAGTTATCTGGATTTAGAATCTTGACAAAGTACACAGATTCAAATTAATTTTAATATGATATCCACTTATAAAATTAATAAAATGCAATGTGAATTAAAAGAAACATTGTACAGATGCCTCTAAATTAATTATAAATTAAAAAAATAAAATTTCTCACTCAGTTTGCCTTAAAGTGTAAATTATACATTAATAATTGACTAGGTGGAGTCAACCTGAAAGCTCTTAAGGTTTAAAACATCTACAGTATCTTTGGAAAGTGTAAATAGGCCTGGTCTTAAAAAAAACAGACAGTATAGGAAAATTCAAAAACAGAGTATAGTCATTGGATAATACCACTTAAAGGGAGGGTATACAAAACACCGTAAATATGTAAAGAATAAGTAGCTCCATTATTTCAAATGATAGCATTTTCATTTTGAAGTGACTAAATTAAATGTTGTATTTAAAACTGTTTATATGTAATCTATGAGCAGGTGGAATGTTCAGTTCTTTAATTAGACTAAAATCTCTTCTGCCTCATTTCTATGCCTTATGTTATAGGCAACTGTAATACCACAAATCACTGTAAGGAACAAAGAAGCTGTTATGATTTAAGAACTCATACATTCAAATAAGGCCTCAAGTACACAAAGAAGGCCTGAGACCTATACTCTGAAAAAGGTCCAGTGCCTACAAAGTACTCAAAAAAGGCCTAAATATGCAAAGTGAAAAAAAGAGGGGAGGGGAATCACCAAAAACCCTTGCTCACATAAGTAAGAATGTCACATGTGGTTTAATTTATTAAATTAACTATGGATGTTCCAAAAACTAGAATCAAAAGGAATTTCCAAAGTAAGCAAAACAACAGAAATTCAACATATCAAAAATAACTACTTTTAAAGAAGAAAACATAATGCAAAAATTGTCCAGAAGCAAAAAAAAAAAACCAAACAATTCTTTAAGCTGACAGATTCATTGACTACTTGAGAATTCTCTGTTCTGCTTTTGTTTTTAAATGTTACATTAAAATTTTCATGTTGTGTTGTTTGATTGGCAAATTTACCAGGTTGCAGAGATTTTTTTCTCCTTAACTTTTGTTTTTCAATATACTAATTTGGTACAGTTGTTCTGCGATGGGCTGGCACCCTGCCCGGGGTTTGCTTCATGCCTTGCGCCCTGTGTTGGCTGGGACTGGCTCCAACAGACCCCCATGACCCTGTAGTTAGGATATAGCAGGTTGGATAATGGATGGATGGATGGTACAATTATTTTTTGCTCATTTTTGATAATAGACATACTGTTTAGTCATGTTGTAGTCTGAGGGTGTCCTAGGGTGAAAAGGTCTGGGGGGCTTTATTCTTACCTTTATACTGTTTACAAGGGGGTTCGCCCCCTGTTCGCTTCACTCACCATCCCGCCGCCCTGCACTAAGCGCCAGTTCACATCTCTGCCACTCGCGTTGTGAAGACGGGGGTTGAACGCACCCCCAAGGAGATGTGATCGATCCTCTGAAACCCACTCTTAAATGGTGATCCAGTGGGAAACAAATACAGTTTTTTTTTTACCTCCTCTTTACTCGATCAGCTGCTGGCTTGCTGCTGCCGTGCTGCGTGATCTGCATCTCGCACGACGCTTCAAACATTTAAAAGCCTGTACAGCAGCTGTTCTACTCTGTGTTTTATTTCCGGCACCAGGCATGGTTAAATCTCTTGGCACAAAGTCTCGTTCTCGTCTAGTTTAGAATTTGAAAATGGAATAAGAATCTGAAAATCTAACAACATCACATTAAAGTTTGATAAATTCTGAAAAGAATGATACCAAACATATATATGTAGGTTTTAAAATAAGCCCAATTTAAAGTGTGACAAAAAAGTGACATAAAATCATTGGACTTTTAGGCTTAGGATTTTATATGTATTGAGTAGATAATGCAGACCTTAACAAAACGTCTCAGATTCCATACTCTTACTACACTGTCAGATACTTTACTTCAGCTCTTCTTCCTTCTCTTTATATCTGTAACCCCAGGTAAATAGACCAACTAAAAGTACAGACAGTTACACATGTATTTATGTATTATAGATAATATTCTTTATTATACATAGTGCCATATAAAAGCAAATGAAATGTGACTTGTGCTAAATGTGTAGTTGCAGGTGGCACATAAAGCTGTAGTTACACTCATTTTCAAACAATTTCACCCTAGTGGTAGGATTTGTGCTGTGGTTATGATCTCTTTTCTGCTTATGAATTTCAAATTCATCTTGCTTTTTCAGTTTTTGGTTACTTGGCTCATTTGGATTTATTAGTATAGTGACCCTTGTTTATCCTGAGTACAGTTTATTGCTGCTTAATCATCTCCTGACTTTGTTGTGCTTACAATAATCTTAGGGCACTTTTATGGGACCACAAAAGCACCATATTAAATAGGCATTTATAGAATAATTTATAGAATAATATAGCATGTAGAGCGTGCTAAACACAAATGGAAATTGTTTTTAATGTCTTTTCCAATTTTCTGTCTTTCTCACTTTGAAATAGTTATGACCTGTCTCTTTAATCCCAGATTTTACTTTGAATATAACAGTAATTTCTCAGCCCTTAAAAGAATAGTGGCCAGGTGCACAAATTAGTACAATGAAGAGGACCAGAGGAAAGACCCAGGGTTCCTGTGACACTCTGTGTCACGGAGTAAACTAGACCACAACTAGTTCCTGTCTGAGGAATGCTAATTTATACACAACCTATGCACAGATTTGATTGTTGATAGGGGGAGTGCTACATTAGTGGAAAGGGATTCAAAGCACCAAGTGAGAGCTAAATTGTGGGTAAATTACAAACCGAATGTAAAGTATCAGGAGATCACACTGAGCATAAAGCATCAGGAGAGAGCTGTGAGTGTCAGGAGAGTGCTCGAGGAGAAAGCAGCAGTTAGTGCTTGGTGCACATGTGGAACAGTGAGTGGCCGGAGAGCACAAAGGGAGCGAAGAGAAATGAGTGAGAATAGGAGTAAGGGAAGAGAGTGAAGTACTGGACCTGGGAAGCCATCCTGAGGTTCTCAGACCTGCTGATCTGCTTATAAGTGGTAGGTTTATCTGAAGGGTCTGGACATGGAAGGAAAGTGGTGTGGGGCTGAGATGTGTGTAGGCCAATGAAACTGTACTGGGTGAGGGTATGAAGCAACATTGCTGTGTGGAAGATGCTAAATTTCTTTCCTGTGTTTTTGAGGAAGAGAAAATCAGAAGACCAGCAACATAAGCTGTGCACAAAGAAGTTACTGGGGCGCATTTCTGGTGGGACCCTGTTGATGCACTGAACTGTAAATTCGGATTTTCCACGTTGTGTATCTCTCTATGGAACTGATTGAGTGATCTTAAGTGGTAACGGACTGCTCATTTTAATTACATGTGGGACTTTAATTGTACTTATTTATTTATGGCAGATTTTAAACTTCCCTGACAACTTGCGTATGCACTAACTTTTTACACAATAATACATTTGCCTTTGAATTTTTTCACTAAGGCACTGTGGTTGTCTCCTCACTTGCTCTAGTCCATCCACCATTAAGAACTACAAGATACTCCAGAAAACGGCTGGTGCCCTTGGACCTGGGGCATCCCAGTTCCAGCCCAAGACTGTTACAGTTGTTAAGACTTAGTCGCCTAGGTAAGTATGATGGGTGTGTTCTCTAGTATACCTTTAGAAGTGGAATGGTGGTCTGTCAGAACCTAAAGGTGAATGAGTATGGTTTTATGTGAGTTTTTTCATTTTCTTCATTTTCAAACTGATTTTTTTTACTGGGTGATCTACCCTTCTTTCCTAGGATGAAAAATTTGAAGCGTTAGGAATGGGCAATTTTTCTATGTAAAAGGAGATTTTTTTCTGTCAAAATTTTTAATCCTATGTACTGCTTTCTTTGTTTACTGTGAAAATTCAGTGAAACACAGCAGCACATTTCCTGCCCTCTAATTTTTTTTACAGTATATCTATACCATCTGAGTTAGCAGTGGGGGTTACAGGATGTCCTCATTTTGTAAGGTTTCTAAAATACTGAAAATTGACTATTCAGACTGTCTGTCCATCCATCCATCCATCCAAGAAACTATGTCATATGATTTCTGTGTAGGCTAAATTTCAATTTCAGTTATGTTGTTAAAAACATTGGTGGCAGAAACATCATCAAAAACAGATATACATATATTTTTTTTAATTTTCACATGAAAAGTGTACACACTGGCAAATAAATTTTGATCAACCTTTGATATCTCCTTCTACATGTCAACACCCTATTTTTATTGAAAATATGTACATAACTCCAAATCCCAAAATGGTGAATTCTCTCAAATGCTGTGTCATAATTTGCACCACGACAAATACTCATCCGAGTTGTGGCTGGCTAACTCCCTGGCCAATAGGAGCCTGTGTTCTGTTTCTAATCTACCCGCTTGCCATTGTGACCACAGCTTCTTGGTGTACTCAAGTTGACAGGTTGGACTCGTTGGTGCTGCCTTGTTCAGTAATATTTCTATTGTACTAAACCTGGCAAGTCCCCCTTCTCATGGCTTTGGTCTTTCAACATTGTTTTGACAGTATGACTTTTAGGTTTGTAAAACCACTCTTTCCTGACAAAGAGTTTTCTTTATAACACACAACACGTTTTGTCTAGCCCTTAAATACTTGACCTCTGCCACTTCAAGAGTAACATCAGTGTTCAAGTGAGCTTATAAGAAAAAACAATGTTTCCTGTTTTATCTCCTCAACTGGACGACAACATCTGAAATCTACAAATTCAGTTTCACATAACAATCAGACTGTAGTAACTGAAAGTCTGAGTTTGGTTATTGCTGTAAAAGTGTTTCTATTAGACATTAATACATTGTGAATTATACTTACACATGTATTGTGGATTCTCATGAGAAGACAATAAATCATTTGTAGGAATTAGTACTTATTTGCCGCGGGGTGAGTTGTTTTTTTAGACAGAACATCAATCACTACTGAAAAAATGGTTAGTGTTGTTTATTTGTATTGCTTGTGTTTCGTGCAGATATTATCTGAATATGAGATTTTGGTCCTTGAATGCTATGATCAGCTCTCTTTGTTGATAACAACAAAGTGTTTCTGTGTCATGTAAAAAAAGAAGAAGGAAATGAAAGAAAAGTATAATATATGCTTATCACAACAAAACATTTAGTGTGGTTTTCTGATAATGATTTGTATTGGAATCATTCATCTGAGAACGTAATCTCCAGCTGAATGGGTTCAGTGTTTTTGATAATGCTCCTTTTAGGATGCTTCCCTAAAATACAATGAATCCATTGTTGCATTTTTTATTAATTATTCTTTAAGCAGCATTTCTTTTACCATGTATTGAGTATTGACCTAATGATTTTGCTGTATATCTTAGCATATTTTCTGCAGGATACTCTTATTTAAAAAGTCTCTTAACAGTAATTCTGTCACAAATTTTAGTAATTAATAGGCTCTCATCAAATAACAACAGTATAAAACTGCAGTAAGCAAAGACAGAAAATTGCACACAAGTATTATGCAGTTTAATTTATTGATATATTATCCTCTTTTAAGTAAAAAGGCTTAAATAGAACATGCGTGATTTACAAATATAAGGCATTTAGCCAACCATCAAAAATACTATGCCACAGAATGGAGATAAGTTCAGTGGATGACTATTGTGGCACGCGGCTGGGGGTGGTACCCAGCCGGGACGCCCAAGAGGACCAGAGGAGGGCTCACACCTCCTCCAGACCATGAGGGGGCGAATGCCCTGGTTGCTGTGGGGACCACGGGTACAGAGCTTTGAAGCTCAACCCTGTAGGGGCCCATGGTCACCGCCAGGGGGCGCCCCAATGCCTGGAGAGCCCTGGACCTCAGCACTTCCACCACACCAGGAAGTGCTGGGGGGAAGAGGAGCAGGGACACCCGGAGTGCTTCCGGGGATGCAGCCGGCACTTCCACTACACTGTGGCGTGTCAGTGGAAGATTGCCGGAACACACCTGGAGCACATCCGGGGGACAATAAAAAGGTCCGCCTCCCTTCATTCAAGGCTGGAGTCGGGTGGAAGAGGACGAGGTCTGGGAGAGGAAACAGGCGGCCTGAAGAGAGGAAAGGCACTGTAGAAAGTGGCCTGGACTTTGGGGTGATTGGTGCTGCAGCACCAATCTGGGTTGTGCACTTTAATATTTGTACACAGAGTAAAATGAACGTGTGTGGGGACTTTAAAACGCTGTCTGACTGTCTGTGTCCGGGCTGTTTCCCACTCTATGCAATACGAACAAGCACCATATAGCCCGAGAATAAACATATATAATTGCTTATTTTATTATTCAGCTCACAAAAAAAGCAATAATATTCAGATTTTATTTACTAGCATATTTTATACAATAAACACCTTTCAAGTAAGTACAGGTTACAGCTAAATGTTTATATTACATTTGCCTTAATTTTTAAAGAGAAGTGTCTTATCAGATAGAGCCAGGAGGTTAAAGAGGAGTTCTGGATTTAATACATCTCTAGTGGTCCACAGTCCTTTGTAAGTCCTTTGTAAAATGTAATGTTAAGGTCTAGTTGTCTGGGCAGCCTGGCCCCTCTGGGAATTCAAAAATGAACTACAATGTGGGCTAATGAACATCATTAAGATGGCATCATTTATTGGTCTGATGCAGGGTCTAGTCAGTAATGGCAATGGCACCAAACATCAGCTTAGCAAAACCTGGAACGATAAAATGGATTAATTACAGTTGTTTGTGTCACTTTTCAACAGCCACAAATGACAAATAACTGACAAAAAACCATAAGCTAAAATGGTGAAACAAATACTCATTAGATGCAGAGTTCATGAAAAAATAATCTTACCAAATAGTGCCAATAATGACATTACCATGTCATTATTGGTAATTATACACAAGATTTTTAAAAAAAATTACAGAATTGTCAGCATACAATAACACAAAAATGAAAAATCATTTACATGTTTCTGATAAAGGCACAAGGATTATATCTGTGTCATAATTGGGAAAAATATTTAGAGCAGGCCATGTGACCATAGCATTAGAGACTTGAAAATTAATCCATTGTGACAGTAGATGGCACTATACCAGCACTTAACCCGACACAGACAGAGGCAGGAGACACACTTATAAAAGCACAACTTTTTATTTTATTTTCTTCTCTCATGGAGAACGTCTTCCCCGTCCTCATGAGTACACAAAACATTCCCAAAGCACAAACACAATACTTTCCTTCTCTATTCTCTTTTGTCTTTCTCCTACACTATTCTTTGGCAAGCTTTGTCTCCCTCCTCACGACTCTGGCTCCCAGAGTGGTGACTGCTGGCTCCTTTTAAAATGCCCCCGGAAGTGCTCCAGGTGCTCGTTGACCTACTTCCGGCAGCACTTCCGGGTGTGGTGGAAAACCCACCCAAGAGGCCTCAGCAGTGGTTGCAGCACCCCCTGGCCGCATCCCCAGATCCCAACAGGGCTGTAGACAACTTCAACTCCCATGAAGCCCTGCAGGAATCTGAGGCACCACTGCAACCCATGGAGGCTGCCCTCTAATGTCCTGGGGGAGGTTCTGTTCTGCCCACGCTTGCTCCCTCGGTCCTCTCTGTGAAAAGGCGTCCCGGCTGGACAAGGACCCCGGCCATCTGTGACACTATATATATATGAACTCTACATTTTCTATTACTTGTATATACAGTTAGGTCCATAAATATTTGGACAGAGACAACTTTTTTCTAATTTTAGTTCTGTACATTACCACAATGAATTTTAAATGAAACAACTCAGATGCAGTTGAAGTGCAGAAATTCAGCTTTAATTCAGTGGGTGAACAAAACGATTGCATAAAAATGTGAGACAACTAAAGCATTTTTTTAACACAATCCCTTCATTTCGGGGGCTCAAAAGTAATTGGATCAATTAAATACCTGGAAATAAAATGTTCATTTCTAATACTTTGTTGAACTGTATACTGTTTATGTTATGTAAATGTGTAGTGACATACTCTTATCTGATATTTTTGGTACTTATTCATTCTTATTTTTATCTATTTCATTTTTTGTCTCTTTTCTTGTCAAACCCAGCCACAGGGGATGCACAAACCAGTGTGTTTCTTCGTGCCGGTCCCAATTCCGGATAAATGGGGAGGGTTACGTCAGGAAGGGCATCTGGTGTAAAATTTTGCCAAATCAATATGCGGACAACAATACAAATTTCCATACCAGATTGGTCGAGCCCCGGGTTAACAACGACCACCACCAGTACTGTTAGCCAACAGGGTGCTGGCGGAAATTGGGCTACTGTTGGCCAAAGAAGGAGAAAGAAGAGGGGAGAGACGTGTCCAGAGGCAGGAGGAGAGGAGGAAAATAAAGAGAGTGGAACTTAGGGTAGGAACTCTGAATGTTGGCAGTATGACTGGTAAGGGGAGAGAGTTAGCAGATATGATGGAGAGAAGGAAGGTTGATATATTGTGCGTGCAAGAGACTAAATGGAAGGGGAGTAAGGCCAGGTGGATCGAAGGTGGATTCAAATTGTTCTGTCATGGTGTGGATGGGAGGAGAAATGGAGTAGGAGTTATTCTGAAGGAACAGAATGTCAAGAGTGTTCTGGAGGTGAAAAGAGTGTCAGACAGAGTAATGACTATGAAGCTGGAAATTGGAGGTGTGATGATGAATGTTGAGGAAGAGAGTGAGGGCAGACCAAGGATGAAATGGTGGATGTTGAAAAATGAAGACTGCAAGGTTCAGTCTAGGGAGAAGGTGAGACAGGCACTGGGCGGCAGTGAAGAGTTACCAGACAGCTGGGCAACTGCAGCAGATGTAGTAAGGGTGACAGCAAGAAGGGTGCTTGGCGTGACATCTGGACAAAGGAAGGAGGAAAAGGAAACCTGGTGGTGGAATGGGGAAATACAGGAGAGTATACAGAGGAAGAGGATGGCAAAGAAGAAGTGAGATAGTTAGAGAGATGCAGAAAGTAGACAAGAGTACAAGGAGATAAAGTGAAGAGAGAGGTGTCGAAGGCTAAAGAAAAAGCGTATGATGAGTTGTATGAGAGGTTGGACACTAAGGAGGGAGAAAAGAACCTGTACCGATTGGCTAGACAGAGGGACCGAGCTGGGAAAGATGTGCAGCAGGTTAGGGTATTAAAGGATAACGATGGAAACGTACTCACAAGCGAGGAGAGTGTGTTGAGCAGATGGAAAAAGTACTTTGAGAGGCTTATGAATGAAGAGAACGAGAGAGAAAAGAGGTTGGATGATGTGGAGATAGTGAATCAGGAAGTGCAACGGATTAGCAAGGAGGAAGTAAGGACAGCTATCAAGAGGATGAAGAATGGAAAAGCCATTGGTCCAGATGACATACCTATGGAAACATGGAGGTGTTTAGGAGAGATGGCAGTGGAGTTTTTAACCAGATTGTTTAATGGAATCTTGGAAAGTGAAAGGATGTCTGAGGAGTGGAGAAGAAGTGTACTGTTGCTGATATTTAAGAATAAGGGGGATGTGCAGGACTGCAGTAACTACAGGGGAATAAAATTGAAGTTTTATGGGAAAGAGTAGAGGAAGCTAGGTTAAGAAGTGAGGTGATGATTATTGAGCAGCAGTATGGTTTCATGCCAAGAAAGAGCACCACAGATGTGATGTTTGCTCTGAGAGTGTTGATGGAGAAGTTTAGAGAAGGCCAGAAGGAGTTGCATTGCGTCTTTGTGGACCTGCAGAAAGCATATGACAGGATGCCTCGAGAGGAGTTGTGGTATTGTATGATGAAGTCAGGAGTGGCAGAGAAGTATGTAAGAGTTGTACAGGATATGTACGAGGGAAGTGTGACTGTGGTAAGGTCTGCGGTAGGAGTGATGGATGCATTCAAGGTGGAGGTAGGATTACATCAGGGATCAGCTCTGACCCCTTTCTTATTTGCAATGGTGATGGACAGGTTGACAGACGAGATTAGACAGGAGTCCCTGTGGATTATGATGTTTGCTGATGACATTGTGATCTATAGTGATAGCAGGGAGCAGGTTGAGGAGACTCTGAAGAGGTGGAGATATGCTCTAGAGAGGAGATGAATGAAGGTCAGTAGGAACAAGACAGAATACATGTGTGTAAATGAGAGGGAGGTCAATGAAATGGTGAGGATGCAGGGAGTAGAGTTGGCGAAGGTGGATGAGTTTAAATACTTGGGATCAACAGTACAGAGTAATGGGGATTGTGGAAGAAAGGTGTAAAAGAGAATGCAGGCAGGGTGGAATGGGTGGAGAAGAGTGTCAGGAGTGATTTGTGACAGATGGATATCAGCAAGAGTGAAAGGGAAGGTCTGCAGGACAGTAGTGAGACCAGCTATGTTATATGGGTTGGAGACGGTGGCATTGACCAGAAAGCAGGAGACAGAGCTGTAGGTGGCAGAGTTAGAGATGCTAAGATTTGCATTGAGTGTGATGAGGATGGATAGGATTAGAAATGAGTACGTTAGAGGGTCAGCTCAGGTTGGACGGTTGGAAGACAAAGTCAGAGAGGCGAGAGTGCATTGGTTTAGACATGTGCAGAGGAGAGATGCTGAGTATATTGGGAGAAGGATGCTAAGGATAGAGCTGCCAGGCAAGAGAAAAAGAAGAAGGCCTAAGAGAAGGTTTATAGATGTGGTGAAAGAGGACATGCAGGTGATGGGTGTAACAGAACAAGATGCAGAGGACAGAAAGATATGGAAGAAGATGATCCACTGTGGCAGCCCTAACGGGAGCAGCCGAAAGAAGAAGTCTTTTCTTGTCACTTTTTCTTATACATCTTGTAAAAGCATTTGAGCTACATCTTATGTTTGAAATGGGTTATATACTGTAAATATTATTGTTGTTGATGTGTAATTCTATTAGTCCATTTAGAAAAGTATTTTAAGGAACTGCATAGTATTGTGTAGTATTGGGAGAGGCAGCTTGATGGCTGAGGTCTCCAGGACTCTAAACAAATCCAAATCATATTATGTGATATCATCCATCCATCCATCCATTGTCCAACCCGCTGAATCCGAACACAGGGTCACGGGGGTCTGCTGGAGCCAATCCCAGCCAACACAGGGCACAAGGCAGGGAACCAATCCCAGGCAGGGTGCCAACCCACCGCAGGACACACACAAACACACCCACACACCAAGCACACACTAGGGCCAATTTAGAATCGCCAATCCACCTAACCTGCATGTCTTTGGACTGTGGGAGGAAACCGGAGCGCCCGGAGGAAACTCACGCAGACACGGGGAGAACATGCAAACTCCACACAGGGAGGACCCGGGAAGCGAACCCAGGTCCCCAGATCTCCCAACTGTGAGGCAGCAGCGCTACCCACTGCGCCACCATGCCGCCCTGCTTTGTTATTTCTATTATTAAAAAGTTCATTATTTTTAGTGCTGTCAGTAGTAAAATATCCTTTCTTTAGTCTGATATCTTTCTTGTGTAGTGTGGCGGACGGCCAGGACTCATGCCCGGCCAGGACACCCCTTTGTCACTAGACTAAGGGAGCAGCCATGGGAGCCACGCTACGTCCCTCAAAACCTTTGTTGGCAGTACCCCTGAGTTGCATCAGGGCCACTTTCATGGAACACCAGAGATTTTGATTGGGCTCCGTGGCCTCCACCAGAGAGAGCTGCATAGAGCTGCACAGCTTAACGAGCCCGTCTGGGCGGGAGAGCAGCCAGAATTAGGTCAACGAGCCCGGAGGGCTATAAGAGGAGCCTGCAGCCACTACTCAGGGCGCTAAAGTTGGGAGGAGCAGGAGCAGGAGCAGGAGCAGGAGCAGGAGCAGGAGCAGGAGCAGGAGCAGGAGCAGGAGCACGATGACGACGACGACGAAGAAGAAGAAAAAGAAAAAGAAGAAGAAGTTGCCCTGGGAGGAGTGGAGGAGAAAGAGTGTGTTTTGGGGTGATTTTCTGTGTTGTGCCTGTGGGGTTCACGGGGAAGACGTGCCCCACAGGTGAAGAAAAAATAAATCTTTTTGTTTGTTTTAGACATGCCTCCGTTGTCAGTCTGTGTCAGGTCGGTGCCAATCAAGCTCCAATATCACAGTCGGTTATAGTAGTAGCATTATAACATGTGCAGAGGTCAGTGACAGTCTTAATTGAATGTCCAACCAACTTTCATCATGTTGCTGCTCTCTGGTGCCATGTCAAACAAGAGAATATTATAACGCAACTTAATTTTGATAAACTGCAAATGCAAATCAACTTACTCAATGTATTCTTTACCCCTGTTACCAAACCACTTGTTCTGTTATGTTTCATGTTCCTGAAATTTTCTGGTATAAATCCCTGAGAAAAACCTCAGTGTGTTTGGCCTTGAATGTGTATTACTATCATAGTTGTGTGTTTTAAACAAAATTTACCTTCCCTGTTCACATGTGCAATTTGTTGGTCCAACATACAGTTTAAGAAAGTGTCACCTTTGCTTTGCAAGTTAGGATGTTGTGCATATTTAGACATCTGTAACAGTACTGCAGCCTTGGCTCCAGACTATCATGGTAAGGGGGGCAGGGGGGCGTCTGAATTACTAACTAACAGTATACCCTGAAGTGTGTGTGTGTGTTGGCTTGACGTGATATCTGGGGTGTCTTAGCTCAGCTAAATGAACCCCTGGAGACAAACCTGCATTACTACATCCACAAAATAGATCAAATATGAGGTATGTATGTATGTATGTATGTATGTATGTATGTATAGACAAGCAATGCAAACAGAACCAATATCTGGAATTGCCATTACCATCACACTTTTCAAGATCACCAAGACAATTGCAAGCATGCATATCTCATGTTTATTATTTTCTTCTAACAGTTCTAATTCTTCATATTTAATTTTTCCAGTTACTAATCTGTACTTCTGTCTTTTTCTTTTTTGGTATCTAGTGGTGTAGTCATGTGCCATCTGGCCAAAATACTCTGTAGCCACTTTCGTTATTTAAAAGAACAAGCCACGTTGCCTGTCAAACAGAGGTAATAAAATACTTTTAAAAATATCTCTTTCCCTATATGTACCTTCAGCATTCTCCCTACACCTTTTCTCGGTATCCTAACGTGTCTCAACCTCTCTAACCCAGTGCTGCCTCTCTCAACAACATTTCCATAAAGTCTGCCTTTCAGACTGTCATTTTGAGGTGCCTTGCTCAAGTCGTGACTGCTTTTTGACTACCACCAAGGGTAGATGGGCCTCCATTACCTCCTGTGAAAATGTCATTCATATTCTTGCTAATACTGTACTCTCTGTCTTTGAAGGCAACTCTCAGCTTTCATTCTGTGCCTTTACTCGGTATCCTTGTGTGTGTCAGCCTGCCCGGTGCTTCCTCTGTCACATCATGTCACCAAGCTAAACTGACCAATCAGTCCAAAGTCAAGCTGACTAATCAGAATTATCAAAAGGACTGGACACATACACAGACAGTAGCATTTTATTATATAGTAGACAACCAGGATGATACCTCCTGAAAAGATATTAATGAATAACTTTGTCACATTTTTTGGTTGGCTGAATTTATTGCTTTTCTTTACTCCATTGCCATTTGACTATAACATGTTCTTTCACATTTTAATCACAAGAGACAATTTTCATTGTATCTGGAATTTGTCTATTGTTATTTATAGAGCATATTAAAGTACACTTCTGTATTTCAATGTGTTATAAAAAGAAATGCTGCAGGTTCCTCCCTCGTTTTTTAATCCTCTCAAGGCTTGTCATAGGATGCGCTCACCTTCCCAGCTCGACAGGTTGCCCCTCAACCATGTAGTCCCAATTAGCCTGTGAATGGCTGTCTACTGTCTTCAATAATATTTTCTCACAAACCCAGTAATGGGTGATTTAAAACACCATAACATGTTAATAAAATGTATTTTTGGGGCCTCCCAGAAATCTGCTTTTCAGGCTTTAAGGGAGACAAAACTGTTAATTGTACTGTACTGGGCATCTTGGTCTTGTGCCTAATACTGCAGGCTCTAGTTCCATTCAACCCTAATGTAATGTACTGGACAGATGCCACCGCAATTCCAAAGTTTTCTTAGTCTTTTCCTTCTCATAAGGGATTATGATAACCTTGGTACTTTGGCTTTAAATGAAAATGTATTACCTTAAAATGTGTAATATTAACATGATGCATGCGGATTGTTCTAAACAATCTTGTGTACATCATAATTGTGTACATCCGATTTATGTTTCACTATGCTTAAACCGATATTTTCACATAAGTCTTGTGTGCATTGACACACACATTTCTAATGCAGTTTGTATACCACTTTAAAGTGAAGCATATTGAATCTTTAGCCAGTCTGGGGTTCCTAGTTTCATCAATTGTGTCAGCCTCAAATTATTGAATTTATCTCTTTACCATAGAATGGACAAGGATTTGATGACTTGAGCTATCACATTCACTTTAGATGAGTGTTTTTATTTTGTCACCAATCGTTATCATCCCAAATCCTAATAAATATATTGTACCTCGGCTGCATATTTGCATGTCTGCTACCTTACTATAGCACTGATCACATTAGGAAGTGCTTCAAGTAGCAGCAACAGCATTTCCAGAAGTCAAGAATTCAAGTGTAACTGCATGCAAACACAGTTTAGAAAAAAAAAATTAAAATGGAGCATAACTGATTTGCTGTGGAAGGGGAATAGCTTCCAGCTCATCCTTTGAAGTATGATTAAATTTAAAATATGAAAATTTGAACTGCTTTTATAGACACTGGTACAAGAAGTGTTATATCTCAGCTTGTTGGTCATTGACCTTATTTATACAATTGGAGAAACTTTGCTGTGGGCTTAATGAACAAATTTTAATCCTCAAGCACCCTTACACAAAATAAAATGAAAAAACTTACCAAAGTAATCGAGCCTCTATATTATTACCCAGGCTTAGTTTATCATTTAAAGGCACATCACTTAAAGCATTCTTTTGGGTTCCTTTTACCTTGCAGGTCTGCCTAACAGCTTGTTCTACACCTCCAGCATCTGTAAATTAATTAATATTTTAGTATCTTGTTTAAGGCTGAAATATCTGAAAATGTTTCATTTGGACACTGTTTAGTGTCTAGTGTTTATGTTAAATCCTGAAACTGTAAAGTATAAAAAGTGGAAAAGGTGTTTCTGTGCCAACTGAGTGGTTAAAGCTACTTCCTCACTGCTCCAGGCGTCTGCATTTTAATGTTCTCTTGGTGAAGGGATCCGAATGTGTCGTGTTTTCATGTTTGGTGTCCCGGCAGATTGGCTGATCGGATGGCACACAGAAAAGGCATCCAGAGACGGAATTAACTCAACAGAAAAATTAAATGACTGAAAGAAAAAGATAAATGAAAGGGGTCCTGACTGGGTGTACTCTCTCTAATCAAAGCTCAGACGTTAGTGTTATTTTATACATTGTAAATTTTCCAGTTTTTTACTCAGTTCTGATGTGTTCTGTTTTTGTCGTCAAGTCACAACAGATTCAACTTCTTAAGACAACAAATAGTTCTAAGTTCATTAAAATGCACAAGTTGTTAATATTTTCTGGACGCTCCTTTATTGGACTGTTCTCCTACATGACAAGTGGGAAACCGGGCAGTCTTAAGACAAACTGCTTGTATTAATATTATAAGGGTTTTGTGAACTGGAGAAAATTGTGTTTGCCTCTAGAGAGGGCCACATTCACCTAGTGGACTCTTCTTAACCCATAGTTTTAAATATATTCTGTCCATGCTAATGTACGATATTGTTTGTATTAATACAAGCACTATGAACATTGAGAACTCTTTGTTTTCCTCTGTGGTAATTCTCAGTTTGCCTCCAGTGTAGGCTCAAAGACAGCTCAGGATTACTGAAATCTTAAAGCAGAGAGCTTCTTCTATCAGACACAGCTGCAGGGGCACCATTATCTTCATGTAAGCTCAAAATGAACTCAGAAAAAGAAAACTTTCTGTCATTTTAAAGGCACTAGGCAAAGTTTACATTCAGTATTTTTATGATTCTTATTTTCTTGTGTTTCCATAGCACTGGTTATAGTTAGTTTGTTTCTCTTTTGGGATTTTAACTTTGGAGAACACTGTAGTGAAATCTATTTTCACATACAGTTTGTAGTTATTAAGACTGAATTTTACTCACATCTTTTCACGACACCATAATTGTCTTCATATTGTGTCACTTTATTTATTTGTTGCTGTAACGTATTACCAGTGATGACCAGGCATCCTTGGTGCATGACATCATCTATACGATCGAATAAAGGTTAACAGTGTGAACTTCTTGGTTATTTGAGATTACTGATAGATATTTAAAAAAAAATTAGTGTGTGTGTACCTTGGTTACTGCCTTCATTTGTGGATTTGGTTTTGGGCCCTGACAAAAGATAGGACAGACTTTCTGCGTCTACAGTAACTCTACTTGGCTTGCGATTCACAGCTCATCTTCTGGTCCCTTAATCAACAGATGTGCCCCTTGTCATCGTGGCAGTAGAAGTGCAATATGTAAAAGTATTTTTGCTTATGTTTAGCTTCTTATGCACACACTTATATATTTGATCCAGCTTATTAGCACTCACACACACACAGACTCACTTGTACTGTATATTTCTTAATACAGACTAAATATATATGCAAGCTTTGAAGATTATTGATTTGCATTACTGTTTGCTCCATCATGTACACTTTGTGTAGTTTACTCATTGTCCATATGTCCAAGTTGGTTTTAACCTGGATCTATGGCTTCCTCTCACATTCCAAATACATGCAGGTTGACCTAGAAGTTTAAACCATTCATCAACAAGTGAAAGTGGGTGTGGGGATGATTGTGCCCTGAAAAGGACTGGTGGTCCTATCCAGGTTTAGTCTCTTCCTTGTTTCTGATATTGCTGTGATAAGTTCTGGCAATGCACCACCCTGTTAAATGGGTGGTGATTCGATTCATATCTGTAGTGTACCTCACATCTGCAGTGGGATTATGCAAACTCAGCTGTCTTAGTTGGATAATTTTAGAAGTACTGAAAAATGTAATCAATATTTTTTCCTGTATATACTGGGTTAATAAAAAAGTAAAAGAATATAGTTTGTGAATCTCAGTAAACTACGATGACGTCTTTGTTTTCTTGGTAGCCAGGCCTAAGTGAAGACTTCTCATTCACTGCATCACTCTATATCTGATTTGCTGAAAAAACGTGCCTCTTTGAGACACTTTCAGATAGTGCAGACTCTATCAAGGTGACCTGGAGAAAGAAGTTTGCGTTATTAAGGTCATTTATAACTTTGCCGATATACTTTAATAGATTCAATAAACCATCCTGTTTTAGTTCATGTTTGTAGACTGTTTATGCATTTGGTACTGGCCTGAAAATTGGAGCCTGCCCAGAACTGAAAATTGGTTTGGATGTTGCAGCTCAGCTGTGCTCAGTAGTCAGCATTTGCTCATCTGCCAACAAGGGTATTCTAAGGGCTGACAATGAGTCCCTGAGTCCCATTAAACAGCATCAGCAAATGTTACTACTGAGGCAGAATTTTAATTTATTTTGGTAAATATAGGTCAAATAACCATGAACAGAAATGATTACTGCTGCACATAAAGGACACATGTTATTTCACAGCAGTTTATAAATGAAACTGCTTAAAGCAAAATCAGGGAGGGAATTAATTTGACCTCATGTTACAAATGAATGTGCTACTGTAATGCATCAAAGTTACTAACAGACGCATCTCGTGTCACTTCCATGGGCTACTGAGACTAAAAAAATAGTTAACTTTGTGAACTCTGCCAAAATATATAGCACTTGAACAAGAGAATAAAACAATTTTGAAACAATTCCATTATTTCAGAACTATAGTTTGAGGGGGGGGTTAGTATGTTGTATTGGCTAAATGACTGGGCCGTAGACCCAAATACAGTTGTTGAAAATGACTGATTCTGACTTACTGTATTAGCCTGAGTGACCACTTTGTCAGCTTGTGCTCCAGATATGAAGAAAATGAATTTAAACAATTGTAAAGAATACTAATCTGGATAAAGAAGAAAGACAAATATGCAAAAATACTAAAATGTCTTTTAGGTATGTAATGTTAAGCTAATTTTTAAAGAGATCTTTTTTCTGCTGTCACTGTGTCTTATTGTTCTTGGAATCAGGGTTTCGTTCATATTTAAAAACATGTTATATTAACTAGTGTAATGGCCACATTCCTTTTAAAACAGGCTATCGTTACAACCTTCAGAACATTTTTAAGCAGGTGGTGAGTTAGCTGTATTTTGTCTAAGATTGGCTGGTTGCAAAAACTTTGTTGAAAGAATAGATTTGGAAATGCTGCTAGGTTAAACACTTAGCAAAATGCTGGGATAACATTTCAAGCCTGCATAAAATTATACGAAGACATATGCACAACACAAAGCAGAAGTCTGACCAGAAGCACCTAGTTTAGGCATCTCTGAGTCTGGCTCTGTAAGTGCTTGGTATTTTCTCCACTGTGATATTCTAGGTTCCTTTTTGGATCTCCTCTTGTAAGGTCTGTTGTCAGCAGAGGCCTTGCAACATTTGGGCTTTCAGATGCTTGCGGTGTCAAACACTTCCATATCAGCTGACAACCCCAACTAAGAAGACTTTAGGATATTTCAAAGAAGTAGTAATGGCCTGAACCTAAACCATCAGTGCTGTAACCAATAAGACTTTGCGTCTTGATCTGCCTGTTGAATAATTTGTTTTCATTTTAGCTCACTAGATTAGTGTTATACTGGGAAAACTATGGTTCATAAACAAAGGAAGACATTTCTAAATCTTTTAAATTTCAAACGAGTACTTGGAGAACTTTAAATCAAGGCATGTAATAATGTCTAAATAAATAATTCTTATCCAAGTAATAGTGTTTTAATTTCTCTGAAAAGGATTATAATAAACCCTCCACACAACATTAATGCCCAAGAATTTAGGTACCTGCCATAGCATGGTGCGTTCACACACACACACACACACATGCACACACACACAGACACACTAGTTGTCCACATCAATGCATCAGTGATGCAGAAAGACTTCGAGTCAAATTTTTAGTGTTGTCTTCCATTGCTTCTGTGCCTCTGTAAATGTATGATTCAAAGTCATTCAGCGTGAGCAGTTTATGTATTGGTACAGCATGGTCTGGAAAATTTTGTGCAATTCTACACTACTGAAAACCTTAAAAAAATATGTCAAAGCTCTAATATCAGGAATGTCCCACAAGTTGGCTGCCTAATTATTGTTTAGCAGCTACTCTTCTTGCCACTGCCTGAGAAAATTTCAGTTTTTAGACCCTTTAGAATTAACATCTGTGGTCAGTGAATGGATATGAGGCATAAAAAAGACAATTATATTGCACATTATAATAACATAATAACTGTGCAGTGATTTTGAATGATGTTAAGCATGAATGACTCAGTATAAGCCACTACATCACTAAATGTAGTACCACTAAATACAAGAATGAAAAATACTGTTAAAATTAAAAAACATACTAAATCTTTTCTTGGTATATAATAACCAATCAATTTCCAAACATACATATTTAGCAGGGTCATTTTGGACAGAGATTACACAAATACAAATTTCCTAATTATTAATAAGGGTTAGGAAAGATTAATGTGAAGGCGCTGAGACATCAGTCAGAACATAATGTACAGGATATGAAATGAAACATTTTCACTGAGAATGGAACACCACCATCTTGTTTCTGAAACATTTGGGAACCTCATTTGTTGCATAGGACATCGTTTAATATATGAGGTTAATGGTATTCAAGTTGGATTTAATGAATATTCTATGTGGCTGCACTTAAGAGAATAAAGAGACTAATTTTACATTTTTTTTCTTGGTGATTGCTAGTGGAGCTATCAAAATTTAAATTGGAGCATTATGATATTGCTATCTCCAAGCTTTTAAAATCTAGAAAATATATTATTTTAATTGCTGTTTAAAATGAACAGCTTAATCTAAAATTTTTGATTCCTAATCATTACTAATCAGCTATGTCATGGACAAAGGCATGGAACCATTTGTGTTCACTTGTCTTAAATAAGAGTTTTATTTAGTTATTTATTAATTTTTTCTGGCAACGTTTACACCACCATTCTTTTGAGAAAGTGAATGTAATATTATTGATAATTACTAAAGTAGCTATTTAAAAAAGGGAAAAGTATGTGTGAATATAATGGTATTATACTAAGAGGGAGAAAGCAGTATTTTAACAATCACATCATTTCTAACTCTTTTATCAAGGAAAGACTGAGACACTTCCATCCGTTGGGACCACTACACCTTAGTTGGTAGCCCCAGCATCTGATATTAAATATTGTACAGATGTTTATAACTTTATCTAATATCTTTGGTCAAGCCAAGTATAACCATTCTTAATGCTGCCATAAATAAATTGCAGCTGCACTTACTGTGTGACCTGTTATTACACAGCCTGACTATTACTTAGAACTATCAGACAACAGAAAGGAAACCATATTTTCACTGTAAAGTGCACATTTAGCTTTCCTGTATTTTAAAAGGTTTGACTATAACTCAGACCTACTTTTTCTTTTTTTTTTCTTTTTCCACTTTTAAGATTGCACTATGGTATATAAGCTTATAATTTAGAAAATAATGAAAAGCAGAAAAATAAATCTTCACTGCTTAGGGTCAGATCTTCACTCCAGTGTGCCTCTTAAATTGGACAAGCATTAGTAATGAGAAATCCTTCAATGTTTTTTGTGTACTAATACTTTTAATGTATAATTTCCATCAATTTAGAGCATAACCAAGCAAATGAATAGAAAATGTTTAATTAAAAAAATCACTGAGTTGAGTGCACACTAATTTCCTTAAAGAGGTATGATTATATTAAAGAAATCTGCATTCATATGAGGATCTGCCACTCATGCTCATTTTTAAAGACTCTTAAAGAGTACCAACATTAACCCAGCCACAGGGGATGCACAATCCAGTGTGTTACTTCATGCCAGTCCCGAGCCCAGATAAATGGGAAGGGTTATGTTAGGAAAGCCATCCGGTGTAAAATTTTGCCAAATCAATATGCGGACAACAATACAAATTTCCATTCCGGATTGGTTGAGCCCTGGGTTAACAATGACCGCCACCAGTACTGTTAGCCAACAGGGTGCTGGCGGAAATTGGGTTACTGTTGGCCAAAGAAGGAGAAGGAGAAAAAGAGGGGAGAGACGTGTCTGGAGGCAGGAGGAGAGGAGGAAAGTAAAGAGAGTGGAACTGAGGGTAGGAACTTTGAATGTTGGCAGTATGACTGGTAAGGGGAGAGAGTTAGCAGATATGATGGAGAGAAGGAAGGTTGATATATTGTGCGTGCAAGAGACTAAATGGAAGGGGAGTAAGGCCAGGTGGATTGGAGGTGGATTCAAATTGTTCTATTATGGTGTGGATGGGAGGAGAAATGGGGTAGGAGTTATTCTGAAGGAACAGTATGTCAAGAATGTTTTGGAGGTGAAAAGAGTGCCAGGCAGAGTAATGATTATGAAGCTGGAAATTGGAGGTGTGATGATGAATGTTGTTAGTGCATATGCACTGCAAGTTGGGTGTGCAATGGGTGAGAAAGAAGATTTTTGGAGTGAGTTGAATGAAGTGATGAACAGTGTACCCAAGGGACAGAAAGTGGTGATTGGAGCGGATTTCAATGGCCATGTTGATGAAGGGAATAGTGGAGACATTAGGTGATGGGTAGGTATGGTGTCAAGGAGAGGAATGAAGAAGGTCAGACGATAGTGGATTTTGCCAAAAGGATGAACATGGCTGTGGTGAATACGTATTTTAAGAAGAGGGAGGAACATAGGGTTACGTACAAGAGTGGAGGAAGATGCACACAGGTAGATTACATCCTATGCAGAAGAGTTGATCTGAAGGAGACTGAAGACTGCAAAGTGGTGGCAGGGGAAAGTGTAGTTAAGCAGCATAGGATTGTGGTTTGTAGGATGGCGTTGGAGATCAAGAAGAGGGCAGAGCCAAGGATCAAATGGTGGAAGTTGAAAAAGGAAGACTGCAGGCTTGAGTTTAGGGAGGAGGTGAGACAGGCACTGGGTGGCAGTGATGAGTTACCAGACAGCTGGGAAACTACAGCAGATGTGGTAAGGGTGACAGCAAGAAGGGTACTTGGCGTGACATCTGGACAAAGGAAGGAGGAAAAGGAAACCTGGTGGTGGAATGGGGAAATACAGGAGAGTATACAGAGGAAGAGGAGGGCAAAGAAGAAGTGGGATAGTCAGAGAAATGCAGAAAGTAAACAAGAGTACAAGGAGATAAGGTGCAAGGTGAAGAGAGAGGTGGTGAAAGCTAAAGAAAAGGCGTATGATGAGTTGTATGAGAGGTTGGACACTAAGGAGGGAGAAAAGGACCTGTACCGATTGGCTAGACAGAGGGACCGAGCTGGGAAAGATGTGCAGCAGGTTAGGGTAATAAAGGATAAAGATGGAAACGTACTCACAAGCGAGGAGAATGTGTTGAGCAGATGGAAAGAGTACTTTGAGAGGCTGATGAATGAAGAGAACGAGAGAGAGAACAGGTTGGATGATGTGGAGATAATGAATCAGGAAGTGCAACGGATTAGCAAGGAGGAAGTAAGGACAGCTATCAAGAGGATGAAAAATGGAAAAGCCGTTGGTCCAGATGATATACCTATGGAAGCATGGAGGTGTTTAGGAGAGATGGCAGTGGAGTTTTTAACCAGATTGTTTAATGGAATCTTGGAAAATGAGAGGATGCCTGAGGAGTGGAGAAGAAGTGTACTGGTGCTGATATTTAAGAATAAGGGGGATGTGCAGGACTGCAGTAACTACAGGGGGATAGAATTGATGAGCCACAGCATGAAGTTATGGGAAAGAGTAGTGGAAGCTAGGTTAAGAAGTGAGGTGATGATTAGTGAGCAGCAGTATGGTTTCATGCAAAAAAAGAGCACCACAGATGCAATGTTTTGCTCTGAGGATGTTGATGGAGAAGTTTAGAGAAGGCCAGAAGGAGTTGCACTGCGTCTTTGTGGACCTGGAGAAAGCAATAACAGGGTGCCTCGAGAGGAGCTGCAGTATTGTATGAGGAAGTCGGGAGTGGCAGAGATGTACGTAAGAGTTGTACAGGATATGTACGAGGGAAGTGTGACAGTGGTGAGGTCTGCGGTAGGAGTGACGGATGCATTCAAGATGGAGGTGGGATTACATCAGGGATCGGCTCTGACTTCTTTCTTATTTGCAATGGTGATGGACGAGATTAGACAGGAGTCCCCGTGGACTATGATGTTTGCTGATGACATTGTGATCTGTAGCGATAGTAGGGAGCAAATGGAGGAGACCCTGGAGAGGTGGAGATATGCTCTAGAGAGGAGAGGAATGAAGGTCAGTAGGTACGACAGAATACATGTGTGTAAATGAGAGGGAGGTCAATGGAATGGTGAGGATGCAAAGAGTAGAGTTGGCGAAGGTGGATGAGTTTAAATACTTGGGATCAACAGTACAGAGTAATGGGGATTGTGGAAGAGAGGTGAAAAAGAGTGCAGGCAGGGTGGAATGGGTGGAGAAGAGTGTCAAGAGTAATTTGTGACAGACAGGTATCAGCAAGAGTGAAAGGGAAGGTCTACAGGATGGTAGTGAGACCAGCTATGTTACAGTATATGGGTTGGAGACGGTGGCACTGATCAGAAAGCAGGAGAGAGAGCTGGAGGTAGCAAAGTTAAAGATGCTAAGATTTGCACTGGGTGTGATGAGGATGGACAGGATTAGAAATGAGTACATTAGAGGGTCAGCTCAGGTTGGACGGTTGGGAGACAAAATGAGAGAGGCGAGATTGCGTTGGTTTAGACATGTGCAGAGGAGAGATGCTGAGTATATTGGGAGAAGAATGCTAAGGATAGAGCTGCCAGGGAAGAGGAAAAGAGGAAGGCCTAAGAGAAGGTTTATGGATGTGGTGAGAGAGGACATGCAGGTGATGGTTGTAACAGAACAAGATGCAGAGGACAGAAAGATATGGAAGAAGATGTTCCATTGTGGCAACCCCTAACGGGAGCAGCCGAAAGAAGAAGAAAGAAGAAAGAGTACCAACATTATTGAGCCTCACTTCTCATGTGTTTGTAAATGTCTGTGCATATAAAAAACTTTAATATAGTAAAGTTGATTACATGCGTGTATAATGATAAATCCCATATCCATTTAAACAATAAGTGGCATAGAAAGGCAGGATACAGAACATATTCTAATATCTAAAAAAAAAACTGAATCATACATTTTTTGTAAAATCCTCTTATGCACACTTTACCAAAAAAATTGGTGCTAAACAAATATGATAAATTTCCCACTGGGATTAATAAAGTATCTATCTATCTATCTATCTATCTATCTATCTATCTATCTATCTATCTATCTATCTATCTATCTATCTATCTATCTAAATGAGACCCATTAAGTGAATGCTTCTTATGAAAAATGGCCAGAACTAACAGATATGAGTAAATATTACACAGTCATAGGAACTTTTTTTCATTACAGTGCCCCAGTTCCTGTCTTCAAATATAATAATTAATATTCTAAACTGGTCTGTTATCAGTTTATATAGGTTCGTGTATGAGAAGACACTGACATGAACTAGAATCCAATTTCTGGATGGATTTTGATAGAAACTAATGCCAGCACTACATGAAGAATTGTACTGTAAATCTCTCTATTATAAAAAAAAATCTTGCGACAATACAAGACTTCTTTCCTGTGACGAGACATGATCTTTTGAAGAGAGACAGAGAGACACCTTCACTTCCCGCAAGATGGACAAGTCACGTCAAACTTACAACCTTTGGACGCAAGTCCCGTGATACACGTGCAAAGCAGGTTAGAGATAATGGAAGTAGGAAAATTCGAAAGTCTCAAAAAATGAGAGTAAAGATCGCATTAGCGCAAACAAACTGAAAATATTACTCGGTGAAATAACGTAACAGCGAAAAGAGATCGAATATTCAGGTGCTGTACAGGCTTTTAAACGTTCGAAGCTCTGCACGAAATGCAGATCACGAGGTATGGCTACAGCAGCAAGCCAGCAGCAGAACAAGCAAAGAGGAGGTAAAAATAACAACTATTACTTGTTTCCCAATGTATCACCATTTAGTATTTCTAATTATTTTCTTTATTTGCCTATACTTTTCAAACTTTAATGACAATAGAATTTAGCATAAAAGAGATAAGCCCTTCCAAGAAATCCATGTTAAATGAGAAACAAAACCTATTTAATGTAGGCTAGTTTTACTAACACTAGCTGCTCATGAATGGGCTTTGAATTTTATCATGATAATATTCCAGTTTGTGTAATGATGTGCAAAATACAGTTCTGTGTCAGGAGAACTAGTATCATACAGTACAGTGGTTAGCATTGACTGCTGAAGAGAGAGAACTATTAAAATATGTTCATGTTTTATTTTTGACTTTTATCGTAGTCTTCAATTTTCATAGCTACTGGGCATTTGGGCATACAGTTCATAGAAGCAAACTATGTGATTTCCAGGAGAATCCCTTGTACAAAAACATTGGCATTTGAAACGGTTATTGAACCTATTAGAAACTTGATGGCAAAGCATGTTATTTTACCAAGCTTTCTCTGATCATGTTGAATAGCTGAGGAATATGGCAATTGCAGCTCAGAGGCCCACCCCTGACTTTATGGAACTGGTGCCAATTCTAATTAGCCAAGTGAGACATTTTCCCATTGATAACTAAATGCAGCATGTTGACATGACTGGTTATACATCTGAAAAGAGGAGACAGCTGAAAGAGCAGGCACTCCAAAAATACAAAGGCTCATTTTTAAAATACCTTGCCTCAGAAAGTAACAGTAAGAGTGCGCCTCAGCCTTCCTGTTTCAGTGGCTTCAGAAGAAAACAACTTCACCAAGCACAAACAAAAAAATGAAAAACTACCTCTGCAGTACAATGACATAGACCAGTATGAAAATTGAAATAGAAGATGCAGATCAGATCTTTGCAGCCATAAAGGTCCAGTGTGCACGCTTCTGAACGGCACATTTAATCACAGGGAATATCAATAATGTGATAAAGGTTTTTTACTTGTTTAGGTATGCTGCTAGTATGGTTTATGTGCATTTTTTCTTATACTTCCTGTCTGAGACTGTTGATGTTGTAGTGGGGTGCATGATATGGCAGGGCAAAAGCCAAATGCTTGGGATGCCAACCAGGCAACACTCCATTAATTCCTAGAAAAATGTTAAAAAATGTGATTGTAGGTGATCTTTGTTAGGGACAATTCCTTTGAATCAGTGCTCTCTCCAGGTTACACCTTTTCTCTTCTCGCCTTTCTTTTTAGCATTTGCTATTGTGGTCATGTGGTCATGTTCATCTTCCAGGGGCGTGTCCCTTTTATACCAAGTGAAATGGAAGGGGCAGGGCTTCCTTGGCTTTGTTGCCCTCAAGGGGTGGTTTCTTGAGGCTGTGAGGGAAAAAGGTGATAAGACTGTTAGCGACAACACCCTCTCTCATCCTGGGGTGGTACCACATACCTTAGGTGAGCTTAGAAGATGACCCTCTGGCACACATGCATGACAATGTATATGAGAGACAGAGAGAGAGATGGTGCAGGATGTGTGTACTGAACTGTCATTAAAGCCTCAGAACCTGCAAGGGTCAACTTGTCCTACAGCACACTTAACGCATGTGTTTAAAGTGGAGATGCCATAATGCAACAATATTTACTCCTTATGTGCTATTGCCTATTAGTTGTAATATTGCCAACTTTGAAGGGGTGGAGACAGAATGACATGTGATGGCCCTACTTGCAGTTGACATGAATGCATTAATTTCTCATTTGCCTTTGCTCCTTTGGTGGACTGTACATTCTGGATCAAAGCTTCTCACAGATATGTAGAACTGAGTTTAGTTTGCTCAATAAACAAACCATTGATACAACATTAATATTTGCACACAACATGTTTGGAAAGAAAAAAGTGTTTCCTTAAAGGATGGGATGATACAAGGTAAGCAGTGATTCAAAATAGATAAAATCAAATCAGAACATTTTTTTTTCTTCCTTTTTAACTGATTTAAATTTAGAAAGAAATATGCCAGGCTTTGTTGATAAGTTATGCATGGAGGAATGAGGCAAAGTGGGTAACTTTATTTTAGCATATATTTTTATAATGGAAATTGGAAACCTATTTAGGAATTATATATCGTACTTCCGTATTTTTCATTCAGCCCCACTTCATTTCACCTTCTGGTAGCAATGGGCATAAGGCAGGAATCATCTTTGCCCAGTTGTTTATACACATGAAAGCTGATAAATATGAAGCTATAGATTATAATCTCATGATCCTTAATTTTCTTAGCACAGTACTACTGTGAACATTCACAAATCCCTTCACAAACACCAGGCAGCAGCAGTGGCGTTCATCAAATCAGCCTGTCTTAATGTGATGAAAGGGACATTCACACAAAGACAGAGATAGTTATCCGATTTGTTTTTCAGAGAACTAGAGCTCTAACTACAAGTGTGTTCAGCAGCCGAGCCCAAGTCTAAAGAAGATTCATAAGAACATAAGAAATCTCACAAATGAAATTAAACCATTTAGGCCATTAAGCTTATTTGTTTAGCTAATAGCTAAGCTGTCCCAATATTTTATTCAGATACTCCTTAAAGGTTGTCGAGATTTCTGCTTCAGCTGAGATCCACTCATCAGGATGATTGCTGAAGTAAAAGAGAAGCCATTGCTCTTCATTAAAGAATTTAAAGTAAGGATTGTAAAATCCAAGAAATGTGGTAAATGTTTTATATAAAGAATTGGAAACCTATATATGCTTACACAAAAATCTGAACATATTAATGTCAAATAAGTAATTCAAAAGAAACAGATTTAATGTTCATCTTATTTTTGCTTAATTTTGCGCTCTCTGTTTGTGCTCTTTTTCTCTCACTTGCTCTTTGATAGGGCTGGTACAAAGTGGGTTATAAAGTGACTCGTCTCAGTTGATTCAGATGGTTTCTGTTTGTTTTCAGCCATCTCATTTCAACATGTTAAAAGGGGAATAGAGCCAAAAAGAATTTGAATAGTGGACAGGATGAACTTTATTCATCCGGATAAGATATATTTATGCAATGCAAAGTATCACAGTGATCATTTTACATAAACGGTACTCACCTCTATTACAGCAGATGCAAAGAAGTAAGTGACCCATGTACAGAAAGACTGTGCTTACAAATATCGATCATTTCTTTGCTGAGGGATTCTACATATTCTAAAATGGAGCTACACTCCTGTGTGCCACTAAAATGCTTTTAAGTCAGCAAGGCTCCAGTCACATTAAGTAACTAGAATATGAAAGTATAAGCTCAGATTACACTATGAAAGTAAACTGAAGTACTAAAACAACACAAAAAGCACTCAGGCTTACAGTCAGAAAGCTGTGACTGTGCCACGACTCTAGTATGATGTAAAAGCATGAACCCTTCAGATTTAAATATTTTATAAAAACTCACAGAATTCTCTTTTATGAAACTCTTCTTTACACCAATACTTCACACATGTGTTACAAAAGGTGCACCTTCCGGTGTGGAAACACTTGCAGTAATATGTTTTGAGGAGGACCAGTGAGGAAGGTTTACGAAAACGGTTTTACCTGGGACTGCCAGAGGTCGCTTTTAATTACACTTCATTTGATTCAGTTGTTCAAATTTGATTTGATTTGATTGACCTGCAATTTGACAAGCAGGCAATGTTACATTTTTTTTTTTAAAGTACATTGTGATTGTGGATAATGTTAAGATGGGGTGGGCCTTAGGTATTAACCATTTCTTAATTTTCCTAAACAGTTTTCAACCTCAAATCAGTTAAAAGTTAAGTTTATTTTTTTTTCAAATCAAGGTTATTACTCCACAGTTATGGTATATACTAATCTGCCACATAAAGTTGGTTCTAAAATTAAGGTTTTTTTTTTTAATAAATTTTAAAAATATATTGTCTGTTCTTGCAGCTCACAATAGGACTTAAGTGTACATAAGTCCATAGATGAATGAAAAAGCCTTAAAACTTACTGAATAGGTGCATTTTGATGTAGTAAAGAATGTGATTTAAGAAAACATACCTTTCGAGTTTATGAGGCATCCTTGAGATAACAAAAGGAAGCTAGAAATAATTATTTTATCACTAATTCTTGAAACTCATTTTCTTGAGGTAAGAATACATGTCCTGATCATTCGTCTGCTCACAGTATTTTCCTTGGGTCAAGTTATAACAATGAAATAGCCACCAGAGCCATGCTATATTCTGCTTATAATGTTACTTTTGCTTCTGCAGCTCTGTTTCTGCAGTGGTTATGTTCTGCTATGGCTTTTAACAACAGACAGATGCTGTTCAGATAATAACATTGTGAACTGGTGCTGCTAAAGTGGCCCAAATGTGTGTGTGTGTGTGTGCGTGTGCGTGTGTGTGCATGTCTATGTGTTCATCCTGCAATGGACTGATGCCCTGTCCTGGGATTGTTCCTGACTTGTGCCCGATGACTGAAGGCATAGGCTCCAGTTTCCCATGGATAAGTGGATTAGGGATATGGATAGATTATTATTATTATTTTTATTTTATTATTATTATTATTGTGCCAATAGCAGAGAAAAATGTATGAGTAGATTCATCTTCTTCCTAGTGTTGATCTTATGTTGGCACATTACTTTCCATTTGTTCTGATCCAGGACATCCTGTGGACGAAGCACATGGCTGTGTTCATTACCGACTGCTTGTTGCTGCAGATTTAGGGGGCATACCATCAGAGGTGCACTATTCTATTTGAACAGAGTAATAGATGAAAGATTTTGAGGACAGTAATTATTGGTAGCAGTGCTTTCTCACAGTGAAGGAGACTGGGGTTGGCCTGTGCTTGTAGTTTGCATGTTTTCTATAAATTCACCAGTTTCCTCCCATAGTACAAAAACATGCAGGTTAGGTGAACAGGTTTTGCTAAAATGTGTGTATGTGTTTGTACTCTAATGGACTGGAGCTCCTTCCAAGGATTACTCCTGCCTTGCATCTGATTTTTGGTGGAATAGGCTCCAGCTGCCCCACGACCCCGCCCTGGATAAGCAGGTTAGGAAGATGGATGGATCTGGATGGATGAATGGATGCCGATCTGTTCAGTTCTTGTCACCTGATTACATATTATGTTCATGTTTAATACTCTGTCTTACTAAACTCATGAATTATACACATATTATACTTGTTATACATTATACACATGTGCATTATCAATCTAGCAGTAGTAGGTGATGTTTGCAACATAAAGAAACAATCTGTCCATATAGTGGAAGAATAAAAATCATCATTATGTGTTCCTTTGTCAGTTAATATTTTATATTTCTGTATAGAACAGTCATGGCAATTCACATTTGCACATCAACATTCAATAATGCCAATAACAGGTGCTTAGCGATAGCTTTTCCTAGGTGAATCCACGTGGAGGAAGACAAACGGGGTAGTTGGTGACATGAAATACACTGCCGGTCTCCTGTTTAAATGACTAAATCTCAAACAGTGATTTGCAACATGGATGTGCTATTTTGTAATATGTGTATAATCTCAGGACGCAAATCAATACTTGGCATTTTTTTGAAAAATGTACATTTTCAGTAAGTTTTAACACTTTTTATTCATTTGTTGACTCATGAGCCCTTAGGCCCTATTGTAAGCTGCAAAGAACCGATAAGGTATTTTGTAAAATTTATATAAAATGCCTAACTTAGAAGGCAGTTCTATGTTGCAAATTAATATATATCGTGATTGTGAAGAAATAATTTTGACTTTAAATTTTTGTTTTACTTCACAAGATTAAAATTGACTTTTTATGATTTTAGTAAAATAAGATTTGATAGTTGAGAGTGTTTTGACATCAATACATTACTTTAAAAAGTAATATTTTTGTCTTGGTGTATTCATTCAGTTCTTCTATGTGCAATTGTATATTTCATCACATAAAGAAATCACTGTAAAGTGAATATATCTACTAGTCAACAGTTTATGTGATAAATTCTATGTCTGGAAAAATATTCTAACAATATTATCTTATATATAAACGTCTACACGTGGAAGTGTGTGTCTGTCCTTCCCGGAAATGAGAGGTGGAGTCGGGGTAAGAGCTCCACCTCCAAGGATACACAAGTGAGGCCAGCACATCAGAAAAACAAAGCCTACCAAGAAAGTTACTTGCTTAGCCGCTAATACAGAAGCAAGGTGAGCACATTGACAAAACTGTATTTTATTTTTCATTGTTATTTTTTTATTTTGTTATTATAAATTATTATTCTTTCTTATAAGAATCCATTTCTGTTTTCTCTTAAATAGTTTTGATTACAAAATTGAGAAAATGTCTTATGTGATTTTCTGATATAGCGGGTCTACGTCTGAGAAGATGGTGTCTGTTTTAATAAATACGCAATTAGTTGGCCAGCTTACATTCCAAGGGGTTGGTGAAGTAATTGGGGCGAGACGCACCTGCACACAAGGTTGTCGTCTGTCTCAATTGCTTCATCGGTGTGCAATTGAGACGGTGCACTCATGGAGGCATATAAGAAAGAGCTAACACAAGAAAAAAAGGGAGAGGACCAGAAAGAAATGGAAGAACAACAGACGATCAGAGAAGGAGGTTAAAAGACGGAATGAGAAGGCAAACTGGAGGAAGTCACTGGAGGGAGCATGTGGCCAATGCCCAGGGGCTAATGGCCACTCCAGCTGGTCGACCTGGAAGCTGGAGTGACTGATACACTCTGCTCAGTTGGAGTGACTCACCAGAGAGAGGCAACACGGCTGGTGAAGGAAAGGCTCAGTGAGGCATCCCTGTATGGGCAGCCATGCACTGCAGGGACGTGAGCCTGGCAGCGGATGTTGGAGGCTCAGGGATGGTGCTCTGCCAGGAGCCAGAGATGGCTATTGGGGCCCAAGACTAGGAGCAGCACGGAAGGTGGGCTGAACCGCAGGTTAGGCACCTCCTTGGCTGCAAGTGCTGAAATAGGGTTAAGCTAAGGAGACGTCAGCTTTTAAAGGAGTGCACAGTTTTTATGGACAGTTTCCTGCCATATTTTTAAACTAATTTTCATGGATTTTTTCTATTTGACTGATTTCAACCTCTACCAGCACCTTTAATTTTATGGGATTATTTATTTATTATGGAAGATTTACACTGCACTTTTGGGCACTTTGTTTTGATTTGTTTTAAATAAAAGCACTGGAGCACTTTTGCACCTTTACTTTGTGTGTGTTGTGCCCTCATCTGCTGGCTCATCCCTTGGGTACATTATAGGCGGTAGCAGGTTCAAGAGGTTCAGTAGCGTGGGACCGACCTGCTCTGTCACAGATCTGTCTTGACTTTACATCCACAAAAGCTGAAATTTCATTATAAACATCTGTAGACTTTTAATGCCCACCGTATGTTTTACTTTAATTTGGCTTATATAAAATGTATGATGTTGGCTGGGTTTTTAATATTGCCTTTTCTAATTAGCATTTATATTGCCATCAATCTTTACATTTTACATCCACAAACAGTATGTGATAAGACTTCTCAAGCATGGCTGGCAGAAAAAGTGACAAGCACAGTTCAAATGACAGGAAAAAAAAATGAAGACATTTTTATGAAGGCTTTAGTTGGTTTTGACTTTGTGGTGTGGAACTCCAATTGATTCATTTGCACTTTTCTTTCCACCAAGCCCCATGGGCTCAGGAGAAGGGCCAAAACCTCAGCCACAACAACTTTACTCTTTTGTAACAGAGACTCCTGTAGTGATAACGTGGTGTTCCTCAACACCCAATTGTTTTAAGAAGTTAGATCAGCATTAAAAGTGAAGCTGGATGCATTTTTTCTAGAAGTTCATGTGTTTTGTCCTTCACAAGCTGTTTTAAGGTGTGTAAGCATTTGGGGTAGCAATGTGCCCCCTGCAAAATACACTAACACTGAAAATATTTTGTTCTTGCCTCCCCACAGTCAAATTTCTCTATCAAAATTATTTGAAGTTTGCTCCACTTTCTGGGTTTCATTTCAGGAGGGACTGGTTGATTTATCAGGAACTGGTAGTTTTGTTTCCCTGAACAGGCTTCTTTCAAGCAATACCTATATCAAGTCATCAGCACCTTATGCTGCACTTATTCATAATAATTTTAGAATACACAGTAAATATACACTCTGTAAATGTCATAATTTGAGATGAACACAATTAAACCATCTATCAGCATTTCAAAGCTAGTCTTGTTGCTCCTACTATAAATGACTTTGTGGCTCTAGAAGAACGTGTTAGTTTTAACACTGTCTTTGCAGTAGACATGTTGTGGTAAAAAACACATGTTCCTTTGCCACTCAAAAACAAAACAAGGAATCCAACAGATACACAATTGTTTTTTTATTTAACCGCTTTACTGGATTGTAGAAATATACTTGTATAAATTAACTGTTGAATATTTTAGTTTGATTTGAATGACTGAATTCAAAAATATGTCAGCAGTCATACAGTGCTTCAGGCTGCTACCTCATAGTTCACAGGACTTGGATATGATTCCCTATACAGTCACTATCTGTGTGGGGTCAGTTTATTCTCTCCATGTTTTTACATGTTCAATTACTTCAAAAATAAGAGAAAAACTATGATAGGTATCTAGTGAGACTGGGTGACAAACACAAATTGGGTGGCAGCATTTGCCATTTTACAGGCTGGCATTCTGTCTAGGACTGGTATCTGCCTTGCACCAGATGCAGCAGGGAAAGAAACTGACTGTCTGTGATTCTGAAATCAAAAAATCAGTGTCAAAGTACACATAATGGGCAGCCGTCAGCAGTGCATTGTAGCAACAGAAACTGACAGCAGTGTTCGTACTTACAGCATTAACAAACTTGCAGATTTCAGAAACTTTTGTATTTCATTATCCTGCCTTATTAATTAAACTAGATTACAGTAAGAAGGTAAAATCTACAGTATTTTAACGTCAAAAGTAAAGGTTTGCTTTACTTTCCCAGTAATAAATGACTGTTTTTTTAAAATAAATCTGTTTAAAGTAAAATCAATATAAATGTCCATTCATTCACAGCTTTTCCTAACATTTCAAAATGCTTTAAGTATTGTAACAAATTAACTCCAGACAGTCACAAAGGTTTGGAGCAGCCACCCGTATAATATGATCCTGGCTGCAAAAGGTTTGAAAAAGTGAGTTGTTTACAAGGCAAGTCCAAAACAGAACTGATTAAGTGGAGGTAAGATGGCGGTTTTAAGGGCTAGAAGAAGAAATGATGTCATCTACGCCGGAACCAGAAGTGATGTCTTCAGGACCAGAAGTGATGTCTTCAAAAGCGCCTGAATCGGAAGTGACGTCATCCGTGGCACTGGAACCAGAAGTGGCGTCACCCATGGCACCAGAACTTGATCGGATTCTCCAGGAATGGTCTGCAAGAGACTGAGAGAGACAGTCAGCACACTCCGCCACCCCCTGGTCTAACATAGTATTACAGTTACTCAAGCCCTTTAGCTGCCTCCTAATTGTGCGTGTGTGACAGAATGATCATCAAAATAGCTGTGTCCATGTACATGTTAAACATACTGTACCAAGTTTTAATATATGCATATTTTAGCAAAAGAATTGAGAAAGCAGAAGTTGTAAAGAGAAAATTCAAATTTTAGTTAGCTGCACTTCCTTTTTTTTCATCAGGCCACCTCTTAATCATTCTGCACCAAGCTTTTACTCTTTTTTTTCATTCACATTGGTTTTTGAACATGGAAATCTTACAACATACATCATACATTATATAGTTTATGCCTACATTTTGTCATTTGTTACTAGAATATAAAAAACGTTTCTGTTTTAAAAATGTGTTTACACAGATTACTGCAGAAACGCAACACACATGAAATGCGTGTGTTCCAAATAGCGATTTATTATTTCCATTCTAAAACTCCACTCACTCCCAGATAATCAATCAAGGCATGAGCTGGGAAAAGTTCATTTACGTTCTAAGTCGGTGGGGGGATGGAATAGTCGGCTGCTGGCAGCATGTCTTTATCAGTAAATTTAGATGACAAAAGACGCTGGCAGAGAGGTGAGAACGGTTTTAAGAAGCGATTTAAGGTGGGCCGGATCTACGAGTTTTTTCGTAGGCTCTGGTAATTCTAGTATTAAAGGACATATCATGATGGCTGTATGGCATTATCTGCAAAATGTCAGTCAGAATTAAGGTTTTTTCCAGGCGTAAGTAACAAAACAATGGACTTTCAGTAAAATAAGAGGATGTGACTACTAATACAAGGTTGAATCAAAAAGTTAAGGCAATTTGAAAAATATGCAGTAACAGCAATGGATAAAAGCGGATTGTCACAAATGGCTGGGGGAGCGACTCGGCCGGGACGTCCCAGAGGACCAGAAAAGGGTTTACGCCTCCCCCAGACCACATGGGGGCGACTGCCCTGGTGGTTATGGGGACCAAGGGTGCAGAGCTTTGAAGCTCAACCCTGTAGGGGCCCGTGGTCACCGCCACGGGAGCCCTGGATCTCAGCACTTCCACCACACCCGGAAGTGCTGGGGGGAAGAGGATCGGGGACACCCGGATTGTTTCCGGGTGTGCAGCCGGCACTTCCACCACACTGGGGAGTGCCGGCGGAAGATTGTCGGGAGGCATCTGGAGCACATCCAAGTGATTATAAAAGGGGCCGGCTCCCTCCATTCAAGGGCTGGAGTCGGGAGAGAAGGAAGGACAAGGTCTTGGAGGAGGCAAGGAGGCGGCCTGAAGGAAGAAGAGGCATTGTTTGAGGGCCTGCACTTTTGGGGACTTTGGGGTTTGTGGTGCACTTGTAAATAATAGTATGTATAATAAACAAGTGTTGGGTGACTTCAATGTGTCCACCTGTCTGTGTCCGGGTCATCTTCCACAGGATGCAAAACATCACTTTTGTAATGGCTTATGTGTTTTTCCCTTAAGCACTCTCCCATTATCCTAGTTGAAGCCAAGGTCAAATGAGCATGAACACTTCACTGCAGGATTGCACATTTGTTGAACAATTAGCAGGAGTGAGATTTCTTTGAGCAGAAAGATTGAAACCTGCTGAAATTCACCAAAGGGTATTGGTTTGTTCAGATCAGTAAGTTGTTTGGGTATCCATCTTGCACAAACATTATGTCACCCCAAGTCATTATGCACTGTTGCATGTGCAGATCCATAGCTGATATTCAAATGTGCAACAACAGCAGACAATTTAATCTGTCAGTCTTCCCTGATGAAAGCATTTGCCATGTTAATGTGGGCTTGTGTACACGATGTTGCTTGTCTACCAGATTGAGCTTTGTAGGTTATACTTCTTCTTTCCTCTTTAAATCTTTCTACACATTCATACACTTTTTCTTAAGTCATGCTGTTTTTATTCCCATACTGAGCCAACTTCCTTCAATGAATTTCAACAGGTTTCACTCCCTCTGCCCAAAGAAATCTCAACATGGCACGGGCAGTCCTTTGATGTGAAATTGTGCTGCCAAGGTCCAAGAGACTAGATGTTGATTCTTTTGTTTGCTCTTTAGTCATGTTAAGATGTGTCTCTTCTAAGAATCTACCATAATCCAAAATTGTCAACATACGTCGTTTGCCAAGTTTGTGAATATTATAGTGGTCTTAAAGTTACATACAATTTTCCAGCAAAATTAAAAGCACAATGATAGAAGCAAGTGCTAATTTGTGTCCAGGACTAAAATGTAACAATTCCTGTCCTAAACAGAGCTCTGCACTTCACTGGATGTGTTGCATGTTGGCCAGATACGCCACTGAGATTTTCACTGCACTCTGCACATGTGACATTAACTTTAACATCAGAAAGAGTTATGTTTTGTATTTATAAAGCAAAATCTGTTGTGCTGTTGACTGTGTTGGAATAAGTTTTGCACAATTGGTGCCCTTGCTTATGTTGCTTACCCTTCAAAATGTGAATTAATAATAATAATAATAATAATACTACATTTTTTATATAGTGTCTTTCCAGTGTTCAAGGTGCTTATTTTAGGTCCATTAGGTTTGAATTTAGGTCTAACCCGCTTAGAAAAAATAAAAAGATAAATAATTACATTTTAATATACATATACAGTATTTAATTATGTTTTACAGTCTGTAAATGTTGGTTACTTTGCACAATTTCTGCAATAAAAATTCTCTGAAATATTTTATTCAAATTAAGTTAAGGATAAAGTCCATTCTGAAAAAAAGTTAATCCTCAGTATTTCTGGTGTCAGCTTCTGATGGAATTCAGTGCATTTGACTCATTATTGTATGTACTTTGAGGATTGGAAAGAAGTGAAATAAAGCTAAAAATAGAAAGTGTTCTGGACGCTTTAGCTTTTAAATCCATCTTTGGTGTCATATCCTATAAAAAGCATGACTTGGAAAGGCAGGGCTTTCTTTAATGCAGATAGCAAACAGGACTTCATATTTAGAAGAATGGCTTCTATACTTTAATGTCATATTTCATTTTATTGGTTAGACATAAAACTACTTCATTTTGTCACTTTAAATTACACTATTATTTAATAGATAAATATATGGAAAATAGCATCATTCAACTTAATTTCATCCAATTGTATAAGTTGACCCACATACAAAAAAAGCAACAAAAGATTCACATGCTATATTGCAAATGCTTTGATGTAGTCCTGCTAAGTGTATTGAGGCCATGAGAAAAATAAACAAAACTAAACAAAGCCAAAAACGTTAACAGTATATGGCAGTTGATCAAAAGTTATAAATGTACTCTTTCATTTATTTTCCGTTTCCCGCTGCAGAATTTTAGGAACATTCAGGGAGTCCTACCCTGGTAGCACAGCAGTAATGGACCCTTGAGAGAACTTGCGTTCATTACAGGAGACATGAACAGAGCCAGTCACTCATAACTGGCTGAGCTAACTATGTTAGTTATCATAAGTATGTATCTAAATTACAGTATGGGAGTTGTTTTGAGCCTGCAGAAGAAAGCCACACAAACACAAGAAAAACAAGTAAATTGTGCAGTGGAAAGGAAACCCAGCTGGGAAGTGCATGAGGATATAAGCTCAGAATCAGATTAACTTTATTGAAAGAATAATTATTTGGCAAGTACTGTTTCATATTATATACTTAATCTTTTGAAAATTTTTCTTTACTTTATAAATAAGATGGAGTATTTAATATTTCACACACCTACTCATTTCATTTTTAATATTTCACACACCTACACATTTTCTTAATCTTTCATTTTCAATTTTAATGTAAATATAAGTAAACAATTCCAAGCTTAAATATGAATAAAAATATTTTACAACTGCAGATGGCAGAGAATATATCTAATGAGAATATTGAAACATGGTGTTTGCTAGAAGATTATATTTTAATACACATTCTGTTTAATTGCCCATGAAATGAGTACCAGTGTCAAACAAGAAGTAGAAAAATACTGCTGTGTCAAATATATATTGAGTCAGTATCATATAAATAAATATGGTAAATAACAAATTCAATATAAGCAATAAATGAACAAATATCTTTTTATTTTTAAACTAAACCTGAAAATCAAAAATAATAACAAATAATAATTAGAAAGATACAGGCAACTTTGATTGGAGGGCATGCAGCTAGAGAAAACAATGACTTTCATTAAATTACAGCTCCCAATCATACACAGTGCCCAAAAGAAAGGAGTCAAAAGGGGTATTGTTTTAAGCGTAGCAGCAGCACAAATGTGTTTGGTTTGGGCATACTGTACTTTTATATTGTGTTATGTAGGTATTATAGAAAGCTCCATGCATCAGTTTAAGGAAAGTTCTGCAAAACTTTATTTCACAGTTACAAAAATATACATTTTCCAAGACTACAATCTGTTTTATTTTCTCTGTAATTTCAAAATGGTAACTATAGAAACAAAAAACTGTGGATCTATATTTGGTGGCAAATTAAAAAAAACATAAATGGTAACACTGCTGTAGTACATCAAGTAAGAAACAAACAACATAGCCTGTGCAGGTCAGATCACCTAGGTTCTCTATTTTTGATGTATGCTTAAACTTGATGTATGCTGATAGTTCAACTTCACTGATATTATATGCAGCATAACATTCTTAAAACAGCCTACCCCAGCTACACTGGGCACAAAGCAGAAAATAACTCTGGTCATTGTGCCAGTAAGACTAACACACACGCACATCAAAACTGCAGCCAATTAGGAATTGCCAATTAACCAAATCATGCAGTCTTTGGGGATGTGGGGGGACAGCTCCACAACTGACAACAGCTCTGTGAGGGATCTGACCTCAGAATAATGGACACAAGAAGAAGCTGCACTCCCCATTATCCGCTGATACCATACCGGTTACATTAATGCTTGTGGAATAAGGCCAAGTAAATTAGCATGCTGTGCTGGCGATATATCTTTTTTCTTAGCTTGCATTGCAATTTCTTTTCTATCCACAAGATGGAGTATAGCTGTGAGCCAAGTCAGGTATGTTCATACTTGCACATACAGGTACATCACCTATTTGCAGAGGAGTATGTCTGTAAAAATACAAGATTATTATGTAATATTGAATATTGTGTGTTATGTGGAAGTTGCTTGCTTTGTCAATTTCTTCGTTATAATGAAAATGTTTCAAAATAGGCAGCAAGAAAATGAAGAGAAAAGAAAAAGCAGTGGAAGATAATATTTTCACAGTTAGGTGACAGTAAATCGTAAAGAAGCCCTAAACAGCAAGGTGAAGAAAAATATTGGGGACTTCCATCTCGTATGTATGTGAAACCATCTCAGATGGTTTCTTGAACACGTCACCAGTAAGAAATGACTTACAGAAGAGCTTGTGAGACTTTCTTAAATGAGTGACACTTGTGAATGTGAATGAGAATCAGTGTAAGCTCTCACTATCTCAAGATACAGTGAGAATTATCCGTGGTTCAATCTAAATGGTTCTCATCATGTTGGTAGTTGGAAATCTCCTGTTTTATTATTCACCATCTTCTGAAGACATCAAAATATTCCTCAGCAGAGACAAAGTCAGATCACAGAAATTAGTGAAAGACAAATAAGTATTTAAAATACTTTTACAAAGTAAGTAAGTTGTTTTTTTCCTCCTTCTGCTAAAAGATAAACAAGGTGGCAGCGAGCCCTTCTCAGTTCTTTTAACAGTATTATGGGAGACACACTCAGTTATTAGTATTAGCAGTGCCCTGAAAAGCTAAGGCACAATGATGTGGAATTGTATTTTACAGATAAACTGTGAATTTTAATAATTTATGCAGTAATTATACGTTTGCAGGTTTAATCTTTGAATGCTCTGTTTTCTTTAAGGTTGCACCTACAGTTACCTTAACAGTTGCACTTTCTATATTGTGATTAGCTGTGTGAGGGCTGTGAAAGAACAGACGAAACAGAAAATAAAAAAAGAGTGAATATGTGATTGAAATAAAAAACTGCTGAGTGGACATTCTACTCGGGATACTTTGCCTCTAACCTGCATCAAACAAATTCAACTTTTTACAGTACTATAACATAGCCTTCTGTCAAAGATGGTTTGCATGCACAATAGTGTTAAAGTGTTCTAAGTGTAAATATGGGTCTACCCTTAAATATTTAGTTTAAGAATATAAGAGTTCATTTAACACTGGTCATTCCACTGCATGTATTATTCATTGTGTGCTGTGTGTTTACAGAGCTAACCAAATTAAATCAAAATGCATAAAGAATGAGGAAAAAACAAAACAGGCTGCCTTGTCTTGACAGAGGAGGTTACGAATCATACTGTGCGCTCCCACATCCCCCAGCTAATCCTTAAGCAAGCAGACAGAGGGATGACTAGGTGTTAAAAGCCTATTTGACAAACAGAAAGAGATCACAGACTGGGTTGACTGGTGAGTCAAATGAATTCAGTCTGAGTACACACAAATGGTGAATTTGGCATAGCTGGTTTGTGTTTGTATTGGTGTCTCTGTGTTCAGCCTGCGACAAACTGGTGCCCTGATAGGCACCAGCTTTCCTGCCACACTGCACATAATAAGTGAGTTTGAAAATGGATGGATGGATGGGTGGGTTAGGGAATTATATTTGTGACATATGCATTATAACGGGCCCTGAACACTATAATCTTCAAACCACCCATTTCTTGAATCCACATAAATGAGTCTTATGGCTGTTCAGAACGCATTCTGGCAGCATTGAGGGCAATTTAAGATAAGAACTTACTGTCTATGGGGCATCACATCATTGAAGGGCACAAACATACAAATATCCACTATTTAATATAAAACTAAGGTCTGTGTGTCCATTCCCTCCGAGCAGTCTGATTGGTTAATTTGACTATGGTGTGATTGGTCAGTTTGGCTTTGATGATGTGATCCAAAGAGGAAGTGCAAGTGCGAGATGTATGGAGAGGAGTAAAGGAGCACACTGAGAGAGTCGTCTTCAAGGATGGAACATATAAAACCAGGAGAATAAAAAGGGACTTCGAAAATAATGGCAGACACTGAGTAGCAGGCTTGTTGGGAACACGCTTGAGAAAGGGAGAGCGGGTGAAGACACATTAACACACACACGAGAATACAGAAAGAAAGGCTTGAAGGTACACTTACAGCATTAGATAGCATATATTTTTTTATTTTTCTAATACCTGTACCATGGCTAGTTATCTGATATCATTTTATTCTGCAATATTATATAACAGGTTAGAAACGGCAACAGACAATTCATTGTTTTTCTAAAGTAAAATTTAAAAGTAACACATCATATTTATTGATTGCTAAACCCTAAATACTGTATGTAAGGTGGCAATCTTTTTTAATGTTTGAATTAAGTCAGATGTGTATTTAATATGTACATTTCTGAAAATGTTGCAGATTTTACAGTTGCAGCTTGTATTTGTTATTGTTCGATATTAGTTTTTAAAAGTTTATCTGTGTCCTAAACACTTGTATGGTTAAAAAAACTATAAAGAATATTTCTTTTCATATCCATCTATCCATCCATTAATTCATCTTATTTATTGCCCTTGCTTTCTGTTTCATTAACCACAGTGTGGGTATAAAAAAAAAAAAAGACGAGCCATGTGTCACCAAGTGCTGGTAAATTTGACTGCTGATTTTAAACTGGCCTCTTGGGAATGTATGCATGTGTCCGGCGATGGGCTGGCTCCCTGTCCTGAGTTGGCTTCTGAACTGCAGCTTATATAATGCTAGGTCCCACACTGAATTGCCTATTGTGGACTAAAAAAATTAATGTATGAGTAATGGCACAACAGGGCGCTTAATTTTAACAATGAGAGACAAGGTGACTTTGCATGCAGTTCACATTCATCGACTGACAAGTATGAACAGCTAGAAACACCAATAAGGAATGCAATGGAGTGGGACATTTCCTTAAGTATCCCTGAACTGCAAAATGCTGATTTTTAAATCTAATTGTATCTCGTACATACAAGCCAGGTGGCATGGTGGCGCAGTGGGTAGCACTGCTGCCTCGCAGTTGGGAGACCTGGGGACCTGGGTTCGCTTCCCGGGTCCTCCCTGCGTGGAGTTTGCATGTTCTCCCCGTGTCTGCGTGGGTTTCCTCCCACAGTCCAAAGACATGCTGGTTAGGTGGATTGGCAATTCTAAATTGGCCCTAGTGTGTGTTGGGTGTATTTGTGTGTTTCCTGTGGTGGGTTGGCACCCTGCCTGGGATTGGTTCCTGCCTTGTGCCCTGTGTTGGCTGGGATTGGCTCCAGCAGACGCCCGTGACCCTGTGTTTGGATTCAGCGGGTTGGAAACTGAATGGATGGATAGACATACAAGCCAGTTTCAAATGTGCATGTGTATTTTTTTCAAGTCATATTAGATAAAGGCTTTTGCTGAATAAATAGTAATTATAATAAACAAAGACTGAAGTTCCCTCATGGATTCAGCGTGCTGAGATGTCTGTGCTCAAACATTGTCTGTGTGGAGTTTGCATGTTTCCTCTAGTCTGTGTAGGTTGGCCAATATCCTCACATGTTCATTGCAGAATAGGTTAATTGGTAGGTCCAAAATGCCTCTATGTGGGTATTTTCCTGAGTGCAGGGCCATGAGATGAGTGCCATGTTAAGGTCTGTTTACTGCCTTGCACCCAATGCTGCTGAGCTACATGCCAGATTTTCCATGAGTCCAAATCGGATTAAGCAGGTTGGAGCAGCTATATGTATGTAATAACTGTAGCGGGGACTCTAATATTTATATTGATGTGATGATATTATGCAGCAATGAAGTGTGACAGAAGTCTATCATAGCAATGTGCAAAGTATGTGATGGGTATGAAAACGTATAAAATTAATATATGTGTAAAACAAAGTTTTTGCTGGGAAATTACATTTAAAAGCATTAACATATAATACATTTTGTAACAATCAGACCTGAACAGTGCCAACCTGTGGAGTCCTGTTTGCCGTCATTTAGATTAAGTGTATTCATGTAACTGAAGCTCTCAGAGGCCCTCTGCTGGTGAAGTGGTGCAAGTACATTAAGAAAAACACAAAACGGCTTGTACCTTTTATGCACACCATACCATGCTAGAAATGGCCGTAAGGCCGGGTTTATACTTCACGTGACGCGACGCATGCTGCAGTGGATGCTCCTGCTACGCAAGCATTTAACTGTTTATACTTGCTCACGTACTTTGCGTAAATCTGGCAGTGCGAGATATTATCACGGTGAGAACAGGTTCAGCTTCGCTGTGTTGTGAATTGCCTGGGACACCCATGTAGAGAAAAGCCAAGCAAAATGACACCTTTTATTGACTAACTAAAAAGATTACAATATGCAAGCTTTCGAGGCAACTCAGGCCCCTTCTTCAGGCAAGATGTAATAATAACATCATTTTGAAATAGATCATTTTGCTTGGCTTTTCTCTACATTCATAATGGCTAACACGGTACAACACCCTAGTACTACTGGAACACCCATTAAATTCCAATGACACCTTGCCGCAATATCTCTGAAAAAGACGTTTAATGATTAAATCCATCAATCCAGGGATGTGCCCATTCAAGCTAGCACTGGGCATGAGGCAGAAACAATCACTAGACATGATATCAGCTCATTACAAGGTGAATACAAGCACTCACATACACTAGCGTTATTTTAGTGTCACCAAATCTGCAGCCAGCAGTGCTACCACTCAGCCACCGTATTCATTATTATTATTATAACAGTATTCATTATTTAAACGAAATTAACGATTTATCTGTAAAATGTAACATACATACTTTAATGCATTTCATCATGAAAGTGATATGAAGTATAAATCTAAAGATTCTAAATTTGCAGAGAGTTGGAATGTCATACATTTAATGTGCTCTGTGTGGTGATCTATTGCTGCTTGCCGCTGCTGTCAGGTCAGGAGGAAGTCCAAGAAGCACGTAGTGATTAAAAACTGGGATGATGTTTACGATGATCTGCTATAATGATAATGTAAACTATGAAGTTAAAGTGGACATTTCGAGATTAATGCTGAAATTTCCACTTTAATCTCAAAATACACATTTTCACCATGTCCTTAATTTTTTTTCTCTGTGGCTCAAATACAGCGCTGTACATTATGTTGCTGTTGTGAAGTTGCAAAAAAAAAGACGGCACAAAAGATGGTATGTGAGACTTTTAAAATGTATCATGTCATTACGATCGGGAATATGCGATGCTTGAATATAAAAGCACCACGAATGCATCTGTATGTCTGCATTTTGTCTCACCACATCGAACCATTCATCAAACATCGAAGCGCGCACATCAGTCCCTTAGGATCCACATAGAGGCTTTCTGTCACATGTAAATAGTAAACAGAGACTCTGACGTCACATTCCAACTTTTATCACACTGCACCCCCCCCCGACTTTTTGCTGGTATTGCAACTTGCGCATGCGTTGCATTAACTTCTGAGGACCTGCTCAGAGGACGCATCAAATGAACACTGGGAACGCGTGGCAGCCATGATGTGTGCGCGTATGTGTTCTGAGCATGAAGTATATACAAGCCCTAAGTTTTGAAGTAACCACAAGTTGTGAAGTAAGCCAGTGTCAAGGGATGTATTTAATATTACTGTAAGTCAGGATTATGTCATGAAGGCAGGTTTTAAGAAGTGTGGTGGGGATGGGGTCCAGTATACAAGCAGTTAGTCTCTTCTTACAAAGCAGGTCATTAACAAATGCAAATGTGACTGGTGAAAATTTAGAAAAGGAGCTGGGTGGAGTGAGAATACAAGAAAAGATATAATTAAATAGTGGATTTAGTTGAATTATTTAGATCTTTAATTTTATTATGGAAAAAGTATAGAAAGTTTTCACAGGCTTCAGTAGAGGAGGTAATTGGACCAGATGCAGGATGAAGTAGATTATTAAATACAGAGAACAAAACTCTTGGGTTATCATTGCCACTTTCAGTTATTCTGCCATAATGTGTATTCTTGGCTGCAGTTAGTGCTTCCCTGTAAGCCCTTTGGTGGTCGGAGAAAGCCTGAATATGAACTGTGAGGCCAGTTTTACGCAACATTCTCTCAAGGCGTCAGCCAGCTGCTTTCATAGACCGTAATTCTAAATTGTATCATGGAAATGAATGCTTAAAAGAAACATCCTTATGTTTTAAAGGAGCTATTTTATCTAGTGTTGAATGAAGGACTGAGTTTTAATAGTCAATAAGAGTATCTAGAGTTGATGGAATAGGGGAAGACAGGAAAAGATCAGAAATGGAACTAGTAAGGATAGAAGGGCTGATATTTTTAAGGTTTCTGAAAGAAATTTGACATTTACAGGTAAGAGGAGGTAGCGGTAATGAGACAGTGAAAAGTACTGCTTTATGATCAGATAGTCTCAAATCACTGCTATTAGAGTTGCCAGCAAATAAGCCAGATGTACAGATCAGGAATAATATATGACCACCAGAGTGAGTAGGAAAATCAACATGTTGCACCAAATCAAAACAGTCCAGTAAGGACAGGGCTTTATTCCTCAGTTTACATGTCAAAGTGTCAATATGGATATTGAAGTCGCTGAGAAGAAAGACTCTTTGGGAAAGCAAAGTTAAGTAGGTTAAAAGTTCAGTCAGATTAGTTAAGAAAGACCCATTGTATTTTGGGGAATGATAGACAACAATAAGTAAGACAAGACCAGATTTCGTTGTTAGTTTAAGAGCCAGACGCTGGAAAGGCAATTACTCTTCCTGCTTGTCTTTAGCTACAAGCCTCTGAGAAGTAAATGGGTGGTGTTGCTTCTGTGAGAGACATAAATTCATTTGGTTTTATCCAGGTTTCTGTTAAGCATATTACATCAGCTTGGAATCTGTAATGCTTTACCATTCAGAGATCTTGAGTTCCACAACACAATATTAGCCAATGAGGGTTCGTTCTGCACAGATCCATAGCCAGAGGTTACTTTAGCATATTGAGAATTTGGCATAATGGCACTCTTATTTCCAAAGCCATGAGTAGGACGGCATATTCCTGAATATATTCTGCAGGTTAACTTTTCATTCGCAGCCCAACCTTAGCTGTGATTTAAATATTCTGGGCGCCACACAATGCCAGTGTCTTTTAGGAAATTCCAGTCTGACCGCTTACTCTGAACAAACTGTTTAAAGTGTAGGAGTTTATCACAAGAGTCTTTTAGCATTGTTTAGAGCAATACTTATCTGACAGTAGCAGAGAAGCAGCACAGCACAGTGGAGAAGGTGAGGCAGGTGGGCTGGGGTGGCACAGATGAGATGAAAAAAAAAAGTGTAATAAATTGGTCATTAGAAAAAGCTGGAGGTAAGATAAATGACAACTCTTCTGTATTATCTACATAATTGGGAGATTGAGTTACAATGAGAGAATTATGCTTTGGATATGATTCTACTAATGTATACCTCTCGTCATCATTACTTTCTGATTTCATGATCTGTTCCTAGACGCAAAGGGAATTAATTTTTTGTGTCTATCTTAGATCCTAAAATTCATGACTTGAATGGTGGATGAACTAAGTGAAAAATCAGCTTGCCATAAACTAAGCTAAAAGTCTGTGGTGAAGATGCCAAATTTGTGCTAGTCTGGAAATTAATGAAGTACAAATCAAGTGAAAAAGATCAGGTTGGCTTATCACTGAGCTCCGTTTGTCATAATTATAATTTAAGACTGTCAAATGGGAATGGACTAAACCAATAAGCAGTCCCTCCCTAATACTGTATAAGATTTGAGAAGTTACTTGATTAAATCTTTAAACAGAACTTAAGAAGATTACTATAATAAACTAACCTAATAAAGCTAACCAGGGTTAAAAGGACATTTCTTAAAATGAAGAATTGAACAAGGCACATTATTTTATATTGATTAATAAGGGAAACACAAAAGAACTTAAAAATACTTTAACAAGAATAAAACTCAAATTAAGAAGCCTGAAATGTAATTTCAGTGGGTGAAGTTGTTATCTAAGAAGATGAGTCACTAAAAAAACAAACAGCAAGGCCAAAGTTGGAAATTCAAACACAAAGTCTAAAAGTGTCACCTTAAAAGCAAAAATACAAATTGTTCAATCCAAAAAGCAAATTATGATCCAACACAAAAGTCTAAATGCAGAAACAGAACTAAGAAACATGAAGCCCACTAAACTTGAGACAAAAAGCAATGCTTCACATTTGCAGTGGTAGCTCTTTACTTTGCTCGAGCTTGACCACCTAGTAATTGGCAATACAGTAATTACTAAAAAAGTGATGTGGACTTAAAACCACTGAGTAGGGCTGGAGTCAGGTCAGGGCTCATTTCTTGAGTTGTTTTTTGCTTTATTTTGTTCTGTTTTCCTTGTCTTATCTTACCCTTCATTTGTTCATACTTATTTAACCACTTTATTTTTATTTTTGTTAATTGTTTTGATTTAATGAATTATGTTTTGTTAATTGTCTTAGTATAATGTGTGATAATAAAAAGCTCCACCCTCTCAATATCAATTAAATTACAGCCATCAGTTGCTGTTGTCTTTAAGGCTGCAGTCACCCATGGGTTATTTAAAGCACCTGTTGGCACAGCTTTACTGTGGTTTCTGGTGTTGACTTCAAGTTTTGAATTGTAGGATTTTAAATTTTTGGACTTCTCAGGGTTTATTTGGTTGCAGTTGCTTATTGTTTTTTTTTTTTTTTATTTTATTTTCATTGAGTATTAGATTTTAGAATTTCCTTAATTTTGTGCTTGTGCATTTTGTATTAAGTATTCTGAGACAAGTGTGGAAGAAGCCCCGGACACAGACAGGCAGACATGTTTTAATCACCACCACACGTTTATTTACACTACTAATATTTACAAGTCTTTAAAGTGCTCCACAAACCCCAATCTTCCCCAAAGTCCAGGCCAACCACACTGCCTCCTCTTTGCACCGCCTCCTTCTCTCTTTCTCTCTGACCTCGTCCTGCTTCCACCCGACTCCAGCCTCGAATGAAGGGAGGCGGCCCCTTTTATCCATACCCGGATGTGCTCCAGGTGTTTACCGGCAATCTTCCACCCAACACGCCCCAGTGTGGCGGAAGTGCCGGCTGTCTCCCCGGAAGCACTCCGGGTGTTCCCTCTCTTCTTCTCCCCAGCACTTCCTGGTGTGGCGGAAGTGCTGGGGTCCTGGGTCCATCAGGCATGGGGACGCCCCCTGGCGGTGACCAAGGGCCTCTACAGGGTTGTGCTTCTAAGCCCTGTACCCGTGGCCCCCAATACAACCAGGGTAGTCGCCCCCTCGTGGTCTGGAGGAGGCATAAGCCCTCCTCCTGTCTCCCCGGGCGTCCCGGCCTGGTAGGAATCCCAGCTGGGTGCCACACAACATTATTCCCAACTCGTAAAATTTAATTTTTCCTGTAAAATGATTTTAGACTCAATTGCTCCGCCCAAGATACGCAGTAATAAGGGTAGACCTGCTCCCTGGCTAAATGAAAATACACAATCATTGTGCCGCGCCTGTCGAACTGCTGCATTGGAAAAAAGATGGACTGATTGTCTCTAGACAGATTTTTAGGACTTCTCTTTTCAATGTCCAGGCCGAAGTTAAGATAACAAAACAAAATTTCTTTGCCGATTTAGTATCCCGTCACTCAAAGAATCCTAGGGTCTTATTTAATTCAATTAATGCGGCCATTCACCCCACTCTGCGATGGGATCAAATAGCATTGTTCATTGATGTGACCAGTTTCTGTCATTCTTTGTCAGCAAAATCGATACTATCCGCCGTGGCATTGTTCAAACAGGCTATGAACTTCCTACTGTTAATCATGACATTGTCTTAGAATCCTTTGATCTAGTTTCACTCTCACAGCTAAAAAGAACTATTGACACCCTTAAACCAGCCCCCAGTCCTCTGGATATTGTACCACCACATCTCTTAGTGGAAGCCTTTGATATGTTGGGCCCACCCTTATTAGCCATCATCAATGATTCAATTAGTTCGGGAGTTGTGCCCTCATTTTTTATACATGCTGCTGTCCGTCCCCATCTTAAAAAGGCAGAATTAGATCCTGGAATTTTTAGCCAATTTTCGTCCAATTTCCCAGTTGCCATTTCCAGCTAAAATTTTAGAAAGAATTATTTATAATCAATTGGTTGATCACCTTAAGTCCAATAATTTATTTGAGATCTACCAATCTGGCTTTAGGCGTTATCATAGTGTTGAAACGGCACTCCTGAAAGTGTTCAACGACATCTCTCTTATTACTGAATCAGGTGATGCGGCAGTCCTTCTCCTCCTTGACCTGTCCGCTGCCTTTGACACTATTGACCATGAGATATTGCTGTTGCAGCTTGAACATCTTGTTGGGCTTAAAGGGGCTGCTCTTAACTGGTTCAGGTCATATTTAACTGGTAGACACTTTTCAGTGACTTTTAATTCATCTTCTTCTTCTACTGCTCCTCTTAAATATGGTGTTCCTCAGGGATCCATTTTGGGTCCTATTTTATTCTCCATATACCTTCACCTCATTGGAGCTATTTTTAGGAAACTTAACATTTCTTTTCACTGCTATGCTGATGATACTCAGGTTTATATTCCTGTCTGCAACTCTACAACAAATCAACTCCACAACTGTCTGTCTGAACTAAGATCCTGGATGGCTAATAATTTTCTTGATCTAAATCAAAATAAAACGGAGTGCTTATAGTGGGTCCTTCAGCTAAAGCCCAAATTGGTCTTGGACTTCTGGGCTCTTTCTCTGTCTTTTCCAAACCTCAAGTCCGCAATCTTGGTTTTACCTTTGATAGTAACCTCTCTTTTGAGAAACAAGTAAATTCTGTAGTCAAGAGCTGCTTTTTCCAACTTCGTCTATTAGGTAAGATAAAGCCTTTTTTATCTTCTAGGGATCTTGAGATAGCTACTCATGCATTTATTTTTTCTCGCCTCAATTACTGCAACTCACTGTATTCTGGGATTAACAGGTTACAGTTGGTACAAAATGCTGCCGCTCGCTTTCTGGTTGGGGCAAGAAAGTATGACTCTGTTTCTCCAATTTTAGCTTCTTTACACTGGCTGCCTGTCAGTTTTCGAATTGATTTTAAAATCTTGCTGCTAGTTTTTAAATCTTCATATGGGCTTGCTCCTGCCTATTTATCTGAACTGTGTGTTTTACATCAGCCATCTAGAGTGCTTAGATCTTCTGGTCAGTTGTCTCTTGTCGTTTCTCGTACCAAGTGTAAAACTAAGGGGGATAGGGCTTTTGCAGCTGCTGCACCTCGCCTGTGGAACTCTTTATCTCATTACATAAAGGAGTCGTCTACAATTGAACTGTTCAAAACAAGACTAAAGACTCATTTCTATTCACTTGCATTCCATGACCTTCAGTAATACTGATGGTTTCCTCTTTGTGATTATATAACTTTACTTCTATTTTTTATGTATATAACATTACTACTATTTATTATGTATTTTATTTTATGTTCATATATTTTATTTCTATTTATGTTTTATGTTAATTTGTTTTGTTTTTCTTTTATTCTATTATTGTTAAGCACTTTGGCCACAGCATTGCTATGTTGTTTTAGGTGTGCTATATAAAAAAATTGACATTGACATTAACTATAAAAACACCAATTTTTTTAAGGTAAAGCTGGAGAAGCTTACAAAGCCAAACCTGAAAATGAGCAGCACTTTGTTGAAGTTTTCTCCCTAAGAAGAAGGGGGGAGAAAATATGCCCCTAAAGGTGAAGCCATGGTCAGCTTTCAGATTAGATCATGATGTACGGACTGCACAAGATAACAGCAGCTTTGAGTAGAATTAGAGTTTGAATAAGAAACAAAAACTCTAACAGTTTAGTAAGCATTATGTTTCAAGAATCATAGCCGGGAAACGGTATGTGAGAGTTTGGTAACAAAAAACAATAATGAACATATGAGCAGAGCCAAAAGCATAGTCAAAAAGCAAAGTAAAAAATATTTATATAACAGTTTTTGACCCTATTTTTGTCTCTTGGTTCTTTGTTTTGTAACGAAAACTGCAATCTTCAAACAAAAGTGTCTTAAGGAATGTAATATCCATTTGATTTAGTATGGGCACATTAAGCAGTGACTGTTTCTTATCTGCGCTCTTATACCTTTCCCTATCATTTCACGTATTATTAACACATACTCTGTTGTTAAAGTGCACATGTAGATGTTTTCTCTCCTATTTGTTCCTCGAGTATGCATTTTTAAGTTGCAGGTAAACTATGTGTTATTTTAATTTTAGCAGGGTTCTCTTTGAAAACTAACAGTAAACTCAGATTTTTTATAAAATGACAGGGTCCATAGTAGTCCAATGTTATTAGTTCCAAAACCAGATAGAACCATATGGTTAGGCATAGATGGTCGATGTTTGAATAAAGTTTTCTAATTTTGATGCACACCCAATACTATATGTAGATGTGTTGTTGGTAAAATGGGGACAAGCGTCATATATCACAACCAGACTCTTGAGGAGTCTAATTTTGAGAAAACTGCATGGATGGTGTGTTTGAAATTGTAAGGCTCCCATTTGGGCTTCATGGCACATCCTTAACATTTCAACGTATGATGGATCAGATCTTAAGTACTCATTCTGAGTATCTTGCATATTTTGATGATGTTGTAATTTTTAGCAATGGCAGAGATTCCCATTTCACATGCCTTCACGTAGTACTAATTAGTTCACAGACATTGGTCTGTAAAAAATATTTGTAACCAAAAATTCGAAAACAACAAAGAATGAATGCAAAGGTCTTTATAGAGAATCCAGTCTTGGACAACCAAGAAGTGCCCAACATAGATGTGTATACGGCTGACCCCATGATGTCATGCCCTGCACACTTTTGGTTCCCCTTACCTAGAAACAACATAAGAATTGTAAACAAATAATCTGCATAATGGTGTTACTTCCACATATGATTTTGATGAAAAGGTCCCTGTAGAGTTTTAGTGCTGTCATCCATGCATATCAGAATGTAGAGAAAGAAGAGCTGGAAGCATAAGTCAACTGGATAACTGGGGTGGGGATTCTCAAAGATAAGGAGCTAAATGCCTGATAGCAGGGTCTAGAGTCCAGGAAAAACCCCTAACAACGCCACTGGTGGCACCCATAAGAATAACAACATGGTGTTGTAGGAGATTCACCACCATTAAAAATATATCAAACACAAAAACAAAGGTGACCATAAGATTATTTGACCTCTTAATCCCTTAAATAAAGTCTAATTATTTTAAGGCCAAGGAGAAATTATAAAAAACAATACAACTGATCATGACCCATGACTATTTTGCACTTGTTGTTATGAATCAGTGTAATAGCTTCAATGAAAACTTGTTACTACATTTTTGTAATTTGAATAATTGTGTTTCCTGCGGTGGGTTGGCACCCTGCCCGGGATTGGTTCCCTGCCTTGTGCCCTGTGTTGGCTGGGATTGGCTCCAGCAGACCCCCGTGACCCTGTGTTCGGATTCAGCGGGTTGGAAAATGGATGGATGGATAATTGTGTTTCCTGTAGTGGACCATTTTTAACGTTATGAAGATGACCTTATCAGATTGTCATTTTGGAATGTTTTCTACCATAATCCTGTTGCTAGTCATGTGATGCTGGAGATCACATGACACATTGTGTCATCACAGCCGACCTATATAAGAATCTAGTGCACTATTGTCAGTACAATATTGTAAAATCTTTTCTGAACTAAAAAAAACTTTGCTACAGTGTCAGTTAGGGTAAATTGACCCAATTTAGTTTTATTTCCTTTTGGCTTCTGATACATTTTGTTTTGTCTATGTTCTTACCTTGCTGTTCTCATTTTTTTATTTCTTTATCTGGCATTTACCTGCTCCATGACTATGCCTTCACCTGACCCCTTACATGACTTTTCCTTTCCTTGGTACAGTTCCTAAAATTCTATAATTCCCATCTCCTTTAGCCTTGTGACATGTTGTGTCTCTTTCAAATTGGTACACATTTCAAATCTTGTTCTTCTGTCTTTTGAAAACTTTTTGCAACATAGAATTATTCCATTTCTGAAACAATTACCATGTTGCTAAATCCCCAGTGACCACAGTTATAGTGACACACAGATATTTTGAAGTTTGTATTAGGGATTATGCATGTCCTGTTATCCACAACTTTAAGCACATAATGAGTGAAATCCATCTGGTGGAAACCTGGGTGCCATATCACTAAAACAGCAACACAGCACCAAAGGTTTCCATGAATTTCATATGATATAAGAAATGTACAAAACATAAGCTTAACAGAAAAAGCTATCTAAAATAATTGCTGCAATGATACAATGACAGAATTTAAACCTGAGAGATAACGTCTTGGGAGATAAAGTTAAAGTCTTGATTCACTCTTTCATTTGATCTGATTATTTCAAGCTGGCAGATCAAGAGCAATCTCACACTCATTCCTGCACAAAAGTAGAGCACCTTTTCAAAACTATCATATTGATGTGGAGAAAATGAAACGTACAAAAGAGAAAAAAAAAATTTTGTTTCAAAAAGCAAATTGTAGGCCACTACAGAGTAACTAAACTGCTGGTTTAGCCATTTGACAATGGCAAGTTAATTACCAGATAAAATATTCTATTTTTGGAAAAGACAATGGATGCAAATGACCTACTGGATCACCATTTTTTAATCCTTAAAAGAAAGCATATGGTCTCTCAGAAAAATATTTTTATATAGTTAATGCTTTAAAAATAGTTAATAAACCGTTAATAAAAAATGCTTCAACAATAATTAAACTGTCTCACTATTTATGGAAGAAAAGACAAGAGAGGGCAGACACATATAAATATCAGGCAGTTATTTAATTTTTTTTTTGCAACATGAATTCTGTATGAAGATAACTTAAGCGTCTATGATTGACTCTGTATCTGTTTACTAATATACTAGGAAATATGTAGATTAATCTTTTGACTCCCTGCAAATACACAAGTTTTTATTTTGTGAACATAATAAATGTATGATTAGCCTTCTTATTCAGTATCTGCATTCTTCCAATGCCAATTTTGTGCCAGTAATTTCTCTTCTTCCAACATCATAATTATGCTCCCCTGGCACAATTTTCATTTCAGTTTTCAATTGGAAAAATTGGGAAGCAGCCCAGATCTAATTTTTCAATGGCCTTCTTCTAAATGGAATATTGAAAAAGCGTTAATTTTATTTTTCTTAACTTTCAAATTAGCAAATGTTTGCACCAATACACCAATCCTATTACTTTCAGCATAAATGTATACAGCGGCAAATGAAGTAATTTGAAAAATGAGCAGCAATTCTTTTATGGTAATTTGGCTGCAAGGTTATACTTTCTGAATCATCATTCCTTGTCTACATTCACAAAAGCAAATAAGTGCACACCTTCAAATTTTCTTCCACATATTTGTTTTTGATTATACTTGAAACTGCAGTACTTCACAATTTTAACTGTGGTTGGTTATTTATTCTTTCTTTTAGATTCATGCTTATAATAAACTATTCTCTGGTTGTTTATTTATCTTAAATGACCTATATTAAAAAATAAAATACTAAGTCCTAGAATGCTAGTGTTTAAAAAATGATAGAAATGTAAACATGCAGAAAAAGTGCTAAAAACTAAACTGATAGGCAATTTAGCACTTTATACTGAATTAGTTCTTGAAACTGTAGTGTTGTGTTTGATTATTTCAACCAGTTTGTCATGGTGGAAGGCACAATAGCACAGTGGTCAGTGCTACAGTATTGTAGATGCAGCATACTTGGTTCAAATTTTTGTGAGTTGCCACAGTCAATCCATCCAGGATTGGTTTCTACCTTGTGCTCAATACAACCAGGTCAGGCTCAAGCAAACCTAAGTTAAATAAAAAACATAAAATAAAAAAAACATGAAAAATCATGTAGCAAGGGCATTATGTATGTTCTCACAATTAGTAACCAGACCAGGATTTAACCCCTCATACATGCCCACCCCCCATTATCCACTCTGGCACCATACTACCTACATTATGTCACTTGCTGTTTATTTTTTAGCATTCAATATGTTATTCAAATTCTTTCAGAATTTATACATTTTTGCTGAAAAAATCACTGTCAAGCAGGTATCATTTACAAAAGGCATTTTGATACTCAGATACTTTTCGCTGAAAAAGGAGTTGATTTGTTATTTTGTTTTAATCAACAGTTAATTTGCACAGCAAACTTTCATATGACCCTGAAGTAACGAGTAAAGTCCCATTGGTGTGTCATGGATTACTTTGATTGGGCAGAAACAAGTTATTTAATGAAAGTTCAACAAGAGCTGCACTTGTGCACTACCACACTTGTAAAACCTGCAATATGTGTTTTGTTTGGTAAAAACATCTTACTGAGCAGAATGCCTGTTATCTGTTAGCTAGAAGAGTATATGAGAATAATGCATTACTTTGCATGCTACAGAAAGGACACATTTCTTGCAGAACAGAAGAAAGTAAGCTCTCATCAGGACATAAATTGATGTATTTCAGATTTGTTCAGAGAGTGAGTGTATCAGATGCATGAAATTTCACCATATAATGATTGCGCATCACATGACTATTGTCTTTAGGCCTATAAATATGTGTTAATAATGTTCATCATGAAATGTATGATTAAGATTTACTACATAGTATCAGAGTTGCTGTGCCTCCATTGTCTGCTTTGTGCCTGAAACATGATTGACTTGCGATCGAGAGGAAGCCCACCTGTGCACATCACTCTTTATCAGATTAGTGTATTTAATCAGTGGTCACACAGGGCATTCATTTCTAACCAGCACTGTATGTTGTTTGATCTGCCCTAGCACAAGTGATTTTTTTAGGTAGTGAACTCGTCTATAATCATAAGAGAGATATAGAGGCCCTAAGGCTGAATCAGATGCTGGTACTGTTCTGATTGACTGGTGTGGGAGGTTTTCTATACAAAGTTGTGTGTAAATGTGTATTTACTTTTATACTGAGATTGCCTAATTATCAGCTGAAATATTTCCCATAATGCACAGTTTTTCTCGTTGTTGGATCAATTCCATATCAGATCACATTCATACCTCATATTAACCGCTCCAGGATTCACTTGGTACCACACCAAGACCACGTTTCTAAAGGGTCTCAGTCTGATTCTTTTGGTCTGCAGTAGAGTGTGATTGTCATGTTCACATCTTCCTAAACAAACCAAACTATTGGTGGAAATCACTCCAAATGAACTAGGTGTGAAAACGCCATAACTTATAAACGTTTTTTTACCACTTTTGATTTACCTAAATTCACTTTGTTAGTCTCTCAATACATTCAATCCAGCACTGTTGTGTAAAATATGTATATGTTTTTGAACAACCTGTTTAGTGTTTGTTAAAGTGTATTTTATACTGTTTACATTAGTCATCAGGGCTGGCTGGGTAAATAATGCCACCCGAGGCAAGGCACCATTTTAAATCCCACTCCAGCTCTGATAAATGGCATGAATTGATACACAGGGTGGTACAGCGGTTAGCACAGCTGCCTCATGGATTTAGCATTCTGGGTTTGAGTCCTGTATACCTGCCATTGTCTGTGTAACATTGTTGAAGGCAGACTTCCCAGACATCTGGTAGGCTGACTTATTATAATAGTGTAGGGGAAAATAGTAGATGAATATACCATACCATACCATTTTTATTTGTTAAGCGCTTAAAAACACAGCATTACAACTGACCGAAGCGCTGTACAGTTAAAACAAGCAAGACTAAAAGCAAAATATTAAAAACAAACATTAAGAGAGAATTAAAACAGAGACACTAAAAAACAGGTCAGGGGACCCAATAAAACAGAGAAATAGCAAAAAGCAAGTGGGAATAAGACAGGTTAAGAATTAAAAGCCAATGTGAAGAAGTGCGTTTTTAGGTGTGATTTGAATGTGGTGACTGAAGCGGCTTGCCTAACCACTAAAGGTAAGGAGTTCCAGAGCTTGGGTGCACAGACAGAAAAAGCCCTTTCACCACGAGCTTTAAAATGTGCCTTGGGAACGGTTAGGAGCAGCTGATCTGCGGATCTAAGAACACGAGGGGGATTGTGACGATGGAGCAAGACACTCAAGTAGGCAGGGGCTAGACCATTTAGTGCCTTATAGGTTAAGAGGAGTATCTTAAAATCAATTCTGAAGCTAACCGGCAGCCAGTGTAGGGTTTTTAAAATCGGTGTAATGTGTTGGCTTCTGCTGCTTCCAGTTAAAAGTCTTGCAGTCGCATTTTGAACCAATTGGAGTCTCGAAAGAGTGGCTTTACTAATACCATATAGGCAGGAATTAGAATAGTCGAGCCGGGACGTAATGAATGCATGGATTACTGATTCCAGGAGGTGGTAAGGCAGAATTGGTTTGAGTTTGGCAATTCGCCTGAGATGGAAAAAGCAGGATTTTACTGTGCTGTTGACTTGAGCATCCATTTTCAGGACCATATCCATTTTGATTCCAAGATTGGAAACAGACGAAGTTACTGGAATGGGAAGAAAGTCGAGGTCAAGGGGTAGGGTCTGTTTGCGGTCGGGACTAAAAACAATGACCTCGGTTTTTGAATCGTTCAGGTGAAGGAAGTTTACAGCCAGCCAGTCCTTAATGTCAGATAAGCAGTTGAGAAGAGGTTTAGTGGAGTCAGTTGACTTGAGGGAGAAATAAATTTGGCAGTCATCAGCATATAGGTGATACGAGATTGCATGTTTTCTAAAAATTGCACCTAAAGGCAGGATGTAAATTGAAAAAAGTAGTGGCCCCAAAATGGAACCCTGGGGGACACCACATGGGAGTGGGACTGATTCAGACGAAAAATCGTCTAGCATGACTCTAAGAGTCCTGTTGCAGAAATATGACCTGAACCAGTCGAGGGCTAAGCCAGATACACCAACCCAGGATTCAAGTCGGGAGATCATGATGTCGTGGTCGATTGTGTCGAAGGCAGCAGATAAATCGAGAAGAACCATAATCACGTAGAGTCCTGAGTCCAATGCCAAAAGGACATCATTTAGGACAAGTAAATGCGCGGTTTCTGTGCTGTGTTGGGGCCTAAAGCCTGACTGAAAAAGGTCCATTACCTGATGGTCCTGTAGGTGGTGAATTAATTGCTCATAAACTACTTTTTCAAGTAATTTTGACAGGAAAGGTAGTTTGGAAATTGGACGAAGATTGGAGAAGACGGCAGGGTCAAGATCAGGTTTTTTCACGATTGAATGTACAACTGCGTGTTTGAAAGCACAAGGAACTGTAGCCGAAGATAGACTACTAGTTATGATCTTTAAGACATCATATCGAATCACAGGAAAGACATCTTTCAGCAGTCTGGACGGCACCACATCGTCCGGAGAGCCTGAAGGCTTCATTGAGGCGACGATTTTTTCCAGATGGGGGAGCGAAATGGGTTCAAAGCTAGTGAGGGAGCCGTGTACAGGAACGGCTAAATCAACAGAGCCAGAAGAAGAAATGGAGATCTGGGATCTAATGTTCATGACCTTATCCAGAAAAAACGTAAGGATCTGATTACAAAGAGCATTGGAGGGAGAAGAGAAAACAGTTGCAGCTGGAGAGAGGACAGCATTCAGTGTTTTGTATAAGACACGTTGATTGCCAAAATGTTTTGAGATGATGTCAGTAAAAAAAACGGTTCCTTGCACCTCTGACTGCTCCCTGGTATTGAGACCACATGTCTCTCATGCAGTCAAAGGTAACAGTGAGACCATCTTTCCTCCATTTACGTTCTAGCCGCCTACAGTTTTTATACATACATGTCACCTTTACCGTTTTAAACAGAGTATAGCAGGCACAATTCAAAGCACTGGCACACAAACAGAATTCCTTTAAGAAAGGTTTGGCTGCTAATACATAAAAACTTGAGTATAACAGAGTACTCTACTCCATTCAGTTAAGATTATGGATTGCTTTGCAAGCAACATTGGACAAAAACAGATTCAAAGAATTAACTTGTTTTTACTTTAGGAAAATGTGGATGATAGTCTTGTGGTGTTGAATAGTTTTGCTTGTATTTCTTTTCCCCTATGGGTACCTTTCGTTTTGGCAAGATCCGTCTATGGTATTCATGTATGCCTTAGTCTGGAGATGTGAAGTTGCGGTTAAGACATTGAACTTTAAATCATGTGTACAGTACTTTGGGATGTTTTTTTTTCCTACAGAAAATCATTGTACAAAATTTAAAGTGTCTATAAGGCAACGCAATCATCGTTATATCCAAAGTATTCAAAATTATACGTGTATTTTTCGACTACATTGGAGGCTACTGCCTGGCAATGAACAGGTGTCTTAATTGGGCAGTGTTTTTATTGATCTTTAATGTTTAACAAGAAAAAGACATGCTGTTTATTTTGTACCTTAAGAACTCATAAAATACACTGCAGATTTTTTTCAATTTTGTTCTGGCATCTTTTGTTGCTGTCTCCTTTTATTTGAGTGAGATAGTCATTCAATTACATTGATGCTACTTCATGTCAAGTGTAAAGACAAATAATGAAAAAGTTCCTTAAACTCCAAAGAGCTCCGAGAAGACTAAAATATATAATTCTGTAAAGACATACTCAAGAATACTGTCAGGCCAACTCTTCAACACAACTCTTTTTTTTCTTGCAGTTTTAGTGGAATCATCCAGAAGCATTTGTGTCACTAGAAAGACAAGAGCAAGAGTCACAGACAGAGAGAGAGAGAGAGAGAGAGAGTTGGGGATTCATTAAATAAATGACAGAGTCCTGCAGAGATAAATGATAGATCCCCTCAGGGCTCCATGGGAGTTGGAGTTGGATACAGCCCTGTTGGGATCTGTGGGTGCTGCCAGGGGGTGCTGAAGCTACTGTTGAGCCCTCTAGTGCAGCTCTTCCATCACATCCGGAAATGCTGCCGGAAGTGGAACAACGAGCACCTAGAGCACTTCCGGGTGCCTTATAAAAGGGGCCAGTTGGCACAACTCGGGGAGCAAGAGTCAGGAGGAGGGAAACGAAACTTGACCTGAGGATTGGAGGCGGAAAAAGGAAAAGAGGAAGAAAAGAATTGTGCATTGTGCTTGTGTTCGGAACTGTGTTATACTTGTGCAGAACGGGGAAGACGTTTCCCACAAGGGAGAAAAGAAAAATGCCTCCTGCGTCTGTCTATGTCGGGTTGGGGCTGCGGTGCCCGCCTTGGTGGTGCACAAGTGGCACAGTCAGCAGGATTACCTGGTCGTCAGTAAGGCAGGGACCTGGATTTTTATTCTTGTGGTGATCCGACACAGCAGCACGAGTCATGTGCGCAAATGCGGCAGCACAGCAACATATGTGGGTCTTTGGCAGCATGCGCTGAAGCCGCGTAAAGAGAAGAGGCTCTCTGAAACACTGTGCCTGCCCGATGGGGAGAAGAAAATCCAGGTGACATCCAAAGGCAGCAGGCTGCCACATGCACGCCATCACCAATGAAGCCTAGATCAGTATGCTACAGAAAGAGGCCACCCAGAAGACTGAAGCTCTGAGTGACTGGATCCACAATAAGGAGGTTGGCGCCGGTCCCTAGGATGAGCTGCCTTGGGAATATTTTGTGTCTGCTCCATGTGCCTATCTCCTAGGAGGTGAAGTTCCGTATCCGTGTTGGTGGCCTAAGCATGTCGATCCGTGGGACAACAACGGGGCGAGCTTGAGCTTGAGCGATCTGGATCTGGGCCCGCTACTCGTCTGAAAGACAGCGGCAGGAGGAGGAGTGCCTGGAGCTGCTCCCCGATGGTGCTAATCTAATGGAGGCTGGGGCGGTGGAGGGCCAGGAAACCCTCCACATATCAGGTGAGGGGGTGTGACGGGATCCCGCCGTTAAAAGAGAACAGACGGAGACGGCGAACCTCCACCCTGATCCCAGAGGACACCCAATGGGGCCTGCGTGGAAGACGCATGGACTCAATAGCTCTTGGTTGGCGGAGAGGGACGAGGAAAACCCGAATCCATTGCTGACTGAAGATGGAGAGCTCCAGCCCGTACAGTCTCTGTTGCAGGTGCTGGGTCTGCTTCAGCAGACAATTGAGAGGCTGGAGAAGAAGATTGACTGCGCTGGGCTCTTCAGCCAGAAACATGCGGCAGTACAGGTAGGTGATGCCTGTACCATACAGGAAAGAGGGGCTCCATGGGAGGTGGAATTGGATACAGCCCTGTTGGGATCCCTGGGTGCCGCCAGGGGGTGCTACAGTTACTGCTGAGCCCTGGAGTGCAGCTCTTCCGCCACATCCGGAAGTGCTGCCAGAAGTGGAACAACGAGCACCTGGAGCACTTCAGGGTACCTTATAAAAGGGCACAGCTGAAACTATTTAGGGAGCCAGAGTCGGGAGGAAGGAGATGAAGCTTGACCAGAGGAGTGGAGGAGAAAAAAGGAAAAGAGGAAGAAAAGAATTGTGTTTTGTGATTGTGCTGGGAACTGTGTTAAACTTCTGGGCAACAGGGAAGAAAAGAAAAATAAAAGCATATGCTTGCACTTGTGCCTCCTGCGTCTGTCTGTGTCAGGTTGGGGTGGCAGTGCCTAGCTAATGCTGTGATTTTTTTAATCCTACATTCGCCACATACAATTTCTTGTATTAGGAATTTGTCATTTTTCACATACCCCAAGATACTCTTCAGTGCTTTGGGGTCAGAGCGCAGGGTTAGCAATTTTGCAGCACTCCTGGAGCAATTGCACATTAAGGACTTTGCTCAAGAGCCCAACATAGTATTATTCGTTCTGTCACTGCCAGGATTTAGACCAGTAACCTTTGAGTTACTAACCCAGATCCTTTAGCCAGAGAGCCACCACTCCACCCATACTATGCAAAGAAGAGGTAAAAGTTGAGAAGTGGAAGTGGCACAAGGACCTGATAGAAACATAGTCATTTAATAGGTTACTGCCAAGAAACCATAAGAAGCCAACCAAAACTGATCATTAGAAGTAAGAGTACAAAATCCCTAAAACCCTCCTATGTTCTTTATAATAGTTGTTTTAAAATTTTTCCACTGTTTAGACAACAGCTACATACTATACACTCATCTTAATTAGGCAGACTATGCTGACATCATGTAACTGGCAACTCATATTGCAATAATAAATAACTTGGAGATAGTCATTGAAAGATTGGCTCCAGCAGACCCCTGTGACCCTGTAATTAGGATATAGCGGGTTGGATAATGGATGGATGGATAGTCATTGAAAGATAGTGGCAACCATCCAAAAAATAACACAAAATAGTGTTGCTAAAATAATAAAATTAAAATAAACAGCAGAAATAAACAAAAAATTCAAAAAATGAAACAAATAGAACAAGGACAGTAAAAAATGTGGATTTATCACAGCTAAAAGGTGCTGTCAAGAATACTTTTGTGGTAGGACCCATTCTTTCTCTCTGGACTCTGATTCTCATTCTTGTGTTTTGATTTGTCTGTTCTTGTAATGGCTTATCGACCTTTTGCCTGTTCACTCTGATTTTGTGCAGTCCCTCACTGTGCTTTTATCTCCTAGTGGTCTGCTCTTTTGCAAACCCTTAGAACACTCTCTATTTAACAATGTTCCTTCTACAGCCTAGTTTAGTCCTTTTAAAAGTCATTTCTTTAAGGTGCAACACAATCCCAGTGAGAAACCGTATGATGCCACCTAATCGTCTGCATGTCTTCTCACCTTTTTTTCTTTCTTAGGCACCAGCTTGCATCTTCTCTGAAAAAAAGAGGAACCCCCTGCTAACATTTGTATTTCTCCTTAGTGCAGTAGTATTCTGTTATTGACATTGCTATACTCTTTTTTTTGAAGCTGCCAAGGATTTAGATAGATAGATAGATAGATAGATAGATAGATAGATAGATAGATAGATAGATAGATAGATAGATAGATAGATAGATAGATAGATAGATAGATAGATAGATAGATAGATAGGCAGGCAGGCAGGCAGGCAGGCAGGCAGGCAGGCAGACAGACAGACAGACAGACAGACAGACAGACAGACAGACAGACAGACAGACAGACAGACAGACACTTTATTAATCCCAAGGGGAAATTCACATACTCCAGCAGCAGCATACTGATACAAAAAAAAATTAAATTAAACAATAATAAAAATGTAGGTAAAAACAGACAATAACTTTGAATAATGTTAACGTTTACCCCTCGGGTGGAATTGAAGAGTCGCATAGTTTGGGGAGGAATGATCTCCTCAGTCTGTCACTGAAGCTGCTCCTTTGTCTGGAGATGACACTGTTTAGTGGATGCAGTGGATTCTCCATAATTGATAGGAGCCTGCTGAGCGCCCGTCGCTCTGCCATGGATGTCAAACTGTCCAGCTCCATGCCTACAATACAGCCTGCCTTCCTCACCAGTTTATCCAGGCGTGAGGCGTCCATTTTCCTTATGCTGCCTCCCCAGCACACCACTGCATAGAAGAGGGCACTCGCCACAACCGTCTGATAGAACATCTGAAGCATCTTATTGCAGATGTTGAAGGACGCCAGTCTTCTAAGGAAGTGTAGCCGGCTCTGTCCTCTCTTGCACAGAAAATCAGTATTGGCAGCCAAGTCCAATTTATCATCCAGCTGCACTCCCAGGTATTTATAGGTCTGTACCCTCTGCACACAGTCTCCTCTGATGATCACGGGGTCCAGGAGGGGCCTGGGCCTCCTAAAATCTACCACCAGCTCCTTGGTTTTGCTGGTGTTCAGGTGTAAGTGGAGTCGCACCATTTAACAAATTCCCTTTCTCCTTCCAAAATATAATTTATTTTAATTTTTACTGTATGGCAAATGAGAATAAGTATTGGATTATGGAGTATGGTATCATTTAATGGACTGATTTGTTTTCATATTTGAAAACTAAATAATTAACAAAGTTCATTTTTTTTACAATATTAGATATTACAATATTATCATTTTTTCAAAAGGTATGGAGGGTTCACATGGAGATGTTTCCTGTTGATGGACAGGCAATATTTCTACTTATGAACCCATTAACATTTATACTAGAATTTTAATTCCAAAAACCCCCTACACATTTATTTAAATTTCCTTGTATGGACAATGGCTAAAAACTGAAGGGATAACTGCAAACAGTGCTACAACAGCTACGTGAGTAAATAATCACAAATTTTTCTGAATTTTGTGGTGTAAATTCAAACATGTTAGATTTGTAGCTCTTAACACTTAGACTGGCTTCTTAAATTTTTAACGAAAACATTTGAGCTTTTTTAAAAGAAAAAATATAAAGTGAATTCAATTCTTCCAACTTGTAAATGTAGACAAATTTATCCACTTCATAACTAGTTTTATACTTACGGAATGATAAGATTCTCATCCATACATTTTATTAACTGTCTTGATTGTTGTTACGCTTTGCTCACATGTTTGTCTTCTGATAAGCATTGTTTAATTACATAGTGCAGCTAGTAAACTTTTATTGGTTTTAAATGTATTAAGTTCAACAGCATCCACAAATATGTGAATGAGTGCCTCCATTTGAGCCTGGCAGGTCTCTTAAATCAGCAGATGCTGGCTTTTTAAAAATTCCAAGCTTGAACAAGAAGAGAAGAGGCAAGGCAGCTTTGTATGCCCCAGAGCTCTACAATGACCTAGCAAGTCAATTTATAGAGAAAAATTGTGTTTTTCTTTTTTTTCCATTATGTGTTTTTGAATGTGGATTGACAAGCAAAATGGGAAATTTATCCAATTTAAATTTAATTGACAACACTAAAAAGTGTTGAAGTGAATGGGTCCAAATACTTTCTGAGTCTGCGGTAATATATATACCTATATATACATATATGTATATATATATGGAAGAGAAGGTCTGTGATACGGTTTGCATATTTGCAGTTGGAGATCCACAAAGGGAGAAAAAACGAATCACGTATCATAAAATAGTTTTATTCCTGAGCTTTCAACCCCTATCAGGGGTCCTCTGATGAAGACCCCTGATAGGGGTTGAAAGCTCAGGAATAAAACAATTTTATGATACGTGATTCGTTTTTTCTCCCTTTGTGGATCTCCAACTGCAAATATATATATATATATATATATATATATATATATATATATATATATATATATATATATATATTCATTGCATTCATAGTGTGAGTCCTGACCTGAATTGTGTGGTTGGTTAATAACCAGGTAACGCTTGTGGTTGGTCTGCCATTCGGCAAACATCCGCCATGGTGCCCTCTTCAGTTACAAGAAGCAGATCATGGAATGTTGCATAGTTTACTGTCAAATAACGCAAAGAGTATGCAACACGTGTTTCGCCCTCATTTGGGTTCCGGACCTACAGGCTATCAAATAAACGAACCACACGCTGCAGCGTAAAGGGACTCCATCTCTGATGCTGACGTCCAAGGTTCGATCCCCGAGAGGGGAGCAGTAGAATGTGTATGCCTGATGAGCCCAAATGAGGGCGAAACATGTGTCGCGTACTCTTTGCATTATAAATTAGGTAAGTAATCCATGCTAAAATACAAAGTTGCAAATAATTATATAGCAATACTTAACTAAATTCTCTGGGTAAAAATGTAAAAGAAATGTTAAAAATGGCATAATTATCAATATTTAATAATATAATAATAATTTTTTGCATTCAGGTAGGATTTAGTTTTTTAAAGAAATATATGCTTGCATCTAAAAAAACAAGACATGATTAGATTCTGATCCTCAAGTAGATGCCCTTTGTGATATCCGTGGAAATGTGAGATTAAAACGTTTCCTCGGCCATCACAATGAACAACAACATGGTATGTAGCTGAAAAAAAAAAAAATTTCTATATTTACTGCTGTCGCAGGAGGCTGGGGGACAGACCTAGCCATGACGCCTGGAAGGACCGGGAGGTGGCGTATTCATCCTCCGGGCCATGAGGGGGCAACCGCCCTGGATCGGGAGAGGGCCACGGAGGGGGAGCAGGGAGGCTCAAGCCCATAGGGACCCGTACCCAATGCCAGGGGGCGCCCCGAGCCTAATGGAGCCTGAGACACATCTACTTCCACCACACCCATGGACGATGATCCTTTCAGGGACACCCGGAGTGCTTCCGGGTGCTCTCCTGTCACTTCCGCCACACCAGGAAGTGTCGTCAGGCAGAGCACCTGGAGCTCATCCAGGTGAGAATTAAAGGGGCCGCCTCCCTCCAATCAGAGAGCTGGAGTCGGGAGTGGGAGCAAGACGAAGCTCCCGTGGAGAGAGGAAAGGTGGCCCAGGGACAGTGAGAGAGAGACCTATGATACAGGTGATTGGTGCGAGGAGCACAGTGTGTTGTGTGGGACAGTGTTGTGTGTATTGGAGAACTGTGAAAATAAACGTGTTTTGTATAAAGATGTGGTCTTCGACTGGTGGTGTCCGGGCAAGTCTCACACTACATAGAAAGAGTAACACTGTAGGGTTTAATGAATATTAGAAAGACTATTCATTGCACGTCATTTACTCTGGAACTGTCTAAGTTCCGGACAACTTTAAAAACTTTCTACATTTTGGGAACCTTTTATTTAGAAGGAATATCTTATGCACATTTCAATTATAGACTCTATGTAATTGCTGGCAGGGAAGCATTGTAGCAAAAATGAATAGAAAAGATTTTGGATGTGTTGTGGCATGTCATCATATTTTTAAGTTAACCTTACCAAGAAGTGAATACTTTATTGGTTATATAAAACTCAAAAGGTTGCCTTTGTTTCACAGTTATACATTTTGTGTCTGTTGCATCCTTGTAGTGCCACAACTGAATAACCAAAATGTTCTGCAATATGTTGTGCCAATCACATTGCATCAAAAAAAAATCCAGCTCACCCATTTGGTTTCTGACCATTATGGTTTATCACCATCATCAAATCCTTACACTTGTTATAGTAAAACTGAGTTGCAGCTTTCTTTAGAATGGCAGTCATGTGAATAATTGTGACGTAAACCTAATAAATTTGCATATCTTCTATGACAGTTTTTTGGCAAATCTAAGTATTTACTAAGGCGCAACTATTTTTTGCCACAGTCTCTACTTATTTTATTACACTTCAAGGTATTTTCAATACCGTGGAATTTTTCTACACTCTTTCTTATTATTCTTTTTAAATAACATTTTAGATCTGTTTTGAACTATCATTTATATTTATGACTTTTTGTAGTCAATCTTTCATATTTGATTGGAATCCTTTACTTGTTCACAAATATTCATTGACTTCATTGATCCAGCAGTGACTTCTAAAGATAACTAATATCCCTAGACCTCTCTATACATATTAGTAAAAGGTGTTGAACACTTAGGGAATCACACATTTCTTGCTTTTATTAAGAATAGCTTACAGAAGATTGTTTAAATTTTAACATTTTTATGATTTTTTCTTTTGATCAGGACAATAAGTGAGGGAACTATTTTTGAACCACTGCAGATTTCTGAGTGATTCAGTGTATTCAGTAATTTTCCAAGGCTATGATTTATTTTATTTAAAAAAATGCTACTGACAAATGAATATGCAAAAGTGCCATCTATACATTGTAAAATTGAGTAATGTTATCCTGTTCACCTACTGAAAATTTTAAAATAAATAAGGAGCTGTACATTTAAATGGTTTCTTGATGAGATAACAAAGGTATTGTTATAAAAATTACATTCACTAAATGTGATTTTAAAGCAGTCATTATGTCATGTCAGTCATTATCCAACCCGCTATATCCTAACACAGGGTCACGGGGGTCTGCTGGAGCCAATCCCAGCCAACACAGGGCGCAAGGCAGAAAACACACCCTAGGCAGGGCGCCAGCCCACCGCAGGGCACATACACCCACACACCAAGCACACACTAGGGACAATTTTAGGATCACCAATGCACCTAACCTTTGCACTATGGGAGGAAACCCACACAGCCACGGGGAGAACATGCAAACTCCATGCAGGGAGGGGTCTCCTAACTGCGAGGCAGAAGCGCTACCCACTGCACCAAGCAGTTTAACAAATACTGAATTGTGGGATTCACTTGTAGGTCATTTATGTCCTTACCATGACATCAAGCAACAACTTCTAATTGCTGTACAGGAAAAGAACAAAGCAGATCTCCTTGGTTATTTTTTGTACAGTCTCTTTTAAACTAACAGCATATTTCTAATTTAAATGAAAAGAAAATTTTACAATGTTTCTACAATAACACAACTTATTAACTTTATTATTACCTTTAAATTAAGGTAAAAATGAATCAATAGTGTATCTTGGTGTTTTGGAACCAAGGTAAACTTCAGTATCAAATAAGATTTTATACATGCTGTCACACACGTGCGCATGGGAGGCAGCTAAAGGGCTTGAGTAAGGGCAATTCCAAGTCAGACCGGGATGTGGCAGAGTGCACTGACTCTTTTTCTCGCTTTCCTGCAGACCATCCACGGGAGATTCCACCTGGCCCTGCTGACGTCACTTCTGGGTCCAAGCCTATGGAGGAAGACCTTTTTGTCTCCGGCCCCTTTGATGTCACGTCTGGGCTTCGAGGTTATGGCTGAAGACCCTTAAGAGCCTGACCCATCTGACTTCCTGTCTTCCCCTTTAAAAGCCTCCACCTTTTCTCTATTCCCTCAGTTCTGTTTTGGACTCGGTTTTGTGCACATCAGTGCTGTTATACATTTTGCGAATTTGCAGCCAGGATACCAATATACAGGTGGCTGCCCCAAACTGTTTTATGACTCTTATGTCTGGTTTTTGCGACAATGCATAATTCTGTGTTCTTCTGTGGCATGTACTTGAAATGGAGTAGCCATTTTAAATGCACCATAGGATGTTCTGTCTCTTATTCATAAAAATGTAAGTTAGCTTGCTTTCCACCACATTATTATCAGTACCATTCACTTAATAGTTCCTAATTTACTTCCTAATACTTTTTTTACAATAATATTCCATAATAAACAACCCATTGTGTTGGCAGTTTGCACTCTATAGCAAAGACATACACCCGTCCCATATTTTGTATGCAGTTTAACTTATTTAATTGGCTCCTATCTGCTCTTATTTTGGAATGCATTTGATAACAACCTATCCTTGAAAATAAAAAGAAGTTCAACTTCTACAAAATCAACTTAAGTAAGAGTTCAAATACTCTTATTTAAAATGAGGTTTAGAAGTCAAATCTACTTAAGTACAATGATGAGAGTGCTTTGTATTTTAATTATTGTTGCTTTGTTATTGCCTGGTCCTTGAAAAAGGGGAAATGTGTTTGAAAATGTATCACTACATTAATATTTAAGTATGTTTATCCAAACAGATGTGAATTACACATACTGGAGAAATGTAAATGTTGGATAGTCATTGTTCAGTCCTATTTAGTGTAGTGCTTTGAACTGCACTGAAAATAATATACAAAAGGTCAGACATATGGTGAGCTTCTAAACAAGATCATAAATATAAGAATTAAGCACTCTTCACTACAGTTACCTTTTTATGAAAGTTTGATATATCAACACCTGCTTGTCCTATGAGTTCGGTTTCTGTTTAACACGTAGCAATCTTTCCCACCAGAAATACTGTTATGGTTTTGATTTTTCAAGCCTTATATTCGTTCTGAATTATTTTATTTTATTTTATTTTTTAAAGATCCCTTAAAGATAGGGTGAGAAGCTCAGTCATCCGGGAGGGGCTCAGAGTAGAGCCGCTGCTCCTCCACATCGAGAGGAGTCAGATGAGGTGGCTCGGGCATCTGATTAGGATGCCTCCTGGACGCCTCCCTGGTGAGGTGTTCCGGGCACGTCCAACCGGGAGGAGGCCCCGGGGAAGACCCAGGAGACGCTGGAGGGACTATGTCTCCCAGCTGGCCTGGGAACGCCTCGGGATTCTCCCGGAAAAGCTAGAAGAAGTGGCCAGGGAGAGGGAAGTCTGGGCATCTCTGCTCAAGCTGCTACCCCCGCGACCCGACCTCGGATAAGTGGAAGAGAATGGATGGATGGATGGATGGATTTTTTTTTTTACTTCATATTTCTGGTGATTAAAAAAATGTTACCATTATGTTTCTGACATCAGTTGCTGCCATTCTGAAATTTGATGGTGCATTTTGAGCAGTGGGCGGCATGGTGGCGAAGTGGTAGCACTGCTGCCTCGCAGTTAGGAGACCCAGGTTTGCTTCCCAGTTTGCATGTTCTCCCCCATGTCCAAAGACATGCAGGTTAGGTGCATTGGTGATCTGAAATTGTCCCTAGTGTGTGCTGGGTGTGTGGATGTGTGTGCCCTGTGATGGGCTGGCGCCCTGCACAGGGTGTGTTTCCTGTCTTGTGCCCTGTGTTGGCTGGGATTGGCTTCAGCAGACCCCTGTGACCCTGTGGTTAAGATATAGCAGGTTAGATAATGGATGGATGGATGGATGGATTTTGAGCTGTTTAAAACATGGGCGCGGCTATCTTGTTTATGGCCATTGCTATTGCTAGTCCTGAGACAGGTTGTTGGATCACCTTGATATCATGGCCATTTCACTATTTAAAGTGGCAGCACAATAGAAATCATGTCCGTGTTTATCAAGTCAGTCTCTTTAAAAAGTTAATTTTGAGTTGTAGTTTCTTAGGAACAAGATTATTTTTTGTACCTTTATTCAAGGTGACTTACAACATCTAAGATACATTGGGTAACATTTCTTTTGCTTTTCTGATAGCAGCACAGGCAGTTGAAGTGACAACCTCAGACTTGAATCCAAAGCTTTAACCACTACAACACACTTTGATTTTTCATTAGCACTTTTCTTTTTGGCAGTTGTTTTATCTTTGACTTCTGATCTGCTTCTTATAAGCATTATTGCAGTCTCCCTTTTGGTATTTTTCATCTCATGATCTTTTTTCCAACTCACATTATTTTCAGATCCCCTTGTCTGAGATCATTACAGATCCTCTCTTTTCAAAGAAAGCTGTTGTCATTGCTGGTACCATATTTCAGATATTTGCTACACATGGAATGAATACGTTTCTGCTTGTTGGCTTCAGAAAATGCCTAATAGATAGGAGACTACATAGTATCATATGGGATCCTAGAAATTTGATACCTTTGTTCAATGTGTTCAATGTGAGTCTGGGGACTAAGGAATGCTTTGGTATCAGCACGACAGCCAAAAAGACCTGAAGCCACCAATCTTGAGGATTTTGTGGATTTATTTGAAAAAAGGCAAAAAACGCTGTATTGAGCCTTTTTATGATCATGGAGTGTGTACGTGAAAGTAAAAATGTGTAAATAGGGGACTACTTGACTAACAGGAAGATGTACAGAAACATAGACAGTATATATGTGTATATTAAAGTGTGGTTGCATTTTCTTATACTCCAGTTACTCCTTTGTAAATGTCTGGTATGTTTTTACAGTGATTAGTTAACTGTGGAATCTGTTATGTGGTGCCTTTCAGTTACACTAGACCAACATTTTGCAATCCATAATTTACTCTTAATTATATATAGAAAGCAGAAGGACGCAGCGTTTGTCAGTAAGTAATTATTAGCTCAGGTCCTTTTGTCTGGCTTCAGTCTGTTCTTGTGTTTCACTTGCTCTGGGCCTTAGGTACACAGGTGAGCCAATACTGTAGATGACCAATGTCCTTACAACTCAATTTAGTTATAAGGAAAAAAAAAATCCCCCAAAGCTACCCCCAGATTCATAATTTTGTGTTCCAAAGTACCGTATGTACTCGTGTTTAAGTTCTCCCGTGGATAAGTCAGGGCTTGATTTGATTGTATAATTTCTGGTATTTTATAATGTTGGTCATATAAGTCGAATGTGGAAAATTCACGCTATTGGTCCAAGAGATTATGATATGCTAACGCCCACCTGAGAGAGTAACCACGGTGCACACAGCCTTTTTTTTTCTATGTATTGTGCCTACGTGACCACACGGTAATACCCGAACTATTCTGAAGCGACGATTGCACTGTTGTGTGTTTTTGTATCTCACACCCTCATACACCTTTATCATAAGAGCACCCCTTATCTATGATGGAGAGTTCAATCAGAAGAAAATATGAAGTTGGTTTTAAATTAAAAGTCGTTGAAGTGGTGAAAGAAATTGGTAACTGCGCTGCTGCAACAAAATTTGATGTGACTGAGAAACTGGTGCAAGATTGGAGGAGGCAAGAAAATGTAGAAAAAAAATGTCACATTTTTGAACGGGCATATAAGTCGGGGTCTGATTTTATGATCGATTTTTCGGGTTTCAAGGTCCGACTTATACGTGAGTATATATGGTAGTCTAATGTCTAACCGCGATATGTCTGCAAAATTTTGTTGAGATTGGACCAAGAGTGTGAAACAGTATAAATATCAAACACACACACCCACACTGAACTTTACAAATCAGAAGATTCGTGCCCCCTATCAGTATCAGATCATAATTATTCAGGCTACTGCAGGTATTTCCTTCAAATTAGAATTTAGCAAATCTGTATTTAATAGGCCAATTAATGATCTGATTTCTGCTCTCTTTCATATTATATTGCTATCACGTAGTCCTGCTATTATATTAATACCTGTTGTTCCTTGTAATTTGAATATGCTGTAGACTTTTATGTGTGCCACCCCATAATATTCATCACCCCTTTCTTTTTTCTTCTGAAGGCGCCCCTGCTTTGGGAACCCACATAAACTGTAAATTAATTATGGTTTTTGTATTCTTTGTATTTAAATAGTAGCTTATAATATATACAGTATCTGCTGATGCCAGCAAAATATATTGTAATTATATTGTGAAGTGCTTTGAGTAAAGATTTTCCATCCATCCTCTGCACCAATTTTTTTTACAGGATTGCAGGGAGCTAGTACCCTTGAATGCCATGCAACAAATGGATGCAATTCCATGATTAAGCCTACTCACTAATTCATCCATACTGGTCAAATTTGATTTGCTAGCTCAAATAATATGTACACATGTAGAAAGTGAGTAGAAATTGGAATATACAGAGAAAATCTAATACATGTGGAATTCACATAGACAATGACTATTTGAGAACTGAGACAAAGAGCTACATATGTATGGTAACAAATGTATTGCCATGCCACTCCTAAAACTAGAAAAAAACACTGTTTTTAATCTGTCCCCTTAAAAAGGTTTATTTGCAACGTAGAAAGTGAGATACAGTTTCAAAGAACCTTTCATCTCCAGGCTTCAGTGTATTACGATAATTGCAAGACTTTGCCCACATCAAAACAAGGCCCTTTCATGTGCCTTTATGATTATGTTCATAATTTAAGTTGATTGTCTACAGTTCACAATTATATGAATGACTAATTTTAAAGCAAGCGTTGTACACATTTTCTCAGCTCCTAAATTGAATTTGTAGGAATTTAATTTTTAAGTGCTACTTTCTGTAATGAGTCTAAACCTTTTACTGTTAGGGCTGACACACAACAACACAGTTAGCCAAGCATTGCCTCTTTTCTTCAATTTACTGCTACTGTGTCAATAGGCTGTTAAGGCTTATTTTCCAGCAAAAAGGCCAGCAGAGCCTTCCCTTTGATTTGGGTCATCCTGGTACTTATACTGAGAATAAAGCAAGCAGAAATTACCATCTGTCTGAGTTTGATATCACTCTGAATTCTTCAAACACAGATCCTTTCTATGTTTTGATTTCTTTGCATTTTGGCAAAATGATCAGAACAAATAAGCTTTTTCAATTTAAAATGTTAATCTTGAAACCCAAGTCTTTTCTTTATCCACAATGGAGCTGCATGTGCGGGACAAAATAATACATTTGTAATATCTATATTAAGAAAAAAGGGAAAGAAATTACAGCTTTGTATTTTCAGTTAATCATGATTTATTTTTGTCATAGGTAAGATGAAATAATATAGCCAAGCACACAATGGACAGAAACCTTCCTCTCCAGACATGTGCACATCTTTACTAAGCTTTGTTTCCATAATGGTAGTTTCTGTAGTTCAGTAACTTAATCATTATACTTGTATTTACTATTTTCCTGTTGTGCTTATTCATATATTGGCAAAATGTGAAAGCTTTGTACAAGATGTGTTTGGTATTTTCAGGTGTGTAGCTATACATCATAATAAAAGGTAGGGTTCCATATCAGGAGTGGCAGTTATATGTTGAAGTATAGTAAGCAGAGTGGTGGCTCTGAGGCTAGGGATCTGCACTGGCAATCGGAAGGTTGCTGGTTCAAATCCCGTAAATGCCAATAGGGACTCTGCTTTGTTGGGCCCTTGAGCAAAGCCCTTAACCTGCAATTGCTGAGCGCTTTGAGTAGTGAGAAAACCGCTATATAAATGCAAAGAATTATTATTATTATTTATTTACTACAGACCATCATTACTTGGAAGCTAATACCTGGATCTTGGTGTTAATTGAATGTTTTTGACCTGATATGTTTAAATATATGTAGGTAAAGTGAAGGTAATGTGGGCAATTTACTAGTGGGCAGAAAACGTTTATTGTAATTAAAAGACAGTTTAAAAACATACGTGTTCAGAATTCACAATCAAGAATAAGTTTTTACATTTGTAAACAGGTGGAGAGTTACTGTTTTTTATATAGCCTTTTGTAGCATTTTATTTTAGGACTGTAGGTTTGTGTGTTTCACGACTTTTTATTAATATCTGCCAGTAAGTGAATTTTGTGTTTTTATTCTGTATAGATTTCATTTTTATCATACAGATTAGTTTACATACTCACAGATTCTTGTGACAGTGCATGCTGTTAATGGCACTATGCAAAGTAAAATTAATCTATTGCTGTTAATATGGCTAATCACTGTTGTAAACCATTGCATAATTACTTAGTAGATAAAGAAGAGTCTTAAGCCATCGATACAAGTTAATTCCAAGATGGACATCCTTTTATTACACCAACCGGTGAAGGTCCATTTGCTCTTGTTCAGTCTGCCATGTTGCATTGAACAAATCTAACAGAATAGCTTCCTCTGTCAGTTAGAATCATTTACATATAATAGCTAGGAAGTATTTTTAATTACACCAGACAGTACACAGAAACATGGTAACACCTCTCTACCATTAACTATAATTCAAAGGTCTCAAAAGAGATAATCATCATTCTTCTTCTTCTTCTTCTGGCTGCTCCCATTAGATTTCACCACAGCAGATCATCTTTTACCATATCTTCCTGTCCCCTGCTTCTTGCTCCATTACATCCACCACTTGCATGTCCTCTCTCACCACATCCATAAACATCCTCTTAGGCCAGCTCTGTCTTCTGTTTTTGGTCAGTGCCACCGTCTCCAACCCATATAACATAGCTGGTCTCTCACTCTTGTTGGTACCCGTCTGCCACAAATCACTCCTGACACTCTTCTCCACCAACTCCACCTTGCCAACACTCTCTTCTTCACCTCTCTTCCACCCTCCCCATTACTCTGTACCATTGATCCACGGTATTTATACTCATCCACCATCCTCACCATTCCTCTGACTTCCCTCTCATTCACACACATGTATTCTATCTTGTTCCTACTGACCTTCATTCCTCTCCTCCCAGGAGCATATCTCCACCTCTCCAGGGTCTCCTCAACCTGCTCCCTATCTCTCCCTTGGATATACTCTCCACCACTGCATCCAACTCACTCTAGAGAGCTTCCTTCTCATCCATCGCACACCCAACTTGTGGGGCATATGCACTAACAACATTCATCATCACACCTTCAATTTCCAGCTTCATAATCATCACTCTGTTCAACACTCTTTTCACCTCCAAAACACTCTTGACATACTGTTCATTGAGCTAATCCTGCCACCATATAAAAATGTAATTGTCGTCATTGTTTAAGAGCAATGAATTGATATAAAAAGTCACACTCTAGTCTGGAATAGACTTTATACATGGAACTTGGATGCTTGTTGCCCTTTTCCTTCTGTAACAGGGAGGCTGTAACACTTTATAGTGAACAGTGAACATAGACAGGAATAGTAAGTCCTAAACCACCCTTTGGGCAACTCTGGATTAACATTTTATCTGTAGACAAATTAAGTATCATTAAAGAGCAGCTATGGTTATGCCCAGTCTGAAAGGGAGTTTGGAGTTTAAGCAATTCTGGGAGAGCTTGTAAAAAGGTAACTGCTGCTTGGTCATGCAGTTAAATTAACACGTGATAACTAGTTTTCAAAGAAGTCCACTAACTATGACCTAAACTTTACCAAATTTTCTACTTTAACTCTCTGTGTTTCTAAATATATAATCTTGTATAACATATTGGTATTATTTACATTTTTCCCTTCTGTAAATCTCAGGATGTGTCCCTTTATATGTGTAATAGTCCTCTTATAAATAATAAAGCTTACATCCTCATTCTTGCATCCACAAGGTAGCCCTGGTTTAAATCCGGCTGTGGTCTGTAGTAGATTCCCACCTTGTTTTCCACTAAAGACATACATTGTCTGTGCTGAACTGTAGGTGTCAGTCCTCCCTTCAGAAGACATCATCAATACTCTAATGAATTTTTATATGTGAATTGTTATCATAGAACAAAATATAAAGTTAAATATAATATATGATCTCATTTTCTAATTTTAATGTGCTGGTACAAACTTTAGGATATATTACCGTAGTTAAATAGGTAGGCAATTTCAAGTGCATTTTCCCTCACAAAACATATATGGCTATTGTAGAAAAAAATCAAAATATTTTCACCTCAGAAAACAGAAACCATTTCTCTAACAATTCCTGGTTTCAGAATTATGCCCTCTCCTGTACTTAATGGTATTTTTTTTCGCTTAATACAGGGACAAATTCCTTATCTTGTGAGACATTTGCAAAAAAAATATTCATGTTTTTCATTTCCTAAAAAATATGTTTATTTTGGTTATAGCCTTCAATAGAGTGTGTGATTTGTCCTAACTCTTTGCTTTGATGCATTTTTTTCTGCTACCCACCATTCACTTCATTTATTGATTTCTCAAATCTGCAGAGTTTTGGGGTGTGGTGGCACCAAAGAGCAAAAGTACAACTGCATAGAAAAGACAGACAAAGCCATCACAAACACACAGATGAGCAATCTGCAGCAATGTATTTTCAAAATCTGGTGTTTATATCCACTCTTTATTTTTCTGTAGTAAAATATTTTGTGGTCAGTCATTGTCCAACCTGTTATATCCTAACACAGGGTCACAGGGGTCTGCTGGAGCCATTCCCAGCCAACACAGGGCATAAGGCGGGAACAAATCCCGGGCAGGGCACCAGCCCACCACAGGACACACACACACACACACACCCGGGACAATTTAGGATCGCCAATACACCTAACCTGCATGTCTTTCAACTGCAGGAGGAAACCGGAGCACCTGGAGGAAACCCATGCATACACAGGGAGAACATGCAAATTCCATGCAGGGAGGACTCAGGAAGCGAACCCAGGTCTACTTACTGCGAGGCAGCAGCACTACCTTCTGCACCACCGTGCCACCCCGTATTTTGTGGTTTGTTTATCAAATAGAGGAAGGGATTTCTCTTCCTTAACTCTATACCTATACCCCCTTCCAGTTCAATATGGATCCCTTTTGCACTTCACCCTACCAATGATAAAATGTAATTAGTTAAAAAAGAACAACAAATTGTATTTTAATACATTCTCAAACAACAATATCATTTTTTGTGCCAGAACACTACCAAGAACACAGCATCACATCATTACTACTGCATTGCAACACATACTGGTGCCTTTGGCTCTTGATAGTATACATCAAATTGCAAAATAAACATAAAAATACAGAAAGGAACCAAAAAGCATAAAAAAGTATTAAAAATGGTAAAACTAGGTGAAAACACTTACTGAATCCCCAAAAATCTAATAGGTAAAAATAAAAAATAGATTCTTAATAAAGTCCCAAAAAGAATAATAAAAAACAGGCCAACACCAAACTCTGACAGTAAGCAGCTCTTCCACTTTCCCAAAACAACATCAAGATTTTGTTTTGTATTTGCTAAAGCGCCTTGGTGCTTTATTTGTTGTAGCCATTTGTCTTTTCACATATGGGTGATGGGTGTAGAGCCCTTTTTTGATATTTTGTTGAATATATAAATATATATAACAGCTATTCACAATACTTGTTTGGCATCACAGCATGAAAACAGTGTAGCCCCATCACATTGTGACTTACAAAAATGTAAAGTTAGAAACATCTTTATCCATTCATGTATCAAATAGCCAACCCACCTAAGCTGGGATCTATGTTGGAGAAAATTAGCATTCTTCATTAATAGATGACATAAAATAAAAAGCACTGCAACATTGGTATTGCCAATTAAAAACATTTAGTCACCTTCACAGAAACCAGTGTTAGACAGAGTATTAGCGTATACTGTACTTTAATTTGAGGAAAAAACCAGGATGCTAACGCATCTGTACCTACCTAAAAACTATTTCATTTCATCAGCAGTTTTGTTTTATTATTGACTGCTCTGCAGAATACTTTTCCAAATCAATGCTGGGGACTGTACAGTGTTTTTTGTGCATGTAAGATCTCAGCAATCTTCTTACTTTGTTAATTTACTTAATGCCGACAGCAATCTTCAGACACCTACTGTAAATTCATTCCAGTCGGCCAATGGGACGTTTCTGTGACTCTGCTGCTGGCCTGCCACCCGACTGCTAAGGCTATGACTGTATCTCGGTTATATTCCAGTTATATAGTTTCTCTGCTAGTATAAGATGCTTTGTCCTTTCATTTTAATCCCCAGTTTGGACCCATGCTTATTCTTAATACCATGTTATATTTCTCACTCTATAAATTAAGAAACCTTCTCATGTCTTTTAAATAGTGCACTGCTACATTAACTTTAACCTTAATAAAGTAAAATGAGTGATCCAGTAAGATTGTTTTTGTTTGTTCTTTATTTGTGACATAAACTTTGAAATATATATTCAGGACTTAAAAAATACTATACTGAACTTTAATCTGTTTCCCTTCTCATTTTGAATTTGGTGATTATAGACATTTGTTTTGTATTAGTTTTATTTAGATCCAGCTTTGTTATTCCAACCACTGCTAATATTCTATTTTATGAATAAGACACTTAATTTAATATTCAGAAAACATCCATCCATCCATCCATTTTCCAACCCGCTGAATCCAAACACAGGGTCACGGGGGTCTTCTGGAGCCAATCCCAGCCAACACAGGGCACAAGGCAGGGAACCAATCCCGGGCAGGGTGCCAACCCACCGCAGGACACACACAAACACACCCACACACCAAGCACACACTAGGGCCAATTTAGAAACGCCAATCCACCTAACCTGCATGTCTTTGGACTGTGGGAGGAAACCGGAGCGCCCGGAGGAAACCCATGCAGACACGGGGAGAACATGCAAACTCCACGCAGGGTGGACCCGGGAAGCGAACCCGGGTCCCCAGGTCTCCCAACTGCGAGGCAGCAGCGCTACCCACTGCGCCAGCGTGCCGCCCTTCAGAAAACATATCTAGTAATTTAATTATTGTGTTCATTATAAAATCAAATTTTATTTGCCATTATATTTCAGTAAACAGCCTGGAGGCACACTGGGTAGTACCACCTAAAACCTGCATTCTGGATTTGAAATTCAACACACAGACATTGATTTTTGTGAAGTTTGTAGATTTCCCTGTGTCTGCATAGGTGTACATTTTGATAGTCTATTTTTCCTTTCGCATTGCCAAATATGTGTGAGTTAAATTAATTAACAGTTCCAAATTGGCCCATGCATACTCCTGTGGCCATATGATGGGCATGCAATCTGTCTAGAACTGTTTTCCTCTCCCAGTACAGCTCTGGCCCCCATGCTCCTGGATGTAATTAAGCTGGTTAGGAAATGTTTGGTTATTTAATGTCATTTTATTCAGATATGCAGTAGCAGAGGTTTTTGTATGATTCTATTTTATCATGTTAGTCCGATCACCTACTGTATGGCATGCACTTACCATGAAAGGTACCAACTATCTTCTTAGACTCTTTTGACATATATAGGAAGAAATGTCAAATCCAGCCATGTACTTGTTACCTGTAACCTCTTACCTGTATCATTATACATTCTGTACCCCAAATAGTTAAACCTCAGCACTTGTATGACAGGCATGCTTGCTGACACGGATGTATTTATTTTAAATCTTTATTTCAACCCAGTTTACCAGCAGTAGAGGACCTCAAAAAGGGGGACCGCAGTTAGTCAAAGAATGAACAATCTAAACTTCCAGCCTGCTAGCACCAGTCAGACAGAGAGACTGGCTTTAATCTTTCTCACACAAACTATATTTATTTACATCAAAACCAGCAACAGCAAGTACAAAGTGATGCATAGAATCATACAATGTGGGTGGGTTAAGTCTTTCTGTAGTCTGTTTCTTAGTTGCCAATTATATTTTTTCAATCAAAAACAAAGAAAAAGATTTCTTTCTGGGGAAAGAGACAAGACTCTCTGAAAGTGTACACTTTTAAAAAGAAAGCAGCATGCCCTTCCTTCATGCCCAATGAGCACATAAATAAAACAATCTGGATTGCCTGGCAACATGTTCTCATCTCTGCTAGCAGGGCTCACTAACAATTTTACAGAACACATTAAAAGTATATACAAAAACAAAATGAAGAAAATGTTTCAGTACATCATTATCAATCAATCTCATGGACAACAAACTCTTTCCATACTCAAGGTTAGTTCGCTGAAACCCAAACTACATAAAAAACTAACATTGCAAAACATTTAAAATGCAGCTTTGCATTCCAATTCTCCCAGCATACATTGCACTCCTGTTCACCCTGGCCAAACTCAGGCTACAGGCCTATCAGGTGAAATGTTTAAAGAATCACTTATACCAGTCCTTCCTACAAATGTACATCTCCAGCTCTGTGCCATTATAGTGCTTTATAGTGTGTCTGTCTTTAAAACACAGTCTCCTTTTGATATTTTGTAATGTTAATGTAGTGCACTCTTGATTTTTCTGGTTAATGGTGGCAAAAATAAGCATTTCTGTTTTTATGCAAGCAATTATTTAAGTCCAAATACATTTCTTGTTCTGTTAGTTTGGAGGAAAAAAAATAGTTCTTTTAAAAATATGTAAATATACCAGAGTACTGCATCATTTTGGATAAATGCAGAGACTTTTTGATCTTAATCGTATAAATGTTTGCTTACTGTATATACAATTTAACAGAGGACAGAAGCATTAAGGCCTATAGCCAACAATAGTGAGAGAGAGTGAGTCACACACTCTGGCAATCAGTGAACAATATAAGGAGGTGAATACAGGCCTGAAATTCCTTGTCTCAAAAACAGAAAAAAATACAAAAGTAAATTTTATAGATGCCCAAATAACAAGGTTGCTTGTTCCATATCTGATTGAAACAGTACACTCTCCTCCCAAGAATCTTACATGGCTGCAAAGTACCCTTTAATTTTCCAGGGAAGCCTGAATTATTCTCCGTAGGACAATGCTGCAGAAACATAATAACTGGAGACAGAAGGGAAGTTTTTTGAATAAGTAAACTGTATGATAAATATGTAACTGTGACCATTACTACTGAGAGAAGGGGTATAACAGCTTCACCCAATCTCATGCAGTGTATCTCCCTGTAAGTATAGCAAATTGCATGATGGAAACAGTGCTGAAAATTATGTTAAGGAATCACCTAGTTTTTTTAGGATGTCTCAGTTTGCATATCAATTCAATCAGTCAATTTACATTAATTTTGCCAAGTAGTTTAGCATTTGGTATGTTTTATAACTGGCAGATATTTATTGTGTTATTGAAGCAGAGTAATCACAATCTCTTAAAGCCCTGCTAATTTTATTTCTAGTGGTATGGTGCACACCATTGCTAAGGCCAACTCAATCTTACATTGGATCACAGCAGAGAGATTCAAGTTCATGTCTTTCCTAATTTTGAATTCAACTTAATTTATTTGTTTTGATCTTATACATCACTTTCCTCAACAACTTACAATTATAGCATATTAGCATTCAAATGCAAAACTCAATTCAGCATAAAACTTCTTTCAAGGACTCTACCAACCAGGGTCAAAGGTAGAGAGGGGTTCACTTGAAGCCAAGTAACGATGGAGGTATGAATACAAAATGCTAAATAAACAGACAACAACGTAACACAGTAGTCTCTGTCTGAGAATGACTAAGCATATCTTGGACTTCATTTTCCTGCCTCTAAAGTACCATCAATGACTTTTTCACTCTCTTGAAACTCCTGCCAGTAAAATCTTTCCCTGGTCCACCACCTGAATTTTGTCAGCCACCTGACACTCCCATGATCCTTTTGATGGTCAGATAATCTCGACATTTGTTGAGCTGAGGAACCACCTCTTCAGCCAAAGGCCTTTTTGATTACACTTTTGGATGCAGGATCTCCAATGATTTCTTGGCAGTCTTCTGTGAGCTCACCTTTACCTATCCTAAACACAAAAAATAAATGCATACATAATCTTACATTAGTATAATTGATCAGTATAACTGTTTATAATCTTTATAATCTATTAAAGTGGGAATGAAAAAAACAGGATGTTTATAGGAAATTTGTCCATGGCAGAGCTTGTCCAATTACACTCCAGCTGTCACAGTTTAGTGTTGCAAATAACCCATAGAGCATTTTTCTGGCAACATAAGAACATCTATTTGTGCACTGGGGAGGCTATAAAATAACAGCAACAGTGAAGTGTTCACTTTTTGTGTTACTCCACATGGAGAATAATACAAAGTAAACCACACATATAAGTATTCATAATTTTATATTTGGCTAATGCCTTTGTTGCAAGCTACTCACAAGTTTTTAAGGTCCATTATAGTTGCTTACTTACATTTTTTTCAACTGGAGAACATGTAAGTTAAGTGACTTCCTCACTGTCAAAATCCCAGCACACTGTTGCTTCATCAGCACACTGGCTGAACATGAGCATGTTTGTGTTAGTTTGTGCCTGAAATGTCCCATTGTTTCAGAGTCTGCATGTTCCCACATGTTTTTATAATTGTTTGTTAATACTGTGTGTCTTTATTGACGAAGGTTGCACGATTTTATTGTTAGTTCCATAAGAAATATAAAATGAGTTTTCTGTATGTGACTGCAAACATGTTTCGTAGCATGTTGTCTACTGATCTTTGTGGGTACTGGTTTGTAGTGTTCTGGGACATTTCATTTTATGATAGTTGCTAGATTTTATTGTATTTGTTCTGTTTTAGACACAACATAAATAAGCATTCAGCTTTATAAAAGCATTACAATGAATCCTCTTTTTGAATATGTTCAATAGTTAAATGACTCATTCAACTGAAACTCTGGTCTGCTTCATCCGTCTTACATGGGATTAGGATCTGTTACCACATAGCACCAGTTTGAAGCTCATCCTGTTCAATACTCATGCACTGATCCAGAATGGGGAATTCAACTAGCAACCTGGTGGTTTAGAGGTTAATGTGCTCTAACCACCATTCCATATTTCCTTTCTTTACAAAAATTGTGCATTTATTTTAACAGCTAAATATACAAGGAAAGATAAATGGGAGAAAACAAAGTGGAAAAGAAAAATAGATAAAAATAAAATAAAGCCCTGTTACCCACACTGCTCAGAAAACAGACACTCCCCTGTCACTTCTGCCACTCTTTCTTTTCTGAAGAATTGTTCTGAGCATAACAGAGATAAGCCACCATGTCTTCCTAAAAAGGATTAGGCACAAGACAGTCAATATTTTGACTTGGGTTTGTTTCACTATATTAACTTTTACCAAAACCAAACTATTTACAAGAATTCAAAAGTGAATAAACAAAACGAAAATCAAAACAAAATGAAAACTGCCCTAATATTTTGCTTAGTCTGGTAAGTCATTCAAAAAAAGACAGGTGTTAATGTTTAGGCATTTGTTCAAAGTGAGCAATCATCTTATACAGTATATCATGGCTGGCATGACATCATAGGCCACAGGGCTAGTATGTCATATACTTATCAACAACACAGCATCATACTAAGAAGGTACAGAAAAAAATATTGCCCATGAAAATAAATACATCATCTTGGTGGCACCCATGACAAACAGATACATACGATATGGTGACAAAATTACATCAAAAAACTAAATACTTCAAAAAATAAAAATGAATAATGTTCAAAAAATAATAACATAATTTAACATATATCAAATGAGTTCCTGAGACTTGGCCTTTTCCTCCCACCACCCTGGGCTTTCTATTAGGCCCCCTTTTAAACTAGAGGAATGCAAGGCTGTGGCTCCCACTAGCAGTGTCTTCAGCAGCTCTTAAAGTGATGGGTATATTTCCAGGATCAGTGATTTCTCAAATCACTCATTATCCAGCACTTGGGTGATACAGTACTGGAATCCTGCCGTTCAGTTCTGGTTTCATATTTAAATACACAACATGACTCCAGCTTCACTAAATAGGAACACAATGTTGCCAACACTTTGCCAGGAGAGTGGGCTCTTTCCTGCTCTCAATTTTTGTCTCAGTTTTTCTCCTTACCCAACACTGGATAAATTGCTTGTAGAGTGTCGACTGCACTTGCCAGTACTTACCATTTATCAATGGAATACACTCACACTGACAGTGTAGGCATACAGCTCTTGAACCTAAGCCTCTGCAACCCTGCAACAGTCTTTGACCATGGCTATGTTGTCTTTGTTCAATAAGCATTAACACAAAACTAGTCACATTTAAAGCATTCTTTTCAACCAAAGTCCTGTTAAATAATAGGCTCACGGTTATTATGACATATTTTAGCTATTGGGTAGTTTAGACTAATGAAGGCTAGGTTGTACATCAAAGTCATCATTGCATTTTAAAAGGCTACATATCCTTAGTTAAAAGAAATAATAAAGAACTTGAAAAGACTCAACTAGATAACCTCCTTTTCCAGAACACTTTCACTTATTAATGTACAGCGACTTTAATAGACATTGGTAATAAAATCTGTCGTACCTTATCATACAGATGAAAAATGAAATAAATAGACATTCAAGAAAGTCCAATGAATTCTGATTAGATATAAAAATTCTCTGCAGCAATCCTTGTCATTACGTATTCTTTCTGAATAGAGAAGACGTATAAAGCAACAATTAGCACTAAGTAGATTTCAGATGACTTGTCAGTAAATGTTTCCCTAGCCTTCTTTTACGAGTGAAGATAATCTTTTTTGTAGCATTTTTATGGATTAACGACCCTGTTGTGTTTTGTATTTATAAAGAATGTAGCACACCTTGAAGTGAATGTAATGCTGTTCAATAAAATGAAAAAATCACAGGTGTTTGTCTTCAATTTCAAGTGAATCCCATGTTTGAGGAGGTCGATTGAGGTGAGATGGAGGGTGATACACACAAGCAGAAATACAGTGGAAATGGGAATGTTAAAGAAAAGAAAAAAAATGAAGTGCTTTTAAGTAAATTCCTACATAGAAAAACCTGAGCTAAGCCAACAGGTTAATCAGAAGTTCTGTCAAACTATCATTATTTTAAAATGACAGCACATTTGACCTCATAAATGTGACAGGATACGTCTGATTAAATGATAAACTATTTGACAGGCTATTCATATTTTAAAATTATTTCATAATGTTTGGAAGTTCAAATATGCTAAAAGATAATACATCTTAATGTGGGCAGTGCTGGTGTGGTTATGGTCAAGATGTATAATTAAGCCATGAATGTGGAATATTATGCACAGGGGGATGGGGCAAAGAAAGGCTACAGAAATGTGCAGAACTAGACTGGACTACCATATAGGAGTGAGGGAAAAGTGAAGCCTTACTAGTAGCTGCCTGAAGTGTTTCAATTTACGAAGGCAAAAAAGAAAAAGATTACTGCTATACCATAGGTTCTTAAATGAAGAGAAAGATACTGTTGAAAGCTGGTTAAAAATGCAATTCGTATAAATGTATGGAAACATTTTTCATGCAGACAATTGAAAATGTATTGAACCAGTTAGAAAGCATAGCTGTTATATGTGTAGCACTTTTGTTGTCCTTTAGAAGTCAACAGTGTCAACTGAAATGAATGTATTTTGTCTCCTAACCCTTTATGCTCCTCTGTTACATTTGTAAAAAAAAATCTTTTGTTATTTATTTATTAACAACACATCTGAGTATAAATGTGGTTAGAGTAAAAATTAACACCGCCATATCCTTCGTCTTCTTCCAAAATACAGTGACTTGTTTCACCACTGGTACACGGTGAGTTGCCCCCAAGTGTAGGAGTTCAGTTACCTCTGGGTCTTATTTATAGGTTAGAGTAGTAGAGTTGTCTGTAAGACTGACAGAAGAAAGGGTGCAGTGGCAGTATTTTTGTAAGATGTTGCACCAGATAATCGAGCTGAAACAATAATTAAGTCTTTAGATTGAAACATAAATTAGAATCAAAATACCAACCCTTACCTTTTATTAGCTAACCAAATGAGCCCCTTGAACTTCTTCTTGTTTATCAGGCCTGTAATGTTTTATGGACATAATCTGTGGGAAGGGACCAAAGTTATCAGTCTGTTCTGCCTCACACAGATACAGAGGGTCTTTGCAATGAGAAAGAACCAGGAGAACAGACACAGTCAGAAAAATGTACCAAGTTCGCTATCTGAAAGTCAAAGTAATCTTTCACCGAACCCTAAACAGTGTACCACAAATCAAGGACCTTAACTCAAAACTAAACCTTTTTATACCAGCAATACACCAAAAGAATCAAGCTAAGCATAATCTCAATATCTGGAACTCAAATGATCCCAGAATGCACATGTAGACCTTTATATGTTTGCACTGATGATGTCAGCCAGTTAGCACTCCTGGTGTTATGTGGAAAATATCTCTATAGCAGACAGTGTGCCACGGCTCTAAAATGGACGTGCCAATCAACATGGTGTCATGAAATCTTCTTCTTCTTCTTTTGGCTGCTCCCGTTAGGGGTTGCCACAATGGATCATCTTCTTCCATATCTGTCTGTCCTCTGCATCTTGCTCTGTTACATCCATCACCTGCATGTCCTCTCTCACCACATCCATAAACCTTCGCTTAGGCCTTCCTCTTTTCCTCTTCCCTGGGAGCTCTATCCTTAGCATCCTTCTCCCAATATACTCAGCATATCTCCTCTGCACATGTCCAAACCAGCTCAATCTCGCCTCTCTGACTTTGTCTCCCAACCGTCCAACTTGAGCTGACCCTCTAATGTACTCATTTCTAATCCTATCCATCCTCATCACACCCAGTGTGAATCTTAGCATCTTTAACTCTGCTACCTCCAGCTCTGTCTCCTGCTTTCTGGTCAGTGCCACCGTCTCCAACCCATATAACATAGCTGCTCTCACTACCGTCCTGTAGACCTTCCCTTTCACTCTTGCTGATACCCGTCTATCACAAATTACTCCTGACACTCTTCTCCACCCATTCCACCCTGCCTGCACTCTCTTTTTCACCTCTCTTCCACAATCCCCATTACTCTGTACTGTTGATCCCAAGTATTTAAACTCATCCACCTTCACCAACTCTACTCCCTGCATCCTCACCATTCCACTGACCTCCCTCTCATTTACATACATGTATTCTGTCTTGTTCCTACTGACCTTCATTCCTCTCCTCTCTAGAGCATATCTCCACCTCTCCAGGGTCTCCTCAACCTGCTCCCTACTATCGCTACAGATCACAAATGTCATCAGCAAACATCATAGTCCACGGGGACTCCTGTCTAATCTCGTCTGTCAACCTGTCCATCACCATTGCAAATAAGAAAGGGCTCAGAGCCGATCCCTGATGTAATCCTACCTCCACCATGAATGCATCTGTCACTCCTACCGCAGACTTCACCACTGTCACACTTCCCTCGTACATATCCTGTACAACTCTTATGTACTTCTTTGCCACTACCAACTTCCTCATACAATACCACAGCTCCTCTCGAGGCACCCTGTCATATGCTTTCTCCATGTCCACAAAGACGCAATGCAACTCCTTCTGGCCTTCTCTAAACTTCTCTATCAACATCCTCAGAGCAAACACTGCATCTGTGATGCTCTTTCTTGGCACGAAACCATACTGCTGCTCACTAATCATCACCTCACTTCTTAACCTAGCTTCCACTACTCTGTCCCATAACTTCATGCTGTGGCTCATCAATTTTGTTCCCCTGAAGTTACTGCAGTCCTGCATATCCCCCTTATTCTTAAATATCGGCACCAGTACACTTCTTCTCCACTCCTCAGGCATCCTCTCACTTTCCAAGATTCCATTAAACAATCTGGTTAAAAACTCCACTGCCACCTCTCCTAAACACCTTCATGCTTCCATAGTTATGTCATCTGGACCAACAGCTTTTCCATTCTTCATCCTCTTCATAGCTGTCCTTACTTCCTCCTTGCTAATCCGTTGCACTTCCTGATTCACTATCTCCACATCATCCACCTCTTCTCTCTCTTGTTCTTTTCTTTCATCAGCCTCTCAAAGTACTCTTTCCATCTGCTCAATACACTCTCCTTGCTTGTGCTTGTGAGTACGTTTCCATATTTATCCTTTATCACCCTTACCTGATGCACATCTTTCCCAGCTCGGTCCCTCTGTCTAGCCCAGGGGTAGGCAATGTTGGTCCTGGTGAGCCGCAGTGGCTACAGGTTTTCTTTCCAACCCATTTGCTTAATTAGAAAACCAATCATTGCCAATCTCAGACCTTATTTAATTTTATGGCTTGTTAGTCTGTGCAATGTAAGGCTCTTATATCGTAGATTTTTTTTTCCTTTCCAAGGATATCATGCAAATGATTTGAAGCCTAAAACAGATCATTTTCAGTCTGTCACATTTTTCTATTAAGTGTTTTATTAAATCAAACAGTGCATGATGAACACACACAGATGTAATTGGAAAAAAGCTAGCTGGAGAACTGCTGGCTGCTTTGTCTTTTACATCTTATTGCTAATAAGGAGCAATTAAAATACTGAATGCAGCAGTGTTGATTGAAATAAGCAATTAAGGTTGGAGAACCTTAATAAGTGAGACCACTAAAATGAAGCATCAAAATGTCAGGGGTGGGCAATGTCCGTCCTGGAGAGCCGCAGTATGTGCAGGTTTTTGTTCTAACCCAGTTCCTTAATGAGAACTCAATTATTGCTGATGAAGCACATATTGCTTAAGTGACATTTTTAATTGCTCCTTATTAGCAATAAGATGTAAAAGACAAAGCAGCCAGCAGTTCTCCAGCTAGCTTTTTTCCAATTACATCTGTGTGTGTTCATCATGCACTGTTTGATTTAATAAAACACTTAATAGAAAAATGTGACAGACTGAAAATGATCTGTTTTAGGCTTCAAATCATTTGCATGATATCCTTGGAAAGGAAAAAAATCTACGATATAAGAGCCTTACATTGCACAGACTAACAAGCCATTAAATTAAATAAGGACTGAGATTGGCAATGATTGGTTTTCTAATTAAGCAATTGGGTTGGAATGAAAACCTGTAGCCACTGCGGCTCACCAGGACCTACCCCTGGTCAAGCCAATCAGTACAGGTCCTTTTCTCCCTCCTTAGTGTCCAACCTCTCATACAACTCATCATATGCCTTTTCTTTAGCCTTTGCCACCTCTCTCTTCACCTTGTGCCTTATCCCCTTGTACTCTTGTCTACTTTCTGCATCTCTCTGACTATCCCACTTCTTCTTTGCCATCCTCTTCCTCTGTATACTCTCCTGTATTTCCTCATTCCACCACCAGGTTTCCTTTTCCTCCTTCCTCGTTCCAGATGTCACGCCAAGCACCCTTCTTGCTGTCACCCTTACTACATCTGCTGTAGTTTCCCAGCTGTCTGATAACTCTTCACTGCCACCCAGTGTCTGTCTCACTTCCTCCCTAAACTCAATCTTGCAGTCTTCCTTTTTCAACTTCCACCATTTGATCATTGGCTCTGCCCTCACCCTCTTCCTCTTCTTGATCTCCAACGTCATCCTACAGACCACCATCCTATGCTGCTTAACTACACTTTCCCCTGCCACCACTTTGCAGTCTTCAATCTCCTTCAGATCAACTCTTCTGCATAGGATGTAATCTACCTGTGTGCATCTTCCTCCACTCTTGTACGTAACCCTATGTTCCTCCCTCTTCTTAAAATACGTATTCACCACAGCCATGTCTATCCTTTTGGCAAAATCCACTATCCTCAGACTTTCTTCATTCCTCTCCTTGACACCATACCTACCCATCACCCCCTCGTCTCCACTGTTCCCTAACACCAACATGCCCATTGAAATCTGCTCCAATCACCACTTTTTGTCCCTTGGGTACACTGTTCATCACTTCATCCAACTCACTCCAAAAATCTTCTTTCTCACCCATTACACACCCAACCTGCAGTGCATATGCACTAACAACATTCATCATCACACCTCCAATTTCCAGCTTCATAATCATTACTCAGCCTGACACTCTTTTCACCTCCAAAACACTCTTGACATACTGTTCCTTCAGAATAACTCCTATCCCATTTCTCCTCCCATCCACACCATGATAGAACAATTTGAATCCACTTCCAATCCACCTGGCCTTACTCCCCTTCCATTTAGTCTCTTGCATGCACAATATATCAACCTTCCTTCTCTCCATCATATCTGCTAACTCTCTCCCCTTACCAGTCATACTGTCAACATTCAAAGTTCCTACCCTCAGTTCCACTCTCTTTACTTTCCTCCTCTCCTCCTGCCTCTGGACATGTCTCCCCCCTCTTCTTTCTCCTTCTTTGGCCAACAGTAGCCTAATTTCCGCCAGCACCCTGTTGGCTAACAGTACTAGTGGCAGTCGTTGTTAACCTGGGGCTCGACCGATCCGGTATGGAAATTTGCATTGTTGTCCGCATATTGATTTGGCAACATTTTACACCGGATGCCCTTCCTGACGTAACCCTCCCCATTTATCCGGGCTTGGGACCGACACAAAGAAACACACTGGTTTGTGCATCCCCTGTGGCTGGGTTAAAATGGTGTCATGAAATAATGCAAAAAATTAAAAAATGTTTAGAAAAGTCTTCCATTTAAAAACTTAACATTAGAAACAGATTCCCTGAGATAAAAAAACAGTTTGTAAGTATAAGCAGACAAAATTTTGAGTTCATTCTGTTCTTCTTCACGTTCATTCTGTGATATGGTGAGGATCTCAGCAGTACAGAAAGACCTTGGGATATAAACGTTGCTTCACTGAATCAAGATGAGTTAGTTGTAATGTGTTTGCAGTTAGAAAGCTGGCTGGTACATCCATATGTGGTGCAGCAAGCATGGGCCACTGGCAAATGACACAGCAGAAGACCAAGGATATGTCGTAAAGATTTCATCTCTCAATTGCCCTTTGAAGATCTGGAAATTCATCAGCAGAAAATGGAATAGGTTGCCTGATCAGTCCAGCTTGTAAACGTTGCACTGACCCCTCATCAGGAAAAATGGACAGAAGGTGAAATGTTACATTGAAGACATAGGTTAAATCAATAGTTCACTTTACCGCAGAGCAAATAGGTGCTGAAGTCACGCATAGAGAAAAGAGTGACGGTCAGTGCAATATGAGGAGCAGCTTGTTGGTCCTCCGATTATTTTAACAAAGAAAATGAAAGTAGAAGGCCAGCTTTCTAACAAAAACAAGACATTACATACAGTAGGTGTATTTTTGAATTATACTGTAAATAAAATAGCACCACTCTTTATGTTAGGTAAATACATTTCTCTCAATTGCCAGGATCAGCAAACTGTTAATTTTGTAATTTTATAGCTGTTTTTAATGCCAATGGACTGGCTGAAGGAGACATGGGTGGGGTTTGGCAGGAGGAGTACTATAGACGCTGATGGACTGGCAGTAGGACCCCAAACCCAGGATTTAGTGGAAGACTGCACCTGTCAATGGGCATCTCCTCATGGTGCAAGATCCTGTTGGGATAAACTGAAGAGACACCAGATTTTAGGAAGATGTATTGGGGCTTGTGTCTATTTTTAGAAGAAGAACCTGTCTGGGATTTTAACTTCATTTTTAATGGGTTATTTATTGAATATTTTAACCTCCTAACTTCATTTTTAATGGGTTATTTATTGAATATTTTAACCTCCTTGTTTTCACATTTTAATTAATTATTTATGTATTTCACTCACACTGCCCTTTTGAACACTGTTTGTCTTTGGCACTTTTGCATCAACCCCTTACAGAGTGTGTGTGTCGTCATTTGCCCAGCTCATCTCAGTTAACGGCTATTGATGGTTCAGGGTACAAGAGGCTCCTGGATTCACCAGGGAGAGTGGAGCCGACCCGAATCATCACTCATAGATAAATCTTTGTTTTGCCACAGGATTTGTACTACCAATGAGTGACATCATGAGTGCACTTGTATTAAAACATTGAAGATAGCACTTTGCTGTTGGATATTGGTTTGAAAGGAAAATATTCTGTTGTTTAGAATACTTAAAAAGTACTATTTGACATCAGTGCCACTCTGTATTTCGTGTTTAGGTTTTATTGAGGGATGGGTCTTCCAGACTTGTGGGACTGATAAGGGATTGTAAGCTCCAAATTGAACTTTAGCTACTTTGAATGCTTAATTTGTTTTCAAATCTGGATCAGGTTCTCCTTTTGTATGGGTACTTTGGTACTTTTTGGTTATATCTTTTTTTTTATTCAAATTAGAATTTTGTCTATGAGAAAGTCTAGTCTCTGCCATCCTCACATGACGCAGCTTGCCAAATAAAAATGGTTTTCATATGCCTGATTGCAAAAGCAATTTTAGAGCAGTAGAGAGATAAACTATCTAATTTGTAAACAGACAACCCTCATCACACGAGATCTCAGGATGGTTATAGCCAGTGAAGAGCACAGAATTCTAATGCAGAGGTTACTGCTGTTTAAAAAGAATATACAATTGTTTGAGTGACGCTGAATGATGCACAGACAAATAGCTCACAAGGTATAGCATGCACACAGGAAATATGGGATTGGCTGCTGGTGCTAGGAGGCTGATAAGAGGTTGGACAGGGGCACCGACAGTCAGAATTAGGGCAGTTGAAAATTTGTAATGGGTCAGGAGGCTAAACAGACAAAACAAAAGCATAGCCAATGGAAGTTTGGTAGGCCAGGCATACACAAGATCACAAAATCAAAACAAAACATTCGCCAAGAGGTTGGCAATTGGCATAAAAAAACTGGATAGTCCATACTCCATAAAATATCAATGACCTTCAGAAGCCAATAACAACAAAAATGCCATGAATGTCACTTACATATTTATCAGTACTCCCCATGATGACACGTGCAGGATGATAACATAACTTCCAATATATCCAACCTGCTGAATCCGAACACAGGGTCACGGGGGGTCTGCTGGAGCCAATCCCAGCCAACACTGGGCACAAGGCAGGAACCAATCCTGGGCAGGGTGCCAACCCAACGCAGGACACACACAAACACACCCACAGCACACACTAGGGCCAATTTAGAATCGCCAATCCACCTAACCTGCATGTCTTCGGACTGTGGGAGGAAACCGGAGCGCCCGGAGGAAACCCACAGGGAGAACATGCAAACTCCACGCAGGCCGGACCCAGGAAGCGAAGCCAGGTCCCCAGGTCTCCCAACTGCGAGGCAGCAGTGCTACCCACTGCGCCACCGTGCCGACCCTTCCAATACATGACCCTCAAAAATCAAAACACAAACAATGCAAAGAACAGAAAGCATCAAAAACAGTCCCGAACAAACAAAACAAAAGGATAAATTTAAAGAAATTCTGACCAACTCAAGATTTCAGAAACAAAAAATCAATCAGTGCCAATATGTTCTTCCATACCTTCCAAAACATAAATAAAGTACATTCAGTTCCCAATAACACTGCATCCCATTAGGTTATACTTCTTCTCGAAGCCGATAACATTATACTTGCTTTATCATATTCATTTTATTTTTCATATAAACAACTGGAAAGTCATTTCTTCTTTTCTGTATTATATATAGTAATTTAAGAGCATTTCATACTTTGGTAAAATTAGTTGTGAATATGAAGGATAAACAGTGTGAAGTTTGCAATATGAAGAGAAATATGCCTCTTTTAGTCCACCTCTGATCATTTCAAAGTAACCTATTTTACTAGGCTATATTGCATAAATATAAATAATCACTTTGACTATAATCATATTAATAATGAAGTATTATTAAGACCAAAGTAGCCTTTATTACAGTAAATAAGTAATGGATACGTTAGAGGTAGAATGTAATTTTCTGAGTTATCTAATAATAATAATAATAATAATAATGATAATACTGTAATTTGATTTAACACACAGGTGACTGAAGTTTCAGGATATAATGGGATATGACTGTGTTTATTTAATCTGAGTGACATATTTTGTAATTTTGGCAAAATTTTGCCAGACACACGTTCAGTCTGTTGAGGTAGCTAAGGACAGCTGTACAAAAATTCTTTGCATTGGGCACAGCTTTGATGTAGCTGTTCATATTTGTAGATTGTGTTTTATGTATTTAGATTCTGTTAAGAAGACGTTTAGGTACTGCATAGGTTATTATTTAGCATCTGTGTACCTGCACTACGGCTATGTGGTGCGATTCCCCAAGGGTGATCTGGCTCACAGGATCCTCATTGTTTAGGACCTGAGAGGCTGGACCAGGCCAAGGGGATGCCCATGCAACACCTGGCTGTAGCAGACAGTTGGTCATTTCCAGAGGGTGGAACTGGACCGTGTGTCTGCCTGGGGGGTTGCCAACCAGGATCCTGAGCTGTTTCGTTGTGTGGTGGGTACACCAGTGCATGCTCCCCAACCTGACCTGACCTGACCTGACCTGTGTAAGCCTTAAATTTAAAAAATCCTGTGTATGTGCAAAATATAAAAGTACAACATATTTCAATGCTTAAGTGCAATAGTTATTGAGTGACAATAATGACCTTTAAAACCTAGTTGTGGAGATAGTAAGTATTACAAAAACAATATATTATAGGATGTATGTTTATAGAATGATATAGAACTTGTGTCCATGATTTTTATTTGCATTATAAATGTAAGAATATTGTCAGGCAATCCACTTGCTAAAAATACAAGAGCTAAGTATTTGTGAGTTATGAAAGTTCTCCTGTTTTGAGTCAGGGCAATCTGTTAAAATTCCAATTATAAAATGCTGACATTGCCAATCATCTAGAATGTGGTAAGACTATTTAATATCCATCCAGACTTCAGCTATCAAAGTAATTTCTCTCGTCAAGTGATGTATAAAATCTGGAGACTAAGGCCCCAACAACTGCTGCACAATTCTTACTCTTACTTTTTGAAATGATTCAATATCTTGCCACCCTTTCAATTTCATTTACAGTCCCTTAGGATGTGTGAGCATCTGTCAGTGCCAGATGTAGCTGATAATCCCAAGGCTGCTTGACTTGTTTCTTCTGCTGCTAGTATACATGCCTTGATTAAATTAACAATTTTGATTGTGAAAATAGACTTTTTCATTAAATACACTTATTTTGCTTATGGATAGCTCCAACAGTATCAAGGGAATTATGTTCATAATCTTGTTACCATTTTCATTCATTTGGCATACACTTTATTCTGGGAAAATATACAGGTTTCCTTACTTGCAGTGCTATCTATATTATCTGCCAGCAGTTATTTTTTTAACACCAATTTTACTTTAAGACATAAAAAATCAAAATTGAAAAAAAAAATCTATTACTGGAAGAAAGGAAGAGTTCAAGTTCTTAATAAAGGCTATACCAGCCAGCTTTTGAATTATAGTCTAGTGTTCCTTTGAAATTTTAAAGTTCTTGAATTTGATATTTTTATTTTCAGACAGTATCACTCTGCAGTTATTGCAGCAACAAGCTAGAATAAACCTCTTTAAGTCTCTTCCTTGCATTATGTTCTTGTATTTCATTACCTAAACTTAAAAGGCTAGCCCTTGGGCCAAAGCACTCCCTCTGTTAACACAGGCAATCAACCATTCTGCCTCCTGCTCAAAGCTACTGTAGGTGCCTCAGTCTTGTTTAAACATTAATAATCATTAAGCTTGTTGTCTGTATACTGCATTTCTACAAAGATAAAATAAATTGCAGAATGATTAAATCGATTACATAGATCACTACACTAGACTATCTTCCATTATAAATTATAATGCAGTGCCAAAAGTAGACGTTTAACGTGTTAAATATATTGAGCACAGTTTCCTTTTATAGTTCACTGCAGAACCATGGGGGACACCTTTTTTAATTCCATTAGCCTAACAAATTCCTAACTATTTTCCTTTACTTAGTCAAGAAAGGTTCAATGTTGTAGGAGAGAGAAACAGGGATAGAAAAGATCTGAAGAGAAAATATTGATGGAGACAAGCTAAAACTAAAAAATCCTGAACAAAAATTAGAAAAAAGAGAGATTTTTTTTTTAAAAATGTGTGGTGACTATCACTGCTCTGTAGAATATGTCTGGCCCTAATTTATATGTTTATGGGGTTTTTTTCATATTAAAACACTAATTTACAAACTGTTGGCACCCTGCCCGGGATTGGTTCCTGCCTTGTGCCTTGTGTTGGCTGGGATTGGCTCCAGCAGACCCCCGTGACCCTGTGTTCGGATTCAGCGGGTTGGAAAATGGATGGATGGATGGATGGATGGATAATATACAAACTTGTATACTGTATTTAAAAATACTTTTTATATGAAGCTGTTAGTCAAAGTTCCTCCAGCTCAACCTCTGGCGCATAATAGTCACCAATATGCAATCATACATTAGAAATAGACTTTCACCATACATGAATCAGATCTATGCACTAACAGACTGTCAGACTCATTACACCATCACTTTTAAAAACTAAAATGTCTTATAGTGTTTATAACAATGGAGTTCGTCCGAAATTTCAACTTTATCCAGAGCTGTAGAATCCTCTAATTCGTAAATGATGAAATGAAGGACCAAACCACCATGAAATTCCTCATAATTTTTCAGGTCACTTCTTACTATCTCTGAAGAATCAACTTGTGTCGTTAGAACAATTTTGACAAGGACAGGCCATTTACTCCAAGAAATCTTGCTGATCCTGCTCATCTAATTTCTCAAAAATGATATCAAGTCAGGTTTTGAAGTTTCCTGAAGTTTACTATCTACCAAGAATATTTTGTAACTTATTATATGTGTCTGTTGTACTCTGAGTAAAGAAAAACTTGCTAATGTCTGTGTAAAAACGAACTTTATGAATTTTTAGCAGAGTTAATGTGTTTTTGTTGAAGAATTTAGTTAGATCAACAACTGAGATTGATCATACTAATTGCCTTTATAGTTTAAAAAAATTAAATTATTTCAACTCTTAATCTCTATTTGCTTAAATTAAAAAATACAGCTTCCCTCAGGAAATACCTTGCAGTCCTAGAATCACTTTGGTTGTTCTCCTTTCTAGTTTTCTGTTGCACTGCTATGTCTTTCTTGTAATCTGTAGACCAAAACTGCACATAGCCTTCAGATGATATCTCAATAGTACTCTATACTGTATAACTTAAGTATAACCTTCCCTGACTTGTACTGTATATAATGTGACATCTTATTATATATGACATCCTATTAGGATTCTTAATTGCGTGTGTGCACTATATGGATGTAGAAAAGGAAGAAACCATTATGACTCTTTGGTCCCTCTCGTGAGGTGTGCAATCAAGTGTTAAACGTAATATTGTGTATTCAAACCTAATGTTCTTACTCCCCATAATTGTACGATAAATTTCATCTGCCAGAAACCTGCATGATGTCCAGGTCCCTTTGTAATGATTCAGCTAATTTTGTATTATCATGGGTTCCACCTAGTTTAGCACTATGTGCAAACATTATCAGTTTGTTATTTATATTGTTCTCAAAGTAAATAAATTTCATTAATAAAAGCAGCAACCCCAGCACTCATCACTCAGGAACACCACTGTTAATATCACATACAGTAACTTGTGATATTATAAAAATTCTATCAATTTTGTACCAATTTACAGACTGCACTATGTTGGACCTTATCGAATTCTTTTCAAAAATCCAAATAAATAACATTATGCGTGCCTCTCTGATCATACGCTTTTGTTGCTTCTTCATGGAATTCCAGCATATTAGTAAAACACAACCTCCCCTAAACCTGTGCTGACTGCTCATTAATATATCTCTTATTGCCCAGCGATGCTCAGTCTTTCTCTTAATAATTGCCCCCATTAATTTATCCATGGTGCCTTTTAAGCTTACTGATGTATTAAGTTACGTTCTGTTATGTCAAAATTATTGTTTCTCCTTGTCTTCTCAGACAACCTTGTGGGACATACAGAGCCCATATGTAATAAATTACCAACCTTTTTTCTTATTAACTCCTACATACTGTCTTACCTGTAGCATGTCAATTCTCCATTGAAGGCTCTACTGTACAGCCATAAAAACATAACTTCCTCTTGAATTATTTCGTTTTTCTACATGAAATGGAAAAGGAAACCATATTTGGATCTAGATTGTGAGGTTTAATTAATGTATTAACAATTCTTCAGTATACAATCTCATTAGATAGTACTTGACGTCTATTACTCTTTAAAATTTTTGCTTCAGTTTCTATATGACCCCTCTCTTTTGTATCTTTTCTTTTTTTTATTTTGTTAAAATCACCAACTACAGTATGATACTTCCAACTCCTTCTTTTCTCACTCTCTTAATTGTTCTACTTTGTTACTTGAGAAAGAACATATCATCTGAACTTCCCTGAATCATTGTTACATTAATATGCCAAAAGTTCCCTCTGGTCCTGCACTCTGTCTCCATACGCAATTGCTTGTTCTCTAAAAAGTGTTTTGGATTGAAACATATCTTTAGCTTAATTGAGATGCTTAACTAGTTGAATCAGAGGTCAGTTGCCAGAGAAAAAAGAATGTAAACAGAAAATTCTTTTCATTTGATTAACTATAGAAATGAAAAAAGGTTGTTACAGCGTCATCAGTTTCATAGGCAATACTGTATATACTGTATATACAGTTTGCTTTCATCTCCATGGATGTCACATTTCATGATAGTGTGGGTCCTATTTTGTGTTGTACAGGAAGAGACAAATACTGTAAAGGAGAAAATTTCATCAAGTCAGAAATCAAAATCAGAATCACAATATAAATTGGATTTCAACAGACTATATTACATTCCTTTAATTTTTCTGTGGTTCAGTTTTGATGACATTCTCTTTGTAATCTTGTCATCCTATTCTTAGTCACCAGGGGCCTCATGTATAAATGGTGTGTACGCACAAAAATGTTGTGTTTCCATGCTCACATTTCAATGTATAAAAACTAAACTAAGCCATACACATTCTCATGGCAGCCTCCTCCATTGCATACGTACGTTTCTGCTTGGTTTTGCAAACTGGCGGCACCCAGTGTCAGAGCAGTGCTACCGTTTCTTTGTGTCTCCCTTTTTTCAGATTTGCATCACTGACGCAGGATTTATCAAATATATCCAAACTAACTGCATATCATTTATAAATTTAATTCAGTTTATTGTAATCATTCTGTAATAATATAATGTTGCACAGAATGAACAAACCATTCCAAATACCATAGCTGCTTTAGCGTTGTTACTCTCAGTGCACCACTGAGTGTGTATTTTAGCCCACTGTATCTGAGTGGTATCATAGTTGCACAGCAGTTGATCGAATGCTCTACACTGGGTTGTGTCGAGAGCACAGAGGATTATTGGGATACAGCTTCCAGCACTGTAGGACATTTACAGCACATGCTGCCTAAGGATATCCACCAGCACCTGCATGGATTCAACTCAGCCATGCTGCAGTCTATTTGAACTTGTTCCTGCCCCATGCTTGATGCTTGCTGGGACTGGCATGACCCTGGATGGATGGAATAATTAAACATGTAAAACAAAGATTTTTCATCGTTCCATAAAGGTTTTGAAGAATCTGCGTTCTAAGCTTACAGCTGGCTTTACATTTATTACAGAGCTCACTGGGTGTAGATTGGTTATGTGGAGAAAGAAAATGGAAGGGCAGGAATTGGGGTTGGTACGTTAGACAGAGACAGTACTGCTGCATTAAATTATTCCATTCAGGGTCACACATGTCCCAGCAAGCATCTTGCAGGAGCCAGGAACAATCCCTGGACAGGGGAGGCAAGAACAATTCCTGGACGGGGCGTCAGCTCGTCGCTACCACTGCGCCACCGTGCACCCACATATTTAATATATGCTTTAATGCATTTCATCATGAAAATGATATCAAGTATACATATTACTATTCTAAAATGTTCAGAGAACTGTAATATCATGAATGTAATCATGCTCAGTGCCTGCATGCTCCTGTCTTTGAAAGAGAAAGCCCATTTAAGAAGCACGTAGTGATTAATGACTGGATTGGGGAACAGATGCTACTTTAGTTACGATGGGATTTGAGAAATTCTAGTAAATTAAACATCCATCCATCCATTGTCCAACCCGCTGAATCCGAACATGGGGTCTGCTGGAGCCAATCCCAGCCAACACAGGGCGCAAGGCAGGAACCAATCCCGGGCAGGGCGCCAACCCACCGCAGAAATTAAACATTGATTCTAAAATGAAATTTACGGAATTCTACTTTAATTACAAAATAAACTACAAGTGGAAATTTCAAGATTAAAGTCTACATTTTGAGCTTTTTTTCCTTTACCATGTCCCTAATACGCTTCTGTATGACACTCTGACAGTGGGCTATGACTCGCTTTTTTCACCTCAACTTTAATATCTGACCACTTCTTTTTTATTTTTTGGGCACTGTGTGACTTTCTGAACTTGAACTTTTGAGTGTCTCTGCCACACTGTATTACTCCATCACTTTCCTTTTCTTGCTTATACCACTGCTTAAGGCAACAGATAGTATGTTTTTCTTTGTCTTCACTTCACGTTCGCTGAAGTTTTTTTTTTTTCCGTGCTTTTGCCATTGTCTTTTCACAAAACACTTAATGTAACACACTATTTATATTGATTTGTATATTCAAAGGGGTGTAATTCTGGGAGAAGTTGGGGTGGGGCGACAGGCGCGTGTACGTATGTTAACTTTTCACACTGACTGGGATTTATGGAGCTGTGCGTGTTTGTTAGCTTGAGCACAGTTTTGGGCATCTGTATTTTTTTGTGCGCACATACATTTACACTTTGTATGCCATATTTTAGTGTGATTTCTACACACAGCGTTATACATGAGGCCCCAGGAGTGGAATCCAACTCTCTTCTGCTTTTGTAACAGATCTATTTCATGGTTCAAATCTTTATGCATTCAGAAATGCCCTTCTGTAGACTGCTGATGTCAAGTAAAATACTTGTGGTCTTTCTGTCAGTGTGAACAAGTTTGATCATACTCTCTGATGTTGCTCATTAACAAGGTGTTTTCACCAACACAAAGCCCACTCACTAGCTGATTTTTATTTAGTGCTCCGTCTTCTGTTAATCCTAGAGACTGTAGTGTGTGAAATTTTCAGGTGGGCACCAAGAGTCAATGTCATTTCAATCATGAGTCTCGTCCATTCAAAGTATTGGTCAAACAACATTTAAACTTCTTGACCATAGCCAAATGGTTTATATTATTGCAAGTACACACCCATACTTTGCAGTTTCAAGAAGCAGGCTGTTTGTGTAAGCAAGCAAGTGGACCTAATAAAGTGGCCACTGTGTGTAGCTAGCGTCACTAGGGAGAGTATTTTATGAAAATGTTCCAAGAAAGTCCCAGCTCAGCCCACACACACCTGCTTTGTGTTACATTGGCCACTATAATTCCTTCATTTTTCTGTGCTAGAAGTGATAACACCTACAAATGCTAATAATTCCATTTTGAATGCAATTTGATGTTAATTGTCAATCGTTATTATTCAATAAGTAACACTGAAAGTTCTAGTTCAAGCCGTAATACTAATGATTCCTATTTGAGCTAAAAAAAAAACCTGCTAAGCCAAAAGAGATGTTTGCTCTTTTTGTGTGAAACAGAAAAAATCCTAGCTAAAGCTCTTTGTTAAAAAAATCCCTCTTTTAGCTAACAACTTGTTCACTTGTTCTAGGTGACATCCATCACAGCTGCTCCTAAAAGAAAACTGAAATGGGCTACAATTAGTAACAGATTTAAGCATTCTGTGTTCAGAAATGCCATGTTACAGGTATGCCTGCCAAGAGCTATCACTTGAACCGTTATTAAATTGAAATGTTTTGAATTAAAATTTTATATCCATTTGCATATATGACAAAGTGGGTTGAAAAATCTGGGGTCTGCATTTCATTTCTTTTATTAGACACATAATTCAACAGTTAGACCTGATCCTTTTACGAAGTACTTTTTCCACTCTTAAACCTAATTAAAAACCAATGAGAGCAAAAATAACAAAAAAGGGTCATTTTGATGTAAGAAATAAAGCATATTATAGAGGGATAAACACAAGAAGTAATCATGGTACAAATAAGCAGTGAGGAAAACATATAATAATCGCATATAACTCAATTGTCTTACATAAACAGTATTTGTTCCTAACTTCCAACAATTAATTGAGCCAATTACTCCAGTTACCAAATGGTTCTTTCAAGCCAGTAGCTGAGCTCTTATTACCACCTGCTGTCCCAACTCCAGGCCATGTCTAGAATTCGTAGTAAGCCACGTCCTGGGTCACTTCAGGATTTAGGAATGCTATATATAAAACTTCTGGGCTTGTCCTCCAAGAATTCCTCCTCGTATCTCTACAGTCCTAAAACCAAATCCAGACTTAAAGGGACAGTTAATCCCACATGGGTCCTGTCTAACATAATATGTAGTTGGGGGCCTACATAATCTAATGAGCCTTTCTGCTGCTGTTGGGGTCTCCTAGTCAATTAAGTAATTTCACTGTCTCTTACTTCATTATTTTCGTGTCTCCAGAATATCTACTTCCAATGTTCCTTTTATTTTTAATTAGCATTTCTTTAACACTTATTTAATTATGATTTAGACTATTGGCAGATGGTTATACTGCTAAAGGTTACACCAAGCAAAGTCCTCAGGACTGGAAACAAAATTTTTAGAGTCAATACAGACCACAAGATAACTCTGAAATGAACTTTAAACCAAAACGTCTGAAATAATCATGACAACATAATTACATCAAATTTTGAAAATGTATTGAGGAACCACAGCTTTGTTTTCTTTTTTTTACCTGGATGATATACTTTGATTTTATTTGAAATAACCAGGAACAAAAACTGCTGCCATCATTCAAAATGATTTTTCTTTTCTTTTATATTTGAACTCTGGTTATGATCATTAAAAATAACTGCAAATATCACACAGTATATTTCATTTTACCCTGTAAAAATCCTTCCTTTTTTGTTTAACTTCTTGGTGGTTCATTGTCCTACACAAACATGTTAAATTTATAGAACAAAAGGTTCTTAATTTTTTTGACAGCTGCAGCTGTTGAGCAACACAGCATGCCAAAGCTTATATTCCTGTAGAGAATGGATATGATGTCCTTTTTTATCTGCAGATTCTACAGGGCAAAAGGAGCTAAGGGTTCAGATAAATATTGAACGATGGACAGTGAAGTGGAATGAAGGGGCTAAGGTGATTCTGCACAGTATTTTTAAGCTGCAGATTGGAAATGAAATAGCATTTTGACCTTGAAAGCTTGGCAGGATGAATGTACTTCCCAAACGATAAGGGCATTATACTGATGTACAAAAGATGCTGTTTTAGCAAAAAAAAAAAAGGAGTGAGAAAATTGCCAGATAAAATTATCTATCGCTGGAGAAAAGAGACAAATAGCAGCAACAAAAAACCTTCTGATTTTGTGTTGAAAAAACTGGCTACTTTAAATAGCAGGAGGTTTAGTAATAGTTAAATACATAATTAAAGAGTTAGTTTGGTGCTGATATTTTATAATTAGTTATTGGATTAACAATGCCAAACAATTTCCTTAAAAATGTGTGGCTCTGTTTGTACCTTATTTTGTGACAAGTGAAAAGGAACTTCAAAACAGAAGAGACATGTTTGAAATAAAATCGTAATGTGCAAGTATGACACCATTCATCATCTTCATCATGCTTATGTTTTTTAATTAGAAACTTCATCTGCTTGGAGTCTAAAATTAAATCATTCAGTCACTGTTTATTTTGTATAGTACATATATAGTGAACGATAGTTTGTGTCAGAGATCACTCTGTTTTCCTTGGACTGGCCATCGTATATATAATGTCGTGTTCTGGGCACGAGTGAAACTAATAAACAGTTCTTTTAAAAACATCCTGCATTCTTGAAGTAGATAAAACAGATTTAGTGTCAGCAACAAATAAACCAGAAAAGAAAATTTAACCGTTCTTCAATAATGCTTGACTTTGTGAAAATGACAATGAAATCCAAAAGCATTTTCTTCAGAGTTACTGTCCTTGTCCTGTCTTGTCCTACTGTTTTGATGAAAACTTATCCAGGTTCCTTTCATGCAACTGTTCTTTTAATAGCTATTGCCATATTTCATACCCCTTCACAATGCTGTAAAATCACAGATGAGCTTCCCCTTGCCATGTAATCTGGCACTGGGTTCCGTGCGATCAGTCAATAAAGCTAATTTCTAAATCCACATACAATCAGATATTTCCCTGATGGATTTTTCCTCTTCAATCATGAACACATTGATTTCAGAGCACAGGCCAAAAAATCTCCCCAGCATTTTACTGTGACTGAGCTACCTGACTTTGTTGTGGTAGATGATATTGCTACACAGCTTAATCCAAACAAACTTTGAAACTGAGCAGATAAAGTTTATAGCAGATACAAAAACTGTCATGACCTCCTTGATACTGGATGCCTTTCAACAAAGTGACTTTTGATGGATAATACCATGTAAATCAATCGTTTTTTTGAATAACCCATCAATTTGATGTGACAGCTTATTCTACCCATCGGTCCAGTTTTATTCCTGGCGTGCTTTTAGCACTGTCGCTTATAGCACGTTACAGATAATCCCACTATAAATCAAAAAGTTCAAATGTTTGGTAGAAACTTGAAAATAGTTCTTTTTCATTTACAGTACCCTTTAAACTCTGGATTGCATCTCGCTCCTTACTGACACTAACAATACAACAATGTCCCAAAAAAGTACAAGCAACTACATAATTTTTACATAAAACAAACCACAATAGGACTGTCAAGTACAATGTTTCCAAACTGTAACTGTAACAAGTGGAAAAATCTAAGAGGGGTGAATACTTTCACATTAACTTCATAACATTGAGGTAAGGTAGTTATTTCAGGTAAGGATAGCAGACGTTTTGAAGAGAGGAAGATAGAAGTCTTGAAGTAAGGAAGACAGAAGTTTCAAGTTAGAGCTGTTATATTCACTGTTTTATATGGCATCGGAGAGTGGAGACACATTGCATGTTGATTAACACGTACATCTAAGAGTCTCATGTGCTCCACACATGTAACAGTATTGACCCTATCAGCCTATATTAGTATCTTCAGCCAGAGCAAAAGAATAGTCAATACATTTCTGAGCATTTTTTTACCAACTTGCAGGAGATCATTACCCATTTCCATAACTTCTCTAGAACCAGTTCTAGCTAATAAACTCACTGAATGGAACACCTCTTGGCTCTCGTCCATGACTCCTTGCATACACTTCTTAACCTAATTGGCATAAACCAAAAGCATCTTTCAGGCTCAGAATTCTATATAAAAACAGTTAACACCACATGTCTGTCAGGATTAGCTGCCATGATCTGATGTTCAGTTTTAAGCCTGAATAATGCACAAGACAATATTCTGCTACCATCTACAGGGTAAAATAGCAAAAAAAAAATATTTCTATGTTTTTGCCACTGTATGGTAACTCATCAATATTTATGAGTGGTGGAACCTTCAACCAAACACGCAATGGTGTGGAAACAAAAAGCTATAAAGTGAATTTTACGAGAAACTGAATCTGAACCATTAGTTGAATTAAGCAGTAGTGCTGACAATGTGAATTGGTCATCAGACATTGACATGGACAGTGAAACTGATGCATACAGTACTGTACAGCCAAATTACATATGCTTGATGACTTCAGAGATGTAATGCTTCAGCAGGCAAAAAGGCTAAATGATTACGATCCAGTGGATGAATAAGAAAGACATTAGCTCCTGTCACACACATGCAAATCAGGGGCAGTGAAAGGGCTCAAACAAGCGTGAAAACAAAAGATAAAGGATTGGAACAGAGTACTAACGCCTTTTCTCTTTTTTCAACAGAAAAACAGACGATCAATTATAGGAGTATACCTCAACTCCACGCCAATACTCCACTTCCAGCTCCCCATAATGCTTCCACTTCCTGGTCCTTTTGTCTAAGATGACGCTTCCGGTCCTGTATTAATAACTTTGCTTTTGGCTCCCACTGATGACATCACCTCCGTTCGCCGATAAAGACGTCATCTCCGTCCTTACTGATCCCCTCACTACCTGCCAACTCATTTCAGTTTACTTCTTTTCCTGTTATTTGTACATAAAAGAACCCAAAGAAACACATCTGTTGTATTACGTTTGTTTTGTGCATACTCCTTGACCAAGTATCAGTCTTCCAAGATTACTCAGCATCACCGCCATTATACGGGGAATACCCATAACACTTAATCTTTGTCTTTGTGTTTTGATTTCTTCACAGTCCCTAAGCACTGTTCACAATGTGGAAGTTACTAAACCTTACACTGCGGTAATCTACAATAACACAAGGGGTGCGTTGATCATGGTGACTGTGCACTGACATTTTACCTTCTCATGTGTAAGCCACAGAAAAAATATTGTAAGAAAAGTGTACAAAGAAACACATTTTTACTGTCCCGATTGCAACACTGGGCTGTGTGTTGGTGTCTGTTTTGACAACAAATCACAGGAAGGGGATCTACTAAATCTGCATCAATACAGCAGTGGCAAGTAGACACACCATTCCTACAGTATTGAAGTTTTGGTATTTATATGTTTCTGTTACACATAATAACATTTTTTTATTGTTAAAAAAAATTAAATGTTTTTGCCACATTTTTCTGAGGTGTAAACATAACGCTATGGAGACCATTAAACTCTCCATTCAGGAAGGGTTTGCTAGAAGCTGTAATTCACATTAATTAGCTCAAGGCACCAAACCCTTTTTTTTTTGCATTTTTTAACAGTATTTGCTGCCCATGAAGCTTTTTCAAACGCATTATGCCAAGGATGTTCTCCTGCAATTGAATGTTAGCAAAACGTAATCCTTGAGATTCAAAAAGTGGGAAGCTGCAGGTCTTAAGTTCAGTGAGCTGAATTTTACTGATCCCTGATTCGTACAAGTTTAAACTCTTCAAGTTTTTCTTTTTATTAATAAATAATAATTCTATAGCCTTTATGTCCTAAATAAAATGAATCAACATTGACTGAAATGTTACAGTAGAATAGCTTTAATAAGGAATAAAGGCTAATTAATAATTAATATAAATTAATTAACACCCAGATGCTGTCTATATGGCATTTGCATTTTCTGTCTGCTTCTGTGTGGGTTTTCTTCTGAGTATTCATGTCTCCACATTCACATCGTCAAAGATGTGCATGTTAGGTTGCATGGTGACTGTAAATTGGTCCTGCATGATTGAGACGTTGGGTTTCTGAAATAGACTGGTGTCCTCTCTAGGGCTGTTTTCTGCCTTGCACTTGATACTGCCAGGATAGGCTCCAGCCCCCAGTCACAGTGAAACGGATTAAGCAGATTTGAGAATATTATGTTATGTAAATGGAACAAACAAGAAACTCTGAAGGAAGAACACAAAAATTATTCTTTTTAATTTAGAAAATGATTTTGATTCTTTATTGTAGCAAAGAAACTCAAATAATTTAAAACAGACAGATTTGGCAAATACAAGAGGAAAATACTGCAAGCCTATGTATATAATAAAGGCAATGCACAAAATATGTTGTACTGTCCTATATTAGATAGATTAAAATTATACCTCTGATTATAAAAGAAAAAAGCAAAAAGACTCAGAAAGAAGCTTGTAAATCAGGGGGCGAGGAAGGAATGCTTGCTATAACTAAGCTCAAGGGCACAGCCAGACTGAAACAATGTTATACAGAATAGCTCCTTCACTGCCGATTCGTTTTCAAAGGCCAAGCTGTCAAAATTAACTTTTAAATGCTGACAAGAGGAGTGAAAGATTGAACTGGGACTGAAAATGAAACGGCAGCAGCAGCAAAATACGGAAAATATCATTGAAGAGTCCTTTTTGATGTTGATTGAGCTACAGTGCACTATCTTTAACTTGGGAATTTAAGCTGGTGCTCTATCTGTCTTGGCATTAAGGTGAACACTTCCTCCAGGCTCAGAAGCATCAGAGAGTGAAGTTGTTATGTACTGCAGTTATTTTTCCATTCCTTTGCCAAGAGACTTCATCTGCAACTGAGGATTTGCACTTAGGACAGCTTACTACTCAGGTCATTTGTTCATAAAAGTTATCCGTGATGCCGCCCCACAGCAAAAGGTTTTTGAATCAATCAAAAAGGAAAACAGGACTTGACATATAGCATGGCTTATTGAGGCCAACTTGACTGCTGGGAAAAAGAATTTTATTTGTGTGTCATATACAAGAAATAAACTAAAGGAGAATAAATTACTAACATATTTATTTAGAAATGGGGAATAAATTGCCAGAATATTTATTCAGAAATTCAATGACAACACAATAAAACAGTAAATATTTAGAGTGTATAATTACTATTATATTTTATGTGCAGCTTAATATATACAGTATATGCTATATTTATGTAAAATAGAGCTATCCAAAGTGCAAAATTTCTTTCCACCCACTTTCTAAACAATGATGGCAAAACAGGAATAAATCAAAAGAATTTATACTCTTTATATTTATACTTTTAAACAGTATTTGAAAAAGTGATGTTAAATTTAAAAACAACATGTCACATAATTAATTACATGGCACATGTAACTTCTGTTCTTTTAATTAATAGTGTAATAACAAGACAAGACAAAGTCAAACTTTTGGGCACCATGCAGCAAACCCCATATACAGTAGTTAAATGAATAATAATAATAAAAAAATGTGTGTTAAATGCAGTTTTGTTTTAGTAGGGTCTTATTTGACTCTGCTTTCCCTGTTTGAACTCTTTATTGTGTAGACTTTATCAGAAAGCTTCAAATCCCAAAGACTTACCACTGTTTGTAAGGTATTGTACTTTAGCACTTCTCCCCACCATCCCTTCTACATCAATAACCTCAGGCAATTGCAGTGAGTAAAAGGACAAGCAGGAGTTTAAATAATGTATTATTGATAATATTCATAAAGTAATAATAATACTGAAGCAAAATACATGTGAATATTGGCAACCATACAACCTGATAAATGCTGGATGTGTAGTTTCAGGTGGCACACAGACTTGTAGTTACTCATTTTCTTCATGACAGGCTGCATGCCTGTCTCAGTATGGCTGCCGAGTTGTTCTCCTCATTATGTTTTCTTAATGGTGATGGTGTATGTGAGAGAGAGAGAGGGAGGGGTAAAGTGACCAACTTTATACATTGCTTTCTAAGTCCTTGTGCCAATAGGGCATTGTGGTACAGAATGGCCTCTGATTCAATACCAACCACAAACAGCCATACTTCAGATCAATGGGTGCACAAACTGCCTTTTCATACCTGCCCTGAAGTAGTGGATACTATTGTTTAGCTGAAGTGAAGCTTGCCAGCTACCGTGTGGCCTTCTGGGGGATGTCTCATAGATTCTAATTGGACGTTGTGTCTTCACTGCATGATTAAGCATGTAATGCTCCTTGCTATGTACTGCAGATTGGGTTAAGACAGAGACAGCCCCCCAAGTATATAACGTTGACCACTTTCATCACAGGCTCTGTGGGAATGTCTGTACACAGCTGGTTAGCATACTTTAATTGCTGGTTCTGCAAAGCTGAAACAAGGAAGTGACAATATGAAGTAACATAAACCAGTCTTTGAGTCCTGGCATGTGCAAATGGCTGTGCAATTAGGCATGTGGCACAGAAGAGCCTATAAAAAAACCTCAAAGAACTCTCAGACGTGAATGTGTGACAACGTGACATTTCTATCTTTTGCAAGAAGAGCAAAGTGAAGAGTGTTTGCACAGAAAAGACGTGCCCAAGTTAAAATAAATGGAATGAGTCAGTCCCATGCCATCGCTTTGTGCCACTGCTAATCCGTGTCCGTGTATATATATACTGATTGCTAGTTTATGGCTATTTGTTGTATTTTATTTGTTATTGTTTTGTCTGTGTCTTTTGTTGTATGATGCACTGTGGCACAGTGGTTAACACTGCTGTCTAACAGCTAACATTGTTCACCTCAATAATCGGTCAAGCATAGTTACCAGAAAGATAAACAGCCCATGGGGACAAATAAAAGACTATTAGGCAGTTCATGGAAGAAGCCATAGATGATTGGCTCATTGGCAGCACATTGGAGGACAATTGAGAAAGGAAACAGTGGTTTCGAACACAGAGTAACCTTGCTTTCAACTCTAAGAGTGATAGTACATGAATATACTAAAAGAAATCATGCTGTAATTAATAAAATACAATATCAAGTGAGCAGTTCTTATCATTTTGCCAAGTTAAACAGAAGCAGTGATTGTAATACCCTATACCACACGACTAGCATGTAGACTTACCTTGCTTAACCTGAAGAATCCCAGCCCCCATTTATAAGTCAGTATGTAACTGCTGTTCTGTTCTATTTGAAATTAGAAAAAATCTTATTCTCACTTAGAGAATTTATTGAAAAGATTTTTAAAATACAACAAGATTATTAGGTTTTATCTTTGTTTTCTGTTCCTGCTTTCTTTTTGTAACGTGATTTTTTTTCTTTTTCTTTTTTTCTATTTTGACTATGAAATTATTTGTTGCATAAGTTTGACTTGATTGTACGCAATGTTATTTGTTTTAATGAAATAAAAAAATAAATGGAAGAAGTGTATTTCATTGATACAAAGGTACAAAATGCAAAATATAAGTATGTACATTTTTTTAATATACTCTAATTAATTACTTTACAAATAAAGGAATATTCACAGTATTTTCTTTTTAAATATAAACTTTATGACTTGCCAGGAGAGAGTGTTTGAGGCTTATGACTCTGATCTTTTTATTAGCACGAGACTGAATGAAACAAGATTAACTGGCTAGTGCACCTCAAAAATGTCAAATAAAACTGACCCAATTAGTTTGTCTTACTCCTTGCAAACCTCTTCCATGCATAGTCTGAATAAATAAGCCTATGAGAGTTGGCAGGGGGACAGAGCCACTTGTGCCACCAGTACAGCAACTCTGATCTGTGAGGAAATGGGCAGTTTACAGTCTACAGGGGGACAGAGTGAAGTGTGCAGGAGTAGCATAAAAGGAATTGTGGTGAACAGCGAAGCTTTTTGGACTGGAAATGGAAAAGCAGACATAAGGTGCAGCATAGACATGGACACTTACAAACACAGTGATTGTCTGAGAAAGGTTCAGACTTTATCGAGTGTCAACAGAGAGACTTACCTTAGAAAGAGGGCAGCATTTTCCGAGGCCAAATTCAGGAGTTATTTAGGGTTCCTATCACAAGAGATCTAATAAGCAGTCCTTTCATGGGCCAGTAACTGCTCCTGACGTTAATGTTTCAGTTCTTCTTCCTTCACACTTCTTTGAAAAAGAAAAAGCAGCCTGTTGACAATATATTGGACTTTTGGGAGCTTACTTCTTACATTTGCAGTGCGGGATGACGCTCATGTATGCAGGGAGAAACAAGTGGTGAATGAATAAAATATGAAAATAAACTAAATTCAGTTTCCCTTCAAATCTAATTTTAGACTCTGAAGACAATACAGATACGTAATTTGTAACAATTTTAAACTAACTTTTTAAAAGTCCAGCTGTAGGTAATGAAATATTTGAAAAGGTACATGGTCAGGTTTTTTTTTAAACTTTGGGTCATGGGCAACTTGCTGCTCAGCTTCATGAATGAATTAATAAATTGTATATACTTAAATATTTAAAAATAAACTTCAGTATCAGTAGGTAATTGCCTTGCGCCCCAGCATCCAGGTAACCCTGCTCAGCAAAAACAGGTTTGGAAAATGCATGGATGGATGGTTGGCTGTACAGTATATTGCAAAATAGTAAGTATTGCTCCCAGGGTAATGCAACTAAAATTTTATTGAATTTATTGAAAATTGATAGTAGGACAGTGTTTCTCAACCTTTGTGTCATGAGTCACAATCGATGGGTCACTATTTGAAGTTTAGGGAAAAAAAAGTTGTTTCATCACCTGAGTAGTTCACGCATTAACCTCTTCTCTGTCCCATATCTGCAGGCTACAAACACCAAGCTCTTTAATATTATTTATGTTTGCTTTATCACGAATAAGACAAAGTAAAAGACAAAAACATCTTTGTTACCTGTATTTTAAGTGATACAGTGGAATATGATACTTATGGTTATCACTGACTAAAAATATATAAAACTGGTTCCAAAGGCCAAAAAGGTTGAGAACGACTGTAGCAGGATGTCTAAAATGGAGCTAAGTAAGAGATGTTGATAAGAAACTATATTCCCTAATTGAGAAAATATTGTTCCAGCAAAATACAGCACAGAGAACTGTCTAATCCTTGGAACATTGAAGAAACAATCCCAGCACATTTCGACTGAAAAGAACACCTCATGTGAAGGTAGAAAGAGTGTACAAATTCTAAACTAAATTCACCTTAGCCTGGAATCAAACAATGTGAGGTGACAGTGCCGCTCTCTGACTTCAGCTTCTTGTTAACAGGCAATATAAATGACTAAAATGCCAAATCCTAATTTGTCGACTCTATATTAAATACATGTAAAATGTTTTAAAGTAAACAGAAAGGAACAATGTAACAAACATAGTGAGAAACAGAGTGAGTTAACACAACTTAAAATATTTAAAGGTAAATCAGAACTCTAAGTTACACTATAACAGGGTGGAAAATTTCATTGTACGTGACAGCATGTAGGATGTGTGGGCTGAAATTGCAATGATTAATTTTACCTCCCCCAGCTCTGACTGAAATAGCACCTTTGAGGCAGGTTTGTCTGGAAGTGATGAATAACTACTTAACATGTGTAATGGACACAATTTTCTCAAGACAAGTTCGTTCAAAATTACAAATATTAATGATAGTAGTGAGGTGTTGATTATGATCGTTTTGTAATTCTACATATGAATGTTTATAAATGTTTCTATTGACTACATTTTTCAGGGAATTGCTTTTTGTAATTTATATATTTTAAGAAATGTAATGAATATAGATTGATCCTTACAATATATTTATATTAATCATACTTCTGTCACATATATAAATGACAGGATAAAGAAAATTACCACATCAATATGTTATTTTTGGAGTTCAAAGGTAATAAATATGTAATGGAATGCAGGAGTGATTAGGATTTACCAAAATTAATAATTTAAAAATAATTGATCTAGCTAAAGAAAATTAGATAGCACAGACTATGGATTGTGTCTTTAAGTATTTATGAAAAACAGAAAGGTAAGCTATGCCAAGTCAGAGTAATATTTCATTAAGAATCCCTTCTATTATGCATTATTCTAAATATATATTTTCAGTGCATTTTAAAAGAAACAAAAGTAAATATATTATGCTATAACTAAACATAAAAATACAATTAATTCTTAGTGGGATTGAGTACTAACATGTATAGAATTTTTTTTGGTAGTCTAGTCAATATTTTTCTTAATTATATGAATCTATGTCAAACATGAAAATGACATCAAACTAATCCTGCATGTCTCTTTTGCTTCAATACTACTTATCCTACAACATTAGTTCAAGCTACAAATATTAAACAACTGGTGTTAAAGTGAAAATAATAGTTTTTAACAGCATTTTCCAGAATTTCTTTTAATTTTTCTGCACAATTTTATATGTCCCTTACAGTTTACCTTAGTTGGCCTTAGTACTAGGGTTTTGTACCATGTTAGCCATTATGAATGAAGTTGGAAGTCATGCAAAATGACACCTTTTATTGCCTAACTAAAAAGATTACAATATGCAAGCTTTCGAGGCAACTCAGGCCCTTTCTTCAGGCAAGATGTAACCATTACATCTAGCCTGAAGAAGGGGCCTGAGTTGCCTCAAAAGCTTGCACATTGTAATCTTTTTAGTTATCCAATAAAAGGTGTCATTTTGCTTGATTTCTGACTACCTTAGTTGTTCTGAATTCAGAAACAGTCTAAATGTCCGCCTCATCAGGATTATTTTAAGGATCAGGATGTTACTGGTTTAGCATAGGAGTTGAGAAGTGTGGCCACTAGGGCTGCCGGGAGGTCTTGGAGAGGTAGACACTGCCTTTTCCATGGTGATATGGATGGTGTTGATCAGTCTTCATCCCTTTCTACATAAACTTGGGGGCACATCATTTACCACAGCATTCACGGCACACTCTCTTAGCTACCGTAGATGGCATAAACATCATTGACTAAATAATTTATTTATTACATTATTACATAATAGTGAGCTATGAACTGACAACTCCATTTATCAATACATCTGTGTTCTGCTGCTTATCCAGATCTGGGTTGCAGTGGCAGCAGACCACCACCTCCAACTCCTCAGGGAGATACACAAGTGTTCCCAGACCAGCTGAGAAATATAATCTCTTCAGCCTGTCCTCGATCTGCCCAATTGTCTCCTCCCAGTTGGACTTTCCCAAAACATTTCCCCAGGGAAACATCCAGGAGATATCCTAATTAGATGCCTGAACCACATCAACTCATTGGCTCCTTTCAATGTGGAGGAGCTCTTATTTGAGCTTCTCACAAATGTCTACACTTCTCACCCATCTCTGAGGCTGAGCCCCAACATGCAGCAAAAGAAACTAATTTCTGCTGTTTTCATCTGCGATCTAGTTCTGTCAGTCACTAACTGCACCTCTTGACCATAAGTGAAGGTAGGAATGTAGATCCTTTCAGCCCTGATTGATGATATAATGACAAAATTCTGCAAAATAGAAGTGTAAAAATTATCCCTACTCATGATTCAAGTTTGCAGTATCTTCACTAATTTATGCAAAGAACACAACATAACCATCCGAGTAACGCACAGAGTCAGTTTTTAAGTGAGATGGCAGCTATGGAGATGTTTTTTAGCATTCCAGGAGCAAAGGTGTAGGTAGAGCAGTGTATTCCAATCATTTTTCTATGGTGGTACACTTTTTGTAACCAAAAAAATCTCAAGGCACACTACATTCTACCAACCAAAAATGCATTAAATCTACTTATACATGTGCTAACTGTTTGAAAGGGCAGGACAGGGGGCAGCAAAAAAAAGCAGCTTGGAGAGTGCCGTTCGCAGACACAGCACTTAATGAGTACTTCCAGCTCCTTCATGTCTTTGCCCGTTCATACAGGCAGTCCTCTCTCTGGTTCACTCCAGACTTGTATGCCCACTAGTCCTCGGCTTTGTGAGAGTCTCTGGTGAACAAGCACCCAGGTAGATGGACCCTCAACACATCTCCTGGCTGCTGAAGTACTATCTAAGTGCTGTGCCTGAAAACGGTGATCACAGAGCTGCTTTTATTTCATCTTCTCCAGGTAGTCTCGTACTTCTTGGGCAGGTCTTGACCACCTGAGGAGTGTGTCTCACTAGGTTTGAACCCAGGGGCACTACACTGTTATTTCTATGGCGCACCACATGAAAAACACTTGTGTGAAGTATAATTATCAAGTAATTGATTGTTATGAACAATTTGGGACAGTATTTACTGAGTTTATACATCAGTTTTAATGTATGTCCATTTCAGAGATGCTTATTCTTTCAATTAAGTGAATCTTCAGCAGTGCATTCAAAGTCAACAGTCATTTTGATTGTTAATTTTTACTTTGACACGTCTGTGTCTCATATGCTATGCCCATTTGAGAATTAATACATTGGGCTCATTTTCTTTTTGCCTTCTTTTCAACTTTTGCCTTGTAGGAAGGCATTCAAATTCAGGTTGTACTTGCTCTAGTAGTATTTTGTTAAAAGTTCAGGATTAAGGTCTTTGTTTAAGTTTAAACTATGCCATTCATTTTTTTTAATTCCTTTGTGCTGATTCTAAGTTAAATTTCTGATTCACTGTGTATTTAATTTATGGTTTATGTATTAATTTTATAATTACATGGTTTAATCCATCCATTTTCCAACCCGCTGAATCCGAACACAGGGTCACGGGGGTCTGCTGGAGCCAATCCCAGCCAACACAGGGCACAAGGCAGGGAACCAATCCTGGGCAGGGTGCCAACCCACCGCAGGACTACATGGTTTAATGTTAGATGCAATTAATTGCAATGAATTACATATATTTATGCAATTAATTAGTTAATTATTTTAATCGATTCTCAGCCCTAATATATACAGTATATATATAGAGTGAGATAGACAGATAGAAAGAGAGAGAGAGAGAGTATACAGTGCCTATAAAAAATTACCCCATTGGAAGTTTTCACATTTTATGATTATAAAACTTTGAATCATGTGACTTTTTATTCTTTGCCACTCTCCCATAAAGCTGTGACTGGTGAAGACTCGGACAGCAGTTGTTATGTGCACAGTCTCTCCAGTGTCGTCGACTGTGGCTTATAACTGCTTCGAAGTTCTAACGATCACTCCGTTTCTGGGGGAAGTCTGCTCTAGGCAGATTTACACCTTTGCCATACTCTTTCCATTTCTTAATGATGGATTTAATTGGATTTAAAGGGATATTTAATGGCTTGGATATTTTGTTTTTTCCAACCCCTGACTTGTGCTTAGCAAACACTTTTTCACAGGTGATCTCTATTAACATAATTCTGTGACTTTTAAAACCAATTGGTTGCACCAGTGATAATTTAGAAGTGTCATATTAAAGAGAGTGAATACATAGTCATCAGTTATTTTGTGTTTTATATTTGTACTTAATTTAGACCACTTTGCAGAGGTCTGTTTGATCAGTGTCAAAAAAAGCCAAATTAAATTCACTGTGATTCAAATTTTGTTTAACAATAAAATGTAAAATCTTACAAGAGAGTGAATATTTTTTTTGGCCCTATACTTATATATATATATATCTACATAAAAATTCCATCTTGAAAGACAACTCTTCTTAATAATTCATATTTTAATCATACCCCCTTATAATGAAAATAATTTTGGAACATTTCTGTTTGAAATTAATATTCTGTATAACTATTACATTATATGATTATCATGCCTTTTGCGCAGCCACTATTAATATACGTGGGAAGCCTGACATGCAGGAGGAAACTTGGCATGTCTCTCAAGGGCATCATATATTGTTAAATTACAGCATATGATATGACATTGAAGGGCACACATAGATAAAGGTCAGTAGTATCTCAAAGTCCCATTGATGAACACAAAAGAAAAACTGCACACACTGCAGTTCAGATAAATGGACACGGATTAACCTTTCCTTTCTCTGATATTATCAAAAACATTTAAGATGTCATGAATGCTACTGATGTTTAAACTTGCAAAGCAAACGTTAACACTGCCATTAATCTGTCACCCTGGAATATACTGGAACTAGTAAATGAAATCTTTCAGATTTCTTTTTCCAATAAATTATCTGTTACTCTCTTTAAGTATCAATGAGCAGTAGCATCAGCTATGCTCAAGCTCTTGGAAAAACTGGAAATTGACAAAGAAGTACAGTAGTCTGTGCATAAAGCACGTTATGACTTATAACTCCTGAATGACTTTCAAAAATATTTACATAATATAAAAAATCAGTTTATTATACTGTAATGCATAATTTCATTAGAAAACCAAAAACACAGGCCTCTTTTGTATTAATTTAGTTTGAAGTAATTATGAATAAAGAGACTTAGCATTACAGATAAAGTCTAAAATGTGGCAACCTAATAGAAAGCATGCAAAAGGTAAAGGGGGTATGTGAACTCAGTTTAATTTGATTGCTAGTTGATTAAGCATACAACTCAGATGTAAGAGGCAGACCATATTGTCAGCTGAATGATGAACGTGTAATTATTCTCTTTACATACTTAAACCCGAATAACTCTCGGGATAGTAGCCTGCTGGCATCTTCTTCTTCTTCTTTCGGCTGCTCCTGTTAGGAGTCGCCACAGCGGATCATCTTTTTTCATATCTTCCTGTCCTCTGCATCTTGCTCTGTTACACCCATCACCATCATGTCCTCTTTCACCACATCCATAAACCTTCTCTTAGGCCTTCCTCTTTTCCTCTTGCCTGGCAGCACTTTCCTTAACATCCTTTTCCCAATATACTCAACATCTCTCATCTGCACATGTCCGAACTAACATAATCTCGCCTCTCTGACTTTGTCTCCAAATCATCCAACCTGAGCTGACCCTCTAATGTACTCCTTTCTAATCCTATCCATCCTGTTCATTTTTAACTCTGCCACCTCCAGCTCTGTCTCCTGTTTTTAGTCAGTGCCACCATCTACAGCCCATATAACATAGCTGGTCTCACTACTGTCTTGTAGACCTTCCCTTTCACTCTTACTGTTACCTGTCTGTCACAAATTACTCCTGACACTCTTTTTGCCTTTGTGCTCCAGTTAGCTACATTATTATCAAAGAGCATTTTGTAAGGAATACATCCTTTATTTTATAAAGATTCTGCCTGGCCTTTTTTGCATCTATCTGGGGTTGGTGACTGGATTTCCACCTCTAGTGGGCATTTTTGGAAGTGCTTTTTGGGACTTACCTGCTTTGGGACTCTCACTCATAACAGGTAGATTACAACCAGCCAAGTTTCAATTATGTTCTTGTTTGGTGTTGGCTTTATATTACTGTTGACAATCCTGTACCTCCTTGTTGTCCATTGGTCTAAAGATCTCTGTTGATCATGATTATTTATGATTTTTTAATGGAAAAACTCTGGGACTCGGGTTGAGAATATATTTGTTAAAATTAAACGTTACAGTAAACCATGTGCTTGTCGCAGCAACTGGCAGTCTGTTGCTACAGATAACATGTGGGTGTTTTTCAGTCTCCTGATACTGCAGGACATAGTAGGTAAACCAGTCCAGAGATGATACTGGTCCAGAACTGGTTTTTGTAGACACCCATTTTTGATGGTTATGAGTGAGTGTTATTTTTCCTCATTACAAAATACTTGCATTTCACTAATAGCAATAACTATTATGAAGCCAATCACCCAGCACTAAAACTGTGCAAACTGTGTGATATGCATCAAGCGTTCATTAAAAATATACAGAAGTTGTATGTTTCTGATCGAGAAATAAGTATTGACAAAAGTCTCATGGGTTACAAGAAAGGCTTTCATGAACATAATGCATTGCACCCAAACAGGTGTAATTCAGTATCAAGTCTACATGTGTGAAGCGAGCTTTGGGTGCATCTAGAACTACTTTGCACTGGTAAAGGGACCAAGTTGCGTGGCAAGTAAAGCCAATATGGAATCATTACATCATCTGTGTTGTCAGTGTCTGACCCTGTACTTGTTCAAGGTTACTGTATAACAACTAACATTTCCTATACCTCACCTGAACTGCTTGAGATTTTAATTCAAAGGAAAATTGATGCATAAGGCACTGTACGACTGAACTGCTGTGATATACCTAGTGACTCCACTTGTGTGAACGTGTCGAGCTGCAGCATGGTGCCTGCCTCCTAAGCACTGTTCACAATGCAGCAAATGTCAATGTTTATGTCAGGGGAAATGTGAAAGTCACTAAGCTGTGCACTGTGGTAGGCTACAATAACATAATGGGTGCTGTCAATCATGTGCCTCAGGCACTGACATTCTACCCTATCATGTGCAAGCAACAAAAAAAATGAAATCTGCACAAACACTGCCTATATGTGTTGGCGACCATTTCTAAACATGTCAGACAAACTATGTATACTAAGTACGGCAGTGGACACTACACATACACCTTTCTACTGTGATTATATTAACATTTTGGTATTTAAATGTTTCTGTTATACGCAATAACATTTTTTGTTGTTGAAAAATATTCAAAGTTTTTGGCTTGTTTTTCCAAGAGTAAATATAATGTTAAGGAGGTTAAACATATTAACACCTTGTCTTGTGTGTGTGCATGGGAGGCAGCTTAAGGGCTCTGTTGATGGCAATTACCCACCGAATCAGGGGTTGGTACTGTGTTGTAATGCCTTCTTTCTTCCTCCCTCTGCAGAATGGAAGAATAATAATCATTCCACCACTGATGTCACTTCCACTGTCCACGCACCTGGACCCGCCCCTTCCTGCCTGGAATCCATATGACCAGAAGATCAGCCATATTTACTCAGTCAACTCACATCTGAGAAGATGTTAAATAAACTTTTATTTTTAATTTATTCTCATTATACGGCATCATGGATGTGCACCAAACATTTTTTCTGTGTTGTACTCTTTCTTACAACCTTTACGTTACAGAAGTAAAATTTGTTTGATCTAACAACACTAGTAAATGTAGTGATAAACATATTTGCTTATTAAGTAACCTTTGTTGTTGTATTCTCTCATTTTTAATGAAGCATCTCCTCCTGTACTTGTTTATCAAATTGTTAGATACTGTATTAAGATGATACCTCATATTTGAGGACATGTTCTCAGGTCCACTAGGAGGGCCATGGATAATGAGAAACATTCTTGGGTTTATGCTGCAGACATTCATGCCTTTGACTATTGCTAATCAAGGAACAGTGATGGGTACACTAGTGTGGGTGGCATTGGTGCAGTCATGTGATAAATATTGGGAGGCAACATTTATAAGCTAAAACAAAAATAACAGTAATTCAATTATGTCATACTGTATGAACAGCCTATCACTGACAACATCCATTGCTTGAGTATCAAAAGATGCAGCTATAAAAGATCATAGTAATGTTTTTTATTTACATGAACTATTAAAATTGCTGGCACATTTGTACTTGTTGAATAGTATAGTAGGAGACTTTGGAGCTGTTTTTTTTTCCATTTCGATTCAGAGAAAATATTTTATGCTTTTTAGATTAGCAACAAGATCAATGAGAATAGGCTTTGCAAAATGAGCTTTCCTCATATACAAAGAAAAAGTATACTTCTTAAGAAGTGTTAGGCCTGTCACTCGTGAACCACCCTCTTGGCTTTTCCAATTTATGCGATACCACTCCGGGCCGAGAGAGGGATGCTGCCGTTCTCCTGTCGTTTTCTTTATCAGTGCAGAGAAAACTCCCAGTGAGGGCAACTGATGCACTTAATAAAGAGACGACCTGAGCAACGACCTGCATTTACTAACCCAAAAACAGAGCCTGATTAACGATGGCCACACAGTTTACATGGCAATTGCTTTGTTTTCATTTTTATGCCATTATGCATCTGTTTTGCTTATAAGGACTGAGAGTTGGTACCCCAAAATTTGTCTCTTGTTTGACCCATCTTTACCTTGGTTCACCACAAGCCTTAAACCATTTTTGTCCTGAAAAAATCTGCACACATGAATCAAGTATATTGCATGCTTAAAAGCAACTTTTGCATTTTATTTTTTTTTTCAATTTGGACATAGAATAGCTCTACACTCCTGGTACTACAAGAAACTTTCCCTGAAAAACTCGGCTAATATTAGAAGAGAAATGGCACCCTGCACACATGTATTGATCTCAAGCTACAGTATGTCTTTTTTTTTGCATGTTCATGAAGTCACAGGAAGTTTTTGAAATATTCTTCTAAATAAAATGATTGTGTACTAAGATGCAGTTCTGATTTCAAGGCATATGATTGTAAAATCTTCAGATAGCTTACTTGTATTTTAATGATTTTACAATCAGTTATGTTACCATATCACAGCCAGCTAATGTGTAAAGTATGCCATATATTATAAAATATTTCTGAAATATATGTTTAACGCTTGTACTGTAACCTTAGGTTTTGCTTTTTCTTTTAGGGCTTCGCATTTAATCTAAAGTAAAATGGTATTCTCTGACTTATGACATGGCAGGATGCATAACAAGTGTTCTACTCACTGGAAAGAATTAAGAGAAAAATCTTCCAACAGTATGTGCTATCAATTCTGACCAAGAAAATTAAAATCACGTCTACGTACACTGCAATGCTTAATTATAGTTCTGAAGCAAAATAGACACTAAACATATTTGTGAAAAAAATGTTAGAAAGCTATCAATGAGGTTTGTCTGAAATTCCAAATGTGTTTTAATGTATTTGAACATGGTAGCAAAATCACATTATGGCTTTTTGGTCTTTCATCAATTGGTCCAAGTCTGAAATATGACTGGATTGATTCTGTACTTACTTTGAGCTATTTGACTCAATTTATTGCCTGATAACATTCACAGATTAAAGAATTTCAATACATTGATTACTCTAATATGCTTATGGAAAAAGATGATCCGCTGTGGCAACCCCTAATGGGAACAACCGAAAGAAGAGGAAGAATAAGAAGAAGAAGATTACTCTAATATGTTCTAATATGGGTCATGGTGTTTTACAAAATGTGAAGATTTTTTAAACCCTAAAACCTTTAGTAATGAAAAGGTTAAAGTTTCAGATCACTAAATATTGTTCTAAATAAAATTACAAGTACTTGCTCAAAAACACAAAGCACATAGTATTTTGATGCTGGGAGGTAAAGCACTATTAAAGCCTTCAGGTAGGTTCAAATTTTGCGTTAATATAATAATGTTTATCTACTATACATTGTTACTGCATAATTAATTTTATTTCAGTAGGAAAGTACATTCTTGATAAATGACTTTTTGAATTTTCTACTTAATTAGATAAAATACTATAGAAATGTTTGACATGTAAGCCTGTTTTAGCACAATGACCGCATTACCAATAATGGATAACACCATTTCTGACACTCCTATCAAAGCCATATCTTTAAAGAATGATTTAAGAAAAACCTTTGATTGATTACACTAAACTGTGATTCAATCTTTTACCGTGAACGTAACCTGCCATAGAAATCAGCTCAATCATCTTTTCTCAGTTGCTATCCTTGGAGATCTGGCAAAACAACCATATGCTCAAATGTTATGATACTGAAACATGCAGTTCAACTTCACTTCTCATGGCCTTCAGCAGCCTTAAGGCTCTCTTCTTTCCACACAAATCTATAATTGCATATTATCTTGAATTCTTTTTTAAAGAGACAACTTTTAAACATAGCAGCTTCTGTTCAGTCATCTCCTTGCAGTCTGTGACATTGAAGAAAACCCACATTTAGAACAGTATCTTAAAAATGTTACTTTTCTTTGACTCCATTTCTTCATTCTTAAATAAAACAAACTCTTTCCAGCAGATTTTCCCTGAAACCCAACAATAACTATTATAAGATTACTCTTTTCCTGCTTAAAATCATGTTTTAAGCCATAGTTCTTCACTATATATTTATAGTTATTCCATAATTTGAAATACATGATGCATTGATCTCTCTAAATGCTTAAAAAGCCTGGCAGTGACCTCAGCTTGGAAATCATTAATTATACATTATTTAAACTCTTTCATATTGGAATACTATTCATTGGCTTAATATATCTTCACATTAATATTTTATTGTTGCTTCTTAATTTAATGTGAAAAATATTAAATTTACACCTACATTTATTTGAAGTCAAGATGCAGCAGACTTCACTACCCTTAATATATAATATATATTTTGAAATGCTCAGTAAATAATTAGAGCAGCAAACCATCTGGTGTATCTGTATATCAGATTTAGTAGTACACTTTGTTTTCTATCAATATTCAGTGTGGCCTGAAACATGTGAACTGTTTATTTTTCATGTCTTACATAAATAATAGAAATCTTGCTTAATGAGGATACCCAAAAAATTAACACACATACAAAAAAATGAAATTAAATTTGTTTATTTAACAGGAACTAAATAATCACTGTGTGAATAAGTAAATAGTGACATATTTTAGCAGCTGTGACAACAAGGACATTTCCTAAATTCAGTTCAATTTATTCTGATTAGGAACCTAGTGTGCTATACACTAACTACAAACATAGAATGGCTGAGAAATATGCACATAAACATAGTCTTGAAATATAAACCGAACAAAATCAAGCACTATGTGCCAAGAAATCCAGACCAGCATAAACACTGGGTTTTTAGTTCAACCACAGTCTTAAATGAATCCCTACACAGGCAAACAATGACAACTTCAGCTGGATACAAAGCAACTGAAAGTAGACCGCTGAGAAGAGAAACAAATGGAAAAGAATTAGTAATTGCTGATCAAATCAGTTACTAAAATCAGATAAAAAGCAATATAAGAAAAATATGACCATACTTAGTTCCTTGTATTAATATGTCCCTTTATGAACTGATCACATTTGGATAAAATAGTTGACCCCAATAAAAATGAGCACAGAAAGATCCTGTATCTGAATATACAATTATTTCCTAAATGTCCCTTTGAGTGATTTATAAAAATTCCATAGACATGAATACTAACCCTTTTCACTCAAGGTACCTTGATCTTAAACTTGTGCATGTATGGACTTTTGAGTTATACATTGATTCACTCATTTAAAATGTCAAGTAAACACCAAGTACGGAAAGGTGAAGGACAGAGTAAATATTTTATTTCGTAACCTTAGCACTGGGGTTACAGGAAAACCAATATATACTGCTAGGCACATGGTGACAGTGAAGGACAAAAAACAGGTGACCAAAAATAAGCCGGCAGACATGATTCAATTGACAGTAGGCTAAGATACTGCAAACCTGTCTGTAAGAGCACTCTGAAAGGTCCCGCTTGCAAGGAGCACAAGCACAAAGACAATTTGCACATTCACTGAAACAGCGTGATTGTGTATAGTGGGGCCTTCAAGGGCGAGACGTGTCTGCTGTCAGAGGTCCATCAGTATGGACCTGATAATGGCTCACTGAGTGACAATGTCTAACTAATCTCTGAAAAACATAACACACTATTACCACTTCAGTAGAGCAAGTGTAGTCATGGGTGCTTATATTTCTAAGATTTTTGTTCATATATATAGAGTGAACATACTACTTTAACAACAGATTAATGATGCTAAATGTTCAGGGAATGCAACATTTTAACTAATGTGAACTAATGAGAACAAAACTGTTGGTATTTCTATATAACCCACAGCAAAAATAACACAACATATTTTGGTATTGCATACATTCCTTATTTTAATGGAATTGGACAGCCCTTCTATTTTTTTGCTGTAAATGGTCTTTCTGCTGTCAGAAACTAAATCAGTATATTAATGTCATTTTCATTTTAGTTGTCCATTTTCCTATAGGAGTTAAGGTTTTAACACTTTCTGTTAGCTGAACCTTGTGTTTTATTTTTGTAATTGTGTAAGTAGTAGTAATAAGATTTGGTAAAGATAAACACTTTACCTTTTCTAAATCACCAAAACTACAGACACAAAGTAAAACTCAAAAGTCACGTAATAATGCCAAAAAATCAAACCTAGAAATAAGATCATCTTGGAGGTGCCTTTTAGTGTTCACTAACATGAAAAAACTTAAGAAGAAGATGTCAGAAGTTGTGAACTGCTATCTTTTATAGATCAATTGCAATGGGTATAGTGATTGTGTACAATATGGCTGTGACCAGGCACGATTGGCACAAATTCCAGACACCATTCAAAAAAACAAAACTGTGTAGACAGGTAAAAGATAATATTTAAGCAAAGAGAAAAAACATCAATATGACCCAGAATGTACGAAAATGCGATCCGGAGGATCCAAATTTTCTGATTACCACAGGAACTTCCAAGTACAATTAAGCTGTGAATAAAGGGGTTGGAAATTAAACAAATGTTGCAGAAGCCTTGCAGTGAGCCACTGAAGATTCTTTTGGCCAAAGGAGAGCTGAAAAGGGTTGTGTTGTAGAAAGAGTCAAACATTGTTGCCCAGCCCTGAAGCTGTTTTGAGAGTCTCGTCTTTTAAGATATCATGGAAAGAGCTTGATAGCGCCTGATGATGGCTCTTAATTCGAATCCCTGGTGGGCTTTACAAGACTGTAAGAAGTTTAAAGACTGTGAAGTTGGGAGGCAATTTCAGTAAAGTTTTACTAACAGGGCAGTAAAAGACACCATAGCAGGTGAAGTGATGAGAAGGTATATAAGGACAGAGAGGGGACTGTGGTGCTACTGAGAGGTGCCAAAATAAGGAGGCCTCCTTTACCATGTATAATTAAGTCCAGTGGAGTTACAGAATGCTGTTTCCAGTTTATTATGACTTTAGTATTTCCTTTGATAAGAATGTGTTTGGTTGCACTTTCCTTAAATATAATGATTGATGTCCCTCACAACATTTAAGCAGAGGCATGTTTTCTTGTTGATACATAAAGCTTTGTTGATCGTTCAAGACAGTTCTAACAAAGGAAAGTCCTTTTGGTATGTAAAAGGATTCATATTTAACAATGAGATATTCTGCGTTATGTGCTCAAAATGTGCAAACAATTGTCCATGCACCACAGATATCTGATTTTAAATCATACATCTCCTCTTTTGTCTCTTCCATTGGTCTTGACTGTACAATTTGAAGTGATCAGCTATGAACATAGGTACTTGAATGTTATCATCGTTTCATATTAATCAGTTTTACTGCATGTATCCCTGCTGTAGTAGCATGATAAGCTGGGCAGACCAGGGGCCTCATGTATAAACGGTGCGTACATACAAAAATGTTGTGTACTCCCGTTTCCACGCTCTAATCACGATGTTTAAAACCTAAACCTGGCGTAAAGCCACGCACATTTTTATGGTAGCACAAACCCTGGCACACGCAAGTTCTTCACTCAGTTTTGCAAACTGGCGGCACCTAGCATCAAAGCAGTGCTTTTGTTCCAGTGTGGTTTCTCTTTCTTTTTTAGATCTACATCCCCGATGCGGCTTTATGATATACACTGAAATTAACCTCATACTCCACGGAATAGCCAAACTATTCCAAATACCATAGCTGCTTTAGCGTTGTTACTCTCACTGCACCTTCTTCTTCTTTCAGCTGCTCCCATTAGGGGTTGCCATATCGGATCATCTTTTTCCATATTACTCTCATTGCACCACTCGGAGTATTTATATCACTGTATCTGAGTGTGGAATCACGCTCTACAGCAGCTGATCGGAAAGAGAATTATCGGTATACAGCATCTAGCCCACGTTGCCTCAGCCATGCTGCCTATTTGAACTGCTCTCACATGGCAAGCGCTTCAGAGCCTTTCCTGTACTGACCTCACAGTTCATAAACAGTTTCATCCCAAGAACTATAAACGCAATCAATCAGTCCACCAATTGCTCCTTGTAATACTGTTTGTACTTATAAATACAATTACCTCACTGTAAACTTGCGATACATTTATAATATTGCACAACCTGAGCCACTTTAGTGCTGTGGACGAAAAAGGCACACTGAAAAGCAGGCAGATAATAGCTTCTAAATTCTCCTGTTTATTTATTTGGAGTCACAGTAAGTAGAGATTCAAAACAGTATAACTTATTGCCGCAAAGCTCAATTGAACCCCGAGGAAAAAATTAGGAGGGGTTTTATAATTCAGCATTTCATGATTAACCAGACAGAAAGAACATCCTTATCAAAACAGTAAAGTTAAACAATAGGTCTGTTGAGCTAAGCATTATCTGTGTTTTCAAAGCTAAGCACAGGAGAGACGCCTTTGCATAAACTACATGTACTTTCTGCAGCCTTGTGACCTTGTCCCTGAAACATTCACTCTGAGAAGGGGAAAACAAGACACAGCTTAGATTTTTATTCATGTGGACACTATTTCTCCTGAACCCTGGAATAACATATTTTTGTTAGTTCATAATCCAAAGCGTCTCTCACTGGCAAGTTACAAAATAGTTATAGTAGAAATTCTAATTTACTAAACACAAAAAATACATGGTGCTGAGGAGAACATTCTTCTTCTACAGTGCGTATTTACATATGATGACGATATCATTTTTAAGATGAAATGCAGTAAAACATGTTTATTATATCTATCCATCCATTCATTATCCAACCCGCTATATCCTAACTACAGGGTCACATGGGTCTGCTGGAGCCAATCCCAGCCAACACAGGGCGCAAGGCAGGAAACAAACCCCGGGCAGGGCATCAGCCCACTGCAGGGCACACACACTCGCACACAAAGCACACACTAGGGACAATTTAGGATCGCCAATGCACCAAACCTGCATGTCTTTGGACTGTGGGAGGAAACCCACGCAGACACAGGGAAAACATGCAAACTCCATGCAGAGAGGACCCGGGAAGTGAACCCGGGTCTCCTAACTGCGAGGCAGCAGCGCTACCACTGCACCACCGTGCCGCCTGTTTATTATATTATATAGATAAAACTTTAACTTCATTTAAATAATCTATATTGTTAATAATTAAACATGTGAGGACACAGTGTTGCAGTGCTACCAAGGAGCTGGCGCCTCGTTGTTCCTGCCTCGCGCTGTGTTCTTGCTAGGGCTGGTGCGACACTGGAAGGATTGATGGATAGAATAATTAAACATGCACTACAAAGATATTTAAATGATGCCTTAAAAGTTTTGAAGAATCTGCATTCTCAGCTTACAGACGGCTTTACATCTATTACAGAGCTGATTGTGTGGCGATTGGGTATATGGAGAAAGAAAAGGAAGGACAGGAATTGGGTACGTTTGAAAGAGACAATACTGCTGCAATAAATTATTTCATTGAAGGTCGCACACAGCCCAGCAAGCATCTTGCGGGAGGCAGGAACAATCTGGATGAGGCGCCAGCTCGTCACTTTCACTAAGCCACCGTGTTCCCATGTTTAATACATGCTTTAATTCCTGTCATCATGAAAATGATATTAAGTATACAATCATGAAAATGATATCAGGTATGAATGTAATGGATTCTTTGTCCTGTCGGAGGAAGAGAAAGCCAGTTTAAGAAGCATGTAGTGACTCACACACATAGAGCACATAGAACACATACAAAACAAAGCATTTAACGTGCTACTTTAGGTACGATGGTATTTGAGAAAATTAAATGATTTTAAGATGAAGTTTATGATGTTCTACTTTAATGACAAAATAAACTATGTGATTAAAATGAAAATTTCGAGATTAAAATTGACATTTCAAGCTTTTTTCCCACTGGGTCCCTAATTTTTTTCTTTTCTCTGTACCCTAATAAGCTTTCATATGACACTCAGACGGTGAGCTACGACTTGCCTTTTCACGGCGACTTTGATATGTGACAACTTCTTTTTTATTTCAGGCACTGTGAGACTTTGTGAACTTGAGCTTTCAAGTTTCTCCGACACTCTGTGTTACTCGATCAACTTCCTTTTGTTGTTTATACCACTGTTTAAACCAACAAATAGTACGTTTTTCCTTGCCTCCATTTTGTATTCGCTGAAATTCTTCTATTTCCCCCCGTGCTTTTGCCATTGCCTTTTCACAGAACGCTGATCTTAAGGGCTATTTATATTTATTTGCATATTCAAAGAGGCGTAATTCTGGGGGGAGTTAGGGGAGTGGCAACAGGCACGTGCACGTGCGTTATTTTTCATGCTGAGAATTTATGGAGTGGAAGAACGTGGAAGTTGGCAAACACACAGATTTATGCATCTGGATTTTTTTGTGCATACGCACATTTCTGCTTTTGTCCTTACGCCATGTTTTAGTGTGGATTCTACGCATGACGTTATGCATGAGGCCCCAGGCCACCCTATTCACAGCAACATCTTCCTACAACTCTTAGGGAATTCTCCCAGACCAGATGAAACGTATAATACCTCCAAGGCTGTCCAAGGTCTGCCCTTCTGTTTGGATTCAAGTGAGATGTCTCTTTTATGCCCCCTTAGGGACTTACAAAATGAAACATTCTAACTATAGACCAAAAACACCTCCAGTGGCTTCTCCTGAAGTGAAGGAGCGACATTTATACTCCAAGGTTACTTCATATTGCTGAACTCATCATCCTCTCTTGGGGATTAAGCTCAGCAACCCCATGCAGGAACCATATTTTAGTTGCTTATACAAATCATTTCATTGCTTTGATTACTAACCAGAGCTCATGACCATGGATGAGGATAGGGATGTACAATGACTGGTTAAATGAAAGCTATGTCTAAGAAATACATTTTTGCTTCACCCCATGGTCTTTCACAGTATCCGCCGACCTGATGGCACAGTACCGATTCATTGGTCAGTCTCACTATCACCTCTTCCCTCACTCTTAAACAAAGTATTTGAAATCATCCATATTTTGAGCTGTTTACCCATTAACTGAATCATTCTATTCTGGGAGAAGACCATGACATTCGATTAGGAGGTGCTGATTCATATCTCATTTTCTGATTCAGCATCACACTAGCCTGCAAACTATTTCAGTATGTGCAGGAAATCACAGTCTGATAAATCCAAAAGGACAACAGCATCTGCAGATGGTACAAATGCAGTCGTTATGGTTCCAAACTAGATACTCTCCAATCCTCAGTTGTACCTTGGACAGGATAGAAGCCAAGATTCACCATAGCAGGCACTAACACCCACATTGAACAGATTTAACTTAGCACCAAGTATGCAAGCACACACTTCACTCCACAAATACTGGGCCAAGAACATCATACACTTGAAGCAACACCCTTAAGATACTACAACATACACATTCACAGGTTTTTTTTATATCTCTCAGAACTAATGTAGAAAAGATAGGTAAGGTCTCATGATCTCTTGAAGATCTACGCAATAATAAAGAGTTGGTCCACTGTTTCACAGCCAAGAAGAACCTCAGATTGCTCCCCTTGGATGTGAGGCCCAATTGCTGGGTAGTGTCCCCATTTTAGTTCCTGTGATGGTATAGGTTGATTCCTTGTTCCTGTGGCCTTCTTGGAGCCTCTTGAACCCGCCACAGTCGATTATGTAACTGAGTTGAGCTGAGCACATGAGGACACATACAAGGGGTAGGTGAAAACATTATACAGTGCTTTTATTAAAGGATTCAAAAACAAACAGTATCCAAATTAAAGTGCAGTGATTCACAAATTTCTTAATAAATACATGATCCTTAAAAACAGGTGCAGTCAGTCAAGGTTAATACCAAAATCTATCCAATAAATAATCCTTTTAAAAAACAAGGTTAAAATCCCCAGGCAGGAAATTGTCCATTAAAACTCCTTGTTGCAACCTTTTTAAAAACTGACGTCTCCTCTGCTTACCTCTCACGAGGCCTGACAGCAGAGGGGAAGCCCATCTGACAGGCACAGCCTTTCATCTTCATTAGGTTCAGGTCCCTACTGCTCAATGGCTCACAGTTGGGTGCCCAATCTGAACCTTGTCTCCTAGGCCCGAGTCCCTGTGGCTATCCGTGGCCCAGACAGGGCTCATTATCCAAGCCTCCCTGACTCCTGCTGCCATCCTCGGACTTGCGCGTGAGCAAGCACTGCATCACTCCCCCACAAAAGAGTTCAACCAGAGAAATCTACTACAGCAGCCCTGAGCGTCAGTTTCGCTCTTCCCAAGGGACTATCCTCCCAGCTGTCTGTCTGCTCTCTCTCCTTCACTCGCTTGCTCACTCCGGTCTCTCTCTGCCTTTTTTTCTGCTTCTCGCCATTATTTTTTTCTCGTTCTTTCATCTGTCTCTCCTTTGCCATACTGACTCATCTCTTATATGCCTCCATAGGCACAGCACCTAAATTGCAGACCATGGAAAGCCAATGGATCAAGCAAAACAGACCACACCCTCACGTGCAGGCACACTCTGTCTCAATTATTCAACAAAACTACCGCCACAGCACAATCATGCACACAAACACAGATTGAGCTGGCTTTTTAATTATTTATTTATTTAAAATGGACATTTGTTGCTTAGCTGCACACCCACTATTCCACAGTACCTCAATAGGAACTCTTCCAGGAAGGAACCTCAGTTATTAGAACACATCCTCTTGCCCTTTTTAAACATGGGGCTCCACTCCAATCTGTCAGTCCTGAGGGACAGTCTTAATCATTAACATTACACTAGTTTGCCAGAACCTCTGTGAAGCTTTTCGAAAGTCATTCTTCATGACCTCCATAAACTCTGCCTACACACAAGATTTTGCTTTGGCCAGCTGCTGTAGCTGTTACCTCTCACATAAACCTACTGACCCTCCTGCTAGTACTGCATGACAAGCTTCTTTGACTTTATAGCTTTCTTATACCGTGGGTAAATTATTGTCACTGTGAGAGGCATCAACTATTTTTTGGTCACAGCTCATTGCAGCTGTCTCCACTGCTGGGGTTTTGAAATAGGTCTATTCAGACTCTATGTTCCTGATCACTCCTAAGAAGCAAGACAAGCTGTTCTAGAGTTGAGATTTTAACTCAGAACCCCACTACCTGTTTGATTTTGTATGTCTGTCTAATAGGCATTCACTCAGAATGTGAATTGCTAGTTGATAAAGAATGTGTGGCTGAAAAAAACAGAAGAAGACATACTAAGGGTCTGGCAATACACAAGGAAACAGTGGCATAAAACAAAGGCACAAGGTGACATGGTGATCTACAAGTACACAAAGCAAACTGCTAAAAAACAGTTGTAAGAGGACAAGAAACCAAGATTTTGGAAGCGTGTAAGTAAGTGACAGAATGAGGAGGGAAAAAGAAATGTGTTCAGGATTATATATCAGATGGCAAAAGAAAGACAGGATATAGTAGATATGAATTATATGATTAATGATGAATGGAAAATTCTATAACAGAACAAGATGCAGGGGGCAGAAAGATATGGAAGAAGATGGTCCGCTGTGGCAACCCCTAACAGGAGCAGCTGAAAGAAGAAGAAGAAGATGAAGGGAAAATTGTGATGGATAGTAAAGGGACGAAGAAATTCTAGAAGATGCTGAATGAGGAGAATGAATTGGATAATGAGGTTCATATTGAGAAAATAGAAATGCAGAGCTTAGAGTTTTTGATACCAGAGATTGTCAAGCCGAAATAAAGATAGGCAGAAAAGTGCACCCAACTGTGGTGGTGCTAGAAATACTGAAGACAGTCAGAGTTCCTGGAATTAAATACAGCAACAACATTTATTTATATAGGACATTTTATTCAAAGAATGTAGCTCAAAGTGCTTTACAAGATGTCAAAGAGAAAGTTACAAGAGGTTTCAAGAAAAGAAAAAAAACATAAAATTTGGTAAGAATATTAATAAATAAGTAACAAAGAAAAAATCCATGCAATATTGTAAAGCATTGATATATACTGTAAAAAGCAGAAGTGTTGCATCCTTATATTCAATATCATAATGTAAACTGGAGAAAAAACAAAAGCTGCAGGGGTTACAAAGCCAAAAGACCACCACTGGGCATTCAATCCAACATGAAATTGCTTAAATCATTCCTCCTTGTTTCCAGGCTTTATCTGAGTGGATTCGATGCAGGCTTGTGGACAGGTGCCACACCCGCCTTCATTCCTGCATCACAGGTGGCTGCACAGGGCCTTGGTCAGGTGGTGTTGGTACACCAAGATAGCGGTGGAGGGAATGAGGTCAAGTGGGAAGCCAAAGAAGATGTGATTGAAGGTAGTCAGATGATATGAAAATAATGGATTCTCACCCCAAAGAATGCCAAAGAAGATGAGGAGTGGAAACAAAAATTGGAGGGCAATTGGCTGATAGAAAATGGCCAGTTAAACTAGCGGTGATGATGATAATGATGATAATGAAATCTAGCAGGCATTGCATTAGTCTTAGCATGGGCACCACCAAGTGCTGATTAGTTAACAGCTCAGCACCTATCATTAAGTGACACAGCAGTAAAATTAATTATTTGCATTTAATAAATGCTATTTACAAGAGCAAATTTCAGTTAATTTCTAAACACAGTAGTAAGATTCAAGACTGTACAAAATTTACCCATAACAAGTTTCCAACTGGGTCCCAGTGTTCTTGATTAACTCATTTTAAAATAACAGTTTCATCCATCGTACTAATTCCCTTCATAATTTTAATCACTTCAATCATGTCACCTTTTAATCTTCTTCTGCTTAAGCTGAAAAGGCTCAGCTCTTTTAACCATTCCTCATAATTCATCCCCTGAAGCCCTGGAATGAGCCTAGTCTCTCTTCTTTGGAATTTTTCTAGTGCTGCTATGTCCTTTTTGTATCCTCAAGACCAAAACTGTACACAGTACTCCAGATGAGGCCTCACCAGTGCATTATAAAGGTTGAGCAGAATCTCCTTTGGACTTGTACTCCACACATCGTGCTCTATTAGCTAACATTCTGTTTGCTTTCTTAATGGCTACTGAACACTGTCTGGCAGTTTATAGAGTCCACTATGATGCCTAAATCCTTCTCATAAGCTGTACTTTCAATTTTCACATCTCCCATGGTGTATTCAAACTGAATATTTTTACCTCCTATGTGTAATACTTTACATTTACATATATTACATTTTATCTGCCACATATCTGCCCAAGCCTGTATGGTGTCCAAATTCCTCTGTAATTATTTAACAGATACTAGATTACCTACCATTCCACCTGGCTTGGTGCCATCTGTAAACTTAACCAGCTTGTTACTGATATTCCTATCCAAATCTTTTATATATATTAGTAATTGCAGTGGCCCTAGCATTGACCCCTGTGGAACACCAGACTTAACGTCAGCCAATTCTGATAGGGTCTCTTGCACCATCACCCTCTGCTTCCTGTGTCTGAGACAATTTTGCACCCATCTATAAACATCACCCTGAACTCCGACTTCTTTTAGTTTGATGCCTTTTGTGGCGCCTTATAAAATGCTTCCTGAAAGTAAAGATAATTAATATGATACAGTCCGCTTTAATTGGATCTTTTTGTTGCTTCCTCATAGAATTCCAGCATGTTAATTAAACACGACCTCCGTTGTCTGAACCCATGCTGACTGTTCAGTAAAACTCCTGTTCTTGCCATGTGTTGCTCAGTATTACCTTTAATAATTTCTTCCTTTCCAGATATCATTTTCATTATCATCTTTTTTATAAATTAATGTAATGTATTGTCATTTTAAAAGTAATAAGAAACATTTTATATGTTTTACTACACTTAAAGACTAAAAAATATTTTATACATAAGTCAAAAACACATCTGAATGGATTTGTTTGCAGTGTGTCCCAATGTTTTATTAGAACTCTAATATCTATGTATTTTTCTTGATGTTTTTGTCTATCTAAACGAGTCATTGTCATTCTTCAGTGCATGTTTACTGTTCCCAATAGCACTCTCTTAACTATTTACAGATCAGTTTAATCCTGTACCAAGAACTTTTAATCTAACGTATTTGTCAGCATCAATTCACTTTATAATTTTCCCTAAATGAATTATGCTTTTAGAATTGAAATAATTACTACAGCAGTAAAAAACAGCTATTTGAAATGTAGTTGAATAACTCGCTGGCTAGTTAATAAAACAAGATTAAGCAACCACGTACTGTTCTTGTTAAATGGAGATTTAATAAACATGTAACATATCACCATCTTCTGGGGCGCCGTTATCCTTAGGCAGTGACTTCACTTTAATATAAATGTTAAATTTGTCAGAAAAAGTGTATCTTGTTTAAATTATACTTGTAAGGAGGCTCTTAATAAAATAGTGTGCACCATCGCATTTTATCTGTTGCTTAAGGCAGTCCAAAGCACAGTCAGTAAAATGAAAGTGAATTTCCAAAGATATTACTTATCTTATTACTTGAAAGCCTTTGCTTGGAAGGATAGCAATATATTATTTTTCTTCTGATAATGACACCAAAAGAAATCTAAGCCACATAAGTTACAATGTGCCTTGGACAGGTGAGATGCCTAGAGATGCTGGTTTTGTCAGGATCATATTTCTGATAAAAATGTGAGAAGAAGCACGCTCTTCATCAACAAAATAGCCACTAAATTAACCATAGGATGTTGTACTCTTATGTTAAATTACTAATAAGCGTTAAAAAGGGAAATGAGTACAGAATGCATAGGATTTTTGAAAAATGTCATTATATATACACTGTTACTAATTCATATATATATATTTTTACAGTTTTTGTAAATTTGGTAAAATGAATTAAATATTTTTAAATATTTTATAGCTCACTTAACTATAGCAGAATTATTTATTGTATGTTACTGTAATTAAACTGAATTCAAAATGTTAAAATATTTTATAACTTACTTAACTTTAGAAGAATTATATTTTACTGTAACTCTACTAGTCTCTCACTGTCAGGGGTGTTTAAATGCTTGTTTGTTGCTGTACTGTGGGTGTTGTCACTGCAGCTTTGGATGTTATAGGCACCATTTTAAATAAAACTATTTATTACGTTCAGCCTTTTAAACTACAGCTCTGAAGATAGGATTAGACTCCACTCCCTAATGTCATCAGCTACTAGACTGATTATTAAATAGAGGGATATTTAGATCAAAAGAAAGTGGAGTTGCAGAGATTTTTCAATTCTAATACTGACCACCTCATAACGAAATGTGTCATGCATGAGATCCAGAGAAGTGATATACGTATGTTGAAATATCAAAATTAAAAGGTCGAAATAAAATTCAGTCATTAATTTACAAGTTATTAGATTCGGTTTTCTAAAGGAAATTGCTTTTGTAAGTAATTTAACTCTGTCCTTGAAAAGAAACAACCCTGTTTAAATAAGATGGCTGCCATGACCTCACATACAGATACAAATGCATGTGTCATTAGCGATTTTGTGATTTGCTTATATTTTAATGATGCCATTGTCAAGTGAGACAGAAACATATAAAATAATTAAAATAGTTGAAATAATTTTTAACACTGTGGAAAATCAAAATTAATTACAGTAGGTAAAAATATTGTTAATCTGCCAAGATCGTAAAGCTCAATGCGAGAATGTGGCCGAAATACAGTGGAGTCCATCCTCACTGGCTGCATAACATTCTGGTACGGCACTGTCTCAAGATCAGAAAGCACTGCTGAGGGTGGTGAAGGCAGCACAGAATATTACCAGCATCCAGCTGCCTTCTATTCAGGAAATATACAAGGAGAGGCAAGGAGAAAAGTAAAAGACCTCAGCCTTCCTGCACAACTGCTTTTCTCTCTCTTCCATTCTGGCAAATGTTACAAGGCCATTGGCATTTGCACCAGTAGATTCAGGGATACTTTCCATCCTCAGATCATAAGGTTGTTGAACAGTCAGACAAAAAAACAAATAGTGTAATATAACAAACAGTGGCCATGCTCTCGCTTTTTAGAGTTGATTCAGTTGCAGATAAACAAACCTTCACACTGATACTGGTTTAGTAAAAATGGGAGCTTTTGTGTCCTAAAGATCATTCACAGAGCTTGTGGTCCTGACTCTCTGCAGCTCAATAGCATGGACAAATTCTTTTAATTTCCTGGAACTCATGGCTGGAGTTAAATGACTGAAGACATTTCTCACATAGGCTGTGAGCCTTCAAAGTAGTACAGTGCTGTTCCTTCAAAATCCGGAATAACTTGTGTTTTAAAATTATTTTTCTGAGTATTATTTATGCAACTTTGAACCTCATAGGTGATAAATGGTACCAGGAGAGAGGGTTGCACAAAAATGACTCAACAACAGCAATATTATGCCTAACACATCCTTCTTTCCCATGATCCTGAAGATAGGGTTCCTATACATGTAGGAGTTATGCTTTCTATATACCTTTGTGTGAAATGCTAGGATAATACGTAGGGACAGAAGAAACTGAGTTACCATTCTTGTCCCTTTGTGAACTGTTGACACTCAAAAGGCTATAGGGAATATTCCTTTAGGCAGGATGGATGAACTTGATTTTAAGCTACCAGAAAATTCTTTTTCATACTTCTTTCAGTTCTCTAGCCAAGGGAGGACAATTCCAAGTTTGAAAAATTGATTTGTATCATCCAGTTAGAGCTCAAGATCAGGAAAGTGTAAATCTCATTCATAGCTGGCTCAAGGATTACAAAGGGCAATGTATTATGCAGAAACTTGCTGTGGATGGGACGGCAGAGAACAGATACTGAGAAGCTTTTTCCGGGCTCTGATTAATTTAGTAAAAAGACTGAAGGGCGCACAGGCAAAAAAGTTATCCTGCTGCCTCACCCTTGTTCAGTTTCTTTAGGAGGAAATTACACTCAACCTGTTGGAGCCTTGCCCTCAGAGTTCTGCTGAAGCCAGTGCTCTGCTGATTGCCAAGGGAACAAGCCAACCAAGCATTCTGGTCAGAAGACGTTGCTGTGGCATCTTTTCAGCTTGGAATGAACTCACTTGTTTCTTCTGCGATCAGATCAAATCGCATTGCTCAAGAGTGTCACTTTTCCTCAGCACAATGAATGGTTTTATTAAAAGATAGAAATAAAAAGATAATTTTCATGTTTATGTGGATTATCTGGACAAGAAGTGCTTGCTTTATTGGTCTCAGGCAGTGATCTCTAAGTGATCCACTGAGACCTGCTACAAAAGCTAAGCTGTAAAAGGTTGGAGTAAGTAGACATATGCTGTGTCCATGGTGATGTTAAAAACTATGAGACCATACTACTCCCTGGGAAATATAGTGGAAGACATACAGGGATTGGACATTAGTTTAAGACATTTATCCCTGGTTGATGCTAATCGGTTCTTTAAGATATTTCAAGGATACTTTTCACTTACTCCTCTAAAAATGTTAAAGAAGGGTAAGGCCATGCAGTTGGCCCAGAAGTAAATTTAAAAACTGAACCAAATTTAACTAGAGTAAATGGAAAAGAGACTCCTACTGGGGATTTAGAGGAACTATTCTGAAATTCCTTGGAACAAACACCTGATGGTGCTGTACCTACTCTGTGCGTAAAAAGAAATCACCAATTCATATTCATTGGACTGAATGTCTCATTGCACTGAATGCCTAATGCTTATTTTTAGAATTAATTTTTTTCCCCATTAAGTCAGTCTCCTCTACTGTGTACTTTTATGATTTGAGTGCTTTTTGTTGTTGGGGACATTTTGGCACCCAATCCTACATTAGTAAATTTAAAACCTTTGCTTATTTCCAGGAAGCTGCAACTTGAACTTTACTCTTTTTGAAAGTATAGCATTGTTAGCAGTTAGATAATTGTCTAGCCATCTGTCATCATACAGTTGTGATTGGCAAATCACTTTGGATTAAAGTGTCTGATTAATGAATCAGTAAATAGATTAACATTTTGGTAGGTCAATATGAGACTGAAATACTAAGCAAACTTATGCAAGTAATTCTCCTGTTGGATTTTCAAATTGCAGTCCCTGTACTTCCACAGGCTCTCGATGGAGCAGAAAAGTAACATCTTATCTATCTGAACTGAAAGAACAATAGCACCTTTCACCATCAAGCGGATGAAGTCACAGGTTCACGCTTTACAGTGTTGCATTACAAGGTGTTGCACAGAGGGTGGAGTTGTCACAATCGTAATACATGCTGCTCTGATCAGAGCTGCTTGACCAGTATGTCTAGAACTTGGGTCCTTTACTTCCTCTTGAATACTAGGCAAGAGGACCTGATATGATTGCTCCATTAGTGGAAGTGAGCATTTTGGTTTTTTAACTGAAAAAACATTAATGTCATAGTCATTTTTTAGAGATGCGTATACACGTTATTTACTCATCAGAACTTTAGAAGTTTCATAAACAAGAGGAGACCGTTCAATTAATCAGACTATTCATTTAATTGGTGTTTTTGGTTAGTTAATACCTATGCTGTTCCAACAGCTCATCTAGATACTGTACTTTTTAAAAGTTGTCAGCAATTTTTATTTAAGATTCCCACAGTTTTCCATATTTGCTATTACGGTGTCATCTCTAGATGATAAATGTTTACTATATCAGTGTTAATATCTTTAATATAAATTACAAAGTGTAATGGTCCATGCAAAGATTTCTGATTTCACTGGTAATCCTACCTCATGTTTAGCTTACTTCTCATATCTGTAGTATGAGATCCGTTAAATAAATTACTTCTGAAGCCAAAAGCTTCTGTTTTTTTGTTTCAATTTTTGATGATTTTTTGAAAGTGTAAATTATGTTGTATGCTTTTCTTTTTCTTTTCTACTCCATCTGCTTGTTTAAAAAATGTCTATGGAATTGGTTTAGCAGGACTGTGTTGTCATAAAGCTGTGCAGGCTGTTAAGTATAATATTTTCATAAAAATAGTCATCTATTTTATTTCTAATTATATTTTGCATTATGTTAAAGTTTTTTCTTGCAGAGTCCAAATATATAATTGTATTAAATTATAGTATTTGCCGTCTAAAACCTGTTTCTGTGAGGCTGAATTTTGTGCAGTATGTTTCCAAAGATGTCCTAATTTCTCATCTGATTCATCTTCACTCTCCCACAATAGGCGTTGGCTCCCATGGGCCCTTTGCAGGATATGCAGAGGTGACAAGGAAATAATGGATAAATTCTGCTACAGTATGTCATATTTTCTATTCTACTTAAAGATGTTAATTTCAACAATCATTCTTTAGTATCTAGCATGCTGCATTTGACATATCGGAGTGCTTTAGGTTATTTTTAAGGTAATAATTTGGGTGAGATTGTATTTCATTTCCTGCAGGCCAGGATGGAAGGATGCACACATGCAAATAGCTGAATGTTCATCACTTCAGGCTGCTGTAAATTAAACAGATATTGGTAGAGGACGAAATCAGAGCAAGTTGAATTAACACACAGAAAGAACGACAGGTGTTTTGTTTTGTTTAGCGATAAGTGTTAATTACATTTTCTAAACAAAAGTTTCCCACTTGGAACTACTTATTTTACTTACAGAAATAATGGAATACCCATAGTTTAAAAGTTGACATAAATGAAAAAAAAAAATGTGTTTTACATCATTCTTTTAGCAGAGAAAGATGTATATTTTTTGTAACCCCTTTTTGTCTTAATATTTTGAACACACGTCTGACAGCACTGTGATGCTTAGTTTAAAAAATGTAACTGAATGTTTAGAAGACATACTGTAATAATGTTAGGAGATTGTTTTTTTATTTTCTAATTAGTTGAAGGTGAATGAATAGAATTATACTTTTTTTACTTTTACTTGGCCATCCCAATGAAATTTTTGTATGAGGATTTTAAGATTATTTTTTAAACAGAAAAGCCAGGAAGTAAACAGTGAGTAAGAGTCAAACTCCAAAGTATTCTTCAATCAATCAATTTTTCATCACCACTCCTGAGACTTCCCTCTGGCTATTTAAGTCCACTTTTTCCATTAAAACGTTTCTGTCAGCTTAGATGCTTTGCTTTCTAGTTGACTAAATTATTGTTATGTACCTTTAACAGAATTGCTATAAAGGAAATAAAAATTCATAAATAAAACTGCTCACAAAAATTAAAGGAACACTTTGAAAACACATCAGATCTCAATGGTAAAAAAAAATCCTGCTGGATATCTATACTGATATGGACTGGATAATGTGTTAGGAACAAAAGGATGCCACATCGTTTGATGGAGATGAAAATTATCAACCCACAGAGAGGGCTGAATTCAAAGACACCCCAAAAATCAAAGTGAAAAAATGATGTGGCAGGCTAGTCCATTTTCCCAAAATTTCATTGCCGCAACTCAAAATCGTACTCAGTAGTTTGTATGGCCCCCACGTGCTTGTATGAATGCCTGACAATGTTGGGGCATGCTCCTAATGAGATGACGGATGGTGTAATGGGGGATCTCCTCCCACATCTGGACCAGGGCATCACTGAGGTCCTGGACAGTCTGATGTGCAACCTGGCGGCGTTGGATGGACCGAAACATAATGTCCCAGAGGTGTTCTATTGGATTTAGGTCAGGCGATCGTGGGGGCCAGTCAATGGTATCAATTCCTTCATCCTCCAGGAACTGCCTGCATACTCTCATCACATGAGGCCAGGCATTGTCGTGCAGCAGGAGGAACCCAGGACCCAGCATAGGGTCTGACAAGGGGCCAAGGATTTCATCCCGATACATAATAGCAGTGAAGGTGCCATTGTCTAGCCTGTAAAGGACTGTGCGTCCCTCCATGGATATGCCTCCCCAGGACATCACTGACCCACCACCAAACCGGTCATGCTGAATGATGTTACAGGCAGCATAACATTCTCCACAGCTTCTCCTGACCCTTTCACGCCTGTCACATGTGCTCAGGGTGAACCTGCTCTCATCTGTGAAAAGCACTGGGCGCCAGTGGTGGACCTGCCAATTCTGGTATTTTATGGCAAATGCCAATCGAGCTGCATGGTGCCGGGCAGTGAGCACAGGGCCTACTAGAGGATGTCAAGCCCTCAGGCCATCCTCATGAACTCTGTTTCTGATCAGAGACATTCACACCAGTGGCCTGCTGGAGGTCATTTTGTTGTGCTCTGGCAGTGCTCATCATGTTCCTCCTTGCCCAAAGGAGCAGATACAGGTCCTACGGCCCTGTCCCACTCTCTTAGAGTAACTGCCTGTCTCCTGGAATCTTCTCCATGCACTTGAGGCTGTGCTGGGAGACACAGCAAACCTTCTGGCAATGGCACGTATTGATGTGCCATCCTGGAGAAGTTGGACTACCTGTGCAACCTCTGTAGGGTCTCAGGTATCGCCTCATGCTACCAGTAGTCACACTGACCGTAGCCAAATGCAAAACTAGTGAAAAAACAGTCAGAAAAGATGAGGAGGGAAAAATGTCAGTGGCCTCCACCTGTTAAACCATTCCTGTTTTGGGGGTCATCTCATTGTTGCCCCTCTAGTGCACTTGTTAATTTCATTAACACCAAAGCAGCTGAAACTGATTAGCAACCCCCTTTGCTACTTAACTGACCAGATCAATATCCACAAAGTGTCACTGCCTTTGATGCTATACTCTGATTAAAAAGTGTTCCTTTAATTTTAAAATGACTCATCCATTTTAACTTTCAAATAATTTTGTTAATATTAGTAGAAAGGAAAAAGAATCTACAATTTAAGAATGACCTGACATTACAGAGTTAAAACACGATTAAGTCATGATATTTAATAAGACCTGTTATTGGCAAGTATTGTTTTCTATTAAGCAACTGGATTGGAATAAAAACCTGTAGCCCTCCTGGACCGACGTTGATCACCCTGAATGTAAACCAAACATTTGTAGCTAGTACAGTCGAGTAGTGTGCTTCAAAAGAAATCAATGAAACTCTATGGTCATGGCCAAAAGTTTTGAAAATTACACAAGTATTGGTTTTCACAAAGTTTGCTGCTTCAGTGATTTTAGATCTTTTTGTCAGATGTTTCTATGGTATACTTAAGTATAATTACCGAAACATTTTCCGAGAGCAACTTCTCCAAACAATCCAAGAACAGTATGGTGACAAACAATGCCTTTTCCAGCATGATGGAGCACAGTGCCATAAGGCAAAAGTGATAACTAAGTGGCTCGAGGAACAAAACATTGAAATTCTGTGTCCAAGGCCTGGAAACTCCATAGACCTTAATCCCACTGACAGCTTGTGGTCAATACTCAAGAGGCTGGTGGACAAACAAAAACCTACAAATTCTGACAAACTCCAAGCATTGATTTTGCAAGAATGGGCTGCCATCAGTCAGGATTTGGCCCAGAAGTTGATTGACAGCATGCCAGGGCGAATTGCAGAAGTCTTGAAAAAGTAGGGCCAATACTGCAAATATTGACTGTTTGCATAAATGTAATGTAATTGTCAATAAAAGCCTGTGAACATTATGAAATGCTTGTAATTATACTTCAATATACCATAAAAACATCTGACAAAAAGATCTAAAAACAGCAGCAGCAAACTTTGTCGAAAACCAATACTTGTGTCATTCTCAAAACTTTTGGTCACAACTGTACAATCATTAACTTAAAGTTTTAAATTTAAAAAAATGTATGTATGCTCTGCTCTTTTAGATTTTGCTTTATTTTTGCTTTTTGAAATTGTTCAGATTATTCCTTTTTTATAAACTAGATGTAGTGTAAACACATTTTTCTTCAATTCTAATATTAAGTAACTAAAGTTAATGTAAGCATAAAATGATCATTCATTGAAAAAACAGCAAAAGAAAAAAAAGCTTATCAACTCTCTAAATTACACAAAACTTTCATTTAATTATGAGGGTGGATTCTAGCAATCCTTTTTATCAACTTATTTGCTGAGATTTACCAGATTCATAAATGAAATGTTTATTTCTATACCTAAACAAGAATTTCAAGCTTCTTCAAAATGCAAACAACGTACATTTTTATGATAAATTCAGTTCTTTACCAACATATCGCAATTAATGTTATGTTTACAGGCAAACTCTACTGGTGTTGGCAAATAAACAGAAGTTTATATGTGTTAAGATATTGATGTACAGCAGAAAACAGCTTATAGTAGCACTTTTCAGTGTAGGCTGGCTGAGAAAGCAGAGGGCATTATTCCTAATTAAATATACATTATTTCATCCATCAGTTCTCTGTATCTAAGTTTTTCATTACAGGATTCTTAGTATAAGACTTTTCCGACATCAAGGGATGCAAGCCAGGGACTGGTTCTGTACACCTTAACAAGCTGTTCTCATGAAATTTGTAATACACAAAAACAGACTGAGAAAATGAATGGATAGATGAATAAATTCTTTCATTACTTTAAATGCTGTTACCTTTAATTGGTGTACTAGACTAAACAAAATTTAAATAAATGTTATTAATTTTGCCCTGGATTTCTTGACAAAAATTGCTCACAGTATATTTATATATAATTGTTTAAACCAAAGAATCTAACTGCATAATTAGTCTCTTTGTTTTAAACAAAGGAACACACCTAGCCTCACATTTTTTATGATTTTGTTTTTAAATCTTCAGGAAGCTGCATATAACACAACCAGTTTACTTTAATCATTCTGCTTTGTGTCATGGTTTGGTCCTGTTCTCATCTCTGATTCTTCCTTTTATCCCTGCTTCAATTTTGTCCTTTATCATTCTTCTCTTCTTACTTAATAAGGGTGGATGCTCCCAGCTAGCCAGTTCCTTCAGGCGCCGAGGCAATCAGAAGTACATCCATCTGAAAATAATGTAAGGATTAGTCTTGGCTGCAGCTCCTCACTGTGGCATCTCCTCTGGGTCCCTGCTCTTGAGTAGGTTCTTATGAAAACTACGAGGGCTGTTAGATAATTTATCTACCTGACTATCTTGTATTTGTGGTACAGATCTGAATTTATCCTGATCTCCAGTGGCATGTCTTGGAATGCTACACGTGCAGTTTGAGGTCATTTCATAGCAAACACTCAGAGAGGATGGTAAATACAGCTACCTGTGAGTCTAAGAAGAAATTGACAGGATGGGGGTGTCATGCCATCATTAAACTCTATACAAAGGAAAGGAAAAAGCCAAAGGAAATCCATGACAGGTTAAATACTATGTATGGTAATAATGCACTGTTGTACTATAAGGCGAAGGTTTTGGTCAAGCAATTTAAATGGGATTTGGAGTTGATTAAACATGACCCCCAGATGGGTCGTCATGTGGAAGCACCTTCACAGGAAAAGTTCCAAAAAGTGGATGATTATGGAAGATTGCCGTGTTAAAGTTAATGCTACAACCCATGAACTAGGCATTTCAGCTGACACAGTCTCCAAAATCATCCGTATTCATTTGATTATGTGAAAGATCAGTTCCTGATGGGTTTCTCAAGTGCTGAAACCGAATCATGAAGCATGTTTCCAGGAATTGGAGTTTTTCTCAGGAATTGTTCCTGGTGAGGAAATGTGGGTATACCATCATGACCCTGAAACCAAATGATGAGTTCATGCAATTCATTTTTGGATTTTGTATTAATGAAGGTTTCATCTTGAAGGATTTGTTATTTGTTTATAGATTTGCTTTGAAAGAATTCTTTAGTTTTAATTTCTAGGAAAACATATCGCTCAGTCTTTATGATAAATCATAAATCATTATCATTTGACTTATGTGCAGTTACTTTTCTCCTTGTTTATTCAGTTATTAAGATTTTATCCTTTGTTAGTTTACTTAACTTAATTTCACCATGTTTCTTATAATTTTATAGTTTTCTGTTTTTGTAAGTTTTCAGTTGCTTACTTTTTCATTCAATTACTTTACTTATTATTAGTTTGATCCTTTTTGTTTCAGCTAAAGTCTGCTGTTCTTGCTATTTCTTTAACACTAGAATTACCAGAGCCAACGAAAAAACTCGTAAATCCAGCCCACCTTAAATCTCTTCACACCTCTCCATCAGCGTCTTTTGTCTTTTAAATGTGTCAATAAGTCCAAGCAGCAAGCAGCTTGCTATACCATCCCCCCCACCGCCTCAGAACAGGCAAGAAGTTCTCCCAGTTCCTGCCTTGATTGATTATCTGGGAGTGAGCTACCCAGAATTGTAAGGGGAAATAATGTGATGTGTGTTTTGTTTCTACAACAATCTATGTAAACACATCGTTAAAACAGAAACGTTTTTCATGTTTTAGTAATAAATGACAAAATGTAGGCATGAACTGTATGTGTGAAGGCTGATTGCCAAATATAAAATTTAAATTAAAATATTGCTGCTGATTATGTTTAGAGGTTTTTCTGATGGTTTTGGCCATTTTTCAAAATCAGATTGCCTTCTGTGCTCATGTGTAGTCCTGCGACTAACGCAGAGGGTTAACACCAATCTGCCACGTCTCCTTGATGATCAGCTGCTGTAGTAATGGTATGGTGACAGTAGTGGCCAGTTATTGTGACCCACACATTTCATACCATTAACCAACAATACTACTGCCGAACAAAATTTCTGATTGCATGGAAACCATTTCGATTGTGTATTCTTCTAAGTATTCTCCTTTATTTCCCTTGACCCTTAGTATTCTTATTGACCATCCTTATAAAATAAATTTTGTCAACTGTGTTAATTTATTTGCAATTTTAAAAGAAATTCTTCAAATAGTCACAATGAAAAATGGACTACACAAAGCCTATTAGTGGTTTGGTAAATTTATTCCCTCAAACTGTAGACCCTGGAAACCGAACCCTGATTTTCCAACAGGAAAAAAAGAAAACCATTAGACCAAAAAGTGTGCAGCAATTCTTTTAAAATACTATTGTGGAAGCATCAACGATAAAGCCACTCTTACTATAAATGATTAAGTAAATATGACCAAAGATTATGCTCCAGTAAATTGCCATTCATGCTGTCACTTTTCTGTCTCAAAGGAGGAACTTTGAACATCCCCATCCATCTTCTCTCCCCACTGCTTTGCTGAGTATTAATCAGCTGTTTTTAAATTAAAGGTACAAGTTTTGTTCACTATATTTTGAGAGTTCCAAAATGATTTCTTGATTTTTGAAATATCTGGATTCACAAGTTTAAAAGAAAATCATGTCCATTCAAATACCCTATGTGGTAAAAATGTAACATGTTATTATTTGATATTTTACTACTTAAATATTGAAATTAAAACTTGCTTTTTAATTTGCTTGATGCAGAATCATCTCTGTGAGGAAAAAATGTTAAGTGGAGATTTTGTTTCAAGGTTAATTTTCAATGTCTGCCTCCTATCTCAATTGACAGTAAAATAAGAGATTACATTTTAATTATGGAAGCATGATTACACAATTCACTTTGCACCACTCAAAGCAACCATACAGCATATCTAGAGACCTCAAACCAAACATCTGGAAGTCTTAAGTGCATCGAAGCAGAAGTGGAATACTAGAAGCCATCACTTTCTGCCCAGTAGGTATAAACTTGTAGTGAAGACATACTAGCTGAGAGCACAGTCCGTAGAGTTTTACAGATGACAAATATGTGCACAGGCAGAGGGACAGTGTAAGAAAAATCTCTTTTGTAACACTTCAGCATCTTGGACTCTTAGGATCACAAAGTCTTTTAACTGCCTCTGATTAAGCTATTTTTATTCTAAGGATACAGCTATGCTGAACCTATTCTTGAAAGAGGATTGCCAAATAACAATGGTGTTTTGGACTGGCTTTTGTCCATCTGTCATAAAGTAAGCTGGACCTCTCTGAAATACAGCCCTTCCCTGCAGTCTCTGATGTACTGCAACAAGAAACATCTCATGTTGTGCTCCTAAGGTATCTTAGATAAATAACATTTTTTATATGTTGCTGTAGTCTGATCAGCCCTCACCCCCATCTCCTCCTTCAGAACGCACAGAGCGACAAGCAGAACAAGCATCTTGGCAGAAGCAGCACAAAGTCCACTTCTGCTTAACGTGCATTCAGCTCCCCCCCTTCACAAAGCGAGCGGCAGAGACGCGAAGTGGCAAAAGGACAGCTGCTGTACAGAATTTTAAGTGATTGACACAAAGCGCGACAAGAACAACACACAGCTGGCCAGCGGCAGCAGCAAGACACCAGCTGAACCGATCGCATCTCTTTAGTGTGCGTTCAGACCCCCCGTCACAACACGAGCAGCGTTATAAGTACCGCGAGAATGAGATTTAACCACGCCCGGGGCAGGAAATAAAAGACAAATATTGTTTTTACAAAAGTTTTAAAGTAAAAATGAAAATAATGCATATGTAACAATTCCCATGAAAATAACAACCTCTTTAAATTGTTTATCCGGTAAACCAAACCCGGGGGTGGGCGAGAGAAGTGAGCAGAGGGCGGAGCCCTCTAGTAATAATAGTAGTATTAATAAATCCGCAATGTAGCGGGGGCACGATAGCTGAACCGCGATATAGCGGGGGATCACTGTAACTGCTAATCAATTGTGTGCCACATGCTGCTATGTGGCCACTCTAGATTCGCAAATTAGCCTAACACATACATTTGGAAACAAAGCAGAAAATTTCATAAATGAACAGAAAGAATTCGCATAATCCACACAAATGGTAGAGGGACTGAGTTTTGATCCCAGAATGAAGGAGCTTTGAACCAAGCAGCACTAATTACTGTGCCATTGACCTGCAGGGTTTCTGTTTTTCTGCTCAGTCTCATATGTATTGTCCCCATCCCCCTCTAGTGGGGCAGCTCTGAGAAGATGTTTTTGAAATTTATTAAGTCAGAGAAGACTGTAACAGAGTTGGGGTTTTTTTTTGAAGACTAGCCACAGTACCTGTCAAAGACAGGTCATAGAATAATGTAAAAATATTTGCTATCTCTTCCCTATGTGCACCTTTAGCACTTCTCCTCTGTATTCACATTTGTGTGAACGTCTCTTCATCAGCTCTGCCTTTCTCAAGCGTGTTCCTGTAAAGCCTGCTTCTTAGACCCTGTCATTATTTTTGAGGTGCCTTTCTCACCTCCTAGTTTTATACTTTGTCTTTGAAGGCTACTCTCACAGCATGCGCAGTTACTCCTACACGTGTGCCTCATACTTGCACTTCTTCTTTTGTCACATCACCAAAGCCAAACTAACCAATCAGATTACTCTGAGGTATTGGACACACTGACTTTAATGTTTTATTAGATAGCAGAATAATTATATTTATGGTATTTGGGAAGCCTAAATAACATAATGTATCATCACTGATACACTTACCACACTTCACATTTTATGCATTGAATCTATATTTAAACATCTGTATGAAAATAATGATAACGAGTACTGAAAGCCTTAACCATTTTTATGAGTGTTTGTATTTTACTGGTATATCCTCAATTACAGAACACTTTGTACTTTTAATATCTTACTAGTGAAAAAAAATGTATATATGGACTGTTATAAAATAATAAAAAGGTCAAGTCCAGGTGTGCATTTGAATCTATTTAATATATGTTTCTGTTTATTACTTTACAATGTATGCATCAATACTGTCATGATTTATATGAAAAATGACAAGGGGATTTCTTTTATTCATCATTTTGACTGGGTTTATCAAATCTTCATATTCTACAAAGTTTATCCTACACTCTTAAAAATAAAGGTGCTAAAACAGTTCCTCAGAGCAATGCCATAGAGGAACCATTTTAGGTCCTAAAAGAACCATCCACATGAAAGTTCTGGAAAGAACCTTTTTATGTAGATCTGTAACAGGTTCCATAAATACAATCAATAGATAATATCTGATTTATGAAATACCACCGGGTTCATAATTTTAAAATGACTCTTGCAGCATTCAATAACTAATACAATAAGGTTCATTTTTCTTAATCTGTTTTATCCTGCTAGGTAGCCTGCTACACATTAAAGATTTCAGTTTTGTTCTCATATTAGGAATCTTTTCAAAGCCCAAAGAACTGAGCTCATATACAAAGAACCATTCCCAGAATAACATGGTTGTTTTCCAAGCAATGGCTGTACGAGGAACCACAAAACCCAGTAAGGTGCCATTAAGGAACCTTTATTTTTAAGTGTGCAGAAAGTCTTGAGGTGTGGCATTTTTTCTTGCACATTACTCTAAACATCTTTGTGCCACTTTAGTGTTAAAGATTTACTGACCTAGAATTTGATACTATTAAAACTGGCAATTTTAACATTACGGAATATACCCAATTGTACCTTTTTTATTATTATCATCACAGCTTTTCCTTTTGTCTCTTACTGAAAAAAAGAGCAATGACTATGAGTGGTATAATAATTTAAATGTGATATATTAATTTTTGCCATTTATTAATAAGCATTGTGGCTTTGCAACAAATAGATTAATTTAAACGATAGTGCAGCAACTTTAAATACACTACAAAATCCTGTCACTGACAAAAAAGGTGGTTAACAAATTACATGATTTAAATGTAGTTTATTCAATAAAATCAAAAAATAAAAAAAATAAATGTAGTTTATTTTCAAAGGAAAGTTTGGGTTATAATGCTTTATCATTTGATAATGAACTTGTAAACTTCATTTAAATAAGAATTAAGTCAGATTTATTAAAAAAAAAAAAAAAAAAATCCCCGGAACCATTTTCCAAGGTGTTTTGTTCTCATTGAGCAGGAGTTTCATGAACTCTCAATTTACAACACTCTGCTAAGCTTCATCCTCAGTCTGCTACGGACCAGGCTAAGACAGAATGCTTTGTTGTCTCGGTTACTAAGCTCAACTTGCCCTATTCCTCCTTGGTGGAACCGAAAGTGGCTCAGTTAAGCCCGACGTCTTGATTTAAGCTGGGCCTACTCACTAAGCACACTTCATGGAATACCTCTCATTAAGACATTAGAACAATCTGAACAAGAACAGGCCATTCAGCCCAACAAAGCTTGCTTGTCCTATCCACTTACTTCTTCTAAAAAAACGTCAAGTCTAACTTTGAAAGGCAATAAAATCTTACTGTCTACCATGCTACATGGTAGCAAGTGTTTGTGGTTCACAATGTAAAGAAAAAGTTTGTAATTGTGTGAAATTTACCCTTAACAAGTTTCAAGTGTGTCCCCTTTTTTCTTGATGAACTCATTTTAAAATACCAGTCTTGATCCACTATGCTAATTCCCTTCATAATTTTAAACACTTTAATCTTGGCACCTCTTTATCTTCTTTCGCTTAAACTGGAAAGGCGCAGCTCTTTTAATCTTTCTTCATAATTCATCCCCAGTTACCCTGGAATCAGCCTAGTCATTCTTCTCTGGACTTTTTCAAGTGCTGCTATGTCCTTTTTGTAGCCTGGAGACCAAAACTGCACACAGTACTCCAGATGAGGCCTCACCAATGCATTATAAAGCTTAACCTACTTGAACTTGTACTCTACATACAGTTCTATATAACCCAACATTCTGTTAGCCTTCCTAATGACTTCTGATACACTGTCTAGAAGTTGAGCCCACTATGACTCCTAAATCCTTCTCATAATTTGTACTCTCGATTTTCTGACCGCCCATTGCTGTATTCAAACCTAACATTTTTACTTCCTATGTGTAATACTTTATATTTACTGACATTAAACTTCATCCGCCACAAATGTGCCCAAGCCTGTGTGCTGTCCAAGTCCCTTTGTAATGATTTCACAGATAGTAGATTATCTGCCAATCCACCTTTCTTGATATCATCCGCAAACTGAACCAGGCTTGTTACTTATATTCCTATCCAAGTAATTTATATATATTAAAAATAGCAATGACCCTAGTATTGACCTCTGTGGAACACCACTCTTAACATCAGCCAATTCCGATAAGATTCCTCAGATCCGAGTGAGTGCTCTCTATCTAACTTCTGGAACCCTTGTTTTTCAACCTTGTTCTTGAAGAGAAGTTTGAAAGACCAGAATATCTTCCTCTTTTAAAATATAAACTCTTTAAATGTGTTAAGCACTAAGCTTGTCAAAACTGAACTGAATTTTAATATTACTTTACAGTTAATGTAAATTGTTTTCAGTAAATCAAAGAAGAGTTAAACTTCATGAAGGCCTTCAAACAGATAATGTTTTTAGAAACATTTTGATTTAACAGGGTTGCTGGTGTCATTTCTTTGCCACAGTTGAACACACTAAAGCAATTGACTTAAGAAAAAAAACTGCATCATCCAGGAAGACTGGTCTGGTAGTTATTTTAAGAAGAAATTTCTCAGCTCGCTAGACCATTTGAAACAGCATACATCTTGACAGAGTAATAAACTCCTAATCACAGACAAACAGAGACAGCTTTTTTGACTTTAACATTCAGAAATAAACTGCCTTTAATTGCTCAATCCACTATCTACAATGGACTGCCTAACAGTGACCAAACAACCTTACAGTTCATAATAATCTGGCTTTAAGCAGCTTGTATTTGATTTAAGAGCATGACTGTGCCCAAACTGTTTGCTTGCTACCAGGTTCCGAGCATCTGTCTTCCTTGGCCTGTCTTTGTTTACACAAGGGGCACTGGCTGTGAGAAGACATGCATTGTATGCTGGATAGAGGCATAGTCAGAAAGTGGAAAGCAGATCTTGAAGGTGTAAATTTACTTGGAAAAAATACACCTTTAAGCAATGTTTGTATAATTTTTATAATTGCTTTGTAATGTGCTTTGTGACAAGTCTATAAAAAGGATCTATATTAAATGAAGCTTATAAAACTAATTCAGATTAACCCCAAATTATGTCAACAGTTATAAAAGTGTATGAATTTTAACATAATACAGCATATCATTGCTAAAACCCCTTATCCAGTTCAAAGTCACCAGAGATCAATGCCCATCCCTGTAGTATCAAACACAAGACGGGATTAGCCACGGACTGTGCCAGTTTATCACAGGGCCTACTCACACGCCCATAGTCAGGTGGGACCAGTTAATTGCTTAACATGCACATTATTTGGATTTGAAAAAAAACCTGAGTAATTGGAGAAAATCCCACATGGACAAGTGGAGAATATCCTGCAACAAGATGGAGGAAACAAACCCAGGAGGATGCTGAATTTGTAAAGAAGAAATGCTAACCACTCTGCCCCAATACATTTTCATTATATTTTAATTTTTTTAAACACCTTTCAATTTCCTAGAGCATATAGACAGTATTTTTATTGACTAGGGCAATTAAAAAGTATCTGCCCCCTCCTTAGTTCTTCTATAATTGCAAATATTGCAAATCTGAGTGTTTAATGCCTTCCTTAAAAACTTGAGGCCTATAATTTTCCAGGACTGCACGACTTTTATCTAGTGATAGACAGTTGCCACAAATTTTCTAATTTCATCAAAACAACGTAAAATGATGAATCTTGACATTAGAAGGCCTGTAACTCTGGCTTACAACCTTTCCTCCTATACCACTCTTGTCTCAAAATTTCCCATAGTTCTGGCCATGCCACCTTCAATGATCTAAGGTTAGCATTTGATAATTTCAGGGAACTGCTGTTTTCCTAATATAACTGGGAGCTGTTCTCTAATTCACTTTTAGCCGCCCTATCAGAATTTTTTTCATTTGCTCTCTCATTCCACACAATCTCAGCAAACTATCTTTTTGACATGTTCTGTCTATCTTAATTATGCCCTTGTGTTGTGCTCAAATTTAATTCTAATGACCAATGTTTTACTATTTTTTGTTGAGCAATTTAAATGTGGGAGGTCTTCTTTTTACTCACCTGTGTTGTTTAAGATGCAATGGCTTTTGGCGGGTGTTCCTTATCGAAGATGCACAAAAGATTCCCTTCCAACCCCTCCATATGCTACTCTGGCTTTAGACACTGAACCTGTTTTTCCAAATCTCTTTCATCTTTTCTGACCAATCAGACACTCTTTTCTCCAATTATTTTTACTTTTTAATTTGTCCTGTCTTATTCTTGCATTTACAAGACATTGTAACATTAAAAAAATGATTTTTACCTCAAAATAATAGTGCTTGGTTGAATATATTTTTTTCCTTCTAGATTTCACTGGTGGGGTAGTGGGGTGTGATGGAATGGCAAGTGTGCGTCGGCTGTTCAGTTTTTCATTTTCACAGTTTTCACGTTTCTTTTTTTTCACCCAAAAACATTTGTACTAGAAAAAAGAGTGCTCTAAAAACAAGCAATCATGAGTAAAGCAAAAGCAACTTAAATGGAAGCATCATAGTTCAGTAGCAAGATGTAAGTGATGCTCAAATATCATGACTGCCTTTGCAAGTAAAAAGAAATGCTACCTAATTAAATGTGTGACTAAAAGAAAAATGACACATAAGACATGATCATAATCTTGCAACAGACATATTAAAGATGATATACTTCAGAAAAAAATATGACATGGGAGTCACACTGATTTAATGATTTATAGGCTAATAAACTCAAAGATGCTAAAAAGAAACCCCTCCATGTGTGATTTTATTGTTAGACATAAAAAAAACTGCAGGTCCTGTAATGTGTGCGTGGCAGTAAGATATTACTCATAAATGTAGCTTTGTTAGGTTTCATTTGAAAGCAGTCACAGTATCCATAAAACTAAATATTACTGCACCTGCATAAATGTAACATCTTGGAAAAGAAAAGCAAGTATGACTCTACATTTTCTGTTTACTAGTAAAATGGTATTTAGATTATAACACTTACAATATTTTAGAAAAATGCAGTAATTTTCTCATTCGCTTACGCAACAGAGTGGACAAGATCGTTTTTAATCCTGTAAAGATACAACCCCTGCAATATTGTGTCAACTTTTAAGTGTTAAGCCTAAAGCCTAAAACTTTTCTGTGAAGTTTACTTGTTTGAATGAGTTTCTTTGATCAGTTAGCAGGGAATTGCATTGTAAGGATGAGTGCTGCTCTTTTGAATAGTATATACTTTATGAAATAAATATAACACAGTGAAGTGGAAAAATATGCACAGTAATAAGTTGATGTCTAGGAATAAAAATTCTATGAATCACATTATCTTCTGAGTAATAATTAGTTATTGATAAATATATAAATCCAATATACCAGTAAGTATAAGGTAGCAATTTTAACATAACAGTTTGGATCTGAACACCATGACTAAAAATCCTCCTAAGTAATTGTTCTGGAATAAATATTAAGAACAAAATTCAATAAAAGATGAGTGAGATTTAGCAAAAAAAAAAAAACAAAGTAGAAGACATTTGCAGTTATTCCAATTTTTCCTGCAAGAAAAAGAATGTTGTGAGGAATTACCGGCCATATATTCCGGCCAACACCTCCAAGCCGCCAGATGGAGCCCTACCTGCAACATAGGGATGCCCCGAGTTCCAGCAGGGCATCATGGACTATGAAGTTTTAATACACAGCCCTGCTGGATAACGTCGGAGCCACCAGGAGTCGCTGCAGGGAGGCTCACAGGGTGCCTCATGCCCTATAACCCAGAAGTGCGTCATAAACACATGACCGGAAGGAAAGACGTGCTTCCGGGGTGAAGAAGTGGAGTTTTTATATGACCTGGAAGTGTTCCTAGTCACGTGGACAGAGAGGGCGAAACACTTCCAGGTCAAGGACTATAAAAGGACTATGGGAAATCCCAGAAGTCGAGATGAGCTGGGTGGAAGGGTGGCAACGCGTCTGGGAGAGGAGGATTGGTTATTATAGTGTATTGATTATTGATTGTATGAGTAGTGTGGAGTGAAGGGTGCTTTGTGCACATTATTATAAAATAAATAATAATTGGATTTTTACCCAGTGTTTGGAGTGCTACCTGTGGGTTCAAGAGGTCGATACGGGCTTCAACTGCGACAATGTCTTACTACAGTATATTGTTCACAGAAATGCAGCCTGTATATAATTCAGTCAATTCATTTCCATCTGTCACACACTAAATGGGCAGCTGAATCTCGCTGTATGCCTTTTGTCAAGTGAACAGGAGGCTCAAGTTGAAAAGGCCAGTGCAACAAATTACTGATCTAGTTCAGGGAATGGGCTACTAGTATTTGAACACACAGATCATAACTTTCCTATTAGAATCTGTGCCACATATTATAAATTAGCTATGGTTTACCAGGGATGCCTAGATATGTGATTCCTCAATAACTGAATCTCACCTCTTTAAAAATGGGGACCACTATTCCAGTCTTATAGCTATGAATAAATATGCCAAACATAATACTCACACAATATTCAGTGATTTCAGTATTCTTGTTTGGATCTCCTCTACATCCAAACACTTCCCAATTTGAAGTTTTCAGTCACTGCTTTGACCTCAATAACTAACCACTGCTTCTAGTCCTACTGCCTCCAAGGAGTTCATATCCACTAGATTTAAGAATTCCTTACAGTGCTCTATCCACTTCTGGAATATTTGATGTTCATGTTTTCCCACCCTACTGACAACAGCCTGTGCTGTGCCCTGTCTACCCTTCTTGAATGATCTGCAAGAACCTCTTTGTGGACATTCGTAACATAACACCAGGGTACTGAAATTGAGACTGTGTTGTGTGTTGTAAAAGGTCCACCAACTCTTTGTTCTTGCATGGATTTTTTTAAGGGTCATGGGAGTTTGCCAAAGTTGCCTATATGCACTTTGTGGTCTTTGAAAAAGGATACAACCATGTAACCCCATGGTTGGAAAAGTGCCACAAATTGTGTTTGTATAGTTCATGTAAAGTCCAGTCCTTTCCGTGTGGGTGTGGAACTCACACAAAGTGTCATTGGTACAGTTTGTCTCATGTCCAGTGTCTTATTTTGATAGACAAGTATCAAACTGCAAGGTGAGGTATGGAGAGCATCTAGCTTGTGAAACTGAATCTAGTATTTCTGTTTTGCAGATTAAATTGCCCTTCTGGCCTAACTGGACAATGATCTACAGCATGCATTGGTTCTCTGTATTTGAAATCATGGTACTCTCCTGGAAAGAGTGGCTGCCTCAGGATCAGGTTTACAAATGAGAGATAATTATGAAATTAGAAAGATAAATAGAACTTTACTTGTTCCTAGGGTAAAAATAATCTTTTCACTGAAGTTTTTTAAATACTGTAAATAAATAAATACAAAAATATACATGCATATGCTATAGTTAGAACACACACCAGAATGACTAAAAAGGAAGAAAATTAAAAAGAATGAAAACTTCTGACAGTCAAAGTTACAGTGAGGCATTATGCAGACTCATTGCTTTTGGTATAAAGGAGCCCCAGTAGTGTTTCCTGACACACATCTCCTGAATAATTCATTGGCTGAAAGTCCTCAGTATTAGTGTGTCAGAGAGAGGATGTGCACCATTGCTCATAAAGGTACTATGTTTTGCTTTAATTCTCTACTTTGCTACAACCTCCTGGGGGTCCAGAGTGTGTCCCATAGCTGACCCTGCTCTTTTAATTACCTTATTGATTTGGTGGACCTTTCTTGAAGTGATGTTAGCAGCACACTACAGTGTAGAAGATCACACTGGCCATCACAGAGGTTGTAGAAGATGTGAAGGATGTCACTACCCACATTAAAGTAATGCAGTCTTCCAAGAAAAAAGAGCCTGCTCTGCCCTTTCTTATGTATTTTTTCTGTGTTATTAGGCCAGTGCAGTATGTCATTAATGTAGACTCCCAGGTATCTCTAGGAGTGGATCACATCTACTGTACATCCACTTCATGAATTGTGACTGAATGTAGAGTCTCTTTGGTGCCGCAAAACTCATTAATTAGCGCCTTACTTTTGCTGTGTGAAGATGTAGAAAATGCTCTGTGCACCAAGAGACAAAGTTTTCCACTTGACTCCTATACTCTGTCTCAATCCCTTTATCAATATATCCCATAAACACAGAATTATCTGTGAATTTCAGCAAGTGATATAACGTGTTGTTATATTTATAGTCTGAGGTGTACAGTGTGAGGAAAAATAGGCAGTACTGTTCCCTGGGGTGCTCCTGTGTTACTCACATCGGTATCAGAAATACAGCCCTTGAGTCTCACAAACTGCGGTCTGTTGGACAGATAGTCCATTATCCACCTGCATATCTCAGAGGTTACCTCTTGATAGGAATGGCTTGATGGTACTGAAGGTACTGAAGAAATTGAAAAACATAATCCTCACAGCACTCCCAGCTTTGTTGAGGTGAGAATGAGCTTTGTGGAGCAGGTAGATAATTGCATCCTCCATTCCAGTCTTTCTCCAATAGGCAAACTGAAATAGGTCCTGCTAGTGGTCTGTCACAAGAGGATTCATACAGTTCAGGACCAGCCCCTCAAAGGTGCAAAAGTGCCAAAGGCCTCTAGTCATTAGGTGAAGAGGCCCCTGCCTTCTTTGGAACAGGAACAATGCAGGATGTTTCCCTAAACAATTTTAGATTACAAAAATTGTAAACTGTCACAATACAGTTTTCTCCTCCTGCATTCAAGGCAATATTCTTTTTTCTCTTCAGGGCATCATAGTTATTTACAAATCAACTACTTCTTTATTGATATAATTGCTATCCTCTGTCAAAACTTAAAATTTCAATCAAAGTATTATTTCTCACTATTGCCCACCTATCCTGAAACTTACAATATTAAATACAATTAAATCAATATGTCACAATATAGTAGCATATTACATGGCTTTTAGTCAAAGGGGATGTCAAACATGATGATTGTAGTTGCTGATCTTGTCATCTTAGTATGTCAAATTGGATGAGTAGAAAACACAGGGCATGGCAAATTACTCAACTTTGCTATGACTTTGCAGCACAGTTTCACATTTCCAACGTATCACAAGTGTTCCTGTATACCTGTTTCTGACAGCTAAAAACATGCTGCCCGAGAGAGAGCCAATGCTGTAGGGTTGCTTTATAGGTATTGTGAATTCAGCGGCTTTCGCAGCCCTGTATTTTTTTTTTCATTATTTTGTGGTATGTAAAACATGACACCTCAGACAGACAATCCTTTCTTCTGTTTGCAAGGTCCAAAACATCCAAGTTCCTTATTCTTTATAGCTGCATTATATGAACTGTACATCTGGCTGAGTGCTCATTGGTTCTCAACTCTTGCCAATGCGTTTAATTTTGTTAGGCCAAGTCACAGATTGATCGAACTAAATCGTCTGGTATGCCAGACTACACGACTTGCTAAGAGGTTATAAATGAAGTCTACAACTCAAAATTGCTGGAAAAGTTGTGCATTATGACAGGGCCTTCGGACAACAACTCAAGGGATTATCTAATTAAGAGACTTTAATTATCACCATATATAACCATTTACCCAAGTGTAGCTGCTCTTCATGGCTCAGTCACCTGAGGCCTAATAATTGTGAACTTGAGCCTCAGTCACTTACTGAGGCATTGCATTGCTTACTTTACTTTCCACCATACCTTCTTTCAGAGTTTACGTTTGGTTGAACATTTTAGAGTTTATGACATTTGGATTGATTGCTTTTGATAAATGCTTTGGATTCTTTGGATCTGTGATGACAAAATGGGATACTGTTTGGATTTAATGGTTGAGTTTTATTTGCAAATTAAGACTTAGAGTTAGTTCTTTGACTCTGACTAAATAATACTACTAACAAGTTAATCTTTTGTTTTTTTATTCCTTTATTTGGTTAGCTAGGAATTACCTGATAATTTAGATTTATTTTGTTTTTTCTTTATTCTCTTTTTTTGGAAATTAAAATTGTTTATAATAATAAATACATAATAATTAATAAATGTTTGTTTGCATAGGAGTGAGTTGTCTCTTAGGACCTTGACAATGTTTTTCTGGGTTTTCTTCCTACTCCTTGTGATATTCAAAGAATCATAAGGGAAGAATGTGTAGAAAACGTATCTCTTCATGCAGATGACAAGGTGCTTACAGAGCAACACAGCCAGACTCTCAGTGCCTTGGAGAAAACGCCATATGAAAGTGGGGGCCAATGTTGGAGGAGAAGATGATAATGGGATGAGATGATAGAAGATTTACAAAAGAGATAAGGAAATGGTCAGAGATAGTAGGTGTAAAGGACAGCCGGGTCCCATGCCCGGCAGGGACGCCTCTGCTACATCTGTTCCGGGGGAGCAGCCATGGACTGTTCAATACCTCCCCCGGGATGCTTGGTGGCAGCCTCCCTGGCAGCCAATGATTCCCCAACCCAGCGCATGGCTCCAGGGGAGATGGAGTCCTCCACAGCCTGGTTGGGGGCTCGGAGGGCCGCCAGGGGGAGCTGCGTGGAGTCAAGCAGCCTGGCTGGTCATACCTTCAGCCCCACCCGGAAGGGCAATTAGGACCAGGTGGCCAAGCACCTGGACGGCTTCCGGGTGGGATATAAAAAGGGCCAGCCACCACCTCTCAGAGAGCCAGAGTTGGGAGGAAGGAGGACGAAGCCTGAGGAGGAGTGGTGGTGCTGAGGTGGATAGAGTATTTGTGAGTGTTCTGTATTTAAGTGCTTGTGGGACTGTGTTGGGCCTGTGGGACATGGGGAAGGCGTGCCCCATGGCTGAAGATAAATAAAAAGCATTTATTTAAGTACGTGCCTCTGCCTGAGTCTGTGCCGGGTCGGGCGCTATATAGCGCCTTTTACATAGGTTTAGTTGAAGAAATGTTACTGAGAGCAATACCTAATGATATAAAGACATCCAAGGTATGAATAGCAGAAACAAAAATAACACAGCACTGTTAAACATGCACTGGTTAGTCCATATATTGTGGGACATCTGTTTTCTTTAACATTTAACATTCTGCTCTTTACCATGCATTAATACAAGAAGCTGAGCTGGTCATCTTCAAACAAAAATCCCTGTTTGATTCAGGTTCCTGTGGCTGTATTTATGCAAAAAACTGGTAGACTAGGGAGACACCTACTACATTTTTTCATGACATAGTTCCACTTATGAGACTAACATGAATGGTCTCACTTCTTTTGGAAATTGGACTAAAACAAGGGGGCACATTAGAAATTTTCAAAAATACAACATTGAGTAAATACTTACTCCCACTGATGTTTTTGTTAAGAAAAGGCAACGTATTTCTGTCATGCACTCACTTTCCTTTTGTCTTGTAACATGCAAGAAGTTGATGGTTAAAAATGCCCAGGCTTTGTACAGCAAATAATGTGATCTTATACTTGTGTTAAAGGTTTGAAGAGTGTTCCACTAAATTCTTGTTCAACCTTCAAACATTGTTGAACTTTGCAAAATAACAGAGTTTAGCTTTAGTTTGTTATTGAAAATGTCTGTTATAAACTATTGTTTCCTTTCTCTCTAGTGGAAAATGAGAAAGTTTAAAGACACCAGGCAGCTAGCTATGTCATCCTCCCAGTGATACAACCCCTGCTGTTTGTATGCCCTTCCCAAGTGTTTCCTGTAGATCACAGAAGCACTTACGCATGGAAATGACACTTGCTTTCCTGCTTGAGGCAGATTATCTGAGGAAAGCAATATGTTTTGAGTACCAACTGCTTTATTGCTTGAAGAAATACATGTAGTTTGACATATAGCTATTGCCAACACCCCCTTTACCTTTTCAAACCGTAAGCGGATTCAAGTCTAAATTTATATAAAACAGATAATGATTACTGTATTTCTCCTCATAAGCAGCAGGTAGCCTGAAATAATACATGTCTGGCAGCATAGAAAGAGTTTCTTGGAAGTTTTCTTTAACTTAATTATTGATTTAGATAGTATAGTCATGAAACATGGCAACTGTGTTATAGTGCAATCAGTCCAGAGTTTGAAGATACCTATTTAGAATCATTACAGTACATGTGGGTGTGTAATGTTATGTGAAGCTTTGTCCCTACTCATTTTAAATGACCAACATTTATCATAGTCTAATGTTCCTTCATTAAGCTACATTTACAAAAACAATGACTGCATGTCACCACAAAAGTTACTAATACCTCTATGATATAGCAAATATATAAATTTTTTAACTTACTTTTCCAGCTACAAACTCGCCAAATACGGATTATGATTATACGTGTTTGACCATGAACCAAGGTGATTTTCTGCCATTGTCTGTTACTGTTTGCCATCTTCTGCAGTGTCAGAACTGCTGTTTGCTTCTTACCTGATGATTCTTTCTTGAACATCCATCTCTTATACAAACATCTGCTTCACTTTTCTGCTAGTATTAGTAATAGCATCAGAAGTATACGATGGATTGCAGATTTCTTTGTAAACACATTGGTGTTTAATGCTCTGTTTGAACAATGATATTATGTTATTTTAGGCTTAGAACTATATGTTTTGTGTTTCATATATAATCCTTTGTATTTATTTTGATTGCTTTCAGCTGTGTATATTTTTAAGATTAGGATATGAAATGATAAAATAGAAAATTTGTGGGATATTGGAGCATCTTTTGCTTGCCGTGATAACCAAGAATATGTCAGAATACATAATTACATTTGATTTCATAGAAAACACAAATCAGTTTACCTGATATACTGCTTACACCAATTTCCGTACCATTTATTCAGTGATGCATTTGTTCAGTGTCTGAAACCCAATGAAAAATTTCAGTATATTGGGACCTTTTTCTCAGTTTAAATAATATATTAGAGAGTGACATGATAACAAAAGTGAAGATAGAATTGAAATTACTATCATTGACTGTAAGTATTAAAATTAAATGGACTACTATATGACAGTATGTACAGTAAATATGATATTGTGTCGCAGCAGTGACTAAAATGTAGCTTAAATGCAGTAAAGGAAAGAAATATCATGAAAATTAGTATTTGTTCATCCATCCATCCATTATCCAACCCGCTATATCCTAACTGCAGGGTCACGGGGGTCTGCTGGAGCCAATCCCAGCCAACACAGGGTGCAAGGCAGGAAACAAACCCCGGGCAGGGTGCAGCCCACCACAGGGTGCACACACACACACACACACACACCAACACACCAAGCACACACACTAGGGACAATTTAGGATCGCCAATGCACCTAACCTGCATGTCTTTGTTGTTTAGCAAAAAATACCACAGCTTAAAATTTAAAATTGAGGGAGTCACATCCTAAATATATAAGGTAGTTCAACAAACACTGTTTTCTGATATAAGCTGAATGACTTCAATGTCAACTGCAGGATTTTACAACTGTTCTATGTGCTCTGTGTTTTATGGAAATGAGGTCAAGTGAAACTTAAACTATTAACGCGACAACCGTAATTGGGGTTGACCATACATCTGAAGCAATACACAAACCTTGTCAGAAAAAGCTTGACAAAAACCCTTAACGATCCTTCTATTAGAATCCTGTGGCCTTATGTATAACGCTGTGCACAGAATTCACACTAAAACATGGCGTACAGACAAAAGTATAAATGCGTGTATGTCAATTTCCATGCACTTCCACTACATAAAACCCAGTCTGAGTGAAATGAAATGCATGTGCCTGCTGCCCCCACACTGACTCCTCCCAGAATTTTGCATATTTCAATATGCAAATCAATATAAATATCACCATCCGTTCAGTGTTTGGTTAAAAGACAATAGCAAAAGCACATGATAAAAAGAATTTCAGCGAATGTGATGTGGAGGCAAAGAAAAACGCACTATTTGTTGGCTTATGCAGTGGTATAAGCAACAAAAGCATGGCAGAGACACTAGAAAGTTAAACAGTGCCCAAAATAAAAAAAGTGGTCAGAAATCACAGTCGACATGAAAAGGCGAGTTGCAGACTGCCGTTTCTTTATTCTGTTTCAGACAGTATTACAAAAGCTGACCCCCGTGCCGATGACATGATGGTGCTGCAGTACCAAGCATGTCATCAGGTGCTGGCTGCACACACATATTTGCCTTGGAAACTGCTGGGCGACCATCTGGCAGTGTGCAGACAGATACAGTTCTGAGTCACAAAAATGCAACAGTGGATGCTGCAAGAGATGTGACCAATGAACCAAAGGCTGTACTATGTGAAATTGACCACAAACTAAATAAATTGGTTAAAAAATAAATGCTGCATCTGATTGCCTGTTTTTACATCCTGCTAATTACATTCAAACAAAGTTGTAATGTTGTCTGATTTGACTGATCATTTGACGGGTCAGGGTCAGGTTCATCATACAGCGTCTCTTCAGGTATGGGCAACCCACGATTGTGTGCCACATTATATATGCAGCACACTACATTCTTACACAATGCGACACACGTTCTGTGCACTATAGAGCAACACATTAATAGAGTGGAAATGCTTTTATTTACATAAGCAAATTTGTTCTCTGAAGACATCTTTATAGTGTAGCGTCAGCACCGAGTGCCACAACGGATCGATTCTCTGCTCTTCATCCTTAAAGGACTGCTTGCCTTTTGCCACACTAGTTGGAAAAAGCACCTGTGAATGTGCAGAGCAGCCATTTTTATAGGCACTAGTGCTATACTGTATATGATGTAATGCCAGCTCATTGTTTTGGTGATTCATCCCTGGCTGATGTAACTTGTCTGGTGTCATTGCAATAACAATGTGCATGCAGCTGACCACTCCGATTACATTTGGAAAACTGGACATTGCTGCAAATGTGAGGAAATCTTATATATCTGAATGACAAGCAGATAATACCATCCTATACAGCTAGTATGGCACAACTCAGTGATGACTGAGAAATACCTGATCAGTCAGCAAGTTCACATTGAAAAGCTCCTGTGGCTATAAATCTGAGAGTGGACAGAACTTGCAAAGGAGCTGGTAGAGCACAATTCCTTAAAGTCTGCCTTTGTAACGCCGGCCCCAGTTGAGTACACAGCTACAAGAGGATAGCTCCTGGAAACTGAAATCAACTTAGAGGCCAGTCATCATCACCTATAAATACACGCTCTTCAAATGCTTCCATTTGTGATGTCTTCTAACAACGCTAAAGCAGCCATGGTAGTGGGAACAGTTTGGCCATTCTGTGCAACATTATATTGTTATAGAGTGATTACAATCAAGTGAATTAAATTTGTAAATGATATGTAGTTAATTTGGGTGAATTTGATAAAACCAGCATCATAGATATGAATCTAAAAAAAGAAAAGCAGAACACAGAAACAGTAGCACTGCTTTGATGCTGGGTGCCACCAGTTTGCAAAACTGAGCAGAAACTTGCGTACACAAGGGGGAAGGCTGCCATAAAAATGTGTGTGGCTTTATGACAAGTTTCATTTTTATGCATCTCAAAGTGAGCGTGCAAACAGGTGTTTGCAACATTTTTGTATATATGCACCGTTTACACATGAGGCCCCTGATGTCAAGGATCATCTGACTCAAAAAATTTTGTGCTGTTTTGCATCATTTGTCATAAGATTTTTTCACACGTAGTCCATTTCGAGGAGTTGTTTTGAACTCTGATTTCCCCTGCAGTCCAGTTTTGTTTAGGTAATATTGGAACACGACAATCTCACTGTGGTGCACGCTAAAACAACTGAACCTAGATACTTTACAAAGGGTGGTCTTGGCACAGTAACAGAATATAATTTGACATGAGACTGTTCTAACTACGGACAATACTGTGCATTATGGGTATAATATATGTGTCCTATGGTGTTCACTCAATGTAATCGCTGCCACATATATAAAAATGTAACACAAAACAGAATGTACAAGTACCAGTCAATAAGAGGAAATCTAGAACATGATTCAGGTTTCGAGCCTCTCTATCTCTCTCGTTAATGTATAGCAGCTGACCTTGTTAAAAGAAGTGTAGTCTCCCATGTGACTGGGTCAATCAAATCCTCCCCTACTCTTCCATTAATGCTCGATTCACCAAGGGGAACAAACACATGCTTACATTAGCATTGATCCATCAAGAGGAAATTGTGGGACATCAATAAACTTAACAAATGGAAAACTGGGTTGCGAGAAGGTCAAGGATGAGAAACACTGAAATTGTAGGCTACTGGATGGTAAGTATGCAACCTAATACAATGAAATGAAACTTTCTTCATACATCAACTGTCTAATTGAAACTGAAGCACATCACTGTATGCCTGCAGCAGAGCTCTAGATAAAACATGTCCTTTTCTATCAGATAATAGGAATTCTGCTCACAATTCTGTGTTTGGTAAATAAACCACAATTACATGTAAAAGATGGTGTGCACAAACGCAGCTGTTGTCGACCCTACACAACCAAACTAACTGGAGATTGAAACAAATTAATTAGCAAACTAACAACTGTAAACAAGCAAACAAATAAACTGTAAGTGTAACAGGAAGAGCCAGACATCATGTGCTGTTACTCTAACAGGCCCTGACTTTAACCTCAGTAGGTAAAAGCTAACGGGTGCCCTACTACAGTATGAATCTGTATTCTTTGATATACAGTCGACCCGCGTTTATCGCGGTTAATCAGTTCCAGACTCTACCGCGATAAATTAATTTCTGCAAAGTAGATTCTTTATTTATAAATCGAATATTTTCACAGTTAGAGCATAGAAAACCTGTTTACGACCTTCTAAATACATTTTTTAACATTATTAGAGCCCTCTAGTACATGAAATAACACCCTTGTAGAGACAGGGACTTTTAAACACTGCAAACAAACATTTGTCTCTTTTTCAAAAGTTTAATCTGTGCTCCATGACAAGACAGAGATGACAGTTCCGTCTCACAATTAAGAAAATGCAAAACATACCTTCCTCTTCAAAGGAGTGCGCATCAGGAGCAGATAATGTCAGAGAGAGAGAGAGAGACAGAGAGAGAAAAGCAAACAATCAAAAATCAATAGGTGCTGTTTGGCTTTTAAGTATGCGAAGCACCGCCCGACAAAGCAGCCGTAAGGAAGGGAGCAATGTGAAGGTAGTCTTTCAGCATTTTTTAGAGGAGCGTCCGTATCCTCTAGGCCAGTGTGTGAACAGCCCCTCTGCTCACACCCTCTCCGTCAGGAGCAGAGAATGTCAGAGAGAGAGAGAGAGAAAAGCAAACAATCAAAAATCAATAGGTGCTTTTCGGGCTTTTAAGTATGCGAAGCATCGAGCGGGAAGCATATCATATATCATTGAGGAATTTTATTTAATACATAATACATGCTCTGATAGGGTAGCTTCTCAGCCATCCGCCAATAGCGTCCCTTGTATGAAATCAACTGGGCAAACCAACTGAGGAAGCATGTACCATAAATTAAAAGACCCATTGTCCGCAGAAATCCGTGAACTAGCAAAAAATCTGTGATATATATTTAGATATGCTTACATATAACATCCGCGATAGAGTGAAGCCACGAAAGTCGAAGCGCGATATAGTGAGGGATAACTGAACACCGCTTTAATTAAAGACGTTAACAACTTTGATAAAGTAAATATTTTCATATTAAGTGATGCACAGCAAACATAAAAAGAAGTGTTTTTTTTGCAATCAGCAGCTTCATTTTTGTAATAGCTACCAGGATGCATCATGTTGAAAACCAGAGGACAGATAACTACCACATACAAAAAATCAGAAACAAAAAGAGGCAAAAATAAATAAGAAAGCATACTCTTCTGAAAAAAAAATACAACAAAGAGCATTACAGTGTTTTCATTTAACAGTCTCCAAAAAAAATTAGCAAAAAGCTAACACATCACTAGCTGTAGGCCACCTCTTTTAAACAGTAAATGGGGCTACGTGTCACAATGTCACAGTGATGGGTACATAAGACTCTTAGATGTCATCTCAACAACCTCTCTGGTAAAACAAAGCAAATACAAAATGCGACAGACGAACTCCAAAAGAGAAGTGAACTACAAAACTAAACCTTGATAAAAGTAAATACAGCGCCCCACTAAGGGCTCATTTATACTTTATGCTCAGAACACGTACGCGCCCACATCATGGCTGCCGCATGTTTCCAGCGTTCATTTGATGCGTCCTCTGAGCAGGTCCTCAGAAATTAACGCGATGCGTGCATGAGTTGCAGTACCAGCAAAAAGTCGGGGTTGGGGAAGTGGGGGCGCAGTGTGCTAAAAGTTGGAATGTGACGGCAGAGTCCCTGGTTACTATTTACATGTGACAGAAAGCCGCTTTGCGGATCCTATGAGATCGGTGTGCACACTTCGATGTTTGCTGAATGGTTCGAAGTGGTGAAGCAAAATGCCGACATACAAATGCATTCATGGTGCTTTTATATTCAAGCGTTGCATATTCCCGATCATAATGACACGATACATTTTAAAAGTCTCACATACCGTCTTCTGTGCTGTCTGTTTTTCTAGGGCTTCCTCCGGTAGTGACAGCAGTGGCAAACAGCAATAGATCGCTAAACTGAGCACATTAAATGTATGATATTCCAACTCTCTGCACATTTAGAATCCTCAGATTTATACATGATATCACTTTCATCGCTTGGCCACCCCACCTTTTCTTTGGTTCTCTGCTTCCTTATTTGCCCACTGCATTATATTTAATGCAGGTGAAAGGACTGTAAATTAAAAATTAGGTTTTGATAGATTTGTTTGTTTTCGGTATCGTGAACAGGATTTGACAACTGTCAGCATGATGTCTCAGTGTGTTTGCTTATTATTATTATTTATTTCTAATTGGCCAACTTCTTTTTTTAAAAATTCTCTCTGTCAAAGACCTTTTTAATTGAGCTCAGGACACTGTATATAGTGTGTAGACTATAATGATAATGTACTGTAAACAATTTGCTGGTCAATTCTTACCATGTTAAATTAACTCACTCTTGACACAATGTGAGCAGGGAAAAATCTTCTATTTCTTATAGCATTAGAAATACTGATAAATTTACAAATCCACATATTTTTCACATATATATTAGAATATATTATTTAATTTCATAAAGGTAACATTTACATACTACCATTTTAAAATATGTTAACATCTTTTTTTTAATTAACCCCTGAGGTTCCAAATTCACATTTTTGAAAGTTTGTAATTTGGGCTGTTCTTGGTAATTACCTTTATAGATGTTTATGTATTTATAGACTGTATATAAAATACAGTATATACTCTAAATGTGTGCTTGAAGAAATTCAACAGATATACAGTAATTTCAGTTATGTTGTGTTTTAGTCAAAACAACTTAGCAGCAAAAACTGTTTTAAAATGAACACTGGCAATATTACATTAAGCATAAATGTAAATAGTGGAAATAACATCAACAGAAAATTACATTTCCCTGCTCCAATTTAATTTTCCTTATCTGTCTCCTAACAAAGATTTTTACCCACAGGTATCTTGTCTCTATCCAATGACATTTAAATAACTTTAACTTACATAAGACATGACCTTTTAAGTCTATAATCTAAAATATTTGCAATACAGACAGTCTATTTTAATGCAACCTTTGCAAAGCATGAATAAACCACTTTGCTTTTAAAGATAATTTTAATCAGCCAAACAAAAAGACTTTGGATACTTTTTGCTGCAGATTATACTAAGGTAATATTAGCATACTGAACAGAAAGGTAAAACAATCAATAGGCCAATTTACATATCATTAAGGGGAAAACAAAAATATAAATTTGAACACTTAACTTTGTAGAACATGAAAGATTTTTGCTATGATGTATCTTCAGTTCAGTATCTTTATTTATCAAATTTCCTTGGCATTCTATGGAAATTTTACTGAATGCAGTGACATGTTAAATTCTGCATCTTTCTTTATTGAAAACGATTTAGAGATACAAGATCTCCTTTCAAAAACTTTGAGAAACTGCATTATAATATGATTCAAGTCTAATGTGATCAATATTCCCATACATACATTTCTTAAAATTTCTTAAAAACCATGTACCCTTGTTTAGAAAAAGCACATTATATTAAAGAGTGGGCCAGGTTTGTATGCAGAATTGATTTTAGTAAGTTGATTTCTTACTTCTGTTTACTTTGAATTGAATTCTATTTTCACCTGTCATATTAACAAATAAACTTAGAACTTTAGTGATTAAACAGTTGATATGTAAAATGCAAGGACTGTTCAAAGTTAAACTAATTGTTGTTTTTTTTAATTATCAGCACATAACAGCTTTCATGGTGATCTGATTTAGTCCTTGGTAGCTTTGATAGACACTCCTTAAATTACAGATGTTGACAACTTTGATAAAGTGAATATTCTTGTATTAAGTGATGTGCAGCGAACATAAAAAGGAAGTGATTTTTTTATTTTGCAATCAGCAACTTAATTTTTGTTTTCTTAATAATTCAGTTAATAGCTGATGCCAGGATACATCATGTCAAAGACTTCAATTACTTATTCAAAGACAGCATCCCCTGTTCCAATAATAAGATTAATTTTCTGAACAAGGTATATGAGATCTTTTCATTCGTACTCTACAAGAGATCTCTAATAGTAACATTCAAATAACATGATTGAAAAGAAAGGTCAGTGAGGGAAATTGCCTTTAATCTTTTGTTTGAAGCTTACACACAAATCTAAAGAAAAAAAATGACTTTTTATAAATTACATTAAACTTCACAAGCAAATGTGTCATTGAATTAATATATGTTTGTAGTGATTCATGGTAACCCTGTCACAATATGTTAGATTAAAGCTTGATTTATATTCTGCACCAAGGAGGCTTAAAAGTTATTAAACTTTCAATCATTAACCAACAATATGTTGACCACCCAGTAACGGTACGGGATGGCATTGGCATTGTGAAAATCTTGTCTGTGTCAGGAGGCAGAATCACTCAATGAAATGAGTTACTGCGAATTGTACCTTCATCTGTTTTGGCATTTGCTCTAAAAGAAATGTTATTCAATAAAGAAGTGTCATTAAGTTAAGGGCTGAAGTGGCCAGTGCATGGCTTTCTCCATATTTAAAACATGAATACAGTCTATGCTGTCAAGTTACCAAAATATATGCAAGATGCAATAGTACGGTAGTTTGTTTTTCACATTTGAGCCTGGTTTAATAGCAAAAAAAAAAAAAACAATTTATGTTTTATGGAACTAAAAATCTGATAAAATTTACTGGGGCTGTCAAATGTTTAAACATTTTAATCGCAATCAATTGCAAACTGTTACTTGATTCATTTTAATTTATTACATGGTTAACCAAAGTAACTTAGCAATGTCCAGTAATGCCCTGTGAGTGTAACTGCTGTACAAATTCCTAGATGCTCAAACTGTGAAGACCTGGGTGCCTTTCATATAAATCCTTGATACGTGACACAATTGTCCCATGTAAAAGTAATTTTTAAAAACTGTCAGACCTCACTGAATGATATCCCTCAGGCCTGCATCTTCAATTATGTTGCAGTCTGATAACAACAACAACAACATTTATTTATACAGCATATTTTCATACAAATGATGTAGCTCGAAGTGCTTTACAAGATGAAGAAAGAAAAAAGAAAAATACCAAATCTATTGATCATTTTTGCAATAAATAGTGGTAGTTAATGGTTTAGATTTTGTTTCATTCATGGACATGAGTTGTGCATTCATTGTACAATGGATTGTATTCTTCTGCACATCTTGCGTGTTTTGCTCTTGTGATAAACCAAGGATGTTGTGCTTCTGTGATATTTAAAATTGCCTGCAAGAAGTTTACAAGCATCGACAGTTTGCTGTATGAAACAACTAGGAGAGTTTTAAATCGGAAGCAAGCATTATAGATTTAGTCTTTGTCAGCCATCGTTAACAGAATAGCTTAGATTGGGGATTCCCAAACTTTAATTTAACCCGTATAACTTCCCTGGCTGCAAAAAGGGTTTGAAAATAACACTGATGTGCACGGATTGGAGTCTGTAGCTGAACTGACTATGGTTGGAGAAGATGGCGGTTTTAACTGTCGAGACAGGAAGTGGCATAGTGAACCCGGAAGTGACTTGCTTCTGGGCGCCAGAACCTGGAGTGACGTCTTCAGGGTTGGATCAGACAGAGTTTCCCGTTTTTTGTCTGCAGAGATAACAGAAGAAAGTTTTAGCGCACCCCGCCACCCCCTGGCCTGGCGTGAAATTACCCTCACTTGGTCCATACAACTCCCTCCTATTCATACATGTGTGACACCACCGATTTTCTTTAAGTAATGCAAGTATTGCCTTTACCTCGATGATAATGAATAAAAGTCAAAAAAGCAGGAGTGATCAGGCAGCTACTGAGAATTCAAAACAACAAGAAAGATATAATCCTTTAGTAAAAGCACTTTCAAGATGCTAGAAATATATTTTGTTTCTGTCTTTCATATGAATGATCCCAAACTAGTAGCTGAGTCCATGAAGGAGGATCCAAGGAAGGTAACCCCATTCAATTGTACTGGAATGATGGAAGCAAACAAATTTAGATTGAAAATGGAGAAAATGAGGTTGTGTTAATCAAATGTTCAAAGCAAAATGCTGAAACGCTAAAGATCATTTTTTCTTTCTTTTTTATTCTCTTAAATCCTGACTGCCTCTCTAAGGATTTTGATTTCCTCTGGTACTGTGTATTACAGAAGTGCAATAAAGTTAAGTAGATCTAATCTATTTTTGCACCACTGAACCCAAATCCATCATAATGTATATAACAAATTTGTCTTTTCATTAACTAGGTCTCTGGGTTAGCTTTTTTAAGAAGTTAATAAATTCCTCCTTTTTCAGTGGTTAGGCAACTGTGTACATATTGTTGGATAAAGTCATTATTTAAAGAATGTGGTCGTAAATTTCCATTTAGTGCCCTGTTAAAATTTCACATTAGAGATGCCATCTAACAATAGGAGACAACTGAAAATAGCTGCCAAAGTTATCCACTAAATCCTTTGTGGATTTATTATTATTATTAGGGTTATTATTACTGAACTGGCCTCAGTACAAACGTTCTAATTTAGGATGGCTTTTTATGCACAAATGGCAAAGCAGCAGTTCATTACAACTTCAGTTTGGTTTCTATAGTTCAAGACTGCCCTTTAATTTGATCATTTTAATTGGTCTCTACAAACAGATTTATAACCAAAAACACAGGGACAATATAAACAACTAAAATGCATCTATGTTCTTGAAGGGATTTATTTCAAATTACACACTTATAAAGCAGATTCATTGACAGTAGTTGTTTTTAGTGTTTGAGATAAGCTGTTTACACCTTTTTGTTTAAGATAATGAAGCGGCAAAGGGTTGATTAAAATGTAATTACTCTTCTCTAATTACTCAACATTATTTACATACAGTAGACATTCCTTTTGAGTTTTATGTTGTACATATGCAATGCTTTACAAAGCAGTTACATATAAATAAAATCAATAGCAATATTGAATGACCATAGTTCCACACATTTTATTGATAGAATTGCTTTTGATTTTATCAGTTAGTCAGTGACAATACTGACATACAATGAATATACATTAAATTAAAAAAATCTCCTCCCAGACCTGGATCCAGGCATCTGATAGTTCATGGACAGTCTGTGGCACTACTTGGTGGCATCAGATGCATTGATACGTAACGTCCCAGAGGTTCTCAATTGGATTCAGGTCTGTGGAACATGCAGGCAAATCAATGGCATCAATGCCTTCATCATCCAGGAACTGCCAACAAACTCTGAACACATGGGGCCGGGCATTTCACTGCACCATGAGGGACCCAGGACCCACTGCACCAACGTAAGGTTTGACAATGGCTCTGAGGATTTTATCCCGGTACCTAACCGCAGTCAGGGTACTGTTGCCAGCTGGAGGTCATTTTGTAGGGTTCTGGCAGTGCTCCTCTTGTACCTCACTGCAAAAGGAGCAGATACCAGTCCTGCTGCTGGTTTGATGCCCTTCTACGTCCCTGTCCAGCTCTCCTTGCCTAAAGGTCTGTCTCCTGGAATCTCCTCCATGCATTTGAGACTGTGCTGCGAGACACAGCAAACCTTCTTTTGATGGATGTACCATCTTAGATGAGCTGGATTACCTTTGCAACATGAAATGGCTACAGGTAGAGCATCATGCTACCAGTAGTGACAAGGACACTAGCTAAATGCAAACCTAGAGAAGAATCAGTCAGGAAGGATAAGGAGAGAGAAGTTATCTGTGGCCACCTCCATTCCCTTTTTGGAGGTTGTCTTTTCTTGCTGTTGCCTCTCAAGCACACCTGTTGTCACTTTCATTTGTACCAAAGACAAGTGAAGTTGATTCACAAACAGTTATCCTTGCTAACTGAACAGATGGACATCCCTGAACTTTATTTGACTTGGTGTTAGACTGTGATGATTAAGTGTTCCCTTAATTTATTTCAGTAGTGTATTTCCTGTATGCATTTACTTTTTAACTAATAATTTTCTGATTTTATAGAAATGTTCATGTGTTGAATATCTGAAAGTTTTCAATAATTAAGAAAAAAAAACTCTGAAACAACTTATGATAATTAAAATACATTAAATTGAGCTTGATTATTCAGTGTATAATGATGCTGCAGCAAAGCCCCTAGGATTTGGATTCAGTCTCTGGTCTAGTCATTGTGTGTTTGAAATTTACATGCTATTCATGTTCTTAAATAGGTTTTCCCCAACATCCCATAGATGGGCATGGTAGACCACAGATTACTGAATTATTGGGGTATGAGTGTATGTTCTACAGTTTTGTGCTTAGTGATGATAGTTCCCACTACATTTAACCTTTAGCCTCCAGACTCTGTCCAATTTTGATCCTCTAAATGAAAAAGTGGGTTTAGGAAACGGGTAAATGGATCACTAGTTATATACTAGTTATAAAAGAAAGAGACTGCAGCCAGAATGTTGCAAGGTTTATAATTTGGGTAGTATTAGTAGTTTTCAGAACTGATTGAGATAAAAGATGACCAGCAGATAAAAGAAATCCAGGGAGGAGCATGCAAAGAGATGCTTTAGTCAGAGATGCAAGTAAACAGACATCAACAATTATTAAGGACAATGCCCTTGACTAAAATAAGCCTTTCATGTGCATGAGATTACAATCATGAGAAGAAAAAGAAGTAGAGCGTAAATTGTGTGCAGTTGCCTCCTAACAGTCTGAGAGCAAATTTGACTTTTAAAATCAAGAAAAACAACTGGATTGAAGCAGCTATATGGAAAGAAAGGCCACTACAAGAATATTTTTGCTTTAAGCTTGGCATAGAGAATGACAAGAAAACTGAGAAACCAATGTAGAGATTGGGCATCAGCAAAGGGACATCACAAATTCTGATTGTTTAAAAGAAAAAAGCAACATCAAAACAAGGTACAGAATATCTAAAAATCCCTTAAATGTGAAGTAGAGGAATGGCTGATTAATGTTAATCAGTAAATAAAATAATTATTTGATTTGCTCTTGGCAACTGCAGTAAATAATTAGACATTTTGGTAAGGCTCTCACTTTGTTTTCTTTAACAATCCCTGTTTTCCAATCTGTTATACTTACTGCATATCATGTAAAATGAACACTCTTGCATTAAAAAACAAAATCCAGGATTATACACAAGAATTATAGAAATAAAGATATACTAATGATTTGCAGTTTGTTCTGTTTCTACCATTCAACAAAATTCTTTCACCAAAGTCCTGTGCTAATTCTGCAGCTCTCCACTGATGATTTTACTCTTGCTGTTCATAATTCTGCATAACATGACTCAAATTGTTGTACCCAAATTTTGTGGTCTACCAGTCATGTAGTTCCTAATCCGGGATACAATGGCTGCATCATCCTACGCTGACTGTAGCGTCTCCCCCTGAAACACAGGCTGTATGATACTGAGCACATCAAAAAATACCATGCTCACAGTAATCCTATCCACTTGAAAGAATACTCTGTTTAACAGGGACATGACAGCATCTTCTACTCCATCATGTTTCAGGTAGGCAAACTACATGGGGTCCAGTGATACACTCATCAAAGGTCTGAACTGAACCAAGACTAATATATCTAGGGACTTCATGATATCTTATGTCAGAGGCATCTGCTCCTAATCATTTATGATTTACAGGCTGGTTGTTTTCCACACCATTGAACCCCTAAACAGGCTCGATTCAGGTGTAAATATGTTGGGGAATTTAACAAAGCCACTCTTTATTATCTGCTTCTCCAGAGGAGCTGTTTAACATTATTCCCTGGGTGTATGCTTTCAAGACTGTTTAAGGTTATATTCCAAGGTTATAGTATTTGAACTGTATTGCCAGTTGATACCTCTACTTAAATCTTTCTACACTGCTGCTGGGGGACTTGTTTTGGACATCTCTAGGCATGTCAGAGGACTGGGACTTTGTGAAGTGTGGTCTTGCCTCACTCGGTAAGGCAAAATGATGGGGTGAGGTTTGGGAAGAGAAAGAGAGCAAGCTATTTGTAATCTATCCTTTCTTCCCTCACAATTGTAAGTGCCAACACAACAGTAGGCTTCATCTCCATAACTCCTAGAAATGAATGTTAAAGCTATCTTATGTAATAATGTACTACCTTAACTTAAAACTATAAAATGTCAACAAAAGTTCAGAAGCAATAGCTCTTTGATCAAAAAGTGAACTTTGTAAGCTGGAATGTCAAAGGTCTCAATCACGAATTAGGAAGAAAGTATTCTCTCACCTAACAGGTCTAAACGCCAGGGTAGTAGTTTTTACAGGAGACTCACTAAGTAAGCAAGGATCAGTTTCAGTTGCAAAGAGATTTGGACTGGCCAAATATTCCACTCCAGCTATACAAAGAAAAGTAGAGGTGTGGGAATCTTAAAACATAGAACAAACACATTTGTATTACATTTGTAGTACCAGATGTTGTATCAAGGGCAATATTTGATTGTGATGGGTAATTTATTTAATTGTAAGGTGATTCTGATAAATATCTACGCACCCAATGTGGATGATAGAGACTTCATCCAAAATGTATTTACATCCATTCCTAATATGAACACTCATAAAATTATAATAGCCGGAGACTTTAACTGTGCTATAAATCCAGACCTAGATAAGTCTTCAGCTTACAGGGGTGATAACATCTAACACTGCAAAAACAATTTAACAGTTTGTAATTGATAATAACTTATCAGACCCATGCAGATTTTTAAATCCAAATATAAGAGCATATTCCTTCTTCTCACCAGTACATCATTGTTACTCAAGAATTGATCAATTCTATATAGATAACAATTTTTTCCCCACAATCAAATCTTGCTAATATGATGGTATTTTTACCTCCGATCATCCCCCTCTGATTATGGAGCTCAAATCACTACAGCCCACATACTCATTTCACAGCTGGCACCTAAATCCACTTATTATCTGACGAGAACTGTACAGAATTTATATCCAAGCAAACTTAATTTTTTAGCAACGAATGAATCCTCAGAAGTCTCTGAAGAGTACTCCAGGAAACACTGAAGGCATTTTTAAGAGGACAGGTTATTTAATATCCCACAAAGATAAATCAGAAACTAAGAAGGCATCACAGTTAATCAGAGAAATTACCAGAATAGATCAAGAACACGCCAGGTCTCCAAATCAGGCACTTTATAGGAAAAGACAGGCCTTGCCATCAGAACTTAGCATCTTGACAACAAAAGAAAAGGAATCGCAACATCATTACTATGATCACAGAGAGAAAGTTAATATGATTTTAGGTTAGCAAATCCACAAGCAGGAAGTTCACAATGCAATATCTGTAAGGTAGATACTCTCAATGCAGAGGAGTTGGATAAACCTCTGTCACTTTCAGAACTACTAGATGCTATAAACACACTTCAGAGTGGAAAAGCAGCAGGCCCTGATGCTGCCCTGCTGAATTTTATAAAAAAAAATTAATCAATTAACCATTTTACTTTGCTCAGATAGAATTTGCCAGGGTGCAAAATAAGCCCCTTGGATTACTTGTGTTCTGTTCTATGTATTGTATTGTATTTAGCCCTTTTTTTGACACCCACTGCACGCCCTACCTACCTGAAAAAGGGTTCTCTCTTTGAATTGCCTTTCCCAAGGTTTCTTCCATTTTTTTCCCTTCAAGGGTTTTTTTCTGGGTGTTTTTTCTTGTTGTCTTAAGAGAGTCAAGGCTGAGGGGCTATCAAAAGACAGGGCATGTTAAACACCCATTGCGGCAATCCTTGTGTGATTTTGGGCTATACAAAAATAAATTGTATTATAATTGTATTTATCAAACCTGATGGGAAATTGATTAAACTTATTTGTAATAACACTGTCATCCTCTGCAGACTGGCAGATTACAGAACTACATTATAGAAGCTGGTAGTTTACCTGTCATAGTTATTCTGAATTTTATACATAGTCAAAATTATACACTCTCCACTGGCTACTTGGAATTTGAGCTTCTGTTTATGTTATTTTTGAAATGTTTCCATATCTATTTTTAGTATTTCCATAGTTATTCTTACTATTTAATATTTTATTGTTACTCTGGCAATGCCACTTTGGTGCAACCATGACTATATTGTTTACTGTTGCTATACTTATTTCTGGTTATGTGGCATATTGTGTCATCATTTACTGCTCACAAAAGATTGGCACAGCTTTTCATGTCATCTCCCTGTTGCTTTACCTTTAGATAATATTGTGAATTCCACATTTTGCTTAAAACAACCCATGCCCCTGTGGTGAACTGGAGCTCCACCAACACTGTATTAGAATAAGTAGATTTAAAAAAAAATGAACAAATTAATGGATATTTTTGTATGATAAAAGTTTGAATGAAATGATGTGTAAGGAATTTTGAACAGAAGGAAGCCTTGTTTGACTGGAAGACAGATATACAGAGCCTTCAAACATGTATGTGTTACTGAAATTTGATGCCTTGAGTCTCATTCAACTGATCTACTTATTACACTCATTGATATGAATAATGGCAATTGCTATTAGGATAAAGTAGACATTGTCCCATTTTATTAAGCACACAAAACCTTCCCTGCGAAAAGAACAAACTTGACAGAGGTACAGAAACTTAACTGCCACAATGCCACCTGTGTTAGAACTAATCTGAGGCTCCATCCCTGCCCCTTCTTTGTTTGTTTTATTTTTACTGTTTTTGCCATTGTTTTACATTATCTATTGTAATACAGTAATCCCTCCTCCATCGCGGGGGTTGCGTTCCAGAGCCACCCGCGAAATAAGAAAATCCGCGAAGTAGAAACCATATGTTTATACGGTTATTTTTATATTGTCATGCTTGGGTCACAGATTTGCGCAGAAACACAGGAGGTTGTAGAGAGACAGGAATGTTATTCAAACACTGCAAACAAACATTTGTCTCTTTTTCAAAAGTTTAAACTGTGCTCCATGACAAGACAGAGATGACACTTCTGTCTCACAATTAAAAGAATGCAAACATATCTTCCTCTTCAAAGGAGTGCGCGTCAGGAGCACAGACGGTCAGAAAGAGAGAGGAAAGCAAACAAATCAATAGGGCTGTTTGGCTTTTAAGTATGCGAAGCACCGCTGGTACAAAGCTGTTGAAGGCGGCAGCTCACACCCCCTCCGTCAGGAGCAGGGAGAGAGAGAGAGAGAGAGAGAGAGAGAGAGACAGAGAAAAACAAACAGTCAAAAATCAATACGTGCCCCTCGAGCTTTTAAGTATGCGAAGCACCATGCAGCATGTCGCTTCACGAAGCAGCTGCACAGAAGATAGCAACGTGAAGATAATCTTTCAGCATTTTTAGACGAGCGTCCGTATCGTCTAGGTGTGTGAACAGCCCCCCTGCTCACACCCCCTATGTCAGGATCAGAGAAAGTCAGCGCAAGAGAGAGAGAGAGAAAAGTAAGTTGGGTAGCTTCTCAGCCATCTGCCAATAGCGTCCCTTGTATGAAATCAACTGGGCAAACCAACTGAGGAAGCATGTACCAGAAATTAAAAGACCCATTGTCCTCAGAAATCCGCAAACCAGCAAAAAATCCGCGATATATATTTAAATATGCTTACATATAAAATCTGCGACAGAGTGAAGCCGCGAAAGGCGAAGCGCGATATAGCGAGGGATCACTGTATTTATTTGTGGTTTATTAGATGTTTGTTAATAGATTTTTCTTCACTGTTTAATTGTCAGGTTTCATGTTTAATTTTTTATGCTTTAACACCCAGGGTGTGGATCCATCAATTATGTAGGCGTGTCACCATAATTTAAGACTTCCTCAAGCTTCGGTCTACCTGTGAAGGCACTGAGATCTTGTCCTCTTTGTCAATGGCTCTCCTACTCTTAGTAGATCTCATTTAATGAAAGTTAAGTGTTGTTAATTATTATAGTAGTGTCTTTTCTTTTTTGTTAATGTTGTGATGTAAGATTTTGCATATAACTTGATAAAATATTTTGTATGCCTTTATTTGTAATTTAGGCAAAGCAATGTAATTTAGTGTTACATTAGTGAGTGTTTACCCCCCCCCCCCCCCCCTTTTAGGAATGGGTCTCTTTGAATTTTATGACAGAGAAGGGGCTGGGGGGGGAAATGTGCCTTAAACCAGTTTGGCGAGTGTTTCTCTGCCAAAGTCTTTTAACCCCCGCAAGGAAGCCAATCAGCACCTTAACATATGGTTTTGGGGGATGGCAGGTGTTAAGATTGTCTTTGCCCCATTGGTCTGAAGCATGGCTGTTTGGAATTGGCTTCTATCAGAAGCTTTTAAGTGCCATGATGTCCTATTGGCTGTAGGGGTTGGACAGAGAATCTATAAATCTGCTTGTTCAACCACATTCTCTCCCTCTTACTAACCTCTGATGATGAAGAAGCATATCTCTGTTACCAAACTGATGAAGACCATCACACCATGAACTGAAAGGACAACACAATGGAGACCACAGCTCAGCAGCCATATTGGTTCTGAAGAAAGCTGAGCACCAATGATGCCTTAACTAGAAACATTTTAAATAACTATAAGTCTGTGTGCCGCCTGAAACTACACATCAACATTTAATCAGGTTGTATGGTTGCCAATATTCAAATGTACTTTGGATATTGTTATTATTTATGAATATTACCAATAATACATTGTTTTATGTGTAACTTAACTCCTGCTTGTCTTTTACTATACCTAATTGCCTGAGGTTATAGATATAGAAGGGAAGGTGGTGAGAAGTTATATGGTACAATACCTTATAAACAGTGGTAAGTCTGTGAGATTAGAGGCATTCTGACAAAGGCTACATCTTAATAATACAATGGGGGATTTGTGGGTTTCTGGACTTATTATTTTTGCTTAGAATATGTCTTTTTAAAGTTCAGTTTTGTTTTCTGTTTGTTATATTTTTGTTTCAATATAAGTGTGGATATTTTTGACTTGAAAGTACTTAACTAAACAATTTCATTAAATAGTTTAATTAAGTAATTTAATCATTTGTTTTTCAAAGGATATCTACAACATCATAGCAATCTGCAGTTTGGAAGGATACTTAATGTAAGTGATGAGATCATCTGAAGCTCTGCTGTTCGGTTTCTTTATGAATTTGTATGAATTTCACCTCATAATTACAAGTATTAATCAAAGATGAGTTGGAAGGATCTTCATCTTATGCTTGTAACCCCACCTTGAAGTCACTGTAAAAACGATACACTCATCAATACAATCAAACATTGACCTAAAACTGGAAATGGAAGTGTCTCCTCTCTTTTTGAGGCCAGGAAGCTCAGCAGGTTTCTTGGGTTGAAATCTTAAACTCTAGAACTCTAGAACCTTGATACTATAGAATGCCTCTGTAAAACATCAGTAGCTTTAAGATCAGTTCATCCAATCTTTGGTTATTGTCAGTGTCTGAACTCAATCTAGGAGAAAAAGAATTGAATATCAGGTCCTACAGCCTTCTTCCAGGAAAAGCCACATTTCTTTCCGCTAAACGTTCTGGAGGACAGTGCAAAGATGCTGCTGGTACTCATAGTGATCTGAGAAAGACAATGTTACACCATGTACATGAACAAAGGGACATGCAGTAAAGACAATCCACCCCAAGCAAAGAATTTCACTTGAACCTGCAAGACCACACAGCACTAGACATCTCTTTAAAGGTTTAGTATTGGATATTCATTTATCTGTGGATGTTGTGAACACATGAAAATGTATAGGTATTCAAAAATATTTATACATATATGTGTAACATAAAGAAAGAAGGTGCTAATAAAAAATATGCAAAATTGATGTCAGGGGACAGGTGAGAAGCTCAGAAAAAAAATCTGAATTATGGTGCAAAATAATAAAAAAAAAACAAGAACAAAGTAAAGGTTTTTTTTTAATTTTATTGATTTTATTGTCATCATTCCATACAAATAGTACATTTTTACAAAAAATAGGATTGAAAACAAATCAACCCCCACTCCTGAGAAAGAGAGCATGGCCAACAGAGTAAAACTTAAAGCTAGTAAAAATAAATAAATTGATGAGTTTAATAGGTGGATAAAAATAAATGGAGAAGAAAAAGAAATGGGAAGAGAATCTACTTCCTCAGTGCTTTAAGAGCTTATTCTAAAATATTATTGATTAGATCCTGCCAGGTTTTGAAAAAGTTCTGCACAGATCCTGTACCTGAGAATTTGATTTTTTCCAATTTCAAATTGGAAATTGGACATCAGTTACCCACTGACTTAAAAGAGGAGAGTTAGGATTCTTCCAGTTTAGCAAAATACTGTAAGTCTGCATGCCAATACAGTAGTGTAGTGAAGGCAATCACAGTTTGTTTGTCGTTCTCCACTTTAAGCCCATCTGGAAGAATACCAAACACGGCTGTTAGTGGATTAGTAGGGATTGTGACACCAAGGCTGTCTGAAAGGCACTTACAAATTTTTGTCCAGAATGATGTTAGTTTGGTGCAGGCCCAAAACATTTGACCCAGTAACACTGGAACTTGATTGCAGCGTTCACAGGTTGGATCTTGCCCTGGAAACATTTTGGACAGTTTTAAGCAAGACCGATGTGCTCAATATATAATTTTGAGTTGAATAATTATATGCTTTGCACATAAGGAGCTCGAGTGAATTCTCTGCATTGCTCCCTTCCACTCCTTTTCTGATATGTTGAGTGAGAGATCCTTTTCCCATTGTCCTTTTGGATCTTTGAAAGGGAGAGACTGTAAAATAATTTTATATATTGCAGAAATGCTGTCTGAGTCCTTGAAACTGAGCAATATTTTTTCCAGCATACAGTAAGGTGCGAGATGAGGAAAATCGGGCAGGTTCTGTTTAACAAAGTTTCTAATTTGAAGATAGTGAAAGAAATGTGTTGCTGGAAAGTTAAATTTGGAATGTAATTGTTCATAGGATGCAAAGATGTTGTCTATATAAAGATCTCTAAGCAATTTAATCCCAAATGTTTTCCAGATATTAAAAACTGCATATGTTTGCGAGGGTTGAAAAAGATGGTTCTCATGCAGAGGTGCCACAGATAAAAGATTCTCCATCTTAAGATGCTTTCTACATTGGTTCCATATTCTGAGTACCTGTAAGTGAAGCACAATTGGGTTATTAGTATATTGGCGATAACTTGCATTTATTGGGGCACAAAGCAGGGAATATAAAGAAGTACTGCAGGATTTTATTTCTATTGCGGACCAAGCCAGTGTATGTTCATCTATTTTTGTTCAGGTTTTTATAGCTTGTATGTTTGCTGCCCAGTAATAAAACTGAAAGTTAGGTAGAGCCATGGCACCTTCTGCCTTAGGTCTTTGTAGGGTCGCTCTTTGGATACGTGGATGTTTTAAGTTCCAAATAAATGAGGTTATGGTTGAATCTAATTGCTTAAAAAATGATTTATTGATTTATATTGGAATATTTTGAAATAAAAAGAGAAGCTTAGGAAAGATATTCATCTTAACAACGTTAATTCTTCCAGCTAGAGTGAGATGAAGGGTTGACCATCTATGCAAGTCTTGCTTAATTTTCTCCATACAGACGACAATATTTTGTTGATAAAAGAGCTTTATGTTTACTTGTGATATTTACCCCTAGGTATTTAAACTGATCTGCAATAATAAAAGGGAAGGTGTCCAATCTAGTATTGTATGCTTGAGAATTCACTGGAAAGAGCACACTTTTATTCGAATTAATTCTGAGACCAGAGATCTTTTGAAATTCCATAAGTGCTGTTAAGACTGCAGGCACAGTATTTTATGGGTCTGATATATACAGTACTATATCATCTGCATATAGAGAAATTTTCTGTTCAAGTCTTTCTCTGATAATCCCCTTTATCTGATAAGCATTTTGACAGTGAAGTGCTAGTGGTTCAACTGTGATTGCAAATAGCAGTGGTGACAAGGGGCATCCTTGTCTGGTACCACGTTCTAGTTTAAAGTAGTCTGAACAAATGTTGTTAATACAAACTGAAGCTTCTGGATTGGTATACAGTAGTTTGATCCATTCACAAATGTTAGGGCCAAACCCAAATTTCTCTAATGTAGTGAAAAGGTAGTTCCATTCAATCATATCAAATGCTTTTTCTGCATCCAGCGATAATAATATCTCTGGGGTGTTTGACTTTGCAGGTGAATATATTATGTTAAACAAGCGTCAAAAATCAGAAGCTAAGTGTCAGCCTTTAATAAATCCAGTTTGATCTTGTGATTTTACCTAAGGCAGCACTTTCTCCATCCTTCTAGCTAGGACTTTGGAGAGTATCTTATCATCATTATTCAGAAGTGAAATTGGTCTGTATGATGCACATTGTAATACGTCCTTATTTTGTTTAGGAAAGATGGTGATTAATGCTAGGCAAAAAGTTTGAGGTAGAATTTTATTCTCTAGCTTCCGTGAATGTTGCTAATAAGAGGGGAGCCAGGTGAGTGGAGAATTTTTTATAAAATTCTACAGGGTAGCCATCAGAGCCTGCTGCTTTCCTGCTCTGAAGTGACTTTATAGCATCTAGTAATTCTGATAGCGCCAGAAGTTTATCCAATTCCTCTGCAATAAAAGTATCTATTTGTGGTATCTGTAATAAATCTAGAAATGCATTAGATTGTGTGTTGTCTTCTTAAAACTCAGCAGAATATAAGGAATTATAGTATTCTCTAAATGTGTGCATTATATTTTTATGGTCAATGACTTTATCTTCGTTTGTGTTGGTGAGTGCTGGGAGTGCATTGTAAACTTCATTCTTGTGGATTTGTTGAGCTAAGAGCTTATTAGCTTTCTCTCCGTGTTCATAGTAATGATGTCTTGATTTAAAAATTAGTTGTTCAGCTTCTTTGGTTGTTAAGAGGTTGAGCTCTGAAAGCAGAGCCTGCCTTTTCCTATGAAGAGCCTCACTTGGACACCTGGCATGTTCTTGATCTATTCTAGTAATTAGCTCTAATACCTTCTTGGTTTCTAATTTATTTCTTTGGGAAAGATATGAAATAATCTGTCCTCTTAAGAAGGCCTTTAGAGTTTCCCAGAGTATTCCTGCAGAGACCTCTGAGGATGTATTTGTCTCTAGGAAGAAACTGATTAGTTTTGATACAAATTCTGTACAGTTCTCGTCTGCTAATAGAAGTGGGTTAAGACGCCATCTTCAAGATGAGTATGTGAGGGATAATGATTTTAGCTCCAAGATCAGAGGGGCATGGTCGGAAATAACAATAGTGTCGTATTTGCAAGATTTAATAGTAGGCAAGAAATTATTATCTATAAAGAAATAATAAATTCTTGAGTAGCAAGAATGCACTGGTGAGTAGAAGGAATATGTTTTTTAGTTTGGGTTTAGAAACCTCCAGGGGTCTGATAAGTAGTGGTCAGTTAAAAACTGTGTAATTATCTTTGCAGTGTTAGATATCATCCCCCCTGTGACAGGAGACCTATCTAAGAGTGGATTTAAAACACAATTAAAGTCCCCAGCCATTATAATTTTATGAATGTTCACATTGGGAATGGATGCAAATACATTTTGCATGAATTCCCTATCATCGACATTGGGAGCATAAACATCAAAATCACTTTACAGTTAAATAAGTTGCCCATGACAATCACATATCTCCCTTCAGGATCAGATACTACATCTGAAAACACAAATGAGACTGTTCTATATATGAGAATTCTCACACCTCTAGTTTTCGTTGTAAAGCTGGAATGGAACATTTGACCAGTAAAGGTTTTAATCCAGAATGTTAACACTACCCTTTCTTTTCATTGTCAATGACAGTACGTTTGTTTTTGGAAAGATCCTTTTGTTATTATAGTCAGGAGGGTTATATAGTATGGAGGGTTTATGCATGCAGTCTCCATACCTCTTTTGAATGGAGAAACAGTGGCCTGAAGACACTTGTCCTTACTTCTTCTCAAGCTCTGCTCCTTCCACTTGGCCCAGATACCAGAGGTGACTGCTCAGTGGTATATGTCACAGAGAAGCATGAGCTAGTTAGACAGTCCTGCAATTCCTGTCCTTCCACCACTAGAGGATGCTAAAACACTAATTTTTTTAATATTTTTTGCCATCCTTTAGCATGAATACACAATCAATGTGGATCTCCCAGTAGGAGCTCCAAACCTTTTTCTGTTTGATACTGTTATTCTTATTTGCACTTCCCTTTTAACCAAAATGAAATCAAATACCTTAAAATTAATCTTCACATATAACAATAAGTACAGAAATTCATTATAGTTACTGTCAACCTGCCCCTATGCTGTAGGAATTCTTAACCCCTCTCCCTCTGGAGAATTCACAGAGTATGTTTATCATTTCTTTGCCTTCCCGTAATTATTAATACTACTAGTAAAAAAATACCATTTACTCATTTGGGAATCAGACTGGCCCATGTAACAGAAGCAATTACTTTGAAAATAGAAGACAGTCTCTAGAGATAAATCTGAATCAACTTTCTTGCAGTGTGATTTTAATTGACTAAATATGATTCCAAACAAGGCACAACTGTTAGCAAAAGCCAGATCTCTATAAGTAACAAAAACATTTTACTAATTTGAGTTTTGCATCCAGATTTTTTTTCACATCAAAAGCAAAGAAAGTGTATACCAAGAAAAAATGTTTCAGAGTAATCCATCTATACATTCAAGCCACTTCAAGAGGGAATCTCCTTGAACATTTCCCTTTAAAAAATACATACTGTTATATTAACAGAAAAAATGTATATAATTTTTGGTATTCTTTCCATAACGTATATATAAAGTATAAAAATATTGTCTGAGAAGACTAATTGCCTGAGCCTCAAGTATTAAACAAGCAAAGTGTTGAGATCTCTATTTTAACATTCCTTTTCAAACAGACTTTGAGTTAAATATGTATGAGTAAAAGAAACAAATCAAATATACTGAAGTGAACTGTAATTTATCTGCCATTGTTGAAACTATAAAAGACACAATATAAATGATTTATGCATTGAAGTAACAGGATCTTTATTATATAATTTTTTCACAGCTACTGCTTATACAATGAGCAGGCAGAGAACAGCTAGGTTTATTACAAAATAAAGTACACAAATTACAAGGTAACAAGGTAGTAATTTTATACAAATAAATGAAGGAATCGTTTCACTTTTTCATTCCTACAGCTCCATTTCAGATAGAGTGACTCCAAATTGTCACACACAAATCACCAGAAAAGTAATCAAAAACGTTGAAATAATAGTATATGTATCTAATGTATAATATCATTGTGAAGCAAAAACCAGCCAGCCAAATACAGGGGTGCTGCATCATGCCAACTTGTTCTCATAGCTGGTACAAAGGAGCAAATAAAAAGAACTGTTTGCTGTTTAGTTCCTGGGCCCTAGAATATGAGATTAAGAGCCGTGCCAGAGACCCAGTGTGAAGCTTAATCTATTGAGAATGCAGTGAAAGACAGCAATGGGCTATAAGGAGAGAGAGGGGACAAAGGTGTGACAGTAGTGAGCAAAATGCGGGCATTCAAGTTTTGGAGGTGCCTCCAAGGTGCCCAGAGAGCAGATGTAGCAGTAGGTTAAGCTGCAGTTTAGGGCCAATGCAGAAAAAAAAGGAGAAAACTTACCTATAATATCTAGTTTGTTGCATCCTTTATGCTTATGTTCCTGATATGCTACATGTTTATATTTTACAGATAAAGAAAATAACTGCTAAGGTTAATTATTATGGAATTTAAATGTATTAATTCATAATTAGTAAAGCACAATCCATGAGAACTTTCACCTATTGTTGTGAAAGAGAAAGGCTAATTAGGTGTTGGGTGTGTTATAACAATGTCAGTCAGTCATTTTCTAAACGGGGTGCTGGAGCCTATACCAACTAGAGCGGGGAACAAGGCAGGAATAAACCCTGGACAGGGTGCCAGTCCATCGCAGGGTGAGCACACACACACACACACACACACACGCACACACACACACACACGTACACTAAAGTGCCAAAAGTTATTGGGATTCTACAAAAATCAGGGAACAAATCTAAAGAAGTATGTGTGTAAGACTTGCCTAAAGCTTATAAAGAAATACTGTTTACTTGTAAAGAAACAATAATATGACAGGAAGTGCATGTAAATTTTTATCAAATATTGGATACACTTTTCAACACAATTATGTCGTAAACGAGTTTGAATAATGGCTAAATGTTAACAAACGTAGGAGAGATGACCAAAGGATATTATTTTTAAATTCAAGGAAAAGAATAAAGGAATTCCTGTAAATATGTTAACATTTTCCAGCAATGCGATTGAGAGCATTTATTTTGAAATGCTCAGGTGTAAATCCTAATATCTTCTGTTAGGTACAGTATCTTGGAAGTTAAAAAAGAATATTTTGGCTGCTGGTGCCCATTTTAAAATTTTTCCACGGGTTGTCGTTCATTTTCCTAGCAAACACGCCAGAGAAAGAGTGATAAAATAAAATTAACAGGAATGAGATTTAGCGTGGTTCCTGGCTGCTAAGGGGAAAATACATTTGAAAGAATTTTAGGTAAAGCAGTCCAATCTTTGTGGAGGTGAGCAGAATGCAGTGTCTACAGCTATTTAAAAAAATGTACCATGTGAGGTAAATAATATCTCTTAAACGGGTGGCTTAAGGTTTGGTGAGGACAAGTCCATAAAGATGAACATATTTTGTTTACAGAATGTTTAGAATCTGTTATTCAGTAACAGATATTGGAATTTTACAAGTGTTGATTTTTAATGTAATACTTGGGTTTATTTTAAGTTACTTTTGAGAGGAGTAATACTAGTAGTCATTTCAATCTAGTACTAATATACATTTACTACATTCTCCAGAGTCTGTCTCTGTGTGTGTGTGTGTGTGTTTTTGCACATCCTGTCCTCCCATTCACGGCTGACTTATGCTTTAAATCTTTTACTGTAATGACTGTCAGTGGCTCTGCTAATACAGTAGCAATCATAACTGTTATGGAAATTTAAAATTAAGAGTAAGAACTACAGACATCAATGTAACTACCGAAACCTGGGGATATTAAGTTGGTACTGGGGAACCAACATGGTTGACCCATTTCTTTTTTTTTAATTTGAATAGATAAGAATTTCTTTTCTTTTTAGCTAGTGAGGAATATATACATGGATAAAACTGCGGTGGAAGAAATTTGAAATTATTTTTGTCATATATGTATTTCTTCATCTTGTTCCTTTTTGTTTTTCTTTAGAACTTTTCTTCTAACTTAACTGTGCACAAGCAATTTGCTTAAAATTTGAAAATTAAGGACCAGCACACAAGTAAAAATGTAAATGAATGGCTAAGAGTATCAGTATATTTCCTCTGCTGGGTGGTTTAGCAGATGATTTGGAATCCTTTGAATCATTGCAGGGGAACTTGGGCAGATTTGTGTCGGTTAAAATTTTATGTAAATGTAAGATATTATATGTAGGAAATAAACATGGCAGATTTTAATACACAGTGGAAGGTCTGAAACTTGAAAGTACGCTGTATGACAAGAATTGATATGTCATAGTGGACTCATCATTAGGGTTAAGAAAGCTAACCAGAATGTCAGGTTATATAGCAGGATGTGTGGAGTACAAGTCCAAGAAGGTTATGCTGAGGCTTTATAATGCAGTGGTGAGGCCTCACCTGGAGTACTATGTGCAATTTTGGTCTCCAGGCTACAAAAAGGACATAGCAGAGCAAGAAAAAGTCCAAAGAAGAGTGACTAGACTCATTCCAGGGTTACAGGGGTTGAATTATGAAGAATGATTAAATGAGCAAAGCCTTTTCAGTTTAAGCAAAAGAAGAGTGACAGGAGACATGAATGAAGTGTTAACAGTTATGAATGGAATTAGTCCAGTGTATTGAGACTTGAAATTTAAAATTAGTTTAACAAGAACATGGAGGCACAATTGGAAACTTGTTAAGGATACATTTCATTAGTAAGTTTTCCTTTACATAGAGAACTATAGACATATGGAATAAGTTACCAAGTAGTGTGGTGGACTCTAATGATATTCAACATTTTAAAATCCCAACTGATATTGTTTTGGAGGAATTAGGTGGACAGGATTGGCAAACTTTGTTTGGCTGAATGACCAGTTGTTCTAATGTTCTTTAGTCTTCTGTGCTGTTAGCTTTCAATTAATATAATTAACTCATAAATTCAATAATGAGCACAACTTTAACAAACACCTTGAAGGAAAGTACTAAACTATTCCGGGTTTAAAACTATGAAAATTCTTGCTGAATTTGTTCAAGAAATTTTTATTAATTTCTGGGTTGCCCAAAAAACGATGAAACATAGAAATAACATTCTGCATGTAACGAGATAGCATTCCACGTTAAAGGAAAGGAAAATGATGGGAGCCAAAACTGACTCCCAAAGGCGTCTCCCAAAAAGAAGGATGATAGCCACTTGTCTGAATGCCCTCCTAACTGCTAGAGGGAGGCTGAAACTCAGCTTGTCCTTTTCCGGTAACAGGCTTATATTTCTCATGACTTTTTAATATGATATAGTTCATTTTATGTAATACAATCAAAAAGTATAACTTGTGATTCTAAAAGGAGTGCATAAATACTATAGATAGGAGGATTATTTTCTACATTTTCTTGTGATATAATTGTTAAATAAAAAAAAAAAGCATTTTGAACAGTTCAAAAATCAATACTCAACAGTTATATTGCTCATTCATTCTCTTGATAAAAAATAAATGCCAATCTTAAATAAAAGTAAAGATTTCACAATACATCACATAAGTTAATTTCACAGTTAATGACTCAGTGCATAAACAACTGACAGGTCTTTATCCTTAAGCTGTCCTGTTTTCATAATTGTTTCTCACACAACAGCTTCTTGCAGAAAATACATACAGTAATCCCTCCTCGATTGCGGGGGTTGCGTTCCAGAACCCCCTGCGAAAGGTGAAAATCCGCGAAGTAGAAACCATATGTTTATATGGTTATTTTTATATTGTTATGCTTGGATCACAGATTTGCACAGAAAAACAGGAGGTTGTAGAGAGACAGGAACTTTATTCAAACACTGCAAACAAACATTTGCCTCTTTTTCAAAAGTTTAAACTGTGCTCCATGACAAGACAGAGATGACAGTTCCGTCTCACAATTAAAAGAATGCAAACATATCTTCCTCTTCAAAGGAGTGCACATCAGGAGCAGAGAATGTCAGATAGAGAGAGAGAAAAAAGCAAACAATCAAAAATCAATAGGGCTGTTTGGCTTTTAAGTATGCGAAGCACCGCCGGACAAAGCAGCTGCAAGGAAGGGAGCAATGTGAAAGTAGTCTTTCAGCATTTTTTAGAGGAGCGTCCATATCCTCTAGGCCAGTGTGCGAACAGCCCCTCTGCTCACACCCCCTCCATCAGGAGCAGAGAATGTCAGAGAGAGTGAGAGAGACAGAGAAAAACAAACAATCAAAAATCAATACGTGCCCTTCGAGCTTTTAAGTATGTGAAACACCATGTGGGAAGCATGTCGCTTGACAAAGCAGCTGCACAGATGGGAGCAACGTGAAGGTAATCTTTCAGCATTTTTAGACGAGCGTCCGTATCGTCTAGGTGTGCGAACAGCCCCCCTGCTCACACCCCCTCCGTCAGGAGCAGAGAATGTCAGAGCAAGAGAGAGAGAGAAAAGCAAACAATCAAAAATCAATACGTGCTGTTTGATCTTTTAAGTATGCGAAGCACAGTGCGGGAAGCATATCGCTTGATAAAGCAGCCATATGTAAGTCCAGCAAGGAAGAGAGCAATGTGAAGGTAATCTTTCAGCGTTTTTTGAAGAGCGGCCGTATCCTCTAGGGGTGCGAACAGCCCCCGTGTTCACAATATAGTTGAGGAGTTTTATTTAATACGTAATACCTGCTCTGGTTGGGTAGCTTCTCAGCCATCTGCCAATAGTGTCCCTTGTATGAAATCAACTGGGCAAACCAACTGAGGAAGCATGTACCAGAAATTAAAAGACCCATTGTCCGCAGAAATCCACGAACCAGCAAAAAATCTGCGATATATATTTAAATATGCTTGCATATAAAATCCGCGATAGAGTGAAGCCGCGAAAGTCGAAGTGCGATATAGCGAGGGATTACTGTAATAGTTTATTATGCTTAAACTATTCTTCATTTTACAGTTTTTGTATAACCCCCCCACACTTAGTCTTCTGTACAAATGTTAAGTTTTAATTATGGTTAGGTCAGTGGTTTTCAGATTTATATATTTTTTACTAGGAGGCTTTGCCCCATACTCGCTTTGCTCGCCAACCCCTGTGTTTGGTTAATCGGATATACAATTTTAAACTTTTTCTTTGGAATTGTTTCAGTTTCATTATTTGCACTTTTACTTTAAAGCTTCATTAAAAATAATATTTTTTGGAGACACATTGTGACAATGCAACGTATAACTGCCCGTGAGTGAATATTGTTTCTGTTTCTGTAATAAATAATCCAAGTTTTTCTAATGTTTGTTCCTGTGATTTATTGATTGTCATAGCAAAAGCTATTCTCAAGGTAAACTGTAAACATTTTTAATACGAATGCCATATCACAATCTCCTTTGGTGTGTAATGTTATTCGCGGAATATATACATTACCTTTCTTTTTGCCTGTTAAAATTTGCATTGCTTTTCCGTGACCATCAATATACACCCGACCGAATTGTGTATTCTTTGAAATTTAACTTGTCGTTGCTTAAACTGTTCCGACACCACAGATTCTCATTAGCGTATGATCCATTATTGTGTAAATCCATGTTTTCTGCATTGAATGATGCGAATGCGAAAAGACTTTGTTGTCTACTCTTTGCCTTTCATTTCTGACCTCAATTTGTCCTGCTATTTTTTCAATTACACCTGGTTCTGGTGATTAATCACCTTTTGTTTGCGGTAATGCGATCTTTTTCATCGTTTCTTTGATACTGTAGCGACTGACATGATAAAGTGTCACAAAAGTTTTACTTGAACAATCGCCGACTTCCTAACCCCAAACACAACTTTCTAGCACCCTCTCCAATGCCCCCCTTACCACATCAATTAATACCCCGCTATCAGTCTTCCGTGCTGTACTCCGCCCTCCCTCAATTGGACCTAACAGTCACTTAAAACCAAAAAGCCCTCAACCTGGCTTAGATGCTACAATACTTTTGAATTTTACTGCTTTCATATTCTGTACCTTTCTCTGCATGTGTATCACACCATGTTTGTTTGAGCCTTTCGAATTCCACTGCTTTCATAATCTCTTATCTGCCTTTTTTTCTCTCCAACGCCTTTGGGTCTCTATTCTCCGTATTGTCCTTATACGTTTTATATGTGCTGAGAGCACATGATCTGTATATACTACGTGCTTTTAGATGACTGAGATTTTTTTGATGGGTGTGCTCTTATATAATATCTTTTGTAAGTAGGGATTCTTGCAAGAATCTCATGTTCCACGTCTCCGCGAGATGGCCCTGGGACAATCTCTTGGCACCAAGTCTTATGTTTACGGTTCCCGTGAGACGCACCGTGGCAAGTCTCTTTTGTCTCGCGGGTCTTTTAAATGTCTTCCGAGAAAATCACGTATCGTAGCCTTGCTCTTGCTTTCCAGGATTTTTTTTATAATAGAGAGATTATATTTTTTTAAATAAAATACAGTATTATAAATGCATATAATAGAGCTATTTTATGGATAATTGCCACTATTGTCATTTCCGCGTGATCAATTTTCAAAAATAAATTACACTTATCAGCAAATTTTTATGTCATTTTTCTGTTTAGTTTTACTAGCAGATATGTGTATAGCATTTCAAAAACAGTTTATGTATTTTGGAGAGGTGTGGTGTTTAGGGCTTCTTCCTATATGGCTTTTACACCTTTTACTTGTAACTGCATCAGTTGTTCTCCATTAACTCCGTGTTTTCTTATTAATCCCAAAGACAATTTTAAATTGATTGATGGCTGATCCAAATTTCCCCAATGAGTGCCATTGTTGCCCTATCCAGTATGGTTCCAGGTACTGCAATAGGCCCCAGCTCCTCCCTTCTCCACATCTGAGGTAAGTGAATTTAGAATAGAAGAATGGATTTTTGGGAATCAACGATAAATTCTTCATTTAAATGAGTGGAACACTCATTTTTTTAGATTTCACAAAACACTTTATGACACAATCTAAAGGATTTTATAAAAGTGTGACTACAAAACAAAATCTCTAAAAACTGTGCATAAAGGAGCAATCCCTAGACTAACGGGCCTACCCTACTGTGACAAGCTAAGGGAATTAAACCCATTTAACCTTTAGACTTGAGAACTAATCATGTTTTGAAGGCACTGAAAAAGTGGTTCCAGCTGAACTCATTAAGCTCAAAAGTGAATGAAATATGTGTGAATACCAGTGCAAATTAAGGAATATTTTAGATCCCGGAAGTACTTTTTCATGCAGTTGTAGGACTACAATGTATGCATAATGAAAGAAGTAACATTACAGCCAGACCTTAGAAGACATATGTGTCAAAGATCAACAGAGCTTATAGTGAACAGAGAACTACAAAGAGGTTAAAGGACCCGAGATAAAAATATACGAACAAAGGTAATAATGGAAATCTGGGGCAAATCAATTTAGGACAGTTGTCTAATAAAGACACACTTGAAGAGATTAACGGATAGCAGTAATTTTATCTTTCAACAAGGATACTTGGTGATAACAGGCTATAACTGATGAAGATCTGCTTTTTCTGAGGGTTTTAGAATATGTTTAATAGAATGTCAGATCCAAGAGCTTGGGGAATGTTTTGTGGGTTTTAGGGAAAGTAGACATGTGGGGAAGACTGTGGCTGTGACACCATTGCTAACACACGTTTCATTTTTGTCTTTAGAATGAAGGAGAAATCCTCAGATAAGTTGTGATGTAACTGCCATTGTGGCAGTTCAAGCCCCATCACTCCCAGTATTTAGTCACATTATTGAACTCGCTTCTGTGTAGGATGGACCTCTGCCAGAAGGCTTCTTTTTTGTATTGCTATTGTGTCCTTATTCCTTTTTGTACATTTCTGCTCTTTCTTTTGTCTTTTGGATGCTATTAAACAGGCCATCCTTTGGGACCACAACACTCATTATGACCCTGTCTTATCATTTTACAAGTATAAAAAAACACTTGAATTGTCTTGTCAGGTTTTGATTAGCATTGAGTAATATTTGAACCTGGCAACAGCAAGAGCTTTAGGTATTCGTTATTCACAGCAATTAGTAAGCTTTACACAATTTATTAAATTGTTACTAACAGTAATAATTGGAGTTACAAATATTTGTTTTTTCTAAAAAAATAAACGTTATATATTTATATTTCCAAAATTCAAAAACAATTGATTTAAAACACTCTTTCATTCCCAGTCCTATAATAGAGTTTGCATGGATCCTGATAAATAATTAATTAAATATACTGCTAACAATAGTCATTGTCATTGTAGTCTTTTGTTATTTTTAAAGATTTCGATTAACAAATGCCAAGGGCAACAGTTTTTTAAGAACTCTTTTATTCCCAGTTCTATAATAGTGTCAGTAGAGACACAATGGACCCCATGAGAATTTTCTAAAGATTTAGATTAATAAAATTCAGGGGGATTACTTTCAAGTACTCTTTTATTTCTAATTGTATAATAGTGCTTGTAGAGGTACTATAATAATAACAATAATAATTATTATTATTAATGAATTCATTAACTGTCTTATTAAATTTTGCTATTGGTTGTGTAGAGTTAGATTAAACAAATTCAAGTGCAAATCATACTTTGTTTATCTGTAGGGGCCCTGTTGAACTTAATTTATTACAGCGTACCATTATATTTCCGGATTCTTTCCTCTAGTAGTCCTAGGTTTGTGTTCTGATTGTAATATTATTTTATTGTATTTGTGGTGCAGTGTTTTATGTTTGTGTATTTCTGATGCAAACAAATATCCTTCTAGGACAACAAACTCCCTAAGTAAGCCAGAATGTTATGGATGATGTTCTTATTACTGTTGTCTACCACTTGTTATGGAAAGAGTTCTTTACAAATATGTAATACAGGAAGCGTTTGCAATGGAAATATTCCTAAGTTTAAATACTAGAAAAGATGTCTTCTACATCAATAGCTAAGACTCATCTTATAACCTCCTTTTTAGAGGAGTGGCATCTCCTCCATCCTTAACCCAAAGAAATCCAAAGGAAGTGAACACTGCATTTGGCACATTGCTATTATCTAAACTAACACCCCACACATCACATGCAGCCACTTGTAGACAGATCAACCACAAAACTATTACTCAGTAACCCATCTGCCACCCCCCATGACAACATAGGAACAACAAAAACCAAAGAGTCAAACACTCCACAAAATTCCTTCAGAAACAGTGCAACACCTTTTTACAAGTAAAAATGTAGTCTTCTGATGTGGTATTCAGTATGACAACTGCAGTAAAAGATTATTAAAAACAATTGCAATTCTATAATAACAGTTACATTTTTCCATATATGCCAAAGATATTCACTTAATGCAGTAATTTTACAACCTGTGGCTTTCCATTTCCTTGCATGGATGGCATCTTTTGCTCAGAGCCATGTTCCCAAAGTGCAACATGAGAAAATGAATGACAATTAAAAGCAAACAATATAAACTCAATTCTAATTATAAAAAGACATTATTTTATCCTGCATTAAAGGTCTAAACATCAGGAGTAAGACCCCTGATAACCTGCAACCATCAAGCAAAATGCCATTCTCAGCACCTGCCTTCCCACTTCCATGAATGCCACCTGAAAGCAACATGAGAAGTATGCATTTGTGTTTGTGTTCTGGTCACTCTATTGAGTGAAGATTGCATTTATATTTGTTGACCAAAAAAGGCTTTGGCCTTTGTAGAAGCAGTAGATTTGGAACTTAATTACTACATCTGTAGTCTGTCTGTAATGCCTCAGTGCTAACATGGAGAATGATGGAGCTACCTAGAGGGACATGATGTGAAAAGAAAACAGTATGTCTGGTTTGAATCTTTTTGGCCAATTGTTATTTTTGTGCCAATTACTTTATACTTGTGAATTGTCTATACCAAACATCATGCTTCCAAATCAAGTTTTGTTTATAAGCATACTTGCTTCTAGAGTAATTTGCATTAAACATTAGTGATCAACTTTGTTTGTTCTGAACACTCAGGTAAAGAGAGGTGTTGGAATTGTTAACAATCACCACTTAGTGGTGTACAAGCTTAGGAGTTAAATGTATTAGCAAGAAAGATCTAGGAAACACAAATGGATGGTATGGGTGTTCTGGAAGCATCTAGAGAAGGCATCTGTATAATATAATTCTAAGCTTCACCTCTGGAAGAGTTTCTCTAAAGAGGTTGAGAAAGTAGTATCTGAATGCATCCTGTTCACAAGTTCAGTTACGGACTTGCAAGGAGATGTGAAAATAACACCAATATTCACAAAATAAGAAACAGAAGGAAACCCATGTAGTGGAGAAGTTGAGTTTGATCATAGGGTTGCCTCAAAGAGGTTCTCACAAACTGTTCAAAAACGCAGAAGGATATGTGGGAAGTTGCCAAAGCTTTGCACATGTTGGGGTGAGGAAATGTTGACATTGACTGGTGATTTCTCCAGGAGGTGGAAGAAATAGTTTGAGGAATTTGATAGGCCTGTAGGAAAAACCCAGTGGGTTTTGGCTTAATTCTGTGGGCGGGTGAAGTTGAGGAAAATATAAGACAGCTGTGTAGCACTGCTGGGTTAATTTAGGATATAGCGATGAGCTCATTAAGACAGAAGGACCACAGAATTGCTTACCTAACACCTTCACAGCTTGATAATCATCTACTATTGATCAAGAGAAGCCATTTGAAGACTATAATGTGAATGTCGATAGAGCAGAGGCTTTGCCAGTAATAATTCCCTAAGTGAACACCCAAATCACAGAGAACAGTTTTATATATATATATATATATATATATATATATATATATATATATATATATATATATATATATATATATATATATATATATATATATATATATATATATATATATATATATATATATATTGTCCTCACAGGTGGCGCAGTGGTAGTGCTGCTGCTTTGCAGTAAGGAGACTGTGGAAGATTGTTGGTTCACTTCCCGGTTCATCCCTGTGTGGATAGCGCTTGGAGTACTGAGAAAAGCGCTATATAAATGTAATGAATTATTATTATTATATATATGGGAGCAGCTGGAAGTACATGAAAACTGTTGCTTTGGAATATGTGGCATGATTTCTCCAACTCAATGTGTTGACACCACACCCCAGAATAAAACAAGTGGAGAGAGAAATAAAGTGAGTAAGTAAGCGAGTGAGTGAATGTTCTCCAAATCATGGTTGTCTAGTTGTTTGAGTTTTTTTACCCTTGTTGATTACGAAGCCAGCTTATATTTAGACTCGCAATCTAATGGCCTTAAGATAATCTTTGCCACTTAAACAACATAAAAGCTGAGTCTTTTAAATGATATTTCTATTAGGGAAGATCTAAAAAGGCACACCAATAGATTGTTAAGTATTTCAGTGTTTTGTGTTTGTGTTCTGCTTTGATTTAATTCCCCTACTTCTCTTCCATACAAGGTAATTATAATACTTAGAATAAAAATGCCCATGGGATTGCTTGTGAAATGTGGCTGCCACTGCAGTGTCTCTTTCCTGATTCTTCTTGTTAATTGTTTTGCTACAGACATTATTGCCAGGCAGAGAACAGACAGTGAGCACAAAGAGCCCAGACAGGATTCCTGCTATTCAGCTGAAGTAATGGCCAGGCACAGAGCCAAAATCTGGTAATTGCAATAAAGGAAGGAGTGGACTTTTTGCCATTAGTTTCTTGGAGGCCCATATGCATAATCATTTGGTTGACAATCGATACAAGGATTTGTCTGTTTAGGTTTGCCAACAGCTGAGTTATGGCTCTTTGTTCAATGACCAAGTGTTTAAATGATTGATCAGTCTTAGAGATGAGACCCATAAATTGCATTCCCAAGTGGGGTTCTGTTAACAAAACTTTAGCTGGAGTTAAGAGTCACTGAGAAAGTGAATCTGTCTGCTGCATCTTTAAGCAAAAGACTTGCGTGCCAAAGAAAGGTAAAATGGATAATATCTGTCAATTATTACAGAGGCATCTTAACTACATGCTGAAACCTTCTCAACTTTCTCCTCTAAATCCAGATAAGTACCAGTACTGCTTTTCTTCCCACTTATATTTCAAAACTCATTTTTTCAGTCACTACCAAAGCTTGTGGTAAATCGACATCTTCATAAGACTGCAGCTACCGTATTAGTTAATTGGTCAATTCCACAATGACCCATACTCTCAGTAATGTACAAGAACATGAGCCACTTGGTGCACACTCTCACCCCTTACTTGCGTGGAGCAAGTCACTCCTATCCATTAGACAAACATTACCTGAAATCTGGAGATGTTCCGTCTTGCCCCTGCTGCATCATATTCAGTTGTAAAACTGTTCTGTTGGAGATTATAGTCTGATGAAGCCACCAGTACATAATCTGCTATCAGCAAAGACATAATATTTAGGTTGCCAACATGAATATCATTTAAACTTAAGGAACAGGAGAGAAGACAACATGCACCCAGTGCAGAGTGCCTATAAATAAACAGTCTTGACTTAATTTCAAATAATTAAACTTTACTACAATTTATACTACACAAATACTGGAACAAAATGCTGCAAACAAGAGGTACCATACTGCTATGCCTGTCGTGAAAACATGAAGCAGCTCAGCCAGACTGCATCATAAACACTATTTTTATATCTAGCTGGCCCCTTTAAATATTTTGCTGACAAATAGTGAGGCACAGTAATTGTTATGATGCAATTAGTAACAGACCAGAAAATGCCTTTTGACAGAAAAACTAAATGCAAAGCAGGTTTCTCAAGAGATTATGATTTGCAATAAAACCAAAGAGTTAAACTGATATTGCAGATAGATGTGCATGGCAAAGAGTGGGTTACTAGATCTCTATTATTCAACTAGAGTCAAAATTGTAAGACAGGAAAGTGAGTTGAGATGAGAAAGCTATGAATTATAAAACTGGAATACCAAAACTTAAACTTCTAAACCTCACTTTTTCACAGGTTGAATCCGTAATCTCGGGCAATGGGTTACTAGTGCTGCGCTGGAATTTATTAGCAAGTCTTTGTGACTCCAATCATGGTGCCTCTTAGCTGGCGGTCCTTATTAACCTGGCAAGGTCTCTTAATAACCTATTATCTTATTGCAGAGATTCTAAAAGGTCAGCATGACACATATCAAAATTTTACAAAAAAAGTAAAATCTTTTTCAGACCAGAAAATAAAATTAAATTTTTAAAAATTTAATTTAAATCTCACAAAACTACTACAGTCAAATCATGCTTAAAGTGTAGCTATTAGTAAAACAAGGCAGACATACGCACTTCACAGAAAATATTGCCAGGCAACAAAAGACATTGGTTTTTGAGGATGGCTGATGAAAGGCACAGATCATTACATACTCACATTCAAAACAAGATCAAAACAATCTGACATCTGTCAAATAGGTCTTTTTCTAAAAAACTTTTCACTATTTCCTCTATTTCCCTTTTGTGATAAAAGTTCTATTGAAAAAAAGAAATTTAAGAAATAGAAATTTGCAACTAACTTGCAAAGGATAGCCTTGTTTGACCTTTGTAAATGCAAAATGTCTGTGAGATAGTAAATATGATTACCAAAGAAGAGGAATAAAATGCCTTGATTAAACATCAAAATCCATCAGTCTTTAAAGCTGCCAGGGAAAGGCAAAAGGAAATATATGTTAGATAATTGATTCCAAAAATGGTAGACAACTTCAGAAGGAAGGTTGTGAGGGCCTGGAGCCTTTCCTTTACTTATACGATATAACATCTCAATTGTTTAAAGACTAGTGATACACCCTTAACAGTCAGTCAATAAAATATCAAGATAGATTAGTATGGATTAGTATGAAATCCAGCTAAAGTAAATCAGGATTCACAGAAATCGGGCTAATTCCATTCAGGAAAATCTGTTTTTCTGTAACAGCATAACCTAGAATTATTTGATCCGTGAGGCCAAAGATGCAGCTAATTTACTAATCCTGCTTTCTGGAAAGGGTTTAGGATTTGCCTGTACCAGAAAGAAGCCTATAACAAAATCCAACTCAGTTACTGGGGCAACCAATGCTCTGAAATTAAATTGTAAAAGAGAAAATTTAATGTGAAGAATTATTGCTTTACAGCCTCAAAAATTAAGGATCAGAGCATTCAATCATAAGGTCAAAGTTTGTAAATGTCCTATCAGAAATGCTGATCATAGATGCACTATTTAAAAAGAAGAAAAAGCTGACGAAATATAAAAAATGCCATGCCCCTTCATGAATGAACAGTCAACAGAGAAGTGTAAGTATATTTCCAAAAAGAAACCGGTAAAGTGTTTACATGAATGTTACCATTTTACATTGGAAGCTTTAATTTTTTTGGCATGATAATGACAGCTTTCTTCACAATATTGTAGATGTAGTGTTTGCTCACACACATGCACTCACGGGCCGTCTTCCACACACAGAATAACCACCATCAAAGAGGAATCCCACAGAATCACGAGTAGGGCAATCAAATTTAAATAACAGCAGCATTTATGATAAATAATAACTGATAATAGACTTGCTGGTGAAAAAGCTGTCCAGCCTCATCCCTTCGGTGAAGTCATTCTCCTTTTAAAGAAGCAACTCTGAAGACTCTCTTCTTCTGTGAATACCTATATTATATTCTTATTGCAGTTTCAGTTTGGGTTCCTTCAATTGGATAAGGCAACAATATTACTTCTGTATTGCATTGTAGTTCATTTGGCTTTTGCTGTTGTCTATAACACTTATGACTACTAGCTTTGTTCTTGTTTTCCCTCTTGCTTTTACTTAGTAGCTTGCTTTGTGATGCTGGTAGCCATACCCATCCTGACAGATAGTTACTCTGCTAGATTTCACTCCTTGTAAGATGCTTTGGATAAAAGCATCTGCTAAATTAATAAATGTATTAATGGACTTCCAAATGCAATTAGGTATGTGACTAGAACATGCATTTTTATCGAAGCAGTGAGCATAAATGAAGGAGACATTTGCATTGTTCTATTTTGTAGAGCACAAAGAGAATTGGGATAAAACTGTTACAGTGGTCTTTATTTATTGTGTACTTCTTTTATTGTATTTACATGATCATTTTTAACTGTTGAGCTCTTTAAAATAATCACTGCTGCAACAAACACTATACACAAATTAACTAATTAACTTAGTTATTCATAACTTAGTTACTATATACACTTCACTGCTTAGCCAATGACAGCAATTGGAAAGTTGACTATTCTGATATCATTACAACAATCTGAATTGGAAATGTTTTTACAGAATGGAAGTGCAGGTACAGAAAGGAGCAAAATACGTAAGTCAAATACTCTATGCAAATATCAATGTATCCTCTTTTCTATTTTAATGGTAATATGAGATGCTGCACTCATATAGAAAATACAAATGTTCATGCCTCAAGTTTTAACAGGGTAAACTGCCGTTGCAGAAAATGAAATACAATGCTTACTTTAGGGCATATAATGTTTCAAGTAAGGTGATTTCATCAGTGTTACGTTTTCCGCAATTCAAAAATTTACCACACAAAATTTATGTGGATTTCATATCTTAACTGTTTCAAGCATCCACTCAGTCCCAGATATTCCTCCACACAATCTTCTTTTCCTTTTCAGCTGCTGCTGCTGTATTGCTCGCTCATCTATTAGAGGATAAACTGCTAATATTTATGCACTGCCAGCAGCACTTCTACTCCTGCTGGCATGAAGGTTGTTGCTCTCCGTTTTTTAGGCTTGTAGTCCATGTTTGACTGTTCAGTGTTTGACTCATTAGGGCTTGTAAATAATGCATTGAATGTGTGTTAATCTGCATTGCCCTGTCCGGGATTGTGTGAGCTGATTGAAATTTGGCATACATTCAGCAGCTAATCCGCACTATAGCAAGCCAGGATTCGTTTTGAGATCTAGGACTATCTGCTCTCTCTTTGTGGAACAGATCGGTGATCACCAATGGTGTAAGAATTAATGGAAATATCTAGAGTCTAAGTTGAGAATTATTGTGGGAAGGAAATACTGAATATCCTTCTAAATTAAACACAAAAAATAATTCCAACTTAAATCAAATGTCATCTTGTAATGTGAGTGAGTGGAGTTCCAGGATCTTCTTCTTCTTATTTCGGCTGCTCCTGTTAGAGATTGCCACAATGGATCATCTTCTTCCATATCTTTCTGTCCTCTGCATCTTGTTCTGTTACACCCATCACCTGTATGTCCTCTCTCACCACATCCATAAACCTTCTCTTAGGCCTTCCTCTTTTCCTCTTTCCTGGCGGCACTATCCTTAGCATCCTTCTCCCAATATACTCAGCATCTCTCAGGGATACTTTGCCTAATTTAGATAACAAAGTTTATCCCTTAATGCTGAGAATTACTCCAGAGCCTTTAACATTTGGAATTTAATTGGCTAGAAAAATCTGCCAGTATCATCAGCATTTGAGCCAATGGTTTTGAGGTGCAGATTATGATGTACTAAATTAATTATACCACATTTATAAGATTTTGCACGGGGAAAAGAACTAAAACTTATTTTCAAATCTGGATACATCTTCTCATATATTTTAGATTCCTGCTAGAGATGGTTGAGTTCTCTTGAATATTGAAAGAGGTAACTTTTATATAAGCTTCAGTAGTAACAGGACAGAGAATTTGAAGCAAGAAACTAAAAAAAACAGAATAAAAAAGAGAAAGCCCAGCCATGCCCCAGCAGCAGTTAGGCTTCTATACACAAACATGCTCACATAATGCTTTATTTGGAGTTTTGGTATCTCTCTTTCCCATTCTAGAGCTTCCTGTGTAATTATGGATTGTTTGTGTGCCATTTAATATGCTTTATCATTAAATCAAAATTATCTGTCCAGCATCATGTTGTAGTTTGTTTTTTCAGGTACACTGCTATCTTACATTTGTTTTGCATAGCCACACCCATGAAGTTTATGCCAACAATGCATGTTGCTACTTGTTTGGTCAAACATCACTGTGACACAATGTCATTGTGCACTCCCTATTAAAGATGGTGGCTCAGCAAGAACTTTATCTATGCATTGTATTCTCTAAGAAAACAATAGCTAATTTTAAAATGTTTACAGTCAGTCCTTGGCCTCTTAATTAATTGAAATTTTAAGGGTTTTAGAGGTTGTGGAATGTGGTCATCACATTTACTTTTGCATTTGATGCATTTTTAATGGTATTTAAAAGTAAATATATTATCCTGTGGCACCATCATTACAGATGAACATCTGTAGTTAGGGATACATTCACGGGTTGGTAGCTGAATTTGAGCCGAGTGACATCATCAGCTTGATGGCTCATAAGCTAGCAACATGGAGCGTTCATTTTTCAAGTTTGTGCATATAACCTAATACCTTTTGTTCTTTTTTTTCTGCATGTCAACTAAGATTTATTTCTAACATTTTTGCTTTGGTTGTATTTATAATTTTTGGCTTCTGACAATCTCAGAATGGTTCTTTACTTATGATTTTTACCTCAAATTCTAGGCTATTCTACTAAATCTTGTCTTACTGGTTTTGACCTTGACTAATTAATTTTTATCTATCTTATGATTCCATCTCTATTTCAAACAACTGTTAATCTATAGAGAAAGCAAAGCCTAGAAAATTTTAGAACTCCAGAAAACGCATAGCAGTTAAAGTGCCTTATGGGAAAGGGGCATGTAAGTAGCATATTTAAAGAGAGAATGTGGCTGTGGCCTATAATTTTGAATTGACTCATGAGCTTGCTTTGGGTCATCATAAATCATGTTTCCCAAGGCATGAATTAGCCTTCAGATGATCTGAGTAAAAAGGAATCTGTTGCAACCTCATTTCACATGCTTTCTGGCTTGAGCCACTGTTGAGCTAAAATCAATTAAAAGATGAATTAGGTGGCCCTGAGAGATATAGATTAGCAGTTTTATAGACTTGTTGGAGAAGTTTTTGACACATTCCCTATTGGGAGAATATACTCCATGACATTTTTCAACTACCACTGAAAAATCACATGGTCTGGAAGATATAGCTGAAGACAGCTTTTTCAAAAGCTTCTCTTTTTTAGTTCTTTTAATCTAGAAAACAGCAATGCAGCTTGACATTCCAGTGCCTGAATCTAAATGTCAAGGCAGCCCACTGTATGTATTTACCAATGCCCCAAACTCCATGATATATATATTTTTTTGCTAATCTGTGTCTCTGTCATTGGTAAAATACACCCAGGTCATCTTGAAAACTGAGCTGAATGCAATCTTTCACATTGACAAATTGGCTCATGACTAACTTCTTGTGTCCTTGCATAAGGAGGCCTTTCTAGTCCTGCTAGTGTTTTCATCCAAGACAAGATCACCTGTGTGCAAGAGAACTTCCTGAGTGAACTGAAAGATTTGTCACTGGAGTTTCAGGCACTGGATTTTCTAATGTGAGTCCAGTGAGGTATTTATGTTGGGGTTTGGGAGGAAATATGTGAAAAAAAGGTCAAAGGCCACAAAGAGTTGCCCTAGCAAGTCTCCATCCATAACCAAGGATTATGTGGTCTCTACAGCTCTCCTCCTTTTCTTAATTTGATCTATGAATTCATACATACATTCATTTTCTTCATCAGATTCAAGCAGCAAAGAGTAAAAGGCAGAAACAATATTTGCTGTGGAATGTCATCAGTCTTTACAAACAAAAACAGTGCAAGTTATTCAATAATTTGGAGAATTATGTGGATAAGTCTGTGGCTGAAAAAACCTGTAAACAAGGTTATTCATTGATATTCTATAATGATAATATCCCAGCCTGGGCATAAAGAATATATGCATGTCTAAATGCATTTTATTTGCATGGTGAATGGTTAAATTATTTAAAAAAAGAAAAATCATTAATATGAAATTAATGTGATATTTGTCTGCTCATGATAAATTACTTTTCCAAACACTAAACAAAATATAACCACAAATATTTTCTACAACTATTCCTTCTGAAATTATCTTTTTTCAATTAAAACTGCAACATGACAATGTAATTAGCCATAGTTTTCTTTCTGACCACAGTGTGATTGTTCTTGCTAAGTGGTTTATCCTGTGGTGAAATGAAAAATAAAACAATTATTGTTTGTAGATTCCAATAAATAGCTTGAAGCCAAGCCTGAAAATTAATTTTCAGCATATCTACATATAATTTGACAAGAATAACATAGTCTAAATAATTAAATATTTTATATGGAACTAATTAAATCATTGTTAGGAATAAAAACATTTGCAGAAAAAATACATTTAGTGGCCTATTGTAACTGTGGAAACCTTTCTTCTTAGTTTATTATTTTTCCTTTTAAATGATAGATTTATTTTCAGTTTTTCCAAAAAAGTTTTCTTTCTGTGCTCTTTTATGTCCTTATTTATTCAAAAAATTTGAGAAAGGATGCCAATGTCCTTTCTGACTTCGGTCTAAGCAGTTTATGTGGATAACATAAAACAAAAGATTCATTAAGCACCTTAAAGCTGCCTGCCTAGATGACGTCAAAGCCTGCTGTATCCATTATGCTGAAACAGTACAGCTCAGAAAATGGTTGATTTTCCTATCATGTATACCTCCTTTTCACTGCATGTAACTCACAGAGAGACTATAAATTACAAGCATTGTAAGTTTTATGATTTATCAAAAATTATAGTCCCGTGATATCAGGTAATCTATTTTTTAGCTCTCTTCCTAAAGCACTCCACCAAAAAGTGCTATACAAAATAAATACAAAGTTATTTAATGATATTATATACAATATGAAATCTCTGCATTCAATCAGCAAAAAGTTCAGTTTAGTGAACGTCACTGCACAACATGAAGCCTCAAGTGGAACAGAAGCACTGTGCATGAGGTTACAGCACAACATTCGGTAAACTAGGTGCGCAACTCCACAAAAAAGTTGTCAAGTTGCTACAGAATGTCACAGTAGTTCACTGAACATGTTTTACTCCTGCATCCTGCACAGCATCTCTCTCATCAATGCCCAGTTACCTTTTGGGTGAGGATTTGACCATCCATGCTTGTTTTAACACAGTCATCTTATCCTTTAAAAAGAGTATAGTAATGTTTCCAAATAACTTCATAGTGCTTTATTGGGTTAATGCCATGGACTGATCAAGCTCTTGTTTTATTACAGGCTAGGATGGCTCTTTGTGAGTGATTCGCTTGGAGTAGACTGACTCCTTCTGAGTCTCAGCAGACTAAAGCAGGTTTTGAAAATGAGTGGATATTGACACATCCAATTAGATATACTCCATGTCTTTTTCAGTCTGAAGCTCTGAAATGTATTTGGGGCTCTTTGGGATTAAAAACATTCATATATGTGCTGTGCAGACTTTAGTGACAAAACATTAAAGTAACTAAACATGTTTTATATGTACATGTCAAACTGAGAATAAAAGTCCAGGAAACTGTATTATACAATTTTACTTGCTAATTTTTTTTTTCCTTGCTGTATTTAAATAGAATGGATAATGTGATGGCTCCATGGTCCTGTTGTTCTAATTTTTAGCTGATTGAACATAGCATTGAAGAAATGGTAGCGTTATGTTCATGTTGACATGGTTCAGTTTCCTAATACAGAATACTGTAATAAGTTTATTTTTTCTTCTGCTGATCTCAGAATTCAATGGCATTAAGTTAATTTATTAAAGAAAAATTCATTTAAATGACTCTTTGTACTTCATGTACTGTATTTACACTGCACATATTTTATATGCAGTATATTTTTACATGCATACATGAATAATACATATAGCATAGCGTAAATACAGGCACACACATGCAAATTTATTAAAACTAAAAAACTGAAATATCACATTGACATGAGTATTCAGAGTCTTTCCTCAATATTTTGTTAAAGCCCCTTTGGCAGCAGTTACAGCCTGGAGTCTTCTTGGGTATGACATGACAAACTTTGTACCCCTGGAATTGGGGATATTCTGTCATTCTTCTCCACAGAATCTCTCAAGCTCTGTCAAATTGAATGGAAACTGTCTAAACAGCTAGCTGTTGTCAACTTTCTCCAGAGAAGTTTTTATTGATTTCAAGCCCAGGCTCTGGCTGGACCACTTAAGGACACTTAAAAAGTTGCTCCTAAGCCTTTGTTGTCCTTTCTTTTTGCTTATGATGTTCTGTTTTTTGTTAAGTGCCATGAGAGGCACTTTAACCTCTAAGACTCGTTTTATATTGATGGACAAGTTAATACCGGAAATACCTAAATTATTAGCCTTTATTTGTATACACCCCATGACACTCACTCATCACTCATATCTCAAGCACACAAATAAGATTGAGCAAACCAGCCAAGGCTGACGAACTTAGCTTCAAATCACAGCAAGCAAGAATACTTTTACAGGGTCAAGTGCCTATGCTGGCCCTGGGCTCTTCCCCTGAAGATACAACACTTCAGAATACCTGAAGTCAACAGATTTATTTTAAAAACTGTAAAAACTGTGTAATATATATATATATATACATATTCCCCTCCTTTAACCGCCTCCTTATCGTGGTGGAGGGGTTTGCGTGTCCCAATGACCCTAGGAGCTCTGTTGTCCAGGGCTTTATGCCCCTGGTAGGGCCACCCAAGGCAAACTGGTCCTAGGTGAGGGATGAGACAAAGAGCGGTTAAACAAAACCTCCTATGATGAAAAACAATTTTGGACGGCGTTTTCCCTTGCCCGGACGCGGGTCACCGGGGCCCCACTCTGGAGCCAGGCCTGGAGGTGGGGCTTGATGGCGAGCGCCTGGTGGCCAGGCCTGCACCCATGGGGCTCGGCCGGGCACAGCCCGAAGAGGCAACGTGGGTCCCCCTTCCCATGAGCTCACCACCTATGGGAGGGGCCAAGGAGGTCGGGTGCAGTGTGAGTTGGGTGGTGGCCGAAGGCGGGGACCTTGGCGGTCCGATCCCTGGCTACAGAAGCTGGCTCTTGGGACGTGGAATGTCACCTCTCTGAAGGGGAAGGAGCCTGAGCTAGTGCGTGAGGTTGAGAGGTTCCGGCTAGATATAGTCGGACTCACCTCGACGCACAGCTTGGACTCTGGAACCAATCTCCTTGAGAGGGGCTGGACTCTCTACCACTCTGGAGTTGCCCCCGGTGAGAGGCGCCGAGCGGGTGTGGGTATACTTATTGCCCCCCGACTTGGAGCCTGTACATTGGGGTTTACCCCAGTAGACGAGAGGGTAGCCTCCCTTCGCCTTCAGGTGGGGGGACGGGTCCTAACTGTTGTTTGTGCGTATGCACCAAACAGCAGTTCGGAGTACCCACCCTTTTTGGAGTCCCTGGAGGGGGTGCTAGAGGGCATACCTTCTGGGGACTCCCTCGTTCTGCTGGGAGACTTCAATGCTCACGTGGGCAATGACAGTGAGACCTGGAAGGGCGTGATTGGGAGGAATGGCCCCCCCGATTTGAACCCGAGCGGTGTTTTGTTATTGGACTTCTGTGCTCGTCACGGATTGTCCATAACGAACACCATGTTCAAGCATAGGGGTGTTCATATGTGCACTTGGCACCAGGACACCCTAGGCCTCAGTTCGATGATCGACTTTGTGGTCGTGTCGTCGGACTTGCGGCCACATGTCTTGGACACTCAGGTGAAGAGAGGGGCGGAGCTGTCAACTGATCACCACCTGGTGGTGAGTTGGCTTCGATGGTGGGGGAGGATGCCGGTCAGGCGTGGTAGGCCCAAACGTGTTGTGAGGGTCTGCTGGGAACGTCTGGCAGAGCCCCCTGTCAGAAGTAGCTTCAACTCTCACCTCCGGCAGAACTTCGACCACATCCCGAGGGAGGTGGGGGACATTGAGTCCGAATGGGCCATGTTCCTTGCCTCTATTGTTGAGGCAGCTGACCGGAGCTGTGGCCATAAGGTGGTCGGTGCCTGTCGTGGCGGCAATCCCCGAACCCGTTGGTGGACACCGGCGGTGAAGGATGCCGTCAAGCTGAAGAAGGAGTCCTACAGGACCCTTTTGTCCTGTGGGACCCTGGAGGCAGCTGATAGGTACCGGCAGGCCAAGCGGAATGCGGCTTTGGTGGTTGCTGAGGCAAAAACTCGGGTGTGGGAGGAGTTTGGGGAGGCCATGGAGAACGACTTTCGGACGGCTTCGAGGAGATTCTGGTCCACCATCCGGCGTCTCAGGAAGGGGAAGCAGTGCAGTGTCAACACTGTATATGGTGGGGATGGTGCGCTGCTGACCTCGACTCGGGACGTTGTGGGTCGGTGGGTGTGTTCCAACTACAGAGGGATCACACTCCTCAGCCTCCCTGGAAAAGTCTATTCAGGGGTCCTGGAGAGGAGGGTCCGTCGGATAGTCGAGCCTCGGATTCAGGAGGAACAGTGTGGTTTTCGTCCTGGTCGCGGAACAGTGGACCAGCTCTACACCCTTAGCAGGGTCCTGGAGGGTGCATGGGAGTTTGCCCAACCAGTCTACATGTGTTTTGTGGACTTGGAAAAGGCATTCGACCGTGTCCCTCGGGGAATCCTGTTGGGGGTACTCCGAGAGTATGGGGTACCGGCCCCCCTGATAAGGGCTGTTCGGTCCCTGTACGATCGGTGCCAGAGCTTGGTCCGCATTGCCGGCAGTAAGTCGAACCCATTTCCAGTGAGAGTTGGACTCCGCCAGGGCTGCCCTTTGTCACCGATTCTGTTCATAACTTTTATGGACAGAATTTCTAGGCGCAGCCAGGGCGTTGAGGGGGTCCGGTTTGGTGGGCTCAGGATTGGGTCACTGCTTTTTGCAGATGATGTTGTCCTGTTTGCTTCATCAGGCCGTGATCTTCAGCTCTCTCTGGATCGGTTCGCAGCCGAGTGTGAAGCGGCTGGGATGAGAATCAGCACCTCCAAATCCGAGACCATGGTCCTCAGCCGGAAAAGGGTGGAGTGCCCTCTCAGGGTTGGGAGCGAGATCCTGCCCCAAGTGGAGGAGTTCAAGTATCTCGGGGTCTTGTTCTCGAGTGAGGGAAGAATGGAACGTGAGATCGACAGGCGGATCGGTGCGGCATCCGCAGTAATGTGGGTGCTGCATCGGTCAGTCGTGGTGAAAAAGGAGCTGAGCCGCAAGGCGAAGCTCTCAATTTACCAGTCGATCTATGTTCCTACCCTCACCTATGGTCATGAACTATGGGCAGTGACCGAAAGAACGAGATCGCGAATACAAGCGGCTGAAATGAGTTTCCTCAGCAGGGTGTCTGGGCTTTCCCTTAAAGATAGGGTGAGAAGCTCAGTCATCCGGGAGGGGCTCAGAGTAGAGCCACTGCTCCTCCGCATCGAGAGGAGTCAGATGAGGTGGCTCGGGCATTTGATCAGGATGCCTCCTGGACGCCTCCCTGGTGAGGTGTTCCGGGCACGTCTAACCGGGAGGAGGCCCCGGGGAAGACCCAGGACACGTTGGAGGGACTATGTCTCTCGACTGGCCTGGGAACGCCTTGGGATTCTCCCGGAAGAGCTAGAAGAAGTGGCCGGGGACAGGAAAGTCTGGGCATCTCTGCTCAAGCTGCTGCCCCTGCGACCCGACCTCGGATAAACGGGAGACAATGGATGGATGGATATATACATATTTATACACATATACATATATATATATATATATATATATATATATATATATGAAATTTTTATTTTGCACCTATATAGAACAATATAAATCATGTTGGTACTTCTATGAGCTGGACCTTGCTAGATGTCATACCAGACCACCCCTCTTCTTGAAGTTAAAAATGAATCAGTCTTATTACACCATCAGTTTAGATGCTTTCTGAATGCTATTAAAAACTGAATAATAAATCATTTTTCAAGGAAAAATTATAGTATTATAATACCAGTCATTTCCATATTCTGGCTTTTATTACAGAAATGGCCTATGGAGGTTTTATTTATACATAGATCAATGTCTTACCTTTGCCCTAAGGACAAATAGATATTTTAAAATAAGCAACTGATAATTGTTAAATTTCATAACATATGCAATGTTTTAGATAATGCATATTGGTGTAGGACTCCAGTTATGCTATGTCACAAATAAACAGTTCCATTCTGCCTGCTCATCAACACACATTCCCCTTTATTACATGCTGTTAATTGTTGGCTAAATCACATTTTTTAATTTAGAACCAAGCCATGTTATACAATTTTTTGAGAGTTCAAAATCTGTAATGGAAACATTGCAGTATATATTGAAATATAGAATAATTTTCAAGATATTACCTATCTCCTCCTACTAATAGCATTTATTTCCCAATCCCACTAAATGATTTAAATTTGTTTTCCCAATGCCATAAATAGTTTTTTCCATACTAAAGAACTTATCCTACTGATCAGGTGATCACCATTTTATTTATTACATTGTGTCTGACATTTTGTTACCAAAGATTTTAGTGGACTATATTATAGGTTAGACTATTCTACTCCCCAAATTTCATAAATATTACATTTCTTAATATTAAACACTGAATATACATATTGTCATACACATCCTCTTTGGCAACAATTTCAGGGCTCGTCAAATTGCAATTCCACTCCAAGCCAGGGGTTGGTGTTGTTACATAATGCCTCTTCTCTTCCTCCCTCAGCAGAACAGATGATTGATGGATGGAACATTAGTGACTTGAGTCACCTAGTCACTAGTAGTACTAGTAGTAGTCGTAATAATAATAATTATTTACATTTATATAGCGCTTTTCTGACTACTCAAAGCGCTTTGCAAACTCCATTCAGGAACAATCTCTGGACATGAATCCATGATCTCCTTAATGCAAGGCAGCAGCGCTATCATTGTATGTGATTGTTGAGAAAGAAGGTTTCTAGAGTGAGTTGTATGAAGTGGTGGATACTGTACCCAAGGGGCAGAGAGTGTTGATTGGAGCGGATCTCAATGGATATATTGGTGAAGGGAACAGACGTAATGAGGAAGGGATGGGTAGGTATGGTGTCAAGGAGAGAAATAAAGAAGGTCAGATGATAGTGGATTTTGCGAAAAAGATTACCATGGCTGTGATAAGAAGATGAAGAAACATAGGGTGACTTAAAAGAGTGGAGGAAGATGCACACAGATGGACTATATCCTTTGCAGGAGAGTCGGTCTGAAAGAGATTGGAGAATGCAAAGTGGTGACAGGGGAAAGTGTAGTTAGACAGCATAAGATGGTGGTCTGTAGGATGACGTTGGAGATCAAGAAGAGGAGGAGAGTGAGGGCAGAGCCAAGGATCAAATTGTGGAATTTGAAATAGGAAGACTGTAAGGTTGAGTTCAGGGAGGAGGTAAGACAGGCACTGGGTGGCAGTGAAGAGTTACCAGATACCTGGGCAACTACAGCAGAAGTAGTAAGGGTGGAGCTAGAATGATGCTTGGTGTGACATCTGGACAGAGGAAGAAGGAAAATTAAACCTGGTAGTGGAATGGAGAATTACAGAGGAAGAGGTTGGCAAAGAAGAACTGGGATAGTCAGAGAGATGCAAAATGTAGACAGGGATACTAGGAGATAAGGTGTAAGGTGAAAAGAGAGGTAGTGAAGGCTAAGGAAAAGGCATATGATGAGTTGTATGAGAGGTTGGACACTAAGGATGGAGAAAAGAACCTGTACCAATTGGCTAGACAGAAGGACCAAGCTGGATAAGATGTGCAGCAGGTTAGGGTGTTAAAGGATAAAGATGGAAACATATTCATAAGCAAGGAGAGTGTGTTGAGTAGATGGATTGAATACTTTGACAGACTGATGAATGAAGAGAATGAGAGAGAGAGAGGGTTGGATGATGTGGATATAGTGAATCAGGAAGTACAGCAGATAAGCAAAGAGAAAGAAAGGACAGCTATGAAGTGGATGAATAAAAGGCTGTTGGTCTAGATGACATATCTGTGGAAACATGGCTGTGCTTAGAAGAAACGGCAGTGCAGATTTTAACCAGGTTGTTTAATGCAATCTTGGAAAGTGAGAGGATGCCTGAGCAGTGGAGGAAAAGTGTACGGGTACTAATTTTTAAGAATAAGGGTGATGTGCAGAGCTGTAGTAACTATAGAGGGATAACATTGATGAGCCACAGCATGAAGTTATGGAAAAGCTAAGTAAAGGAGTTGCATTGCGTCTTTGTGGACCTAGAGAAAGCATATTACAGGGTGCCTAGAGAGGAGTTGTGGTTTTGTATGAGGAAGTCGGGAGTGGCAGAGAAATATGTAAAAGTAGTACAGGGTACGTATGAGGGAAGTGTGACATTGGTGAGGTCTGCAATAGGAGTGATGGATGAGTTCAAGGTGGAGGCGAGATTGGGTCTGAGCCCTTTTTTTTATTTGCAATGGTGATGGACCAGTTGACAGATGAGATTAGACAGGGGTTCCTGTGGACTATGATGTTTGTGGGTGACATTGTGATCTGTAATGAGAGTAGGGAGCAGGTTGAGGAGACCGTGGAGAGGTGGAGATATGCTCTAGACAGGAGAGGGATGAAAGTCAGTAGGACCAAGACAGAATACATGTACAGTATGTGAATGAGAGGAAGGTCGGAGTAATGGTGAGGATGCAGGGAGTAGAGTTGCCGAAGGTGGAAGAGTTTAATACTTGAAATCAACAGTACAGAGTAACTGGGAATGTGAAAGAGAGGTGAAGAAGAGAGTGCAGGCAGGGTGGAGTGGGTGGAGAAGAGTGTCAGGAGTGATTTGTGTCAGATGGGTAGCAGCAAGAGTGAAAGGGAAGGTCTATAAGACAGTAGTGAGTCCAGCTATGTTATATTGTTTGGAGATGGTGGCACTAAAGAAAAGACAGAAGACAGAGCTGGAGGTGGCAGAGTTAAAGATGTGACAAGGATGGACAGGATTAGAAATGAGTACATTAGAGGGTCAGCTCAGTTTGGACGGTTTAGAGACAAAGGCAGAGAGGCAAGAATGCATTGATTTGGACATGTGCAAAAGAAATGCTGGGTGTATTGGTAGAAGGAATGCTAATGATAGAGCTGCCAGGCACAAGGGAAAAAAAGAAAGCCTAAGAGGAAGTTTATGGATGTGGTGAGAGAGGACATGTAGGTGGTGGGTGTGACAGAGCAAGATGCAGAGGACAGGAAAATATGGAAACAGATGATCCGTTGTGGTGACCCCAAACAGGATCAGCCAAAAGACAAAGAAGAAGAAGAAGTAATATAAGAAATCCCATTGTACTATAGTAGATTTGTTAGGATTCTTAAAGGTAAGCGAAATAGATTGAAGATGGCTTGCAGTGCAAATTATCATTATAAATGTACACATTGCAGAATGTTGAACTGAATTAGGACCATGTCTTACATAAACTGCTGATTTACAATGATTATCCGAAAATCTAATTGTAAGTTCCTACTTCCAGTACTGTCAAGAGATTTCAAGAGCCATATGATCATGGAAGTATTGTTGTAGTCTTATGATTCTACCTTTTCTTAACCGTAATAAAGTCTCATTAGTCAATAATTGATTAAGATTAGGAAGGTAAGACATCTAATTTTCTTAAGATGTAAAAATACTTTTTGTAAAATATTATACCTGAAGCAGACATGTTCAGAATATACTGTCCATATACAGTACATATCTCTAAAGGTTGGGATAATTAGCACCTTCAAGTCTGCGATCACAAAACCTTCCTGGAAGTTACTGGTTTGTTTACTGCAGCAGGTACTGTCTTGCAGAAATTATGCAGAACCTTGGAAAAGATTTGATTTAATTGTATGTTTTCACACCCACCTATGGCTACAAGTTCTGGTTAGTGACAAAAAGAGTTTGATTACGACTACAAGTGACTAAAATTACATTGTTGTGCAGGGTTGTTGGACTCTCTGTGATAGGGGAAGAGTTTGTAAATGCAGTGGGAAATTGCAGTACAGCTACTTGTTCTTTGGATCAAGTGGAGACAGTTTTGGGTGGGTTTTGTATTTAAGATGGCCACTGGGTCACCATCAGCAGGTATACAGAACATGGCCCAGTGGGAGACGATCACTAGAGAAATTATATTACATCTGGCCTTGGAGTACCTGGGAGGCATTGTAACCTGTTCCTTACAATATGTGAACCTTACCTATCCAGGATGATATGTTGCCACCAGAACATTTGGGCTTGGGTTTTTACTTATTGACCACAACATGTAAATTGAATGATTTCTTTCTCTTTGGTTATATTCTTGGATAAAAGCAGACTTGTTTTGTTATACCTTTTGTGAAAGTCTTTTGTTTGACGTTTGGACTTCAGTCTTCACACATTTATACTTCACATCACAATTTTGTCATTATTGTTATAACATGAATAAGTGTTTGTTTTAGTTATATGTTCAACATTTATTGCCTCACTTTTCCTGTCATCCAGCATTTACATTGATCTTTGTAGACAAAGAACACACATGAAATGTATGTATTCCAAATGACGATATATTATTTACCCATTACAATTCCAGGCACCTCACTGCCAGATAAAGAAATTTCAGTGTTTCACTTGACTTCAGCTGCCTTGGTGGAGGATGAGTGAGCAGGCTGCCTGCCACCAGTGCTGATTGACACATTTGCAAAACAAAGATGCTGATGAGGAGGGGCGAGGGAATTTAAGGTGGCTTCAGGGGTTCTAGTGTTAAGTAACATTTTTTGGGGCTTTCACCTTTGTATCAGTATTGTGATCTGTAGCCTCTTCTCTGACTATATCTTTTTTAGTTCTCAAAGCATAAAATAATTGGTTTTCCTCTACCGGACACTTTTTATCACCTTTTCCTTTGAACATTTTGCTCTGTCTCTGTTATAAAATCTTGTACCAATGCTTGATTTTATGTGTGTTAAACCACGTCGTAGTGAAGAGTAGAAACATAAATAAATGATTTAAAGATGATATATATTTTTAATCTGAAGAAATCCCTCATGACTCTCTATTTATATGTTATAAATTATCACACATGCACTTAATGATGTAACAATTGCCTCAAGAGGTTTTTGTGTCCATGGTGATTGGATAATCGTAAATGATTAGCTGCCTCATTCCATACTGGACCTGTTAAAATGGCTACTGGCTACAAATGTACTTCTTATTAATATATATTACAGGCATTCAGTATACATACAGTAATACAAATAATGTTACCTATCCCTGCATTGATACACTTAAGCTTATTTCACTTCGATTTCAGGATCACTGGAGGTAGCATCTGGCCCCAGTAAGCACTAGATGCAAGCTGGAAGTCAACTCTGGTTACAGATCATGCTAGTTCTAAAAAGGGGCAAAAAAATAAAATTAAAACATTACCTTTGGCAAGTAAGACATCTCTTTTAACTTATTATAATTATTGGCAAAATAAAATTTATCCATTTCCTAACCCATTCAGTTTATGGTTGGAAAGCGGGGTCCTGCTCTGGGCTATACACTGCTACCATATAATGCACAATTGTTTATCATTATAATATAGGAAACTGCACACTCCCTTATTATGTATAATGATTAAAAATAGTTCTTATTTTGTGTTACTGCTAAATTTTTGTAGCCAGTGCTGACATATTCAACAGCAGGTATTGCACTTTTGTTTAAGTTGTTGGCTTGTTGAGTACCAGTAGCCTGTTCTTCAGTATGAAGGCCACGTCCTGTGGCCTAACTAGCATGAAAACCAACTACCAGTATTCTGATTGCTCATTTTTAAATATCTGTCATTCCCCTTTATTTGATCTTGCAGAGAAAATGTGCTTTTTACTAAACCACAAAAAATGTAACAGTAAATATTGGTATCCTGTTTCAGCTATAGGCATATAATTTGTGTGTGCATGTTTGTAATATATAATTAATTTTGATGTAATATATTTCTTCAAAACATGTCTGTTATTATTTAGTACATATAATGATGCATTGAATTGACTGTGTATTGGCAGCACATTCTACTCAAAGCATCTTCCTGTGCCACTGTATGTTCATGCCCTTACCTATTGTCATTCTTGGCCACACTGCACACATAAAGAGTACAGCGCCACCTAGCTGCCCCAGTGTTCCTGCAAAGGCATGTACTGTACATCTTCTGTTACCAGTCTCTCTCTCTCTCTCTCTCCCTCTCTCTCTCTCTCCTAACCTGGAGGCCTTCTGCTGGCGCTTAGTTTACCTGGTGTAGCACTGCCACCTGGCCACCAAGATGGGAAGTTCATACACAAACACACACATATCTTTGGGTGTTACTGTAGTTCAACAAGGCTTCTGAATTTTTTTTACAGCTCTAAAAATGGGTTGGCATAACCAGTTTAGATGCTGAAGTATCTCTCTATATACACTGATTATAACCTTTCATGCCATTGCTGGACACAATCTCTAAACACAGCAATGCCAATTGCCAATCACCGCTAACTTGCAGGTGACTGTGGCACCGTGCTGCCGTATACATCTTCAGCAGCTACAGCAGCATTGTAGAACCCTAATTTTAGGTATATGCCCTTCTAATTTGCTCATTCGCCCACCCTGTCTTGTATGTTAGCTTTTTAAAATTATTTTCTTTTTTACAAACATGCATTTTAATATATAACTTCCTTGATTAAAATGCAAATTAATTATAAGCCTACACAACAAAATTCCCAGTGTTCAATTAACTCTTAAAAAGTGTTTAGAAAGCATATATATGGATAGCAATTTTACTGCATATGTCTACCTAACAGAGTTTAGAAAATAAGACTGACATTAAATGCTACAAATCACATGCATTCAAAACAGAAGGGAGGCTATCAACTAATATCATATTGAACTTACCAGTTGTGTAGGTAGGTTCTGTAGGAGAAAAATGGTAACAAGGCATAATAAGTGTGAACGATGTCACGACAAACAACCCTTGAGATCTTATTAACGAAAGGAAACATCCAGAACTGCAAAACGTCCCAGAGTCTGATGTGTGCACTGAAAATTTCAGTGATGCTCACATGGTAAGTGAAAATCCCACAGCTAACTTTTGTGATGGGTTTACTACACTACTACTGAGTATGTTGGAAAATTTACAACTATTCTGCCACCTAATATGAAAGGAACATCCAAGGCATGGATTTTGAGATATTCATGAACTATCAACTCAATTGGTATTAAAGTTTCCAAGATCTGTTATAGCTGGTTTGAAGCTTTTCGACTCATTGGTATGAAATAAAGTGTGTGGCTGTCATACAGGACACTGAATGATGATAACCTAATTGTGGACAGATTCACTCGTAAATTCAGCCACTGAAAACCCACACGCATTGGGCATGTGCAAGACATGAGTTTAGATAAAGGCATCTGCTAAATAAAAAAATAGTAATAATAATAAGTAAATCTCAAGGGGCATCACTGTAAATACACAAATTACAAGGAACAACAAAAATGGTAATACATCTGTTTACTGTCATATAATTCCACTGATCAAAGTTATATTTGTTATATAAAAAGTGATATAAGATATTATTTGGGTGATTGTGTCTTGCTATAGGTTGATACATCACATGTACCTCAAAATATTATCAAAAGGTTCACAGTCAGTTTATTTTCACCATTTTTAAGGGGATTTACAATTGAGAGTTAACAAAAATCATTCAAACTAGATCTAAAAAAACTGACGACACCATTTTCACTGATATGTTTGAAATTCTAAAATGTTTTTATTTAAATTAATGTATATTTAATAATAATAAAAATAACATTGGGAGCATTATAGTAAATTTAAGGCCCACTGTTTTATGAAATCCTGGCACTAATACTGATGTGCACTATTTTTAATTGATGTCTTCATTATTTCCAGTGTCTGCAGGGCAGACGTTTCCTTCAGGAACTCCACTCTTCCTCCAGTATTCCAAAGACATGCGTATTAGGTTAATCAGCAATTCTAAACTGGTCCATTGTGAATGTTCAGTGCAGGTGTGTGTGTAAGTGGGACTCCTCCTTTAGAGCAGTTAGAGGCGTTTTCCTTTGTATCGGAAGAAGGGATTGTTTTTGATCCAGATCCTCTAAAGATTGACATACACTCGTTCAAGTCACCACTGAAACATAAGACAATTCTACTGTCCTACTGGCTTTTTCAGTTAGTTATGTATTATAGTCAATAAGCATTTAAAAAAAACTTAGTTAAGTATAACCTTTATTTAGTACCATATTTCTTTAATATCTCAGCAGTGCTTACTAGTAAGGGATATATCGGTTTAGTATGGCTACAATTCTAAAAGAACACACTCCCCTACTGGATACAGCATTATACTGGAATGCCATCCCATGTTGCTTTCTACTTTGTGCCTGAAGTTTTTAGGATGGATTCTACACCCACCCTGATATAATGAATTGAATGAAATCGGTTTAGAAATGTTATTTTTATATCTGCAGGATATAAGTACCATTAAAGGCCCTTCTAAAGCTCAATAGAAATTACAGAGTTATGAATAAATGAGAGTTGTGGAGGGGAATATAATATTAGTGATTATATATGCTTTAGGAGAGATAGAAAAGATAGATGGAGATGTGGCAGTATATGTGAAAAATAATTTGCAGGCCCATAAATTCAACATGTCAGAATCACTGTGGGTTAAACTAGTAAGGAAGAAAGCCAGAGATCTGGTTATTGGGATTTACTACAGGCTACCAGATTCTGATATTTCGAGAAATAGTATATCATTTAATCAAATAAGATATAGGAGCAGTAAAGAGAACATAGTTGTCATGTGTGTTTCTAACTTTCCAAACACTGATAAGGAATTCACTATGGAAAATATAAATGAGGAAATTAAATGTTACTATTAGCAAATGGATGTTTTCTCACCTAGTTTGTTTCAAGCGTAACGCCTTAAAACAAACTGGTGAAGTCTGTCTAGATCTCATCTCGAACAATAAAGAATTTTAAGCAACAGTGACCACAGCATGTTATAATTTGAGATTATCTTTGAAAAAATAAATGTATGCCAAAAAGAAGACTTATAATTTGATGAAAGTAGGTATTTGGGGATGAGGAAGAATCTAGAAAACACAGAAAGGGAAAGTAAAAACTATGAAAATATAAAAGATAGAAGTGATAAACATTATTAAAAGATCACTAAACAAGAACATTTTTAAAACAGCAAATAAGTGAGACTTACGGAATGTTGAACACTAGAAGCAAAACATCAAAACGCAACTGAAAAGTCAAAAGAGAAACTGAAAAAAATTGCTAGTAAATCCAAAACAAACAGCACACAATTGTTTGAGTACTGCTCTAGTAAAAAGATGATAAAAGAGAATTTAAGAAACCTTAGAGACACAAAGGGAGAAATCATTTTAAACAAGAAGGAAATAGCAAACAAACTGAACAAATATTTTACCCAAGTATTTGTAAAGGAAGAAACAAATGGAATGCCTTATGCAGAAGTAAAAATACATTCAGAGTTCATAGATTTTAAAATAGAAGAGTCAGATATGCTTCAAGCCCTTGATACATTAAAGATAAATAAACCCCTCAGACCTGATGGCATTTAACCAATTGTACTGAAAGAAATGAAAGATGTCATTTATAAACCCTTATTAGTCATATCTGACCAGTCACTAGAGAAAGGGTAAGTACCAGAGGACTAGAAAGGTGAATTTGTGACTCTTCAAGATGGGAAACAAAGAGAATCCTGGTAATTACAGACCAATAAATCTTATTTCTGTACCAGGTAAAATTATGGAAACTGTAAAAACAAATAAATTAGAAAAGTACTTACATGAAAATAATATACTAAATAACAGCCAGCTTGGGTTTATGAGAAGAAGACTTTGCCAAACCAATCTTTTAGATTTTTTTTTAAAAAGGTAACTGGAATAGTTGACAAACATAATGCATATGGCATAACTTACTGTATTTAGACTTTCAAAAAGCATTTGATACAGTCCCATGTCAAAGATTAATTATGAAACCAGAAGCTGTAGGCATCAGAGGTAACCTACAAAACTGGATCTCAAGTTAGTTACCAAAAGGAGACAAAGGGTACAGATAAGAGGTGAATGTTCCATGTGGAGTGAGTTCATCAGTGGAATCCCTCAGGGGTCTGTCAGGGGATCATTACTTTCTCTGATTTGTATTAATTACATTGAGCCTGGAATATCTAGTAAGAGAGAGAGAGGTTGGGAGCATACTCTAGTAAACTTGTGAAAATTCTCAGATAACTATACAGTGGTACCTTGAGATACAAGTTTAATTCATTCTGTGACCGAGCACGTAATTCAAAATGCTCATATCTCAAATCAATTTTCCCCATTGAAATTAATTGAAATTAGATTAATTCATGCCATCCCCCAAAAAACCACCCCAATTTTTTGTTAAATGTTTTCAACATAAGAAAAATGTATTTATAATGAACAAATATTGTATACAAACAAAATAAAACCTAATACATAAAAGAGAATCTAAAGAAATTAACAGTATGTTGGCGGAGCTGATTAGCGTATTGTATTATTTGTTTCTGTCACTTCACTTTTGCTTAACTTAATTTTCTTCTTCACTAGTTTTTTTCTTTTTTGCCACGCTTTCGTCACTTTCATTCGCAGGGCGTTTCAATAGAAACCTGTCCAAGGAGCTTTGTTTCTTCCTCCCCTTAGAATGTTTCTGAAATGAGTTAGTCAAGTGTCGTTAAATAGTGCTGCTGCACGACCAGTTGCAACTTTTTCAGGGTGTTTCTTTTCAATAAGGTCCGAAACTTTTTCCCACATTGCCAACACTTCCTTTATCCCACTTGATAACCTCCTCTGCCTCTGGCTAGTTCCGTCAACTCCTCAGTCATCAGTTCCTCGGAATGTGCGGTGACAAGCTCTTTGATGGCTCGTATCTTGAATTTTGGGTCATAACTCAAGGCAAAAAATCAACTCGTATGTTGGGGAACTCGTATCTCAAGGTGCCACTGTAATAAGACATGGAGGAGGCAGCAAAAAGCACTCAAAAAAACCCTGGACGAGCTTCAGACTTGGGTATACACTTGGAAGATGTAATTTAACCAAAAGTACAAAGTGCTACACATGGGCAATAGGAACATCAATTATAAATGCAAGATGGAAGACACTGTAAAGGATTTACACTTTAGACAGACACAATGTTAGACATCTAAACTTCTAAATAAAGCATTTAAATAGGCAAATAAAACGTTAGGTTAAATCTAAACTAATTGTGAATCATGAACTTGCGATCATCAGTGGAAATTGAGGGAAAGTGCATTTAAGACTGTAGGCAGAAGCACTTCTTTACGCAAAGAATTATGGAAATCTGGAACATACTGTTAATTCATGTAGTTTAATCAGAATCCTTAATAACCTTTAAGAAGAATCTGGTTGAGATATCGCAACAGCTTAACTATTAGTTAAACAAACAAGCTTGTTGGACTGAATGGTCCGCTTTCGTTTGTCAAATTTCTTATCTATGTATTCATTAGTCCCAGATTCTACTAATCAATTTAGGTGTACTGCAGTATTTTATAAATTTAAGAGTGTAAAGAAAGTTTATATTAGTAAATATGATTTTATACAGGTCATTTTTAATGAGTGGATCAATTTCTAAACTACTTTTATCTACTACAAATATAAATTTACTGCATTAAAATTGGTTCTTGCCTTGTGCCCTGTGTTGGCTGGGATTGGGTCCAGCAGATCCCCGTGACCCTGTGTTCGGATTCAGCGGGTTGAAAATGGATGGATGTATTAAAATGCATCACATCAACAAAATTTTGCCGTCTGTAAGCAAGACCTGGATAGATGGTCAACCCTTCATCTCACTCTAGCCGGAAGAATTAACGTTGTTAAGATGAATATCCTTCCTAAACTTCTTTTTTTATTTCAAAACATTCCAATATATATCAATAAATCATTTTTTAAGCAATTAGATTCAACAATAACCTCATTCATTTGGAACTCAAAACACTCACATATCCGAAGAGCAACCCTACAAAGACCTCAGGCAGAAGGTGGCATGGCTCTACCTAATTTTCAGTTTTATTACTGGGCAGCAAACATACAAGCCATAAAAACCTGGACACAAACAGATGAACATACACAGGCTTGGTCCGCAATAGAAGTAAAATCCTGTAGTACTTCTTTATACTCCCTGCTCTGCTCACCAATAAATGCAAGTTATCGCAAATATACTAATAACCCAATTGTGCTTTACTCACTTAGAATATGGAACCAAATTAGAAAGCATTTTAAGATGGAAAATCTTTTATCGTTGGCACCTCTGCAAGAAAACCACCTCTTTCAACCCTTGCAAACATGTTCCATATTTAATACCTTGAAAAGTTTTGGGATTAAAATGCTCAGAGATCTTTATATAGACAACATATTTGCATCTTTTGAACAATTACGTTCAAAATTCAACCTCCCAGCTTCACATTTCTTTCACTATCTTCAAATTAGAAATTTTGTTAAACAGAAATTGCCCGATTTTCCCCACCTCGCACCCTCCACAATGCTGGAAAAAATACTGCTCAATGCCGAGGAATTAAACACCATTTCCGCATTATATAAAATCCTATTAGAGTCCCTACCTTTCAAAGATCCAAGAGGACATTGGGAAGAAGATCTCTTAATCAATATATCAGAAAAGGAGTGGAAGGTAGCAAAGCAGAGAATTCACTCGAGCTCCATATGCGCAAAGCATAGAATTATTCAACTAAAAATTATATATCGAGCTCATCTGTCTCGCTTAAAACTATTCAAAATGTTTCCAGGGCAAGATCCAACCTGCGAACGCTGCAACCAAGCTCCCGCCTCACTGGGTCACATGTTCTGGGTCTGCACCAAATGAACATCATTTTGGACAAAAATTTTTAAGTGCCTTTTAGACAGCCTTGGGGTCACAATCCCTCCTAACCCATTAACAGCTGTGTTCGGTGTTCTTCCAGATGGACTTGAAGTAGAAAAGGACAAGCAAACGGTGATTGCATTCACTACATTTTTGGCACGCAGACTCATTCTGTTAAATTGGAAGAATCCTAACTCTCCTCTGATAAGTCAGTGGGAAACCGATGTTTTATATTATTTGAAATTGGAAAAAATCAAATTCTCAGTTAGAGGATCTGTACAAAATTTTTTCAAAACCTGGCAGGATCTGATCAATATTATTTTAGAATAAGAGAAATAACCATTACCGCATTTAATTCCCTTCTCCATCTCTTATTTACATATATATTTATTTCTCCCTTTCCTTTGCTTAATGTTGTCTTATTAAAAAGCCTTAAGCAATTCTCCTTTAGCTAAGCTCTCCTTCTCAGGGGTGGGGTTTGATTTGTCTTTAATTTCTTTGGTTATAAATTGATCTATTTGTATGGAATGATTACAATAAAAATTAATAAAATATATTATGATAAAATGCATCACATTGTTAATAAAGAATACTGTACTGTCTCAAGAGAGACAGTTTGACAGAGATAACCAAAAGATACACGTAGTAAAAGAACAGGCTAAGGTTAGAATTGAGAGATAAACCGATAATTAATCTGAGCCAAAACACTAATGAAAAATCTAAGTCCAGAGAAAGAGTAAAAAGTTTTGCTAACCAGGAATTCAAGACTTTTGGTAATTGCAGAGAGAAGATATTTATCTGCAAATTTGAAAACTGTGGAAATGCCCAGGTCAATCTTTATACAGTACTGTCACTTTTATGAGATCAGAAGCATCATGTTACCTTGTGAATTCTGGGAGATGTTGCTAAGAAGAAAGTCAACGCAAATGTAACAAAATGGCAATGCCTTTGAGAAAGGCTGCAGTAAAATAATAACAAAAAATTAACCTTGTTATACTGTATTTAATGCAAAATTAATTGTAAAAATGTAAATCTTTTGGTCCTAATACCACCAAAAATGATGTACAGAACATGATACTTCATACAGAAAATGCAAAACGACAAAAGCCTGAGGTTTGCGTATTTCAACAATATAGGGTTGTCCAGATCTAATTATGTAATTTTCATTACGCTATAACTTATTAAGTTTATTACATAGAGAATTCACAGCACCTGCCCTGCACATAGAGATTTAACTTAAAATTCTTTTTTGTTGCTGATAGATGGCAGCACCAGCCCTGCATTCCAAAATGGCGGGGAGATGGTTGTCAGTCGAACAGTTGCATAATTAGATCTGGACCAATCCAAATCTTATTATGGGATGTCATCTATACTAATACTAGATAAGGAGAGAAAAACATGAGCTCCTCTGTGTCAGAGTTGTTAAATTAATCATTTTGTAAAGTATGTTAGGTGCAGCTAGCCCGTTTTTAGTTCTGGTGGCATTCCATCAATTTCCCTGATTTTACCTTCCTCATTAGTGATTTCATGTATTATACTGTATGTTACTAGACCATCAAATGTGAGTGACGAGCATGGCGGTTATATTCATCCCTTATGAATATCGAGGAAGTGTCCATAGAAAAAAGAAATGATTTACAATGATAAAACATGTCATTTTTCCCTGTCTTTCCAATTTTGGAGTCTTCTTGAAGACATTGTATTAGTATTTGATGTTTATTTTAATTTTAATTGGTGTACAAACCTCAGGAATGTCTGCACATTTCACCTTGGATAACCATACTCACATTCCAAATATAGCTGTGCAGTCCACAACTGTGTCTTGTATGTTCAAAGCAGTCATAGATTATGCAAATCAGCCTTCTTTTTTCTCCTTTCTCACTGGTGGCCATTTTTTAAGAAATCATTTGTCCCACTGAACACTCTAGTTGCTGCATTTTTAAGCTTATGTTACATTTCCATATGGGCGGTTTGGTGTCACTGGTCATAATTAATGAGAGCGCATTTGAAAGTTTATTATTTGTGCAGAATTTACACACCTTTTCCCTGCCTGCATGGTTTTCTCCTGTGTGCCCAGGTTTCTTTTCACATCCAATGTACTCATATATTAAGTTGATTAGTGACTGTAAATTGGCTTTGAATGAGTCTAGGTGTACAGGTTTGTGAGTTGGGGTATCTAGTCCAGGGTTGGTACCAGCCTTGTACCTGATGCTATTAGAACAGGCCCCAATTCCCTGTCACCCAGGAAGGCTCCAAAAATTAAGGAATGGAAAATAAATTAAGCATCTGCTTTATCTATTTATTTTAGGGGGAACTTAAATACAAGATATGAAGTTATTCTAGAGGGGACACCAGTTCACCATAGTGAGTTATCATCTCCATACTGTGCAGCTTAGGAAAGTGAATTAGGAAAAGCTTTGCAAACAAAACCCAAACAAGCAAAGAAATGAAACAGATGTTTATCTTAGTTTAGAATGCCAAGACATTGATTGAGTGTAGCTGCTGAGTCATCCCCCACTTTGCAAAATATAATAATTTAATTTCCTTTTTCTGTCAAGATTACAATAAACTCTTTCACCCCAAGAATAAAATGTGTATAGCACTTTCTAATACTTTACTGTCCTCTTTAACATTCTTCATGTAAGACAATAATGGATCACTAACTTCATTCTCTGATGCATTTTTGAAGGCTGCACAGAAACTTTTACAAGGTGTCAGAATTCAAATATACCATTCATGTTTGCCGTGATTTTAAAGGGTTTTTTTTTTCAGCAGTTCATTCTTGTCAAAGAAGCAGATCAATATATGCCTATGTATCAGTTTTACTTCTCCATTGGGACTTCAGCTGTTTACTCATTAAAGCAGACAACGGTAATCCCCATTTCTTTCTTGACTCTTTCACCTGACTTGGGATTATGAGTGCTGATTACTAATGAGAAGAGACAAGTCTTTCCCAAGACATTTGTGTCTTAAAAAAAGGTAGTTCTGAACTGTCATGGTAAAATAAGCATATAAAATTAATGTGTCCTTATCTACTTTATCTGAAAATGCTAATAGTTTCTTGTAAGTGAATACAAGGAGTCCACAAAAATAGTCTTTACATTTCAATTGTATCCAGAATGGCTTCTTAAAATAAACATGTCACAAGTACTTCAAAGTGTTTTCAGCTAAGTTAATCAAATACAATGAAGCTCTATTTTCTTTGTGTTATGGCGAGGTCCAGTTCAAAGATCAGGAGGTGCAACTTGATCAATATGTCAGTAAAAGCAACTGTTAATGCAGCATATTATAAACAGAAAAGAATGGGGAAGATTAAACCAAGATGACCGATACAAAAACTAAAAAGCAATATGAATAGCTGTAAAGAGATAAGCTTTGCTAATTTAAATAGTTTTCTGCTTCATTTTAAACCATGACAGCAGCCAGATCATTACAGGAATTTTTGGGTCAAATATATATAATATATTATAAACTAAAAAATGTATTGTAACTGTGAAAGCGAGCAAGTAAAATGGACAATAGTTTTCATTCTTGATTTTGGAGACATTTTGAAGCTTCTATTGCAGACTGAAAAAGACTTTCCAGTGAAGCAATTTATTTTGCCTTCTGCCAGCAGTTGCTTTTTTTAATTTTAAAATCACGTTGGTCTCTTGGCGGAAACTGAGCTGACAATACTGTCATGTTTTGTTCTGCTCCCAGCTGAAATGATTCCACATAACCTTGTTAAAATTATTTTTTCTTTATAAACGATGCTTTTTTATTATTCCCCTAACAGTAGACAGGCATTTTGATAAAGCCAGATGAAACTCAAATCATGAAGATATGAAAAGAATCACAGGCTTTGCAACTAGCTTTACTTTTTATAATGTCTGTCTGCATTGTTTAATGATGATGTAATATAAAAAGTATTAGCATCACTGGTGGGTCTCTTTATCAGGTATGCTTTCAGTCGTTTGATGTCCATAAAGAAGTTGATTGTGCTGCAATCCTAGAAAGTGCAAGAGTAATCTAATATGCATTTCAGTATTCAGGATATTAGACACAATTGCTGCATTCCAAAATTCAACTTATTGTGTGACATGCTATTTTAAGGCAGTTGAAACAGAGTTTTTTATATCTAAACAAATACAAGCATATATGGTATGTTATACATTGAATGTAACTATGTACACACACACACACACATACATCTCTTTATATTATAAAAGAAAATCTTGAGACAAGACAAGACTATTGCCAAGAAATTTTTTCAAGTCCCGTGAGACGAGACTATTGCCAAGAGATTTTTTTCAAGTCTCGCCCTCTATTTACGGTTAAGGCCCATGCCCACGGTCCTCTCACCTCTCATTCGTGTGAATGCTTTTGTCAGACACCGTTCCTGCATTCTCAGCTGTTATAAATTTTTACGTTTTCCTCACTTTAAGTTCCCAATAAAAGAAGACTCATTATATCCAAATCTTAATGAAGAATTTCATCCCGAAGGGTTATCAACAGAAGAAATGAGTACATGGGCAATCCTAGCACCGAGAAACGATGAAGTGGAATGAATTAATGTGAAAATTGTTGATCAGTCACAATGCAAATTGGTTAAATACATATCAATAGACTATGCTGAAACATTTGGTGGTGATTGTGCAGAAGATGAAAACATCAACTTACAATATCCCGTAGAATATCTACAACCATTAACACCATCCGGTATTCCACTGGCTGAATTACTGTTGAAAGAAGGATGTATCGTAATGTTATTGTGTAATTTATGCAAGAGTGATGGCCTATGCAATAGGACAATCTTCCTCGGAAAACATTAGACACCAAAGGAAATCTTGATATGCCATTCATATTAAAACATTTACAGTTTCCCATTACCATAGTTTTTGCTATGACAATTAACAAATCACAGGGACAAACATTCGAAAATGTCGGTTTATTTATTAGAGAGAAAGAAACAATATTCACTCATGGGCAATTATATGTTGCGTTGTCACGATGTAACTCTAAACACAGAATCAAAATTCAAAGCGATATTGATGAAATGTTAATTCCAAATATTGTTTTTACTGAAGTTTTATAGTAAAAGTGTAAGTTTAAAAAGTATTTGTGTGTTCATTTCAAAGCCAAACAGAACGAAAATGTATAACACAATGAATCCCTCTAATGCAACATGAAACATAATTTTATTTCAATTTATTACATTTTACTATTTTTACTATGGTTAATTACTCGCTGTAATGTAAAATAGTTAGGTCTATCATGCATATGTAACAATTCCCATGAAAATAACAATCTGTTTAAATTGTAAATCCGCTTCCACATACACGAGCGGCACAGCCGCAAAGTGGCTAGCGCATAGCTCCAGCATGGGGGTTGGCAGGAGAAGCGAGCGGAGTTGCAGGAAGCAGATCATAGACATGTGATACTGTGATACACTACCTGACAATTAATACAAAGAGTGTATGACACGTGTTTCGCCCTAATTGGGGCTCTTCAGGTGTACACACGTTTGCTACCCCTTACAGAGCACAAACCTTGGACGTCAGCTCCTGAGGCAAAGTCTCAGATGCTGCACCAAAGCTACGTCCTTTAAAGCACAATTTATTATTTTACCCATCTTACACACTTTGCACCAACTCCTGTAAGAACTAGGTGCTTGCCCCAATAGTTTTTCTATGTGCCAATTCTTTTCTCCAGCCCCTATCATCTTTATAATTTGCATTTTAGTAAAATATCTACAGTATGCATGAAATGCCTAAGTACTCACATATAATAACTTTGCATTCTGTAGTGCTCATAAAATTAATGATAAAACCTATTCCATGTAGGGAAGATGCACAATGACTACCACAGTACTGTAGTGGACAGGTACTGGAACTTGCATATGCATCACAGTGCATTTTATCCTGACTTTGCTAAAAAGAAGCTTTGCTCTTAGAGGATTCATTAACTAGATATTACTGTATACAGGTATGCTTATCATTCATAACTTAAGTGAGCACTGAGCATTAATTAAATATTTAGCTAGTGTATATATTTTGCAGCCTGTAAAAAGTATTGTGAATACTTTTGTGGCCTCAGGAAATTATTACATATGATGTATACCATAGCACAGACAACTGGTATATGGGTAGCTTTGCAGCATTTATATTGAGTGCAAATGTATGAAATCTTTTCAGTTTAGAAGTATAAAAAAATCTCTGGACAGAAAGTAAGCACACACCCAGGAACAAGAAGCATTGTTATGAAAGCTGCTAATTTGTGCCAAAGTAAATCAAATACTAGAAGCCTGTCATTAGGAAATTCAACATAGTAGTCCCTACAACATTACTGTATTATCAGAAGAAAAAATGGAGGTTTCTGCTGGACTGTTACACTATTTTTTGTATTTTTGTATGGCTTACTTTGGTAATAAAAAAAAAACTTTTTATCGGCATATTTTGAATTAAAGAAACGGTAAAACCTTAGTTTATGCATTTATTACTCATTGACTCTTCTGTAATAAAACCTTAACAAAGGCTTCTTTTGGTCTTCATAATACTTATAAAACATCACTGGATAGGTTCTTCATCTCTGTGCAGTGTGGTATATTGATATGTTGGTAAATGACTTGCTAATGTGAAGGATTCCAAGGCCTTATACTAAATATAATATCAAGTGAAATGTGTCTCAGTTAAGCCACCTCTGACCACTCGAAAGTAGAGTTTTGTTGGTTGAAAGCCTCTTCATTGCTGATTTGTGAGGGTTATGAAGACTGAAAGAAGTCTTTGTTAAGGGCTTGTTACTGTACATAAGAGTAAATGAGTAATAGGTGCATTTTTGCAGCACCTAAACTAAAGGGTTTCCAAAGACACAAACATAACTCTCAGGTTGGCAGGTCAATCAGAGATCACTTTATTGATTAGCTTGCTGACAATGAGAGCAGAATCACAGTATTATCTGTGCTCTAAAAGAGGAACCCTAATATTGTTCTTTTATAGCCATTTGTACTTTGAATATGTAAATCAGGTATCCCATTCTAACCAATCTTTTTAACTCCTAAAATTCTAATTCTGATGATTGACAGTCACATTTGATTAGCTTTGGTTGGCATGTTTTTGTAAAATAATAATGATGAAATGAGCATATGTTCAAAGAAGTTAACACAGATTTACAGACTTCATTTTATTGAAGTAATCCTTTTACTTTTATCATCTGAAGTCAGTTCTTTTCAAGCCTTGTGTCTAGGACGGCTGCTTTTGGAGTCATTTAATTATTTCTTTTACACCCCTCCAGCGCAAACTTTGGGAAATGATTCCCAGAAATAATACAGCTTTGTTTGTTGTGTAATGTGCACAATCATTACTGTTTTCAGTTTTTAATACTTGCCATTATCCATAGATAAGACACAATACAGCAAAAGCAACTTGGATTCTGGCACTCTTGCAAAGTGCTGCATTCATAATGGAATTCATAAATTCCACTGGCAAAACATGTTTTTACATGCAACAGCTGACAAAACACATGAGTCAAATGTTCATGACATTTTAAAACTACAGAATTTCATGTCACTTCCTAACAGTGACTAAAGTCAAACATGGCCATGAGCAAAATACTGCTGTGCCTTTTCTGAATAATCCATGTACTTAAGGATCTACCATAGCCAAAGGCATGCTGGTATAATAACAGAGATTTCCTGCCTTTGTGGTGGTAGTTACTGCTTTCATTTGGTTTAGTTGTTATGTCGTGCAACAACAAATATTCTTTAAGTTTTAGTTAAAATTTATGACTAAAGGTTTGGATATATAACACAGAGTCTATACCACACAGGATCAAAATTAAGAAAGTAAATTAAAGAATGTACACATTAGCATAGAACCCAAACAGTGATCTGGGCTTTGAATTGCCACATGTTGCAGTCTCACACGAAAATCATTTAAATTCTTTTTTTTTCCTCATCAAGCAACACTCAGTGTATTTAGACCTTTTACTCAGCACTTAGTTGGAGCACTTTTGGCAGCGATTACAGCCTGAAGTCTTCTTGGATATGACACTACAAGTTTGCACATCTGGATTTGGAGATTTATTTCCCATTGCTCTCTGCAGATCCTCTCAAGCTATGTCAGGTTGCATGGTGACTGTCAGTAGACAGCAATTTTCAGGTCTCTCCAGAAATTTTCAATTGATTTCAAGTCCGGGCTCTGGCTTGGCTAACTCAAGGACATTCCCAGAGTTGTCACTAAGCCACTCCTATGTTGTTTTTGCTTTGTGTTTAGTAATATGAGGGTGAACAGTTAAATCCTGGCTTCATCAAACCAGACAATCTTGTTTCTCACAGTCTGACAGTTCTGTAGGTGCCTTTTTGTAAACTCTAAGTGGGCTTTCATGTGACTTACTGAGAAGATTCAGCCCTGCTACTTTGCCATAAAGCCAAGTTTGGTAGAATTGTGCAGTGATGAATGTCCTTCTGGAAATGTCTCCTATCTCCACACAGCTTCTTTTGGAATTCAGTGTACCTGTCTTAACAAGGTCCTTCTCCGATGATTACTCACTTTTGCAGGTTGCTCAACTCTGGAAACAGTTGTGGTTGTTCCAAACTTCTTCCACTTAAGAATTATGGAGGATTTTTTTCTAGCATTCTCCAGATCTGTGTTTTGAAACAATCCCATCTCTTTGTTCTGCATGCAATTCTTTGTTTTTTTGCTGTAATACACACTGTTGGCTGTGGGACTTTATATAGAGGTATGTGTCTTTCATCATGTCCAATCAATTGAATTTACCACATGTGGACTCCAAACAAGGCACAGAAACATCTCAGTGATGATCAACAGAATGGGATGTAAATGAGCCACATTTAAAACTTCATAGCCAAGAGTCTGAATACTTGAGTCAATGTGATATTTCAGCTTTTTATTTTTAGTAAATATGCAAAGAAATATAAAATTCTGTTCTTACTTTGTCACTCCAGGGGCCTCATGTATAAACGGTGCGTACGCACAGAAATGTTGCATACGACGTTTCCACACTAAATCGCGATATACAAAACCTAAACTTGGTGTAAAGCCATACACATTTCCACGGTACCTCATACCCTGGCGTACACAATTTCTCCGCTCGGTTTTGCAGACTGGCGGTACCCAGCGTCAAAGCAGTGCTACTGTTCCTGTGTGGTTACCCTTTCTTTCTTAGACCAACATTCCTGATGCGGCTTTATAAATACACTGAAATTAACTGCATATTGTTTATTAGTGTAATGCATCTGATTGTAATTAACCTGTAGCAATATAATGGTCCAGGGAATAGCCATAGTATTCCAAATACCATAACTGCTTTAGCGTTGTTACTCTCACTGCATCTTCTTCTTCTTTCAGCTGCTCCCGTTAAGGGTTGCCACAGCGATCATCTTTTTCCATATTACTCTCACTGCACCACTCGGGGTATTTATATCACTGTATCTGAGTGGGAATCACAGCAGCAGCTGATCGAAAGAGAATTATCGGTATACAGTATCAAGCACACGCTGCCTCAGCCACGGCAAAACGCTTTCCTGTATGGACCTCGCGGTTCAGAAACAGTTTCATCCCAAGAACTATAAATGCACTCAATCAGTCCCATCAAGTGCTCCTTGTAGAAACTGTTTGTACTTAAAAGTACAATTACCCCACTGTAAACTTGGACTACAGTTATAATATTGCACAACCTGCGCCACTTTATAAAGTGCGTATGATGACGATATCATTTTTAAGATGAAATGCAGCAAAATATGTTGCTTATAGTATACAGATAAAACTTTAACTTCATTTAAATAATCTATTGTTAATAATTAAAGCATGTGAGGACACGGTGCCGCAGCGCTAGCTAGTTCACGGATTGCTCCTGCCTTGCGCTGTATTCTTGCTGGTGCTGACACGACACTGGAAGGATAGACGGATAGAATAATTAAACATGTACTACGAAGATATTTCAATGTTCCTTAAAAGTTTTGAAGAATCGCCGTTCTAAGCTTACAGATGGCTTAACGTCTATTACAGAGCTGATTGTGTGGCGATTGGGTATTTGGAGAAAGAAAAGTAAGGACAGGAATTGGAGGTTAGTACGTTTGAAAGAGACAGTACTTCTGTAATAAATTATTTCATCGAAGGTCGCGCATGGCGCAGCAAGCCTCTTGCGTGAGATATGAACAATCACTGCACCACCGTGTTCCCATGTTTAATAACATGCTTTCATTCCTATCATCATGAAAAAGATATCACGTATACATCTCAGTATTTTATTTTTCAGAGAGCTGTAATATCACGAATGTAATGGATTCTGTGTCCTGTCGGAGAAAGAGAAAAAATGGAAGCACGTAGTGATTCACACACATAGAGCACATAGAAGATCAAACACAGAACAAAGCATTTAACATGGTACTTGAGAAACTAGTAAAATAAACGATTTTAAGATGAAGTTTATGATGTTCTACTTTAATGACAAAATAAACTACGTGATTAAAGTGGAAATTTCGAGATTAAAGTTGACATTTCGTGCTTTTTCCCCACTGTGTGCCTATTTTTTTTTTTCTGTACCCTAATAAGCTTTCATATGACACTCAGACGGTGGGCTACGACTCGCCTTTTCACGGCGACTTTGATATGTGACAACTTCTTTTTTATTTTGGGCACTGTGCGACTTTGTGAACTTGAGCTTTCGAGTTTCTCCGACACTATGTCCCTCGGTCAACTTCCTTTTGTTGATTATACCACTGTTTACACCAACAAATAGTACGTTTTTCCTTTGCCTCCACTTGGTATTTGCTGAAATTCTTATATTTTCCCCCATGCTTTTCCCATTGTCTTTTCACAGAAGGCTATTTATATTGATTTGCATATTCAAAGAGGCTTATTCTGGGAGGAGTTGTGGCGGGATAGAAGGCGCGTGCACGTGTGTTACTTTTCACACTGATCGGGATTTATGTAGCGGAAGAACATGGAAGTTTGCGTACGCACAGATTCCTGCATCTGGATTTTTCTGTGTGTACGCACATTTCCACTTTTGTGCTTACGCCATGTTATAGTGTGAGTTCTACGCACGGCGTTATACATGAGGCCCCAGGTTATTAAGTGTTGCTTGATGTGGGAAAAAATAATTTAAGTAATTTTAGCATAAGGCTGCAACATAAAAAAATGTGAAAACAGCAAAGAGGTCTGAATACTTTGTGGCTTCACTGTACATATTAATGTGCTCAATTTATTTTCTGGAATTACTCATTTGTATTAAATGTTGAAATACAAGGAACTAAACATTGTTAAAAAATAATCTAAATTCTGCAAAAAGGGAGAAAATCTATAAACTCACCACAGTAGATATTTTGAAGTTCACTACTTGAGGAAATTGTCTCTTAAATATAAGGGTGTACTTTAGACACAGAAAATCAGTAGAGTCACTGATGGCAAGCATGGCTAGTATGTCAGTATTAAAAGTAACAAACTGTCAGGACCCTTGGGCACTTTAAAAAAAAAAATGTCTCTGACATAACACAAATTTCAGTAAATACAATGAGACAAAAAAAGAATGTAGTGTTAAAAAATCCTTACAGGACTATACAACTAATTATAAAAATGAAGCAAATTATGAAGGGCTATGTCAGACTCTGAAATGCATGCCTTACCCGCCGCTGACCTCGTTCAATCTTCTACAGACTTGCTTACATTGTAAGTGACCCCTTATGGGTATGTATTTTCATGGAATGTTGCCTTACTATAGCTGCTTTATAGCGCCCCACATGTACAGTCTGAATACAATGAGGACTGATTGAGGTCGTTTATGTTAGCTAAAATGCCTAGAGGGGGCTGGGTGGTCTCATGGCCTCTGAACCCCTGCAGATTTTATTTTTTTCTCCAGCCGTCTGGAGTTTTTTTTTTTTCTGTCCTCCCTGGCCATCGGACCTTACTTTTATTCTATGTTAATTAGTGTTCCCTAATTCTATTTTCTTATTTATTTTGTCTTTATTTCTCTTTCTTCATCATGTAAAGCACTTAGAGCTACATTATTTGTATGAAAATGTGCTATATAAATACATGTTGTTGTTGTTGTTGGACAACTGCTTTAAGCAAAGAGACTTACTAGCTTAATATGAGCAGACCAAACAGTTGTCTGTGTTGTCTACATCTGTGCCAATACTCAAAGCAGGTGCCCGCTGACTATGCTGCCATTGTTAGAACACATCTTTTACGCAGCTGCTAGCCCCTGTAAGAATATGGCAATCATCTACACCAGGTGCTCTTATAAATATACCTTGAATATATTTTTATAAAAACTCCTGTGTTTATTATTTTGGTTTGCCTATGCTACAGTAACCATTAACTATATTTTTTATATGAATGTTAAGCATCTGCTTTAGAGTGCCCCATGTGTTCAGCCTTGGACAGCTGCCTTAAGCAAAGAGACTTACCAGCTGTGCACAAGCAGACCAAAATGTTGTCTTCAGACATGAGCTACACTTGTGCCAATCACCAAAGCAGGTGCCCACTCACCATGCTGTTACTGTTGGACAGTGTCTTTACTTCAGCTGATAACCCCTATAGGAATATGGCAGTCACCCACACCAGGTGCTCTTATCATACCTTAACCCAATCAAACTGCATAAAATTAACATTATTTTAAAGCAACATTAGTAAAATCACAGCAGAACCGATGGTAGCAAAAGTAGGAAATTTATTTGAAAAGACACTTTAAAAGGTTAAGAAATGTCTTTGAAAAAGAGTCACATTGAAAATGCTTATGCAGAAAATGATGGTGATGGAAAATGAGTCTTTTAAAGTCTGGGTACAGAGTTGCTGCAGATTTGTGTTCAGTCCACAGAGGTTCTTGTCAATTTCCTTCTCAGCTCTCTTGCTTTTCTCTCTCCTGCTCTGCACTGCCTGCTGTCCTTCCTTCCTCCCTGATCTGCCCAGCATGCTCCCAAACTTAAAGGCTTAACTTCATCCCAAATTAACAACAATTACAAGAATAATCAATCAGGGTTTGCTTCCTCAGACTGTTTGTCTATTTCGATCCTAAATTATCCCAGGTCTTGTAAATTAACAATGTGTTTAAGATTCTAAAGGAATGTGTACACATTTCAAGGCAGTAATAATGCAGAATTTAAAATGAATTTATAGCAGTTGTATAAAAATATGCATAGACTATGTTTAGAATGGGAAAAAAAGAGTCCAGAGTTATAAAGTCCAAGGAGACTACTTTCAAATAAAGTCAAAAGGTGCAGGTTTTCTAATTGCTGGCTGTTTACTCCAGAATCCTTATTGTTCAGTGTTAGCTCACAAAGTTCATATTCTGAGTTCTTTTTTTTCACTCCATATTCTTATTTTATATATTGATTATAGGACAGTTCAGTATTGTGAGTTTTGATCATTAAAATGACTTATTTTTATATCAAGTCAGGATACAATCCATCACACTATTAAGACAAAAAATAAACAAACAAAAGAAATAAGGTACAAAATAAAGTTGTCCTAAAATGGGGTAGGCAAGTGATGAAGTGGTTCAAAAATTTCAGCAAAGGTGGTGTGAAACAGAGGGTCTGGCAATTCTAAAAGAAATAAGAAAAGCTGACAATCTTCCCTTTGTGACTACTAGTGATGACCGAAAAAATGCAGAGTTCGCATCGCCGTAAGTTACCTGAAATCACAGAAATGTTTGCAATATTTGCTGAACTTGGCAAATTGCATTGAAATCAATGGGGAAGGACTAAATGAACTAGATTTGACTGGATTATAGTGGTGCAGTCATTTTTAAAGTGTCCCTGAGGGCTAGGGAAATGTCTGCCAACTGTACTGGACCAATTATTGTGGCTAAAAAGGTGACCTGAACTGTGCGGTAGCAGTGCCAACCAAAGCACCACTGTGCCTCTGCAATATAAAAGACGAAAGAATTCAGTCAGAGATATGCAATCATATATTTCATGAAAACAAAGTGGAAATGACAAAATTGTAATCAAAAGTCAGAAAAAATATGTAGGGTTTTTAAAGGCAGAAAATTCAAATTGGTGTGTCATGATTTAAACCAGTGGCTGGCTCGTTCTGTTTTTTTGAAGTTGTGCTGAAGGCTCTCTAAACTGTCTTTGCTGACACTTTGCACTTTTTATTCTATCAAAAAGATTGCAATGTCTTGTAAATAGTAATAAATTATTTGTTATTATTAATATTTTACAGAGTCTCCACTTTTGGGGGGGTGTCAGACTCCTTTGGAGTTTGTTTTCACTCTCGCCACACCACGTAGCTAATTATTATGCATGCATAAGGTATGCATCTCCTTCTCTTATATTGACATAAAACTTGAAGATCGACCTGCACATTTGGTTACAAGCAGAGATAACTCGACCCATAGAGTCTGTAATACAAATGATCAGCATTATATAACTGGGGGGTGCGCCCATCAATTTTGGGTGTTACAGCTCTAGAGGATGTTGCACTGGCCTTGCAAAGCATTATGGAACGCTGGTATTAAAACAAAAATTCTCCTAAACCGGCTGAATTATCAGTAAATAATTCATCGAACAAGGGCGAACATGAATGCAGCAAATTGCTACGAACAATGCATTGGCAAAATTTACTGATCAACACTAGTGCCTACCTGCTTTTATAGTGTGGATGAGTTCTAGTGGTTTTATTCATGACTGGGTATTGCCTTACATCCAGTGTTGCAGTTCGTCTACTAGCAACTCTGCAATGGAAGACACAGCTTTACAAACTGAGGGATTGGCTGGATGGATGAAACACATTTTTGTGATAAAGTTTTTCCCCTCTCTTAATACACTGATACATATTGTGCCTTGGAGCTTCTGGGCCTGATTTTACACTATTTCTGTTAAATTTGTTTAATCTGGTTTATAATACGTTTTTCTTAATTTTTGTTTTAGTTTTTCATTTTAGGTGTTGAGAATTTATCATATCACCAACATGCTCACCCATTGTTTGTTGCCATGCTGCAAGGATCATAAATGTACACATTCCAATGCATGAAGTTACAAGGGCCACTATTATAAATGCAGATGGCAAGTATAGCAATTTTCACGTAGGAGGGAAGAGAAGGAAAACAATTAAAACCAAACAAAAACAATCATTGACTGACATTTTAGTTTTGTTTTGGTTTATACTGTTAGGGCTCTGGTACTCTAGACTGAGTAGGAGCACCAAGACAATTTATTGGAGAGAACTTTTGTTTGCACAGTTTTTTTTTTATTATTTTGATAATTTATTGATTTTAAGGACTGAATTACAATAAGTAAATTACGTCATTATGGAATACATTGCTACATCTTATTCAAAACAGAATAGAGTTTAGATTACAACAAAGAAAGACCAATTTTATAACCTGCAATCAAGGATAATGCAATTCATTTAATATAAATTAACTTCAAGTGTTATCATCAGACACTATGTATTAAGAGCTATTACTTTATATAACGAATTAGCCTAATTGTTGAGTTCAGTTTGAATTTCAACATTCTTAGCTAAATGTTTTTAACTGTTGTGCTTGAAATGTCATATGCCAACTTGCTCAGTTTTCACTACTAAGCTTAATTTACTTGCTGTAAATTTCTCAGCAAAGAAATTAGTTTTAGCAAATGTCAAATCTGTACAGTTTTGACCTTATGCAATGTATATTTTGAATATTCATTTTTTTGTTTATTTGACACAGTCTCATTCTCTAATTATGAAAAACTGTTTTGTAAAACTTATGTAAATAATGAGTAAATGTTTAGCATTCTTTTAAGACATAGAGCTAATCAGGGCTATTTTTTTATGAAAGCTTTGCATTAAATTAGCCTTAATCTTTAAACATATGGTATTCAAAGCAACAGATTTATAATCGTGAAAAAATAAAACTGACACCTTGAGGTTTCTAGAAATAACTGGTAATGATCTTTGCAGTTAACACAGGTTTTTAGGTCTATTCATTTGTTCTGAGTTGAAGTGTTGCCAATGCACTTTAATTTATAACAGCTATATGAATGAAGATGACAGACACTTCTTTAATATTTGAACATGCAAAATGTAACCTCTAAGGTGAAGTCCTATTTGAAAAAAACAACTTTTAATCACTATTAGTCTTTCTAGTATTTTCATTCCCAAGGGTAATAAAAAGCAGGCATATACATTAACTCTTTCAAAGTGAGGAGTGTACAGATCAATCTGAAAAAATGATTTGGGAAAAAGTATAGATAAAAAATAGATGAGCAAGGAAAAACATACTCATTTCTTCAACAAGCAGTATAAATGTCAGTAACAGTCATTAGCAACTGACCAGCTGTAGATTTACTGTTTGCACATAACTTTACAGTTTAAATTGACTTTAAGAGTTCATTGCTTTGTGTTTGCATAAGTTATTTTCTAACATTACTTAACATACTAAGTCCTTTAAACCTGCTCAAGAGGTGGTCTAAGTTAAGATGCAACTTAGTTCCCCTTCTCTGACTCCAAGAAGCAAACTGCAACTGAACTTAGTGCTTGGTCTTGATTTTCTTCTAGTCCACAGCTCTGAGAGCTAATCCCCAAAGTTAGTCTTGTTACTATAAATACATGTGTATTATTGTGAAATTTGTGAGACTTACCAGGAACGTTTATTGGGTTCACCCACTCTCACCCTTGAAGATTAACACACAAATAGATACATACATACACATAGTGATCTTATCGAGACAAAGTCTTGAGTGGTGACAATTGCCAAATTCATAATATTCCTCATAGTAAACCGCTACACATGCATACAGAGAGATCCCATCCAGACAAACACTTGACTAGTGCCATTTTCCAGTCACTCCACAATATTCTGCATAAGATTCTCGATATCACCAGCACTAACAAACATTTGGATGTCATCATGACACACAGATATGTGCAACTATATTGGTTTTATGCTACTTACTAACCAAACTATATCTTACAATTAACGTAATTGTTCTAATTAATGAGGAACAACCTCAAAAGCCTTGATAAAGACTAGCAGGTAGCATCAAACTAACACTTGGAAACCATTAATTATTTCAGTCATTCTAGATAATAGACAAAGTAGAGAAAATATAAAAACAGTGTGATGTTCGTTAATGTATAAAATTACCAAATAGAAGAAAATATAATAGAAAATAAAATAGCAAAGTCTGGATATACAGTAAACAGTCCTAGAAAAGCTTACTGAAATACAGAAGTGTCAAGGAGTGCATGATCTGGACGGCTTTTGGTTCAGCGATCAGCGTTGTTCACAGTCATGTTTTCTGACCTGCAAATCAGATGATCTCATGTGTCTGATTTGTGGCATCTCCCTTCTGTCGTTGGTTTTCTTCCTGTTATGTTCCCCTCTACTTTTCTCCTTCTTCTTTGGTTCATCAGATGAGCCATATTTAAGGTAAAATGCACACTAGGGATTTCAGGACATGTGACATTGCACATATTTGATTGGCCATGCTGTCCTGATGATGAATGACTCTGATCAAAGTGTTTGGTCTTATAGTACCATCTTTTCTCAAGCTGTAAACTAATTTTTTAATTTCTAGTCTTATGGCCAGATTATATGGAATTTGCATATTTGTCATTCCCAGGTAAAAAGGGATAAAGCTGAATGGAACAAAATACATTACTATTATAATAAAATCTCCAGTTCAGAGCACCATGCAACTGGCACAGTATTGATCTTGTTGCACTGTTCACTGCAACAGCAATTAGAAATGTGAATCCTCTCGTCTTAGTACCGTATTACGGAGTCTGGTCTTGATCCAAAGCTAGTACAATACAATCCTAAGTACACTGTAACTGACCCTGAAGGCTGTTGTCTGTCTCCTTAAACTCCTGTATATGTGTGTATACCAGATTTCATTTAAGAAAAGGCAAATCTTGAAATTTGCAGATAACACTGCACAACAGAGTTTTTGTTTCTTGAACACTGTTGGGTGTTTCTTATAGATTTTTGGGTGCTGATCACAAATATCATCAAAATTTACCCATCATGTACCGTTTCAGAGAAATCTTCAGTTTTGTCATGATTTCTTATATTTGTATCCAAACATTTTTGCTCCCGTAAGTGACTTGTCAACAATGGTTTGTGCAGCCTGGACATGTCCAGGCATGGAATCAGGCCAGGTTGGAAGCTGTTCTGTGGAAGTTGACATCCTGGGCATGCCTGGGAAGGTCTGAACGAGCTTGGCGCTGTCTCAGCATGCTATAAAGGTAGCTTGCATACACTGATCCTGCTCATTTGGTTAATATAGATAGTCAGTCTGTATGTATAGTATCAGTATAGTAAAGTATAGTATCTGTAGCAATATAACAGTAAGTAAGCTTGATGCTATAGATCTTTTGGTGTTGGGCGATATGTCTTGTCAATGTTGTAACAGCCGCAATACATTCTGCTACATCTGTGGCGAATATACACTTGCGCTTCAGAGATGTTGGATGACTGCTCTTGTGAAGAAAGCTTATCATCTGTATTTTGGCTGCAAAATTGGTGATCAAGACAAGGAATGGGCACCTCACATTTGCTCTGCGACATGTGCTGTCAGTCTGACAGCCTGGCTCAGAGGCACTTGAAAGACGATGCCGTTTGCTGTTCCAATGATATGGCGAGTTTCTCTGCCAAAAACAAGAAGTCAATTGAATATCCTAATCTGCCTTCAGCAATGAGACCCGTGCCACATGACGACAGTCTTCCAATTCCGAAACCACCAGAGGATTGGACCTTAGATGAACCAGATGAAGAAACTACAATGCAGGGTGCTGGCAGTGACATTGACCCGGATTTCGAACCTTCAGGCGATCCACATCTGATAACACAGTCTGAATTGAACGATTTGGTCAGAGATTTGGGTCTGTCAAAAGCAAAAGCCGAGCTGCTGGGTTAAAGACTGCATGAATGGTGTTTGCTGTCACCAGGTACGAAAATTTCTGTGTTTTGAGGCCGACATCAAGATATAACCAAAGTCGACAGTCTCTGTTTCTGTTGTGACATTGAAGGATTGTTCTCAGCCTTGGGTGGTGATCACAACACGGAAGAGTGGCATCTCTTCATTGATTCGTCAATGTTAAACCTGAAAGCTGCTCTGCTACACAATGGCAACGTTTATCCTTCAGTACCTGTTAGCTATGCAGCACACATGAAAGAAACGTATGACAATATGGAACTGTTGCCAAAGCACGTCCAGTATAGCAGGTACAACTGGAATATCTGTGGAGATCTTAAAGTCGTTGCTCTGTTACTAGGACTGCAGCTTGGCTATACAAAGTGCTGTTGTTTCATCTGTGAATGAGACAGCCGTGCCAAAGAGTCGCACTATTCTCGACAGAACTGGCCACTCCGTAAAAAGTTAGTTCCAGGACAGAAAAATGTGGCACATGAATCGCTTGTCGACCCGGCGAAGATATTTTTGCCTCCTCTTCACATAAAACTGGGACTCATGAAGAATTTCGTGAAAGCACTGAATAAGGAAGGAGAAGGTTTTTGTTATTTAAGACAGATGTTCCCGAGAATAACTGACGCCAAGATCAAAGAGGGCATTTTTGCTGGCCCCCAGATCAGATATGTTATGAGTGACAAGCAGTTTGAAGATCTGTTAGTTGGGCTGGAAAAAATTGCCTGGAAAGCCTTCAAAGACGTTGTTGACAATTTTCTGTGCAATTACAGATCTCCAAAGTACATTCAGCTGGTAGACAAACTTCTCAAAGCATACAAGACAATGAAGTGCAACATGTCACTTAAGATTCATTTCCTCCACTCACACTTGGACTTTTTCCCCGCAAATCTCAGTGCAGTCATGGTGAAAGGTTTCACCAGGACATTGCTACGATGGAGATTGCTACCAGGGCAACTGGAATCCATCAATGCTTGCTGACTACTGTTGGACACTGCAATGTGATGCATCAGACATTGAATACAAAAGAAAATAAGGAGCAAAACACTTTTAATTCTGTTGAATTTAATAGCTTATGGAAAACATAAACGTGACTAAATACGTTATTGTCAGTAAACATATAAATGTCTATTTCTCAGAGTTCCTACGTGATGCAGTAAAACCAAAACTATATTTGTGCATACCCAGTAGGTACCTGTCGCAATCAGCAAAAAAAAAATTGTTGTGCAGTGTAGTTCTGTCTTTGTGAGTCTGCTACAAGATAAAGTAGACATCCATGGGCCTTTTGTTGATGAGTTTGATTAGTGGTGTGATCATTCATTTTTATTACTAACAACCTTTAAGAACAAGGGCATAGCTAAAGATTTTAGATGTTCTCCTCCTGCCCCTGTCTCAACAATAATAAGAGGGCAGTCTAAAGAATTGGTGAAGTAATACAAAGGTTTAGAGACAATCATTGATAACAGGCTTATCTTTGATTACAAGGCAGAATAAATCCATCAGAAATAACAAAAATGTCTGTTTTTTTCTAAGGAAACTCAGTTGTTTTAAAACAAACAAAACTATAATGATACAAGTTGTTAGTCTTTTATTAAATCCTTTGCTACATTTGTATTCATACGTCATTTTTAGAATCTTAATATAAAGAATAAAAACTGTCCGAACAACATTATTCAAATTAATAGTACATTACAGGTTTGCAGCAGTCCTCTTTCACTGTGTTGTGTCACAATAAGTTACAAGGGCCGTCTCAGTTCTGTCAGGCAGCATCAATCCTCTGTTTTATTTGTTGCTATCAGGCCACAGATTTAGGTTCCAAAGGTGAACAGTCACAGATTTAAGAAATCTTTTATCCCCAGAGCTCTAAGCATTTTGAATTCTAGTAGTTGTAAGAATCCTGCTGGGTTCTGAATTATTACTGTGTACTGCTGGAGTTTATTATTTATATTTGCAGAACTCTTATGGTTGTGTATATTGACTGTAATAATAGTTGTCATATGCTATTTCTTGGCTTGTTTCACTATATCTTTGTAACCATGTGTAATGTTTTTGCTGCAAACAAAATTCACTCTGAGAAAATAAAAGTCTACCTAACCTAACTAACCAACATTAAATGTTCAGTATTAAATACAGTGTATTATCAATGAGGGGCTTATTATTAATACAAACACTGCAAGTGGTCTTTGTTAAGTACTGTTGTTTCATACTTAAGGAACCAGTTTAAAATTACATATTTCACATGAAAACCACATTCTCTGACATTAGAATTAAAGCCTTAACTCAGCCTTCCTCCTGCAAATCATACCTATGCTTTGTGTGGCATGTGACTTTTTGTGGCATGCAAAGCAAAATAAATCGGTCTGCTGTAAGTCAGTGTAAGTGTGTATGCTCTTCATCCTACTTGTACCCAAAGTCAATTCCTAACTTGCACCTACCTTTTTCTGGTAAAGTTCCAGTGTCTTTTGATTCTTTATCAGAATATGCAGATAAGATTAAATACTAAATTAATTACAGCATTGCACAATTTTCAGTTGCTCATTTAATAAAGGCCATACAGCCAAAGCATTATGTCCTTAACCGTCTTACCTCTTCAGTGTGGAAATAATCTTGAAATTTTTTACTTTGCAGATGCACATCGATATAGTCCAACACTAAGTCCATTAGATTTATCCTGCTGCAACCCACCACACCTCCTTGGAAAACCAATTTTTAGTCTCTGCGTCATTCTTTTTCTTCTTCTCTTACTCCTCTGCCTTCCTTTCTTATCAAACCTGCATTCTACCTTTTTTACTTACTGTCATGTACTCTAAAACTCACCTCTCTAAACATCTAGTTTTTCTGTCTAGGTATCACCATTATAGAGTTCTATCCAAACAATTTTATCTATAATTCAACCTGGCATCCTTTGGGTCTGCCACATGTAAGAACAATATGAAGAGTCTCCATTTCAGATTTTCTCATAAACTTGTGCTCTCCACCATATATTCTCTTAAACAAAAACTAACACTTACACTGTACTGTAGATGATACTATCAAAGTAGCCAAGAGTCATCTGCATTGCATTGCTCTTCAGTATTTTTCTTTCCACAACAACCTTGAATTCTAGGCTATATGAGTTTCTCAACAAAAATGAGCAGAACAAATTCCTTATTGGAAAACAAGCCAAAGAAGGAAACTTTGTTGATCCTCTCAAATAGTAATCTTGTAGTAACTATACCCTCTGAACAACCTCCTTCACAGAATCAACAATCACTACTCAGCAAGGGTCAGTCTTTTGGGCAATCCCCAAGCCCACATCGACCAAAACCAATTTTATTGCAGAATTCATCTCACAGCACACTTTGCAAGAGAAACCACCACTGTGAAGAGAAATAATCTCAGTCTCTGAAACCATCAACTTTATTAATCCCAAGCAATGTGCACACAAGGAAAGGGTGTTATGGAAGTCTAGTAAAAGGACCTAAGGCATTTCTGTTTTTTTTTTTAAGTATCACAGGTATTTTTACATCAATAAATAAGTAGTATGTTATGTTACTTGTTATTATAAAAACTAATGACTAAATAACAACTGTTACTTTTAACATGTTACTCCCTAACATTGGTGGTCATTGCCTGAACACTTAATAAATGCTATTAAAAAAATGGTGATGTTACACAGTGGTACACATTGTATAGTCTCAACTTTTTTGGATAGTCAGATTTATCATCAGTGTATAATTTGTAGCACTTTTGGAATAGGGGTTATGTGTGTGAATATATATATATTGTAAGATTTCTAAACTCTTCTTGGACTGCCCCCAACAGGACAACACACCGAAGAGCGTCCCGAAATGTGATTGCAGTGTCTGTGCAAGACAGCCATTCAATTGCTGGGACAACTTCAGGCTCCCAGCACTGTAGCAGCTCGCAGGAAAAGCAAATCTGAACCGATCGTGTTCGCACTGTAAGTGCCTGTCGTCGATGGGTGATGCAAGGAACATTATAAATGCAGGGAACGGTATTACTTAGCCACGACCCTGCCTGATTGCTGTGTCTATGTATAGGAGAGTGGTAGATCCCGCTACAATAAATACCTGTGCTGTTCCTGTTTCAAGATAAATAAAGCTGGTTTTGCTAAAGTACTGAGACTCAGCCTCATGTTTTGAGGTGCAAGACAGGGACTCACACGTCACTATATATAATATACAGTGCATCCGGAAAGTATTCACAGCACATCACTTTTTCCACATTTTGTTATGTTACAGCCTTATTCCAAAATGGATTAAATTCATTTTTTTCCTCAGAATTCTACACACAACACCCTATAATGACAACATGAAAAAAGTTTACTTGATGTTTTTGCAAATTTATTAAAAATAAAAAAATTGAGAAAGCACATGTACATAAGTATTCACAGCCTTTGCTGAATACTTTGTCGATGCACCTGTGGCAGCAATTACAGCCTCAAGTCTTTTTGAATATGATGCCACAAGCTTGGCACACACACCTATCCTTGGCCAGTTTCGCCCATTCCTCTTCGCAGCACCTCTCAAGCTCCATCAGGTTGGATGGGAAGCGTCGGTGCACAGCCATTTTAAGATCTCTCCAGAGATGTTCAATCGGATTCAAGCCTGGGCCACTCAAGGACATAACAACATAACAAAATGTGTAAAAAGTGATGCGCTGTGAATACTTTCCAGATGCACTGTATATAAAGTGGTACCTCGGTATATGTCCGCTTTGGAATAAGTCCAACTTGGTACACATCCTATTTGGACGCAAAAATTTTTTCTTGGTATACGACCTTTGTTTGGAATAAAACTCGCGTGCTAGAACACTGCACGCTACCTTTGTTTACCTCTCTCGAGACAAAGCCACGACTGCCCATGAGCGTCAGTACGCCAGTTGCTAGCATTCAGTGAACAACCCGCGCTATAACTCTGTGAATTTTCACATGACTTTTGTGTTTTTTTCGCATAAATTCGAATTGATTGTTGAAAAGTATGAACGTGACATGCATATCCGGGACTTGGCTGCTGCATACCGTATGCCGAGAATGACAGTATCTACGAATATGAAAAACAAAGACATTATTAAAAAGTAAAGTGAGGTTAAATTTTCATTTATTTCATCTAATTGCTTTTGTATTTATGTATTTTAGTATTAAGTAGTGTTTAAATTATTTTATACAACCCCATCAATGTATAATATGCCAATAACAATAGGATTTTTTTTCATGGGAACGAATTAATCATTTTCCCTTTATTTCTTATGAGAAAAATTCATTTGGTAGATAGATAGATAGATAGATAGATAGATAGATAGATAGATAGATAGATAGATAGATAGATAGATAGATAGATAGATAGATACTTTATTAATCCCAATGGGAAATTCACATTCTTCAGCAGCAGCATACTGATACAATAAATAATATTAAATTAAAGAATGATAATAATACAGGTGAAAAAAACAGACAATAACTATGTATAATGTTAAATATTAACGTTTACCCCCCCTGGTGGAATTAAAGAGTCGCATAGTTTGGGGGAGGAACGATCTCCTCAATCTGTCTGTGGAGCAGGACAGTGACAGCAGTCTGTCGCTGAAGCTGCTCTTCTGTCTGGAGATGACATTATTTAATGGATGCAGTGGATTCTCCATAATTGATAGGAGCCTGCTGAGCGCCCTTCGCTCTGCCACAGATGTTAAACTGTCCAGCTCCATGCCAACAATAGAGCCTGCCTTCCTCACCAGTTTGTATATGTCCTGTTTGGTATAAGTCCAAGGATCTGGAACGGATTATGGACATATACTGAGGTACCACTGTATATACATATATATATATATATATATATAATATATATATATATATATATATATTGTGGGGAACAGCCCGGACACAGACAGGTAGACAAGTTGGTTTCACCACACACACGTTTATTATTCATATTTACACGTTCCAGAAGTGCACAATCCCAGTGCCACACCACCAATCACCCCTTAAGTCCTTGGCCACACAACACATTGCCTTCTAGTCACTGGTCCGCCTCCACTCCTCTCCTCTGAGCTCCGTCCTTCCACCCGACTCTTGCCAATGACTGGAGGGAGGCGACCCCTTTTATACACCCTGGATGGACTCCAGGTGCATCCTGAGGAGCTTCTGTAACCACACCCCTGTGTGGCGGAAGCTCTGGCGGTGTATCCAGAAGTCCTCCAGGTGTCCCCAATCCTCTTCCCCCCAGCACTTCCGGGTGTGGCGGAATTGCTGAGGTCCAGGGCTCCCAAGGCATCGGGGCGCCCCCTGGCGGTGACCACGGGCCCCTACAGGGTTGAGCTTCCAAGTTCTGTACCCATGGCCCCCAAAGCAACCAGGGCGGGCGCCCCCTCGTGTTCTGGATTAGGGGCACGGCCGGACATGAACCCCAGCCGGGTACCACAATATATATATATATATATAGTGAGAAGCAGCCCGGACACGGACAGATGGACATCGTTATATCACCCAACACACGTTTATTATTTACGCTATTTACAAAAGTCACTGCACAAACCCGGTGCCTCCAGCACCAATCCCCCAAAGTCCAGCCCTCTCTTTACAGTGCCTGCTTCCTTCAGGCCACCTCCACTCCTCTCCAACACAACTCTTGTCCACTTCCACCCGACTCCAGTTGTCGTTTGCAGGGAGGCGGCCCCTTTTATACACGCCCGGATGGGCTCCAGGTGCTTCCCAACACTCCTCCGCGGACTGAGTAATCATGTGCGAGTTGGTGGAACCAGTTTGTAAATAAGAGTAAATAAACACGTGTGTTGTGGACATTGGTGTCGTGTCTGTCTGTGGCCAGGCTATATTTTACATGGTATCCCAGATGGGACTATGCCTGTTTCAAGGAAGAGACCCATTAAAAATAATTGGTAAAGTAGCCCGGCACAGCAGTGTAAGACCCACAGGTTTTTGGCGTAGTGCAAATTATGCGACGACACTCACGCGCATTGTGCAAGCGACTCAGTCCCTCTTGCTAGTTCGCCCTAGGCCCGCAAAGACACCGCCTCTCCCTGATGGGAACGAAGATGGCCAGGCATAGCCTGAAGTCAGCAGGCAACTCGAGGGTGCCCGTCGCCAAGGAAAGGACCGGCAGGCCTGAAGAAGCAGCCAGGCCATGGAAGCTACTTCCGGAAGAAGTGTTTCCAGAGGTAGGTACCGGAACCTGGGAAGGATTGCCCGAGGGAGCGAGGCGTGGTTTTCCAGGTGCCTACCTCGTAGGGGGAGACCATCCAGAGGCATTTGGCTGGCCGAAAGATGCCGATCCCGGTGCCGACGGCGGGACATAGTCCGAGGAGGACGGGAGCCTGCTGTTGTGGAGAACATCTCATTTAGTGAAGGAGCGCCTGGAGTCCCGTCCTCTAGGGAGTGGCCTGAAGAAGCAGGCGGCAGCAAGGGGCCTGGATATGTCTCGTGAGACAGGTAAGGGAGTGGAGGATGTGTGCCGGCCTCCTGCTATTAGCATAGTGTAAGCAGGGGCGGCGAACCTTCCCCCCTCCCCGAAGAAGGACACGACAGAGTCTGCACATGGGGCGCAACATGTATGTGGCTCACGGCTGGCAAGTAAGGGTGAGCAGAATGCTGATTTAATGTCTGTGCTTGCAGCCATACAAGTGCTGGTGGAGGTCCTTCAGCCCATCCGGTCGTTTTTACAGATTAATCACGTCCTCGGTGAGACTATCAAAAGGCTGGAGGAAAAAGCAGGTGCACCCCTGACGGAGGTACAGGAGTGGTTGCGGAGGTGTGATGCTGGATTCAGAGGGACACAGAGGTACAGGTAAGTGGGACCTGTACCGTAAATGAAAGAGGAGTGCTGAGCAATGGGGTGCCGGTATCGTATCGTTCTGGTCACCGAGTAGCCATGCCTCCTACAGTGGATGCAGTGCGGGTGGCCGATCATGCCATGGGGGCGGATCCAGCAGAGGTGCGTGTGAGGAGCTGGCTAGTGACTGCTGGTTGCCAAAGCACACCACTCCAAAGGCCGACGGCAATCTCGCTGAAGTCCACAGGAGTGCAGACGGCGCGGGGTCTCTGTATCCCATAAGGAAACCCAGACTGTCATTGTGCCCCAGAGTGAAAAGAGGAGGATCCGGAAACAGAGGTGCGCTCACCTGCATTCAAGACCAACCTCCGCGGTTGCAGAGGGAAGCCCCTAACCTGGCGAGTAACAAGGCGGAGTGGACATTTCCCGTTTGTTTCCATTCCTCGAGGGCACAAGTGAGGAGAGTGCATCGGTGTTATGAGTGCCACGGGACTGATCATACTTGGAGACGCTGTCCGCATAGGGTTGCGGAGGATGCCTGGAGGTGGTTCTTTTGCAGGAGAAACCAGTGGACTCCAATGCACCCCCTCACAAGAAAGGAACCAGCACTCGCGGGACAGGCCGCTTCTCCCTACAGGCTTCAACTGGGGATGGGGCAGTGTGGCAGACGACCAGGAACTTTGCCCCACTGGGACGCCTGGAGCAGGGAAGGACCGGGAGAGGTTCAATATCTCCCCTGGGCGCAAGAGGGCAGCCCCCCTGATTTCCATCAAAGACCATTAATACAGAGCTGGGAAGCTTCCATAGGCTCGGTCCCAGAAGTAACGTCAAGAGAGCCAGGTGGAATCTCCCGTGAATGGTCTACAGGAAAGGGAGAAAAAGAGTCAGTGCACTCTGCCACATTCTGGTATGCCTCGGAACTGCCCTTACTCAAGCCCTTTAGCTGCCTCCCATGCACACATGTGTGACAATAATATTATATATATATATATATATATATATATATATATATATATATATAAAACCAAACAACAAGTAACTTAGAGCTTAATTTTTAAAAAAGCTTCAGTCAAAAACATAAAAGCTGACTACATAAGACTTGCATAATCAGGTTTAACACAACCCTCTAGCTTGATTTACTTTATAACTTATTATCTGCTTTCCAGTGAAAGAGTACAAGTAACTCTCTGGGTGACGAAGACCTCTTCCAAGCCCATGATACAAACAGAATATATCAAAGGAATTCATTCACCCAATAACAGGCATTAAATACAGAAATTTTGAGACACAGTCTCTGAAAATACATCCCGGAATAATCTAATACTTCACATCATTGCTCAATTTATAATACTTTAGAGTGCAATATGTATAGTAAATGCAGATTAGTAATGGACTACTTAAATCATAATTAATTACATCAAATAAAAAATAATAGCCATGATAAAATTGTTGCTCTCATAGAAAAGAAGAGACAGTATTTAGTTAATCAAACACAAACTATTATTAAATTTCAGAAGCACATATATAACACAAATTTGAGTGAAATTATTTTGAACTGAAGAGAAGATGTTTTTCTTACCATTCTGTACCATTTACTCTTTGGCTCAAGAAATAAAGTTTTACTTTGGATCCTAAGATCCTCAAAGGAGTTTCATAATGGGAGGCTTGCAGCATCGGCAGCATGTGGGCAAATACTGCACACTGAGGGGAAATCAGTAGCGTTTTAAGGACATCAGCAAAATGCAGGGAAACAGAGCACTGTTCCTTTTAAGTCGCTTCTAAAAAAATATTTATCTTGACTTCAAAGACTAAAAAGACTCCAGCATTCTGCAGATAAGTCTTCTGCCATTAAAAGAACTGAACACACAGTCAAACAACATCTGTTTACTCTGTGGACTAATCGGAAGCCAGACCATAACATTAACCCTATTGCTACTGTTAAGTAATGTTGAAAAGATTTTAGATAACCAATTTTTGACCAATTAAAAGTTAAACATAAAATAGCATTAATTGAAGGCCACTTCTTTATAATCAGATTGAAATTATGCTCTGAATTCATCTAGAACAAAATCATAACTATGTATCCCTTCTGCAGTTATCTTTAAACAAGATAATATTATAACTTACTAAATAGACTGATTATCCATTAAACTATAAATACAAGTTTATTATATATATTTGTGTTAAGAAAAAAAATTATTTTTGTATTTATTGTGAAAAAGGATATCATGAACTTGAGGTTAAAACTACTGGTTTTCAGTACAAGAATCCTGGATCCAAATCCCAGGATGCTCTTTGTCATTCTGGAATTTACATCTTCTTCTAATATCTGTATGTGGTTCTTACTCTGGTTGCTGCAGTTTAACTTCACAAAGTTGCACTTCTCTCCACCATTAATATTAGCAATAATTGCTTTTCATTATCTATAGGATAACTGAACTGGTATAAGCAAGTGTGAGTGTGTGCATGAGTGTGTCACATGATGTACTGGTACTACCTGGATTTGAAAATAGATGAATGAATGGACATACACTGCTCATAAACATTAAGAAAACACTTAATACTCACAGTCTAACATCAAGTCACTTAATCTTCAGGGATGTCAATCTGTCCAGTTAGGAAGCAGAAGCGATTGTGAATCAACTTCACCTACTTTGGTGCAAATGAAAGAGATAACAGATGCACTGGAGAGGCAATTGCAAGACAACACCCAAAAAGGTTTTGCAGGTGGTGGCCACAGACAGTTGCTCTCTCCTTACCCTGACTTATTCATTTCTAGTTTTGAGTTTTGCTAGTGTCCTTGTCACTACTGGTAGCATGAGGTGGTATCTGCAGCCAATTCAGGTTGCACCGGTAGTCCAGCTCCTCCTGGATGTTACATCAATAAGTGCTATTGCAAGAAGGTTTGCTGTGTCTCCCAGCACAGAGTGTCAAGGAGATACCAGGAAACAGGCTGTTATATGAAGAGAGCTGGACAGGGCCATAGTAAGGCATCAACTAAGCAGCAGGGCCAATATCTGCTCCTTTGTGTGAGGACTAACAGGAGGGGCACTGCCAGAGCCCTACAAAATGACCTCCAGCTGGCTACTGGTGTGCATGTTTCTGACCAAACTGTCAAAATCAGACTCCATGAGGGTTGCTTGAGGGCTCAGCATCCTCTAGAGGAACCTGTGCTTACAGCTCATCACTGTGCAACTCAATTGGCATTTGCCAGAGACTACCACAATTGGCAGCTCTGCCATTGGTGTCCCATTCTCTTCACAGATGACAGCAGGTTCACACTGAGCACATGTGATAGACGTAAAAGAGTCTGGTGATGCTGTGTTGAACGTTATGCATCCTGCAACATCATCCAGCATGACCAGTATGGCGGTGGGTAAGTGATGGTCTGGGGAGGCATATCCTTGGGAGGGATGCACAGACCTCCACGTGCTAGTCAACGGTACCCTGACTGCTGTTAGGTTTTGGTATGAAATCCTCAGAGCCATTGTCAGACCTTATGCTGGTGTAGTGTGCCCTGGGTTCTGCCTGGTGCAGGACAATGCCCGGCCTCATGTGACCAGAATGTGTATGCAGTCCCTGGATGATGAAGGCATTGCTGCCATTGACTGGCCTGCTCGTTCCCCAGACCTGAATCCAAATGAGAACCTCTGGTACATTATATATTGGTGTATCTAACACCGCCAAGTAGTGCCACAGACTCTCCAGGAGCTCACTGATGCCCTGGTCCAAGTCTGGGAGGAGATCCCCCGGGACAACACTCACCGTCTCAGGAGCATGCCTAGATGTTGTCAAGAGGGCATATAGGCACGCGTGGGCCATACACACTACTGAGTCATATTATGAGTTGCCATGATGAAATTCACACAAGTTAGATCAGCCTGTGATTTCAATTTTTGAGTTTGATTTTCAGTGTGATGTTGAATCCAGCCCTTAATGGGTTTGTGATTTACATTTCCATTGACCATTGTTACATCATTTCATTCTCAATGAATCACACAGTATTACACAGTAAAGATTTTTCACTTGAATAATTTGTTCATCAAGATCTGATGTGTGTTTTATGTGTTCTCTTGATTTTATTTAAGTAGTGTATTATAAAAGGCTGTCTGGCACACAAGAGCACCACCAAGGCAATAAAGGCCTGATGGCAGTCCAAGTTATACACATAAAACAGAATGAAGCAGGGCAGGTCAGTTGTATCAGGAAAAAACACATTTTTTTACATAGGTCTTATCATCATTCCCATAACAAAGCTTTTTCAAATCCACTTAATCCAATTCAAGGTCGTAGATGCAAAAGGTCTATCCTCATAGCATTGGGTACAAGGTAGAAAATCTGTGTGAGATACCATTCCACTCCCCCAAACTCATATTGGGTTAATTTAGAATCACCAGTTAACCTAAAACACCCCTCTTGAGGATGTGGGAGGAAAACCAAAGTCCCTGAAGCAAAAACCACACATATGTGGGGAGAACACACACAATCCACAAATACTGTTCCCGGAGAGGGATTTCAAATGAGTATGCTGGGTCCATTATGTCTATGATTATGTTTCATCATGACTCCCCTGTTATCCATTTCACAGACAACATGTAATCTATCCTGGACATAACAGTGGAAAGCAGAATCTTACGAGAATAAGATACATGGTCAGTCAATGGAGTAATGAATACATGATTGCAGAATACATGTCTTTCATGTTTATGTCATTTTTTTTTTCATTAGTCAAAAAATACCAAGGGAAGAAATAACTAGAGGTTAATGGCAAAGCACAATTGACTATTAAGTAACTAATTAATTGTGTTAGGCACAATTGACTATTAAGTAACTAATTAATTGTATTAGGCACATGTAAACACAAGCAAGTACATATAAACAGCATACAACTACACTACTGAATAAGGTAAAGTAAATATATAATAATAAAAAAAATATAATAGTCATTCACTATTCCCATTGTCACACACGTGCGCATGGGAGGCAGCTAAAGGGCTTGAGTGATGGCAGTTCTGAGATATGCCGGGAGGTGGCAGAGTGCACTGACTCTTTTTCTCTCTTGCCTGCAGATCATTCCCGGGAGATTCCACCTGGCTCTAGTGACATCATTTCCAGGACCAAGCCAATGGAAGGAGACCTTACTGGCTCCGGCCCCTCTGACGTCATGTCCGGGCCCGAACCAACGGAGAACGAACACGTCCCTGATCCTTATGACCTCACTTCCTGTCTTCCCCTTTAAAACCCTGCCCTTTGTCCTAATTCCTCAGTCTTGTTTTGGACTCAGTTGTGTGCACATCAGTGCTATCAGTGAATAAGAAAACGACTTTGCAGCCAGGATACCAGAATATACGGGTGGCTGCCCCAAACCTTTTTCTGTGTATGTCTCAGTTTTGTGACACCATATAGTCTGGTAAAACAAGTATTATCAAGTTATGTGTGATGCCATAGCTGTTAAAGTTTGCTTCTGTAATTTAAGTACAATATCTATGTTGTGATACATAGGGGCATCAATTCGTCACATTGCATACCTACACCCACATCAAAACTCACTGACCTAAAAGTAGAGATGCAGGATGAGAGCAGAAACCAAAAATTCCATTAAGGACGACAAGCAAAATTCTCACAGAAAGGGCCCTGAGGTAGCAGAGTTAATTGCTGTACCACTTTACCATTCTCATTTATCAGATTAACATTTTAAATGCTATTTATATAAATAAAGAGCGAAACCCTACTAATAAAGTAAGGGATGTGGAATGTAAAGTGTAGGCTTTTAAAAAAATATCAACAAACAAAAATAAAACATTGCAAACTCACTTCCTTCCATTCATAATCACAAAGGGCCAGAGCATATTCCAGCAGCATTTGGAACAAGGCAGTAACCAACCCTGGATGTGGTGAAAGTGAATCGTAGAGACAAAAGTATGAATTGCTAATATGTTCAAAACTGTACCTATCCTAAAATCAACCCTACAGTATCAAAAATGGTCAAAATGCTGTGTACTTTATTTGATATTTTCCTGCCTAATGATAAATATATAGGAAGTTTTGTATGGAGGCCGCTTTAGATTTAAATGTCACTATGCATCTTTAAAAGTTAAAGTACTTAATACTTCAAGTTTTACCTTGTAAAACAGAAAGCCTTTTATCTATTGCTCATATTTAGTTCATCTTTGCTGTTACTGCAACTGGAAATGTAGGAGTAAATTTTGTTTTGAAGTGGAAGCAACCCTTATGAAATGAAGTAAGCAAAGACCTTGAGAAACAGATGTAAAAACCATTACCGAAAGAATAATAAATTTCAAAAACAACTGAAGTCACACTGAAAATAAACGGCTGCAGTAAATGTACAAACAGAATATATATTGTGTGCTGTGTGGGGAAAATTGATGTTTTCACTACATCTATGAAAAATAAGATTTTTTATTGTTAAAAATTAGGACAATTTTTCACAGAAAAGAAATTGGTGAGGAAAAGAATGTCACCATTGTTTTGTGAACAATAGGTGATGTGAAGGCCTCCTAAAGAATAATGTATCTCCTAACGGCAAATTCATTGATCTTGAAATCCAAGGAAAACAAACCCAAAGCAAGAAGAAGATAGGCATGTGTATAAAATGTTTCTTTTGATTTGCTTTTATCACTTGGGTAGTACATTGCAGATTTACCTTTACTGCCTTTAAGTACATTGCTGAGATTAATGGCAAATTTAATTTTATCTCTCTTTAAAAAAATAATGCCTTGTGTATTGTTTTAAGACTTGTTCCATTTTGTAATTTACTAGTATAATCAATAATATATGATAAAAAATAGAATGCTTCAATATTGAAATATTTACATGAATGATAGGATGAAATTGGCAGCTGGTAGAAAAATATTGTCCAAGTACCAGCTTGTTATTCGGTTTTTCAAATTACAGCTTGAAGTGACTTTGAGTGCAGCTTTAGCATTATCTGTGTGTAAAGGTATCGAAGAGTTTTTAGAAAGCCAAGTAAATTATGTTGTAAAAGGTTTGTTTTATCGGCATCTCTAATAGTACATGACTATAGACTAGCAGAATGTGGATTACTAAAATGAAGGGTCCTGGCATCTAGCGTTCCAAGGTGTGATGTGTAGGATGTGTTAAAGAAAAAAAAATCAATAAAATAATAACTTGTGTTGCCAAATTAGTTTTCTTCAGTAAAAGAAACTTCAGTTGTAAAGTCTTCCTTGTACCATACAAGAATGCTTGCTCTTGAGTTTTACTTTACTATTTTCACTGGTAGAGCTGACACCATTTTTCTGCAAAAAAGCTGACACAAGCTCAGTTCATCCTAAGGATTACAGTGAAACCCCATTAAACCAAAACTGAGTAGATTTTTGAACTGCACACTTACAAAGGTTACCATATAAAACCATGGCGTGCCTGCTGAATGTATAAAAAAATTGTAGACCCTTTATCTTAAATACTACACTTCATCTCTTATGTTAAGTGTTTAATATTATGTCACTTACAATGAAGTATAGCGTTGAAGTGGTCAGAACTGCTGCCTTATGGATCCAGAGCCCTTATTGAATCTCATGTTCAGTTATTGTTCATGTGAGGTTTGCACATTCACCACTGTGTCTGCATTTTTCTGTCATATTTCAAGTGAGATAGATAGATAGATAGATAGATAGATAGATAGATAGATAGATAGATAGATAGATAGATAGATAGATAGATAGATAGATAGATAGATAGATACTTTATTAATCCCCAAGGGGAAATTCACATACTCCAGCAGCAGCATACTGATAAAAAACAGTATTAATTTAAGAGTGATAAAAACAAAGTGCAAGGTGCAGAGTGCGAGGCAGGTATAACAGTCAATAACATTGTATAGTGTTAACGCTTACCCCTCCCCCAGTGGAACTGAAGAGTCGCATAGTGTGGGGGAGGAACGATCTCCTCAGTCTGTCAGTGGAGCAGGACAGTGACAGCAGTCTGTCGCTGAAGCTGCTCCTCTGTCTGGAAATGATACTGTTTAGTGGATGCAGTGGATTCTCCATGATTGACAGGAGCCTGCTCAGCGCCCGTCGCTCCGTCACAGATGTCCAGCTCCTGCTTTCCTCACCAGTTTGTCCAGGCGTGAGGTGTATCTAATAGATAGATAGATAGATCTGTATTTGTTCCTAGGGGGAAATTTAGCTTTTTACAGAAGCTCTTTAATTGCCGACTCTAAAATGGCATTCTGAAAGTTTGGGGTAGTGTGTGAGTGAAATGCAAATGATGTAAATATAAAAGTCCTTGAAGGGATGGTAAATTATTTACCTTTTAGGCATTTATTCAGCAGTCATTCATGCATTTTTTCCTTTGGACATCCTCTAATGCACTTGAGTTACATCATCTGTATGAAAATGTACTATAGAAATAAATGTTGTGTCATACAGCACAGGTAAGCAACACAACAAGTGCCATAGAAAGCAACTCCTCTATATCCGCTACATTACAATATGGTTTTCTTCTGTATATAGTAACCAATCAGGGAATGAGATGTTATAATGAGCAGGATCAATTTAGAAAATGGCTATGTAATAAGCACAAATAAATCAGAGTGCAATTAGAGTCTGTGTTGTCAAAACTCTGCTTCCGCCCAACCCCGCTGTGATGCTGACCCAGCGTTTTCAGGAGTATATGAATCGGAAAATCATTGTTAGAAGTTTTCAAAAGGGGTTAAAAAGACATGGGTAGTGTGGACAGAAGGCAAAAAGAGACACTAATAATTCAAGTGTGGACTTTCCTGAAAACGTTAGGCTGTGTTCTAAGGAAATAATTGAATGTTTTTGCTGTCATGACATTTCTCGTTATAGGTTGTCAGTATTTTCATTACAATATTAACAAGTATGCTCAGTGTCACATAATTTATGAAAGGTTCTCATCTATGCAACAAGTGTACGGCTTTGCCTAGAGCAGTCAAACTTCATCTCTGTGTGAAGTGTTCCTGGACTCTTGGACAACTCTTTATGGTGACAAGACACCACCTGAATTGACAGGACAAGCAATTGTCATACAAAATACGTTCAAGTTTTTAAATTACACGAAGATCCCAGCAAACATTCTCTGCAAATCTTCTGTAAATTATGTGGGTTAATAAGTTTATATATTCAGAAAGCAGTATAACTGTATTAGAATTCCATACAGCTGGTTTGTATAGTTGTTTTTATTCTTCTGTGTCTCACCTCTTCCAGCACCTCACCGGTGACAGTGTATTCTATGTGCTGTTTTGCTTTGATCAAAAAAGTGTGGCACACCTGCTGTGCATTGAAATATAAACGGTGGATTATTTCATTTTCTGATGATAGCTACTTTCTTTTAACTTGAAAGACGGTGAGGCTCAAGTGGAAATATTTAAATAAATCAAAAAACAGAAGCAGAAGCTGTGGAACAGACCTTCATCAGTCAGTCAGAAAGGGATGTTCCATATCATCTTAAATCAAAAAATAATCAAATTCTCTTTACAAGTACCTGCTCAGAAATTTTTAGAACAAGTCAAGAGCTCATTAATTTAATATTAAAGTAAAGGTACTGGGCCTGTACTCAATATTTTTATTTTACTTTTTCCCTATGCAAAGAAGCATATTAGAGGGGCTCTCTAGTTATATTGCTATCTTTAATGGGTGGGGGCTGAATGATGAGATCCAAGGATTGTTTTCAAAGTGTACTGTGATAATATCTATGTTTATTTCTGTTTTTAATGATTTGTGTTGTATTATACTTTGTGATTTTCAAATAAAAGGATAAAAAAGAAAGATTCATTTGGACAGTAAGCAGATCAGTAGCAAATAACCATTATTGCAAAAAATGTTTTATATGTAAGAAGCAAATACAACTGCACAATGAGGACTCAACTGTATGCCTATACAAGTTGATGAGCAAAATGAATGCCAAGAAAACACAGAACATCCATGATTATATACTTGTGCCAGAATCAAAGTCCTGCTAAGATGCCAAGTCTGCCATCAAGGGGCCTTTTCTTAAAGGATACGGTATTTGAATTTTCACAAAAAGTAGGTATGCACAGTGCAAAACACAGATTATTTAAAATTAGTTTAAGGTTATTTACAATACAGTATGCTTTGTGATGGACTGGGGTCCTGTCCTGAGTGGTCTCCTGCTTTACAACCTGTGCAAAAGAACTAGAGCAAGAAGTAAGATGTGTGGCATATATTCCCTTACATTGTAATTTTTAGGCGTGTAAATCAAATGTAATATTTACTCATACTTTTATATTCTACACCATCTAAGTATGATGTAGGTCATATTGAGTACTAAAACCTGTCTCAGGAGCACAGGTTGTAAAGCAGGAGACCACTCAGGACAGGACCCCAGTCCATCACAAAGCATACTGTATTGTAAATAACCTTAAACTAATTTTAAATAATCTTAAAATTCACTTTAAAGTATGCAGAGAGTACACTGTATAACGTAAAACACAAACCACCAGCATAATTTTCATTCTGAAAGTTTTATGGAAATTTGAAATCAGAAACATTTAAAGCCAGTTTTAATTTGTAATGTATTGTCATTTGTGCAGAGTGCAGTGCAATTCTTACTTGTATGCCCGATTAGCATGCTGAACAGAACATATCAAAGTATACATACATTATAGGAGTACTCATGATCTCAAGATGCTGGTTTTATAAAGTTTCCTGGGATTAAAAAAATACTGTGGGAGTTTGATCCTGTAGCTACAGGATCTTCCTGCTTGTGTAGGAGATACGCCATTGGTCATACAATTTAAAGACCGAAGACTCACTAGCTTAGTGTAGTTTCTCCCGATTATGCTGTTCATATTGTAGCTCTGTTAGCCATCTGCTCATTATGAGCTGTTACGGACCACTATTCTGTTTTTCTTTTTGGTATCCTGCTATGATACTTGGTGTCATTCCCACACTGCCAAGCTACTATTCATGCCCATGGAAAGTGACGCCTGATGGCTTTGGGATTTAATAAGAATTCAACCTACTTTGTATTTGAATGTTCAGTATGTACTTATGATGTTATATTATGCTTTGGGGGTCCAGGTGGTCATCAGTACTGTAAATATTTCTGCTATGATGTGTCACAAACCCCACAGAGACTGCACAGAGGGATTGCTGTTAACTGGTGTTGTTGCTTTGACTCCTCAGCTATCCATATCTCAATTATTATGCTAACAGGACTTTATAATGCCATGGTTTGATTTTGGGATAATTATGTGTATATACTGTATATAAATGTTGCATGGCTTAATAATTTATTATTAGTATATGATAGCATATGTAAGCATTCTAAGTCTGTACTCAATGAGTACTGAAAATACATATATAAATTGAACTGAGCATCTATTTTAATGTCATTCATGCTCATAATCCCTTCCTTTCTTTTCAGTTTCCACTCAAATGCAGACCATGTTGGGATAAAAATATATAAGCAAGTTTTATGCACTTTAGAATTCTACACAAAATATTAGCACTCTTTGCAGACTCTTCACAGTCCATGAACAAATGTTGTAAGTAGGAGATTAAAAAAAAGATAGACAAAAGAGTATGCACCTGTGCTTTGTTAGCTAAGTGCTGCAGAAGGCATTCCTGAGACTTAGCACAGTTATGCAAAGTTGTTTCCCAGTCGGTTTAGCCAGTAAAATGTTTGTAAAAAAAAAATCAAGTTCTAGTAAATCTGCTTTAAACTCCAATGCCTTAACCATTATCACCAAAAAAAACACAGATTAATAGGAAACAGGGTGATTATATGTGTGAAGAGAATATGAAAGGATTTTAATTGTAAATAAGAGGAATATTTTACTTAGACGTATACTTGTAAATACCACGGAGGGACTCTTATCTTTATATTTATTAAAAACATGTGAACTCTTTAAAAAAATGATGAAGCACAGTAAGCTGGGTTCTCATCACACTTTTTCTTTTAATGAACTCTACACACTGTATACCTTGATGGCATGACTGCACTGTATTTTAATTTTATTTAGTCAGTGGCATTGCCTGTACATGAATTGTAATCACCGCTGCTCACAAAGATGTCTTCCTATCAGCTTGGACTAAAAGGTTTGAAAGGCATCAATTAAAATAACAGAATAAGTAGGTTTTGTATCAAAAAGTAAAATAAAAAGAAAATATTAAATAAGATGATCAAGTAAATAATATCAGAATCAGAATCATTGTACTTAATGTACAGGAATTTGACTTGGTAAATTTAAGCTGCTTATAATAAAACACAATGTCGCAAGCAAACAACATATGTTAAAAAAATATATATATACAAAGTTGCAGAATAGTGCAATTATAAAAGAGATGTGCAAATGATGATAAGCAAGTGAAAGTATGAGTGTGTAGTGTGTATGCACACACCTTCCTATAGTATATGGCCGAACACATGAATATACAAAAACGACAGGCTAAATTACTGGTTTGACAGGACTGTGGCTCTTGGAAAGAAACTATTTAAGTGTCTGTTAGTTTTAGTTTAAATTGACGTTAGCGTTTGCCACAGGTGAGTTTTTGGAAGAAGTGATGACCTGGTTGAGATGAGTCTGTGGTGATCATTTTGACATGGTTGGTGACATGAGATGCATACAGTTCTGCAACAGATGGAATAGCACAGCCAATAATGTTCTCGGCATACCTCACAACATACTGTAATTTAGATTTGGAGTGTGCCATTGCTGAACCAAACCAGACAACAATGGAGAATGTGATAACACTTTCAATTATGGCTTTGTAACATTGTACTAGAATTAGCTGGGAAATATTTAATTTCTTTTGTTGGCGTAAAAAGTACAACTGCTGTTGAGAAATCTTAGTGATGGAAGTGGTGTTAATGTCCCAGTTGACAGTGTTTGGGATAGTTGTGCCCAAAAATTTGAAGGTATCCATATTGACTGGAGAGTCATTATTATAGCCTTGGAGGTATCGAGGACAAAGTTATTGGTAACACACTAAGACACAAGATGAGACACCTCCTTAATTAATTAGTCCAATAATTGTGGTGTCATCAGCGAACTTAATGATTTTTACTGAAGGATCAGTGAACCTACAGTCATTGGTATACAGGGAACAAAATAGAAGTTTAGTTAACAACAGTTCAGGGACAAAAGTGTTAAAATCTGAACTGAAGTCTACAAACAATATTATGGCATAAGTTCCTTTACAGTCCAGATGCTCCAGTACAAAGTGAAGGCCCATATTGATGACATCATCCACAGATCTATTTGCTGAATATGCAAACTTAAGACGGTCAAGATCAGTAGCAGTAGCAGTCTTCAGATGGGTTAGAACAAGTCATTCAAATATTTTCATTAGAACTGATGTAATTGCAATAGGCCTGTAATCAGTGAGGCATCTTATTTTTCATTTTTGGGAACAGGAACAATAACAGAAGATTTAAAGCAATCTGGTATGGTATACTGTGCAAGAGACTGGTTAAAAATGTCTGTGAAGAGAAGAGCGAGCTACTTAGCACAGCGTTTGAGTGTTGCAGGTGAGACGGAATCAGGACCGACTGACGTTTTGCAGTTCTGTGTTGCAAACAGCTTCCAGACAGCACATTCCTTCATACAACAGGAAGAAGAAAGGTGAGGCTTTCGAAGGGTAAAAGGGTGAGGCTTTTTTTCAAAATATTGAATAAATCTTGTTTATTGTGGTATTATGAAGACAATTTTGTCTTTTTGGAGTGATTTTTCCTGTACATAAATACTTAATAATACCAGAGGGGCAGAAAATGGAATGGGGTGGTACAATATACAGGTATGTATGTCTTCTATGATATATATGCCCACAGCTGAAGCAGAAAACAGTGTCTATTATGATAACCTGTTTTGTAAGTCACTTTGGTCAAAGTTATCTCCTAAGCAAATAAATGTTAAGTCTATATAATATTAGATCTTCATATGATCAATAACATCAAATCTGCGGAAAATATATTAAGAATGAAACACCATTTTGAAACAAATTCTAAATTGTCTTTAAAATGACTAATATTTTTTTTACAGTCTTTTACTTTGCAATCATTTGTGGAATGCCAAATTCAATTAGAAATGAAAATGTGATCTTTACCTTGTGATGGAAGAGGTGCATGGGGTGAACTAGTAATGCTTAACAATTATTATGAGCCGCATTATTTGCCCTTTTCCATTCAAAATACTGAAAAACAAAATCTATGGGGTACACTGAAAAAAGTATAACATTGATGTTGTTCATTCAATGTAAATTTTCTCTTTCAAGCAATTTAAGATTAGTCATTTAGTGTTATAGCTTGAAATATTTGGTTTCAGATCTCAATCAAAGTAAAAAAAAAATGTTTGTACCAAAAGTAAGTTATGGTGAAGGGAATAAACATAAAAATCCTATTTCAGTTAACCTAATATTTTAGGTTGTTCGTGTGCTGTGTGGGAGGGGCCGTTTGTATATTCTTCCGGTCGAACTCTCCAGCGTGCTGGCTTTCCAACTGCCAAAAAAGAAGAACACTTTCCCGAGTGGAGTGGACGTGGCTATGCAGGTCTGGTCATTTTCAGCAGCAGACTTTTATAATGGAGGATTTCTGGTAAGTAACCCTGTTTCTCAACTGTTAATTTTAAGTATAAGAACTCGTAATAAAACATACTTTCAAGAAAGCTGTAGAAATGTTTAATAATTTTTTGTTGTATATTTCAGATTTACACTGCAAAATGATTGTGTATTTGCACTAGATTTTTAAATAAATGTAAAAAGTACAGCATTGGAATGTGTTATGTTCATAATATTTCTAGTAGCATAAAAAAGGTTACGATCAATTAAACCATTTTAAATTGTAACAACTTAAAAAATAGATTTACTTCAATATAAAACAAGTGAATTGCATCCAATCACTCAAATTGTGGGTTTAATAAGATAAGAATTATATTGGTTTAGATTGAAAATATTAAGTGTGAATCATTACCTTCATTATTTTAAGTTGAATTGAGGTTATACTTTTTTCAGTGTAATAGGGACTTTTGGAGCAATTCTCTTGGATATAAATGCTTCACAATGCTGGAGATCAACAGATAGAATTGGGGTGGTATATTTATGTGATCTTTGACAGGCCCACAGCTGAAGCAGAACACACTGTCTATTAAGTGAACTTTATTTTGTTAATGCTTGTTTTAATTGTGACAGTTACTTTGGTTTCAAAATTTTACAAAAAATGGTATCCTTTTAAAATTATACCCTTTTCTCTGTAGTTGAATACAAACTAATTTATTAATTCCAGAGAGATTTCTTGTGCTAATAGGCAAACAGATGGACACACACACAGGAAGAACTTAAGTCATGTCTTTTTAAGAAAATGTGTGAAAAACAGATAAAAATAAACTATTCATACACTGTCAACAGTTCACAGCATATCAGGGAGCTCAGTAACTCCTGTGATTTCAATTAAAAAATTCAGACTTTCCAGAAAGTAAGACAAGGAAGTTGTTGCATAATGTGAGGAGAGAAAGACAGCACTGTAAGATGGTCTAAATGCACAGTTGAGGCTGGGAATGGTATGTGTTGTGGTAGTTACAGTATATTAAATAGGCTGAAATCAAACAAATCACCAGGAGTAGAGTCCTCAAGTGCTTTAGGAGGTTTATAAGCACATATACAGTATAAACAAACCACTGACACATATTTTTTGAAAGTTACTGAGCACTCATAGCAAATATTACCCCATTACAGAAAAGCGTGATTGGGCAGATTCAATTTACTATAAGCCAATAAGTCTAATGTGCATCACAGGTAAATTAATTAAACCAATTATAAAAGAAAAAGCTGAGCATTACATGGCATGAACAGATCTGTTAGTGAATAGTTAACACTGGTTCAGAAGGGGGAAATTATATTTTACTAATAGGCTAAAATTCTAAGAGGAAGCAAAAAAAGCATATAATCAAAGAAGTGCAGATGATATTATTTATATTGATTTTTGCAAAGGAATTATTAAGGTCCCACATGAAAGATTGGGCATCATACTAAAAGAAGTGTGAATTCAGGGAAGACTTTGAATATTGGTGCAAAATTAGTGAAAACAAAAGAAGCAGAGGGTTATGGTGTGATGATCCTCAGCAGAAGTAGAGGGGTCAGTGCTAGGGTCACTGGTATTTTTAATATACTGTACATACATGATCTGGATAGGAACATAAACAACACACTGGTTAAATTTGCAGGCGTATTTGTGACAGATGAAATTTATTGTAAGTAATTTTAGAGTATCGCACGTAGGAAGCAAGTACAAGTTTAACATTTGAATACACAATAAAAGGTCTGAGACTTGAAACGACCCCATATGCAAAGGACCTGAGAGTCACTGTAGACTCATCACTATCTATGTCCAGACATTGTACAGACGCGATGAAGAAGGCTAACAGAATGGTGGCTATACGTCATGATGTGTGGAGTACAAGTCCAAGGAGGTTATGCTCAATCTTCATAACACATTGGCGAGGCCTTGTCTGGAGTACTGTGTGCAGTTTCGGCCTCAGGGCTACAAAAAAGATAGAGCATTGCTGGGAAAAGTTTGGAGAAGAGTGACTAGGCTGATTCCAGGGCTACATGAAGAAAGATTAGAAGAATTGAAACTTTTAAGCTTAGGCAAATGTAGAGTCAGAGGTGACATGATTTATAAAATAATGAAAGGATTTAGTACAGTGGATTCAGGTTGATAAGGGTAAATTTTACCAAAATTAGTAAGAATTTTGTATTCACACAGACAACTTAAAAAACATGGAATTAATAGAGTGGTAAACAGTAAAATTTTAGTGGCCTTCAAATCTCAATTTGGTGTTAGGATTGGTGAGCTTTGTTGGGATGAATGGCCTAGTTTTGTTAAAATTGTTCTTATGATCTAGTTGTGTGTGGTTGGTGGTTGGGATTGGCATTGAGGATAGTAAATTACTTGGCTATTTAAAAAAACTTGCTTTATCAAATGAAAATGTATTTTGTTTAATATAACTCTTCTGTCCAGCCTTTGTGAAGGTATACCGACAGCTCTAATGAAAAAATCTGCCACTGCAGTTAATTTCATATAGAAAACTCTAGTTAGGATAAATGCCTAAAAAAATGTAGTAACAACTTATTAAGTGAAAATAGTGCTCAACATTTTGTTTTGGCATAGTAATTTACTGCAGATATAAACATTAGGAAAGATAAAGACAGTTAAATTGTGCATAACCATGAAATTACAACCCCTTACATTAAGCTCCAAAAAGGTTAATTTACCCTCAAGGTCAATGACCTGAGTGCAATTAAATGAATAGAAAATGACACAACATCATTCCTAAAAATAAAGATGATTCCTCCCACAGAACTGTATGTATTGGAGAAAGTTTAATGATAGATAAACTCCTGCAGGTTAAACATACGTTATAATTAAAATGCTTCGGTGCTTCAAAGGGACATATTAAATTTCAATTTAGAGGCTCCTGAAGAGTAATAAAACACAATAAATGTAAATTGGCTGCATAGGTGGACGCTGACAAAATAATAATCATCAACTGTATAATAAAAGGGCAGCCCTGAAAAATGAATTCTTAATCTGCATGCCTCTATATGAATAATGCTAAAACGAATAATATACGACCTCCTAGTTTAGGTTTTCAAGAATCATTAAGCAATAGTGGTGATGTTAAATTTTTATAAAGAAAAAAGAGTTGGAAAGGCTATATAAACAAAATGCCCGATCAATTAAATTCATCCATTTTCCAACCCGCTGAATCCGAACACAGGGTCACGGGGGTCTGCTGGAGCCAATCCCAGCCAACACAGGGCACAAGGCAGGGAACCAATCCTGGGCAGGGTGCCAACCCACTGCAGGACACACACAAACACACCCACACTAGGGCAAATTTAGAATCGCCAATCCACCTAACCTGCATGTCTTTGGACTGTGGGAGGAAACCGGAGCGCCCGGAGGAAACCCACGCAGACACGGGGAGAACATGCAAACTCCACGCAGGGAGGACCCGGGAAGCGAACCCAGGTCCCCAGATCTCCCAACTGCGAGGCAGCAGCGCTACCCACTGCGCCACCGTGCCGCCCCATCAATTAAATCTTCCATTTAAATGATTTGATTTAATTTTCATTAAGTTTAAAACACTTAAAACAAGACTGCATGTTCAGTGCACTGAATGTGCTGTAATGGCCTCCTACACTGCTCTGTTTCTTCTTGGATATTCTGTTGTTGATGAAAATACTGAACAGACCGAGGATATTTTCAAGATAACACTGTAGTATTTGGTTTTAAACTGTTGTTTTAGCTCGAGAAACGAATGACCTCTAACCCTAAACAATGCAAAGGAACTTCAGTTTTAGCAAATTTTTCAAAAGGGCAGTACAACTAGACAGACTAAAAGTGATGAGGCAGGCCACTTGATTATTCTGAGTCTGTCTTCAAATGGCAACTACTGTGATTTTAGTGTAATTACCATATCAATCGCTAATTCAGCATACCTTTGTATTTCCCCTTGTAATATAATAAAGAATGTTGAGCTTTTATTGGTTAATCTCACCTGGTAATGCAAACTGCATAAGTTAATTATCAAAAATGAATTTCAATAGTTAGAATGATGTTGATGCTGCATTACAGGATTCAGGTATTGACATTATAAAGGAAGGCTTGGAAAACATTTCTGCACTATTTTTCTAAAGAACATGATCAAATGGAGTATATGAATGGTACAATGTTTTAAGTTTTTTATGAAAAAAAGAGCTGCTGCATAAATTGTTAAAAAAAAAAAAGTTGGGGAAAGGTAGTGTCAGGTCAGAATGATGTTACGTTCCTTTTCACTCACAAAGGCATAACTCCCTGCAATCCATCATACAAACATTATATTATATAAGGTGACTAAGCTATCTATGACAGCTAAGTAAAGCATTCATGAATTTTTATTTAAAAATTATATGAAAGGAAAACTACTTGATTTGATCTTGCAGAATGTTTAGTAAACAATTACATATTAGTGAGCCTTGCTTGCAGTGTGAGTGTACAATTGGGTTCATGTCCTGAGTATGGAGGGTGCATCTAGGTTTTCCCTTGTCTCCCCTGTCCCACAATCTAGCCAGGCAAATAAAAGAAAAACAACCTACATATTAATGCCCTGAATCAGTTGTTTTTGTTTTTCAGGGACAAAGGTTAAACAGTATATGGCATTAAAAACTAATAAAAAAATATAAAACTTTAAAACATAATGGGAAAAGGAAATTCAGAAGGAGAGTCAAAAACGAACAAAATCCATTAAAAAGATTTAGATCAGAGACCTGTCAGATGCCACAATGATTATAGGTTGCCTGGCTGGACAGAGGAGACAATAATAAGGTAGCGGCTGTCTAGGTTTTGAGTCAGACAAAAATAAAATAAGCCAGCCGCCACCTACAATGATGTTTAGCCAGATGGTTAGCCAAGATGAAATCAATAAAGTCACATGGGGGCTGCTGGGATGAACGGAATCAACATATTTACCAAGCCAAACTGAAACCAAATACTGTAACCCTTGCTCAACACCACACAATTTACTAAAATCAAAAGAAAGTGACTGCTCAGCACATCATTCCAACCTTAACAGAAACAAGGCAGCTGCCACTGGGACTTACACAACTGGCTTAAATGAAGAGGGCAAAGGCATGTAGCTTGCTTTTAAGGAACAGGGCAGGAGCTGCTCCACTGGACACAAAATAGGAACAAAATAAAATCCCCAAAATACTTCCTAGGAGCTCCTACTCAGTCCAGATTAACAGGGTCCTACACTAAATAATGAAAATGTAATTTTGAAACAAAAAAATATCATGTGAAAAATATACTTGGCACCACAGATGTTATTAATTGGGTTTGAAAATGCACAAATGGGTAAGTATACATTATTTTACAGTTTGTAACCATACAACATGTACTGAACTTATATTATGATAGTGATGTTTAAAACCCTGTTCAACTTTCTAGTTTTATTTGAGGCTTTATGAGCAAAATTTGCTCATTCATCTTAAACAGTATTGCTGATTTATGACATTTTGTTCTAATACTTCCTTTTTACCACAAAATATAATTTGAATTTAAAATATTTTATCCTATTGAATATATTTATGTTAATACAAATGTTTCAAACAAGTTGACTTCCTGATTATGATCACATTTTGGTCAATAAATACTTGTATTTTAACACTTTTATAGCAGTAATTATGAATTTATGCATTTTGAAGGGAACTACAAAATTGATAAAGAACCTAACCCTTCCTATGAGGTTACTTTATTTATTGAAGCTATGTTATTGTATGCGATACTCTCAATAAATCTTGTCTATGGCGACACATATCTCTTAAATTTAACCAAAAACTTTTTATAGAAGAAATTCAATACGTTTGCTTCGATAGTGCCCATCTGCAGATTTGTCCAATCTGCAGAATTATCCTAAATTTAATAATACAAAAGTGTATATTTCTGTTTTTCCGATGCACTGAAAAATGCAGATATTACTGCAGAAAAATACATGAGCCAAGAGCAAACCACAAACACTGAGAAACGTTATTGTATTTACTCTACCAAAGTAAAAAATGAATGCCTGCAACCTTTTGAGCTATCTCAAAAATGATCCAAAATCTTTCCTGCCTGAAATTGCAAAACTGAAATTAGTCTATAAAACTTAAAATGATGTATTCTAAAGACAGAAGGACTGATGGGCTCTTATGTCTTAACCATATAACAAAGGAAACTTACCTCATATGTCTAAGTTATTAAAAATGGGACAAAATCAGGCAAACAATAGCACTAGAGGTTTATAAAAGAATTACAGAAGTAAAAGTTTTCCTTTTGACTTGGCAACACTTTTGATGATAGAAAGTAGGTTGATGTTAGTGTATGGTCTGCTAATAAACTAGTTTTCCTTTGAACAAGAGTGATAAATGCTATATCTCTCCTTTTTTCATACTTATGAGGGTCCTGGTAGTAGGAAGCTGACCAGGGCTGACATATTCTAAATAATAGTTTGGGAAATATAATCCCACCAGGGTTGTAAAAACAATGCTTGTCCAGCAGAGTCCGCCAGGGGAAATTCTTGCTCAATGCACAAACCACCTCATCTGATTCTGCCCCACCTATAGAACAGTAGTGGCTATACTCTGGCAGAACAGGAGCTCTGCCATTATATAAAAAGCTCTATTGTGCTACTTGCACCAGCAGTCTCAGTCATTTGGTAAATACAAAGTTTAGCATTTGATGAGAAAATAAAGGAAACCAATAGTGTTGAGAAAAAAGTGCAAAGAAAAACTTTAGAGAAGCAAAACATTTTAAAAATCCTGCATTTGATTAAAAAAAACAGAATTAATTAGTACTTGGATAGGAATGAATTAACAAAATTTGGATTCAGATGGGAAGAAGATCAAGAAAAATGAGTGTGCAGAAAAACCAAAAGAAAATCTCTGAATGTTTTTAAGGAAAGAAAATAATGGGCTGGAGCATTCTCCGTCCTATATACTATTTTGTTGGCAATGTGTTGAGTGTATATGTCTGCTGTTTTCAAGTGTGGTGACGGGACAATTTATGTTGTTTTCAAACCAACAGGGAGGCATGTATCACTTCTACTGCAGACTTGGGTGATTACTGACTAAGAAAAACCAGTACATAGAGAATAAAAATTACCTGGAGATGCATGTAGTCATGACAAGCTATGGTCAAAATCAAAAGTCAAGCCAACCTGTCATCAAACTTGAAAATGTTAACCAAAACCTGAAGACTAAAAAAAAGAACTAGAAATTCTTAAACCAGAAAATCAAAAACAAAAAGATTTTAACCTGTATTTAATACTATTAGCTAATCAATCTTGGATACTTCAGAAATGGCCATGCTTACCTTTATACAGGACAAGCATTGGGATTATAGGGACTGCTAGGCAGGATTATGGGGACTTCCAGGCAGGATTGCTATGGAAATGACCAATACATTTAATTCTGAAATGGCAGCACCCATTCAAAAACACAGATTTCATCATGGCAAAACGCTAAAGATTGTTAATTTTTTAATTCACATCAAACCTAAAAGCTAAGAATCCTTGGGTCCCAAAACACCCAATTAGATGTGAATAACCCTAACCGTAAACCTAACTTTGTGAATATTTACTCAGGAAAATCATAACAGTATGTTTGCAGCTGAAGGTGAAATTAAGTTCTACCACTAGCTGATAAATTATACATTTGTTCATGGATTTAGTTTCCCCACTTTTGCATGTGGGGCCCTGCCTGTTCCTTAACGTTCACTGACCCCAGAGCAAATTTTCATTATGAAGATCTAATCCTAATCAATCCTGCGACCAAGTACTGGTAACAACCTCCACAGTTCAACTTGCGGGTGGTGAACCTACACAGGTCCTTTGGCCTCGGCTGAGCCAGTCTACACACTGCTTGCAGGGAAAACCATCTCCTGACATGGGATCAGAAGTTGGTTTCTGTATTAATTTTCATCTGAGATAGATAGAATTTGTACATAGATATAATTTCTGACCCCTTTCTTTTGACCGATTTGTCCATAGTAAAATGTACTGTAAGGATCAATAAGTAAGCAAACTTCTTCATCACATTTCTTGGTCATTAATTAGATTCTAAATGATATGCAAATGTATAATGTTTAGTGTAATTGTTTTTGTCATATTCCTTAATCAGACAACCTTCTGTACTGCATGTTGATCCTAACATTCATCCATCCAGGTTTTGATCCATTTCAATTACGAGGTCACCAGTTGCATAATACTGATATATTTTTTTATATCATACTAGTTAGAACTAAATTTCAAATTATTTTACATAAGTGGTTTATTTAGAACATGTGTAATATGTACAGTACAGTATATTTTAGTTTGCATATAAAATATAGTAATTCTGAGTCATTTTAAAAAATCACTAAGTAATGTCGAATATAGGAATTAAGTCAATTATTGCATTTTATTTGGAACAAAAAATAGTAAACACAAAAAGTAATTTAGCAATAAGTACTTTTACATTAAGTTTTGAAGATTCTGCTCTTAATTGGTTCAGGTCATATCTAATTAGTAGACACTTTTCAGTGACTTTAAATTCCTCTTTTTTGTCTACAGCTCCTCTTAAATGTGGTGTTCCTCAGGGATCCATTTTGGGTCCTATTTTATTTATTTATTTATTTTTATTTATTTTATTTTATATACCTTAATCCTATTGGACATTTCTTTTCACTGCTATGCTGATGATACACAGGTTTATATTCCCGTCTGCAACTCTGCAATGAATCAACTACACCACTGTCTTTTTGAGCTAAGATCCCGGATGGCTAATAATTTTCTTGATCTGAATCAAAATAAAATGGAGGTGCTTATAATGGGTCCATCAGCTAAAGCCCAAATTGGTCTTGGACTTCTGGGATCTTTCTTTGTCTTTCGCAATTCTCAAGTCCGCAATCTTGGTGTTATCTTTGACAGTAACCTCTCTTTTGAGAACCAGATTAACTCTGTAGTTAAGAGTTGCTTTTTCCAGCTTTGTCTTTTAGGTAAGATCAAGCCTTTTTTATCTTCTAGGGATCTTGAGAAAGCTACTCATGCTTTTATCTTTTCTCGCCTTGATTACTGCAACTCGCTGTATTCTGCGATTAGCAAATCCCTGATACGCAGGTTACAGTCGGTCCAGAATGCTGCCGCCTGCTTTCTGGTTGGGGCAAGAAAGTCTGATTCTGTTTCTCCAATATTAGCTTCTTTACACTGGCTGCCTGTCAATTTTCGAATTGATTTTAAAATCTTGTTGCTAGTTTTTAAATCTTTACATGGGCTTTCCCCTGCCTATTTATCTGAATTGTGTGCTTTACACCAGCCATCTAGAGTGCTTAGATCTTCTGGTCAGTTGTCTCTTGTTGTCTCTCGTACCAAGTGTAAAACTAAGGGGGACAGGGCTTTTGCAGCTGCTGCTCCTCGCCTGTGGAACTCTTTACCTCATTACATAAAGGAGTCGTATACAATAGAACTGTTCAAAACAAAATTAAAGACTCATTTCTATTCACTTGTTTTCCGTGATCTTCAGTAATATTGATGGTTTCCTTATTGTGATTCTATAATCTTACTTCTATTTATTATTTATTTTATTTATGTTCATTTATTTTATTTCTATTTATGTTTTTATGCTAATTGTATGTTGTTGTTTTTTTCTTCTTTTATTGTAAAGCAGTTTGGCCACAGCATTCCTACGTTGTCTTAAATGTGCTATATAAATAAATTGACATTGACATTAACATTCTGAAAACCACATTATAAATTCTTCATAAAGCATTATTAGCTTCTAAGCAGAAAGTAGCATGTGGACCCTGACGCTGCCAAACTTAAACCCATCTGTACGTTTGCTGTCTGAAGTCTAGGAAGCTCCAGGAGGTGGCTTATTTGATTGCAAACTGCCCAGGGGAGAAAGACACAAGCCAGTATACTGTGGCCACCATCTTTATGGTTGGCAAAGTGTACTGAGGACCAAAAATAAGTCAGATCTATGAAGTAGATAATAGGAACTGAAATTGGCCATCTATCACAAGTCTGTCAAGACCTCATTTAAAAATTATAATAGAAAACTGGATAAATAACCCTGGAAGGATCTTAACGGAATGTAGAACAGTCTGCCCATATGTACTGAAAAAAATTTAAAAACTGTATATGTAAGCATAAAACCTATACTCTACAAGGAAAATATTTTTTTAAACATTACATGCTATCTCAGACTGCTGATTATAGTCCAGAATATTAAAATATCTTCTGAAATTAATTTAAATTACACATTATTTTCATTTTTTGTCATTTATTCTTTTTAAAAAACAAATAAGCGAGTACATCAATACTGTATGCTCAAAAGACAATCCATTATATTTTGCAATCAACCCCTACATGACATTTACATTCAATTTTCTTTATAAGTTACACTATTAAAATGAATAGTTTTAAAATGATGAAAATTAAAATAAATAAACAGTTTGACTTCCAATGAGAGCATCACTAAATGAGCCTGTTATGAGTGAATATGCTTGTATGCACAACTGTGTCCGCCTCAGCCTGAAGTACATCCCCCTTACAGCTATTGCTGTGGAGATAAAGTATGGCTAAGCACCACTCCACAGTTAAAAAGATGAGAGGAGAAATGGACGGAGAATTGAATTTTTATTGAAACCCATTAATTGTATCACATTTTTTTGATGTTAATGAATGAGAATTGAAGCCTGCTTTGATTTCTGACTAATTCAGGAAGGAGATTATTGAATACAAACCTTTTTCTTAACTTAAGAGTAGTTCTACTAGTGGGTGAAATAACTGTATTAAGCATAATCTGAATATCTGAATTTATAGTAATTTCAGTTTGAGTGTCTCTGTAGGGACAACAACATCTGAGTGGCATAGATTAGTAGGAGTAGGAATCATTGCTCTCTGTACAATGAGAATTTGAGGAACCAAAGGGCAGAGGCCCAAGGTCCATGTCTGGAATCTTTTCAACATTCCATTTGCATAAATATCGATAATATGACAATGATCACTGAGTCAGTGGCTGGGAGCAGGTGGAGCATGCAGGGATTTGAGAAAGTGATGGGAACGGCAATGTCAACTAAATGTAGGTCACTGTTGTTGAAGAAGGGCAGAATCAAGGATGAGTTCCACTTTAACACACCAGATGTACAAATTCCTTCTAGCACAGAGAAGACAATCAAGAGCCCAGGTAACAACTTTGTCTGCAGTCTTAGCAATGCTGCTTCAATTAAGAACTCTTGAGGGCGAGGGAACACATTTTGAGCACATCTAGGGACTCAAGAACACATCTTAAGCAACTGTCCAAAAGCTCTGAGCGAAGTCTGGTATTACTGGTGGTACATTGAAATGCTTAGAACTATTTCACAGGTTGTTTACAATGTAAGACAGCCAAATGTCTACTCTACACCCATGAAACCTTTCTTAACTTTCATCAGAGTTGGAGATAAACCAAACAAAATAATAAGAACAGCTGTGGAGTTATTAAACACTACTCTGTACTGTTAGCTGATGACAGAGGTGGGCAGAGCATTTTATAGAAACCATAGTCAGACTTAACATATTCCTCATGGCAGAATCTGCAAGAGCCACTGACATGGGAAGAATGCGTGAGGATGGTCTTCAAGCAGAAAAAGAGAAGTATGAAGGTCTAATTAGTGACTTTCATAGACAAGGCAGGAATACTTGATGTCCGCCAGTGGATATAGTTTGCAGAAGTTCTACAGCATAGCTACTCTGCAAAGTTTACATATGAAAAGAAAATTATATGATTTTCATTTTATTTCATTTGCATTGTTCAGTATCCAGCGCTGGCTAATATTGTGCTGCAGTGGTAGCACTGATACATCTCAGTGCTTAGATGCTGGTGTGCTGGTTTCCCTTTGGGTACTCCAGTTTCCTCACATGGTTCAATTCTGTTGCGAGGAAAATTATATTTTATCACAAGTAAGCTGTGCTGAAATGAGAAAACTTTCATTTATAGTAACAGCTGGCAAGTAGTGCAAAATTATATTTGGATGTTTATTAAGTCTTATACAGCAAGAATGTCTTCTCCTGGAATTTAAAAATATTACATTATTTTATCAGAACATAACACTTCAACATATATCCAATTTTGGAATAACAATGTTCCATGCAACTACAACACAATTCCCCAAGTGGAGGCTTGAAAAGAATGAAAGAGGCAAGTAGAGTTTTTACATTGTGTTGTCTGCATTGAGTTACTACCAGGATGAGCCTAAGCTCATTGAACATAAAATAATTTCTATGAAAGGCAGACAGATATTTTAATACATTGTATGAGAGCAGCATGGTATATAAGTCAGTTATATCTTTTTTAAAAAGGTAAGTGCTGTCAGCATTAGGTTTAATTTGACAATATCACCAATTATGCTTTCGATTCATGTTTCTGCCTGAATGTATTACCTGCATCTCAAATGTGCATCTTTTACCTAATGTTTATGCTCTTATTTCACCTCCCTCACAGAAAATCACATCAATTAATTTCATTTTTCTAGTGGTATATTAAAAATATCAAACTAGTTACATTAATCATGACTTTATAATTGCTTAAATGCAGAATGTTACATTTGAATAAAGTATATTTTCAGTAATGTATGAGGATGTTACTGTCAATCAGCTAATTTATATTCATTATACTTTTGGTGTGTTGGCGAATTATCAAGATAGCAGACCTTATTAACCGCAACTCTGCTTCATTTGGTAAAGCAAAGCTCTTGTAAAGAAAAAAAATGACTGAGCACAGAGGTGAGTCACTAAAGTTTACCGTTGGGATGCATTACAAGAGTCGGAGTTATAATGAGACCAATGTCTTGTTATCTTTTATGCTGTTGTCTTTTATGCTGTGTTATTCATTATAACTGAAATACTCATATACATAACAAAATTATAAAGGACTAAGAAATCCAAGAAATAAATAAATATTAAAATGCTGTCCCTATAACAGCATCTGAAATCATTCCAGTTATTATTTCTATGTTCAGCTGCAGCAAATTTTTTTTTTTTTTGAGGTGCAGAATCATTTGTCTTTAGGTAACGAAAATCTTTTAAACTCGAGGTGGAATTTTCTGACCTGTACTGTGCTACCTATTTGTGGGAGACTGAGAAATTATCCTTTAATGAAATGTTGTGCAAGACTGAGGTATTAATTCATACTTTATGGATTTCTAACCACAACCAACTCTTAGTTGATTAGTATTTCTGCTTTGATACTTCTAGAGAGATAATGCCTAAAGAATTACAATGGGCTTAGCCCCGAAAGAAAGATGTCGTTATAACCTGACAGCTCCATCATTAGAGGGTGAGATGCTTAGGATTATATCAACTACACAGAGTCTTCCTTTCTGTTTTGTGTTTTGACTGTGTGTCAAGGTTGAATTTCATGTAATACAATCAAATTAGGTGTTTTAATACAGCACTTCAATTAATTTGAAAATCATTGCACATTCTTACAAAAAGATCCATTATTTTTGCTCAAAAGCCGTTTAGTTGCTAATAATCTGTGTGCAAGGCATTCTTTTACTTATAATACTGGTCCTTATTGGTTAGTACTCTCTTACATTTAATCTTTGACATGTGATTGATTGTTCTTTACTACAAAATCACGATTTGGGAAGTTCATGTTGTGTTCCTTATTCAGCCTAAAGTAGGTAATGAGGAAACAGTGTGGAGTAAACTCAGGTAAAACAAAAAATTAAAATAGTTACAATTTTTAGAATGTTTGCACATTATTGTTTTTATAATGTTGTTCATTTTTTAACTTTGTGTAAATATTTGAGTTAAATTATGGTATGAAATTGATGTTAGAATTAAATAATAGTCTGACCCGTGCAGTTAGCATGAACGGCATATGTGGTTGGAGTCAGCAGCGTCAACACACAGTGCTTCTGTTTAAGGGTATAGAATAGAGTGTTCAAGAAAATTACAGTTTACAGTTAACTGAAGATTGGCTAGTCGATCTATTATGTGATATAGGTGGCCACCTAGGGCACCATCATCTGAGGGGTACCATTTATGAAAGTTAAGGGGCACTCGCACCAGACACTAAGGGTCACCCCACACCTGGGTGTTGTAGAAATATGATGGCAATGTCCATGAGATGTACGCAAAGCAGTTTGTATTTCTGATTGTGTGCACTCTCCAGACACTGATGAGAGCTGGGTCATCGCCCTCTGATGAGGCTGAATGGGTGCTGTTACCCACCGGTCATCGAAAGTAAAAGTGTGAACGCTTCATACACAAAGGTCCACATGCTCCTTAAAGTCCATGGTATATCCACAAAGGAGAGCTGTCTGTGCTATTGAAAGGGCATGTACTCCAGACATTGAGGGGAACCACACAGGTCATCAAAATCTAATAATACTGACTACCCGTGATGGACAACAAAAGGCTCCAAATGGGCTTTGACCAGCCTTATCATATAGAATACTTTGTTTGTATGATGTTATGATGATTTAGAATGAACAAACAACATGTTAACTTGAGTAATAATAAAGATGGGAGTTAAATGTTAAATAAAGTGTAAATGAAGGACAATTAAAAGAAATGTTTTATGAATATGAGTTAACGTTCATACCTCTTAGCGTATTGTTATTTATTGTCATATTATGTAATATATTTTCATTCACCATACATTTTTTAATAAGGAAACGACAAGGAGCGACCATTGTATTCATTATTTCCTTTTCAGGGGTCTTTCAAGTGCAAAAGCAGAGGAACTCTCAACATATTTAATCAAAAAATGGGACGAATCAAGCCACTTCTATCCATATTGATGGATGCCACAACACATTAGGTTCTGTCCTTGATCTCAAAGAACACTGTTAAGATACCTAATCTCCTTCTCTAGAAGTAGCTATTTTCCTTTTACCTTTTGAACATAACTAATTTTTCCCAAGGAGCAAAACAAAGCCTCAAATTTGTTTCCATTTTGCTGCAATCACACTGAGCATAAGATTACACAGCAGATATCCAATTCACTACAAATCTAGAAAGATAACATAATCCTGGAAAACCAAAAGATTACATTTTAGTGCCCAAACTGAAAAGCCTTTGAGTGAGCTCTGATAGCTTTTCTATAAAACAGGAGTACAGACAATTTGCACACCTTGTGGATTTCAAACCCCTAGAGTGGATTGGGCCTAAGAGGAAGAATAAAGACATACAGTAGCTATCAATTTGCACAAATAGCGTCCCTGTTTGTATTTCCAAATCTCCTGTAACAGGATTTTTCAGGATAAATAGTTTTACACATTCTCCAAATTCACTAAATAAGTGTGAGCAGGATGTCAGATTTTCACAATGTTAAGATTAGGGATGTATAAAGGCAAAAAAACTTGATAAACATTTAGTATACAGAATAAAAAACTTGTAAACATTTTTACCAAATTCTGAACCTAATGTCAAGCTACAGAAGTTCAAAATTTACATGTTTTATTTTTAGTTGTTATTTTATGTATTATATTGAGCACTGGAAGGCTCTACTAGTTATATCATGTTTTATGCTCATTTAATTGGTTGATTCTTAAAAGTTGGGTGGTGGGATTTCAAGTGTGCAGCATACGGTTTGGGGTAACCTTTATTAAACTAGATAAGATCTATTTATGAAATACAGAGATATCAGCTTTTGACGCACACATACGCTCATCTACAGTTAAAGCATCCATCCATCCATCCATTTTCCAACCCGCTGAATCCGAACACAGGGTCACGGGGGTCTGCTGGAGCCAATCCCAGCCAACACAGGGCACAAGGCAGGAACCAATCCCGGGCAGGGTGCCAACCCACCGCAGGACACACACAAACACACCCACACACAAAGCACACACTAGGGCCAATTTAGAATCGCCAATCCACCTAACCTGCATGTCTTTGGACTGTGGGAGGAAACCGGAGCGCCCGGAGGAAACCCACGCAGACACTGGGAGAACATGCAAACTCCACGCAGGGAGGACCCGGGAAGCGAACCTGGGTCCCCAGATCTCCCAACTGCGAGGCAGCAGCACTACCCACTGCGCCACCATGCCGCCCACAGTTAAAGCAAATACTAAGAAATAAGTTGACTGTGTAAGGGAGGTAATAAGGGTAAATTAATAATTCTCCTTACTTTTACGATAATGTGGTTTGGGTTCGCTGTACAGCTTTCATTGCACTCATGTCGAAACACGTTGTGTCTATGGTCACAATAGTAAAGTTTCAGCCTTAATCAGTCAGAGTCTTTTAATGTTTTTTAGCAATAAACATGACTGCTCTGCTCTCTGTTAGTACTAAAGAAGAGCAGTGATCCACTTTTTATGGGCTGAAGGTGTACCAGGGGCCAAAATCTATGGAAGGCTTGGTGCACAATATGAAGACAGTGTTTTACCACAGCAGAGTGTTTACAAATCAAGAAGTTCAAAAATGGCCAGACTGCTGTTAAGTATAATGAAGTTTTGGGATGCATGTCCAAGTCAATACCATGATTCCAACGAACTAACAAGGATTTCAGCCCCTGGTACACCCTGGTACAGACTATTAACAGAGGATCAGTGCTCACACAGTCCTGTTGCAACTCCATTAAGAATAAAGTGAGAGGGAAAGCTGTAAGAGCACAAATGCTGTAGTTTGAAATGCAGTGTTTTAAAAATCTCTTAAATTTATTTTAAAACAAGTAAAACAGAGATCAAGACACTTCTCTTTGCACTACCTACCTATTTATAAGTAGACAAAGCAGTCAAGCTGCAAGCCAAGCCATCAATAGAAATAATTATTAAAACAGCAAAAGCTCACTTACATTGATAACTGCTATTGTGGGGTACAGCCCGGACACAGACAGGCAGACATCATTTTGTCACCCAACACACGTTTATTTACAGTCCACAACTATTTACACAAGTGCCACACAACCCCAAAGTCCAGGCCAAACCACACAATGCCTCTCTTCTTCAGGCCTCCTCCTGTCTCTCCTCCAAGACCTCATCTGTCTTCCACCCGATTCCAGCCATCCTGTGCTTTTTATGAGCACCCAGATGTGCTCCAGGTGTGTTCCGGCAATCTCCCACCAACACACCCCAGTGTGGCGGAAGTGCCGGCTGCATGCCCGGAAGCACTCCGGGTGTCCCTGCTCCTCTTGCCCCCAGCACTTCCTGGTGTGGCAGAAGTGCTGAGGTTCAGGGCTTTCCAGGCACTGGGGCGCCCCCTGGCGGTGACCATAGGCCCCTACAGGGTTGGGCTTCACAGCCTTGTACCCATGGCCCCCAACACAACCAGGGCGGATGCCCCCCTCGTGGTCTGGAGGAAGCACAGGCCCTCCTCCGGTCTTCCTGGGTGCCCCGACTGGGTACCACCCCCAGCCGGCTGACACACTATATATGATGATAAATAGTGTTAATTGTATTCAATATTGTGCTCTGAATCAAAGACATTCCTGCCAGTTATTTTCATCGTGTATGTAAGCTTTCTGTCCACATTGTTTTATTTCTGCTTGACTACAACTTTACAATTTCTTCCATTACTTCCATGTTAGTTGAGGATTGTTTAAACTAGGGTATGGGGGACAGTGAGTTTGGTATAGGCCAGGTGTAGAACTGTGTATGAAGGAACAAACAATAGTGGAAAAGTGGAAATGCATAGTAATGTGAATTCTAACCTAACATTTAAATGCAAAATTAAAATGAGTAACACATTATAAAAAATAAAACAAGCCAGTTGGAGTTGTATGTAGCGGAGCATAATTATGATATTACCAGTAACGGCGTACTGCACGATAATTTGCAGTGAATAAACTTGACTTGAGCGTTCATAGTTTTCATCCTCTTCCTCTGTACGTTTAGCATTCATTTGCTCAGAGGTTGATGCGCTTGCCGCTTCCTGAGCAGCACTTCTTTTCTCCACCCTAGCGGCCCACTTCTTCTCTTCTTTCGTCTGCATCTTTTTGCATTAAAACTGATTAAGTCAGTGTTTGTGTTGCAATTACTTAGTAAGTTTTTCTTAATTTTTCACTTAAGTGCCGTGTTCACTCTGCCTCAAGAATTATTTAAAATATGAAGAGGTAGGGGAAGTGATGGCGAAGGTGGTAGGGATGAGAATGGCGCCTGTACGCATGCGCTGCACAGCCGCCCTGATGACCGCTGCCGAGAGTTGATTGTACCAAATTTCAGGTCAATAGGTCAAACGGACAGACAAACAGACAGCCATGGTAGCGTATTATAGCATTGAACTGCTTTGAGTAGTGAGCGGCTATTATTATTACTATTATAAAATAAAAACATACATTTTATTTATTTGAGTCTGTAACAGCTGGTGTAAATTTATGGTACTTGTAAAAGTTAGAGTTTTGTTTCATTATTCACTTTTATTTTCTCAGTCACATTCACGCTCCCGCCAATCTGACACTGTTAATTTTTAAATTAAGATGTGCTATAACATAGGAGAACGCAGATGAAGAGGAGGATTCTACATTGGAGAAAGTTAACAGAAGCCCTCCCAGCAAGAAATGGGACTCGTACTCTCCACTCACACATAAGAACAACCCAGCTGCACCTGGAGTAAAGGTGAAAGATGGCACTGTTAGAATGCAGCAAGAGGTCGGGTGTCATCCTGCCAGTGAATCTGACACACGCATGTCCTTCAACGAAACAGCAGGGCTTACAGAGCTTGTCAAGGTATTGTGCAAAGTCCTGTTTGTGATTATGTTTTGTGATGGTCTTTATACGAGGGGGGGACCCAAAAATAACCGAAATTTTGTTGTTGTTAGGTTGGTACTTGTAGTACGCGGTTGGGCCACTAGGTTGATCTAGTTACACTCCTCACAAGTCAGTCTGCCAAGTGCCATCAGTCTGGAAGGCTGTGCTTGTGCTCAGTGAATTTTTTTGTAAAAGTAGTTTTGTGCAAGCGTCGTTTTTTTACGATGGCAGATTATCATGAGCAACGCGCGGCAGTGAAATTTAGTTTTCTTCTTGACAAAAGTGTTGCAGAAACTATTGTTAGAAACGGTATGACAACCCTGAACCACCCACCCTACTCACCAGATTTAACTCCGTGTGATTTCTTTTTGTTCCCTTGGATGAAAAAAGACTTGAAAGGAAGGCGTTTTGCTGACGTCGAAGAGGTAAAACAAGAAACGACCAGAGCATTAATGGGCATTACTTCAGACGAATTTAAAAAATGTTTCGAACAATGGAACAAACAGTTAGATACGTGTATTTCCACCAATGGAGAGTACTTTGAAGGAGACTAATTGTAGTTTGTACAGAAAATTAAATTAAACACGTTTTAAAAATATTTCCGGTTATTTTCATATATATATATTTTCACTGGTATTCAAATGTGGCACTTGGTGCATTGGCCCACCTGCCAAGTTGTTTGCCTGCCTAAGGAAAAGTCATCCCAGATGGAGGATCGCAGGAATCGTGGGAAAGAGGGGTCCTTTCATCGGATTGGCTGGCCCAGCACTGTTTCAGCCATGGAATGGCCAAATGGGGGAGGCAGCTTGAAGGATGAGGTCTCCAGGACTCTACACAAATCCAAATCTTATTATGGGATATATCATCTACTGTTAAATTCTGCTCTGTACTTCTAAAGTTTATATTTTTTATTTCTTACTATATTGAGAAATTGTTCTGTTCTGTGTACTGCATTGTATTGTATTGACCCCCTTCTTTTGACACCCACTGCACGCCCAACCTACCTGGAAAGGGGTCTCTCTTTGAACTGCCTTTCCCAAGGTTTCTTCCATTTTTTCCCTACTAGGTTTTTTTTGGGAGTTTTTCCTTGTCTTCTTAGAGAGTCAAGGCTGGGGGGCTGTCAAGAGGCAGGGCCTGTTAAAGCCCATTGCGGCACTTCCTGTGTGATTTTAGGCTATACAAAAATAAACTGTATTGTATTGTATTGTATTTTTGGGTCCCCCCTCCTATAAAAAACATTAATATGTTACTTACATAAAAGCCAGATTGAATGTTATTTACCTTGATTTATTTACTTATCTTCCTATAGCGTAAAGTAACAGGTAGACTGCAGAGCTGATCAGCACGGGCATGCTGACAAAGTACATGTGTACTGAAGTGACTTTAGCTGCAGGTGAAAGCTCCTGTCACACTTTATGCAACTGTTGTTATGGTTCTGCCTTTGTCCAGAAATGGCTCAATAAGCTTTCTCGGAAAGTCTTTCTCCTGTGGGATGACTGGAATCTTTTCCTGAATAAGGAGTGGCATTGCACATGTAGTTTGTCAGCATGCCAATGTCAATCAAACACAAGAAGCTCTGCAGTTCTGCAACAAATCCAGTTACAGATCTTCTCTCAGTGATAACCATCTGTCTGCTGTACTGCGAATAGCAACATCAGGAATTACACCTGACTTCAGTGCACTAGTTGAAGTTCATCAAAGACTTCATTCTTCCCAATAAGTTGTCAAAGGTACAGAGACGGTAAAATACTTTATCAGTGATTAATGCAGTAAAATGTATTTTTTATTTTCTTTTTTTGTTTTACACAATCAGGAATTGTAGATTGTGTTAGAAAGCATGCTACAGTGTGTGATTCAATAATCAAACAAAATCTGTGAATATGTGGTCTATATTAATGTTATTATGGTGAAAAAAAGAAATATAATATGTTTACCATAATGTAACAGTTGACAGAATGTGTCCGGCTCTCCCCCAATATAAATATAGTTTCACACCCGTTGTTGTAGATGGTTGCCTAATTCGCTAAAATGCCGGAAGCAGAGGGTTATATTGTGAGGACCTTTATCAGAATTGGGTGATGCTAATAGTGGCGTCCGGCAGAGGTCAGTCCTGGGGATACTCCTATTTTTAATATATGTAAATTAGCAGGACAAGAATATTAACAACAAGTGGAATAAGTTTGAAGATGATACCAAGCTGGGTGAAATGAATCATTACAGAGTTACTTAGAAAAAATTCAGTCTTGGGCAGATTTGTGCCAGATGAAATTTAATGTAAGTAAATGCAAGATGTCATATGTAGGATGTAAAAATGTTAGATAAAAAATGTTAGATTTAAATACATGTTGGTAGTTCTGAAATTGAAGTACTCCGTATGAGTTAGACATAGGACTCATATTAGACTGACCACTATGAACTTCCAGACAGTGTTCACTAGTCAATAAGAGGTCAAACATAATGTTAAGCTATATAGCATGATGTGTAGAGTAGAAGGAGGTTATACTTAATCTTTGTAATGCACTGGTGTGGCCGCATGAGAGCACAGCATGCGGTTTTGGTCTCCGGGCTACAAAAAAGACATAGCAGCACTAGAAGAAAAACTCCAGAGGAGAGTTACAAGGCTGGTCCCAGGACTGCATTGGATGAATTATTATTATAAGACTGAAGAAGACAAGCCTTTTCCATTTTAAGTAACATGACTGAAGTGTTTAATATCATAAAAAGGAGTTAGTACAGTGGATACAGCATGTTACTATAAAATGAGTTGAACAAGGACAAGAGAAACTAGTTAAGGGTAAATTTTGCAAAAAACAAGTAAATTTACCTTTATACTGAGATCCATACACACATAGAATAAGTTACCATGCAGTGTGGTAGACAGAAGGACTTTAGGGACATTCAAAACTCTACTCAGCACTATTTTGGAGGATTTAAGTGGAGAGGAACTTTTTTGGACCGAATGGCCTATTCTATTCTAGTTGTTTCTAATTTTCTAAAAACAGCATTTCAATGTGAAAGTAGATGTTCCAACTAAATGAGATTTCACTGAGTACATAATCTTTAGGGCGGCACGGTGGCGCAGTGGGTAGCGCTGCTGCCTCGCAGTTGGGAGACCTGGGTTTGCTTCCCAGGTCCTCCCTGCATGGAGTTTGCATGTTCTCCCCGTGTCTGCGAGGGTTTCCTCCGGGCGCTCCAGTTTCCTCCCACAGTCCAAAGACATGCAGGTTAGGTGGATTGGCGATTCTAAATTGGCCCTAGTGGGTGTGTTTGTGTGAGTCCTGCGGTGGGTTGGCACCCTGCTCGGGATTGGTTCCTGCCCTGTGTTGGCTGGGATTGGCTCCAGAGGACCCCCGTGACCCTGTGTTTGGATTCAGCGGGTTGGAAAATAGATGGATGGACATAATCTTTAGAAAGGAACCATACTAAAGCACACAAGATGTACCCTTTTAAAATATACATTATAAGTTTTGATGCTAAAATACACATTCATATTTAAAGATATTGACATGAAATTTATTACTTTATTTTAGCCCTGAAATTTTAGTGGGAAAGAAAAAGATAAAAACAATGTATGAAATCTAATTTCTTTTTTCCAAAAAACAAATCTTTTATTCCTGTCATTTTCTGAAGGTAATTATTAAATACAAGAAGGATCACTAAAACAAATATTTCCAAAATAATTGATCATTATGGCTTTGTGAAAAATCATTTATCAAGGTTACTGTAAATTTATTTTGCACTTAATAAGATGAATATTTTTTGCATTTAATCCATAAAACCAATCAAAGAGGTTTCAAGATATTAGAAAGTATGCTCTTCCCATTCACTTTTAAGTTGGAGTTGAATGTCATTTGTAGGACTCTTTTATTACAAACCCAGTATTGCATAAGCTAATTAACTTCTTATCAATCAGCAATGCTTGTTGCCTTGCTCTAGGAATAGAAGTGAATTATGTAGATGTTAAAAAAATAGATTGATCTGGCAGAATTAATGACACGCTAAATGTGCTGAAACTGAGCTGCAGCCAACATTTTAACATCAGCTCTAATAAAAGGCACTAATTTAATTCAAAATATTAAAATGCCTTGAAGATAACTGATGTTTTATTAGAAAGGGCAAAAAGTCCAATATATTGCCATCTAAAGAAATTATGCAGTTAGAGGTATTTTAACAAATTATGTAATAAATACAGCACAACTCATATGTTAAGAAATTAGAAAATAATAGTTGATTTTGAATAATATGTATATTCAGATCCTCATTATTATCTTTTAATAAACAATAATCTGCCAACAAAATTTCTTCATTGATTTATATGGCATTTTACTTTACACCAAAACTAAGTAAAGAAAAAAAATATTTCAAAATTTAAAGTTCACAACACATAGAAAAGAAGACATAAGTACAGTAGTTGAAATTAACTGCTGTACACAATAAAGAGGAGAACCATAAAAATGAATAACTTCATAAACGTTTACTACAGCGCTTCCAGAGGACATTATGCTGTTGCCCTAAACCAACATTTCTTAAACTGTGAGTCGAGTGATGTCTGAAATTGTGTCGTGAATTACAAGAGTGCTAAATGAGAATGGGCTGCAAATGGTTTGCAGAAAGCCTTGCGTTGGGTTGCCATTTCCAAGCCAGCTCTCCAACGGGACCACGCTTCCTGTATTCACCACCCATCCCCAATCCCTGACCATGATCAGCCTCTATACCACAGCGATTAGGGGGCGCAAAAGACATGCAATAGGCAAAACTGGGTCGTGAGGAGACAAAGATTAGAAACCACTGCCCCAAACAATAGTATTTGTTTTTAAATTGTCAAAAATATATTTCTGCCAATATGGATATGGTCGACCCCCTAAGTAGCACACTTTTTTAATGGGCCATACCAAGAATGGTTAACTATCTTTATGAATTTAAAAATATATATATATATTTAGGGGGCTCTGCCCCCTGTTCACTTCAATTTTTTTCTTTGGAATTGTTTTAGTTTCATTATTTGCACTTTTACTTTAAAGCTTCAGTAAAAAACAATACTTGCAATTACCTTTTCTTCAAGATCGCATTGAATTTTGATTCCGTTTTTGGAGATACATTGTGACAATGCAACATATAACTGCCCGTGAGTGAATATTGTTTCTTTTTCTCTAATAAATAATCCAACTTTTTCTAATGTTTGGCCCTGTGATTTGTTAATTGTCATAGCAAAAGCTACTCTCACAGGAAACTGTAAACATTTTAATACGAATGGCATATCAAGATCTCCTTTGGTGTCTAATGTTATTCGTGGAATATATACTACATTACATTTCTTGTTGCCTGTTAAAATTTGCATCGCTTCTCTGTGATCATAAATATACACCTGACTGAATTGTGTTTTCTTCGAAATTAAACTTGTTGCTTTAACTGTTGTGGGATCACAGATTCTCATAGCATATGGTCCATTATTGTGTAAATCTACGTTTTGATCATTGAATGATGCGAAGGTGAAAAGATTTTTGTAGACTCCAATATTTTGCCTGTAGTGTTTGTGGATTCTGCGGTGACCTGGAGCCCTGTCCGGGGTTTGTTCCCGACTTGTTCCCTGTGCTTGCTGGGATTGGCTCCATCAGACCCCCGTGATCCTGTATTCGGATATAGCGTGTTGGGAAATGACTGACTGACTGTTTGTGGATTTCACTTTCCACAAACATCAAATCTTTTCATTTTCTTGGATACGCCTCCTCATTGTGTAGAAACACTACTTTCCCAGATGGCAACATGAATTAGACGATCTACAAGTCTCTGACTTAAACTTCTGACATATCACCTATGTCCATACGTTCAATCTCTATTCACCTTTCTGTTATTTCACCGAATAATAATTTCTCTTTTTTAACGCTAATGCAATCTTCATCTTTTTTTGATACTTTAGAATTTTTCTGCTTTTATATTCTATAACTTGCTCTGCATGTATATCACGCCTATGATTTTTTGTGTCTTTTGAATTCCACTGTTTTCATTATCTCTAACCCGCTCCGCATGTGTTTCGCCCCCTCGTTTTTGAACCTCTTTATGATGTTTTACTTTGTTTTCTACTCTTTGTCTTTTATTTCTGATCTCCCTTGTCCTGCTGTTTTTTTCAATTACACCTGGTCCGTGATGATTATTTTCCCTTTTTTCGAGTAATAATTTCCTTTTGTTTGTGCTAATGCAATGTTTACTATCTTTTTTTGATACTGTAGCAACCTCCGCATCTGGCTCGAAAAGAGAAGTAAAAAAAAAAAGACAGACGTAGTAAAGTCTCACAAAAGTTTTACTTGAACAATCAAGAAAAAGAACGCCGGCTTCGTAACCCCAAACACAACCTTCTAGCACCCTCTCCAACCCTCCTCCAATCCCGGAAACCTCCCGCCGCCACCCCCCCACTGCATCAATCAATACTCCGCCCTCCCTCAATCAGACCTAACAGTCACTCACAGACTGATCGCGCCATCGTTTTTTTTTTGAGCCTTTCGAATTCCACTGCTTTCATAATCTCATCTGCATTTTTTTTCTCTCCAATACTTTTGGGTCTCTTTTCTCTGCACTGCTCTTTCTTCTTCGCTTAGTCGTTGATGTTTCATCTAGAACGTATTGTCCTTATATGCTTTATATGAGCTGAGAGCACAGGATCTGTGTATGCTACATGCCTTTACACAACTGAGTGTTTTGCTGCCCGTGGTCTTATTTGATATTGGTTGTAAGTAGGGCATGTCTTGCAAGAATCTCATGTTCCACATCCCTGCGAGATGGTCCTGGGACAATCTCTTGGCACCAAGTCTCATGTTTACGGTCCCTGCGAGACATTCCGTGGCCAATTTCTTTCATCTCATGGGTGTTTTAAGTGTCTTCCAAGAAGATCACATCTTGCCTCCCTGGTTTTCCTTCCCAAGATTTTTTTTTTTTATAATAGAGAGATATATACTTGTCTTTTCAGGAAACTGTAAAAGTGTTAAGTGATTTTACAATGGCTCGAACTTTACAACATACTACTCAGTCCCTCTACTTAACTAAATTTGAAGTTCTTTTGATTTAACATGTTTTTTACCTATCAATGGTGGTTAACATAGTCTAATGGGGACAAAAGATATATACTATTTTTTAACTGAAGATTTGTGTGGCCTTTGTTCCAGGAATTCTCGCCTTTCTGTACTCTGCATCATATTCTTGCTTTCTCAAGTAAAGTCTACTTTTTGCGAATACAAAACTATTCCTACGATAAAAATGACAACAAAACAATGAGTGCAGCATAGGTGGTACACTACATATTCTCAAGATCCTTTCTGTCCTCCTTTTCCAGTCTATACACAAGTAGCTGCTTGCATGAAGCTTCCGAAAATACGCAGTACTCTGCCAACCACTTAGTGCAGATCACCTTCATCAAGGAGTTGATACTGCTCCCCTCTGCCTTTTCTAAGGTGATGTATTGTAAGCGATTACAGCTGCACAACAGCAATGTCAGGGAGTTTACTGTTGCTCATTTTCTTATCTCCTGATCATTGAAATTTGTTTTAAAGTGCCAATTACCATTCAAAATGTTTATTAAAAATTGCCCACTGTAAACTGACTACCCATCCATCTTAGCCTGCTCTTATACTTTTGTATATTTGCCTCAGTTCATTCCTTTCTCTGTGCTGACAGGCATTTAGTTTATTTTAATGTACATATGGAAAATGTAGCTACAATAGCCAGATTTAGTTATCTTTTCATAGAATTTGGACCAAAAAGATTTTCCAAATGTTTATGCAAAATGTACTCTTAAACAACTTCCATCACTGCTCCTGTCTTTTTGTTAAAGAAAGGATTTCATTTGTACTCCCTCCATGATTTTAAACACATTTATCATGTTACCACAGACCAAAACTGCAATGATGTACCCACAGCTTGCTTTAAACAATTTAAGCATAGCCTAACTTCTCTTATATTTCACTCATCATTCTATACAATCACACCTTGTAATAACTTTTTATAAGTTTTCTGGATTGTCTGGTTGAGGAAAAACTTGCATCCAGAAATAGTTTATCAAATATACTTTCAAACGTCAAACTAATATGTAATTATTATTGATTTGTACTTAAAGTTTGTATCAACCTTAAAACTGAATTGACAAATAACAACATAAATGTTTTTTGTCTGGTATGTTTGTCCAAATTTTTTTGGTTGCTAGAAGTTCTTCTTAATTTTATATATATATATATATATATATATATATATATATATATATATATATATTTGTATATATATATATATTTGATGTATGCGATATCCAGATCAACATGGCGAGGTCAACATGGCGAGAATGTAGTAACTCCGTGTGCACAGTGACACCAGGATCCTGGAGCTGTGAAGTAACAGAGTTAACCACGACGATTCTAACTCAATTCGTCTACTTGAATCTTTAAGTACCACAATATTATAAAACTTACATTTACAATATAAAATAATCTGGACATACCTCAAATTATCCCAACAGCATAAACCCAGGGCTGACAAGATCTCTGCCTTTAAATAGTTTGTTTATTGGAAAAATACTGTGGCTAAACGTTTTGTTGAAATACAAGACTAGACATGGATTAAAAAAAAAAAGGAGAGAACAAGGTGAACTGTTCGATTACAAATGAAAGGAATCCTAATTACAAGCACCATTATGACAAAAAATAAATGAAAAACAACTTTTTGAATACTGGAAGAACTTTTTCAGTGGATCAAATGCGGAGGATATTCCACAAAATAGTGAAGACTGCAAGGAAGGAACAGCATCACAACCAAATCAGAGAATGTACTGTGCTATGTGCAGATCGCCTTCAGAAACCACAGACAAAAGTGGTCCTTTGTTGTCAGGCAAAACTATTTTTAGGATTGAAAAGGTGAGAAAACACAGTAACATTAAACTGTTTACTATTCTGGACAGCCTGCAAGATTTAATAGATACGCTGAGTCATTCCTTGAAATGTACAACTTGGAAACAAAAATGTGCACTGATGGATCTTTAATTACACAGTCATAGAAAAGGCATGAGGGAGATCTCTTTAAAAAATAACTGTGGACTGTGAGCTCCCAATAGGTATACTGGAGGTTATGAAAATGCTTCTTAGCCGAAACACTGCAGAGTGTTAACATGCTTTTTCAGGCCTTGCCCTTATCTTTACTAACATGAGGATGCACTTAATGGCCCAAGCAGGACAAAACTTAATGCAGCTGTATACACAGATCACTGCCTGTGGTCAACTAAAGGTTTATGACACTGTAAAGGACATATTGCACCTCAGAATAAGGTCAAACTGATGATGTGTTTAACAAGGAAACTAATTGCTGGTTCTAAATTAGGTCTGAAAGCAAGAATAGAATACAATATTATTTCTGTATTTCAGTTAATTTTTGATAATATATTTTTGTATGCATTGAAAAAAGACCCTACATGAACATGACATAATCCATTAAAAATTATCTAATTTCTAAACTATTCTCTTCTAAGATGCCAGTAGTGTTTATATTATTGTATAGGAATGTTATGCACTCATGTACAACAACACTTTACAAATAACAAAGTTACAGGTAACCTTAAGTCCCTTATATTGGGATTGACAGGTTTGCAAAGCTGATAGCCCAGCACACTACCATATGCATTTACATTCCTTCTACCCCTGTTTGGGCTCCTTAAAAACTTTGCATTGAAATTCTGGCATATCATGTTATCAATAGAGCACTTTGAGTAGTGAGACAAGTGATATATAAATGTAAAGAATTATTATAATTATTGTATAAACTTTGTGAAAGAAACAGCCAGACACACAACGAAGATGTGGGGCAGCCACCCGTATTGTTTCCCTGGCTGCAAAAGGCTTTAAAGTAGCGTACAATGTGCACAGGTTAAAGTCCAAAACAGAACTGTTTAAGTATGGAGGATGAGGGGTTTTTATAGGAGGTTCACAGGAAGTGACGTCATCAACAACAACAACAACAACATTTATTTATATAGCACATTTTCATACAAAAAGTAGCTCAAAGTGCTTTACATAATGAAGAAAAGAAGAATAAAAGACAAATAAGAAATTAAAATAAGACAACATTAGTTAACATAGAAAGGAGTAAGGTCCGATGGCCAGGGTGGACAGAAAAAACAAAAAAAAACTCCAGAAGGCTGGAGAAAAAAATAAAATCTGTAGGGGTTCCAGGCCACGAGACCGCCCAGTCCCCTTTGGGCATTCTACCTAACATAAATGAAATAGTCCTCTTTGTATTTAGGGTTCTCACGGAGTCACTTGATGCTGATGGTTATACAGACTTCTGGCTTTTAATCCATCCATCATTGTTGGAACATCATGGTGCTTTGGGTAGATGGTGGTGGCACAAGCCACCACCAATAGGACACCGGAAAAGAAAACAGAAGAGAGAGTAGGGGTTAGTACAAATTTTGAATGAATAGTTATTATAATGAATTGGATATACAGAGTGTCAGGATTAAATTACAGTGAAGTTATGAGAAGGCCATGTTAAAGTAATGTGTTTTCAGTAGTTTTTTAAAGTGCTCCACTGTATTAGCCTGGCGAATTCCTACTGGCAGGCTATTCCAGATTTTAGGTGCATAACAGCAGAAGGCCGCCTCACCACTTCTTTTAAGTTTTGCTCTTGGAATTCTAAGGAGACACTCAGTTGAGGATCTGAGGTTGCGATTTGGAATATAAGGTGTCAGACATTCCGATATATAAGACGGGGCGAGATTATTTAAAGCTTTATAAACCATAAGCAGAATTTTAAAGTCAATTCTGAATGACACAGGTAATCAGTGTAGTGACATCAAAACTGGAGAAATGTGTTCGGATTTTCTTTTCCTGGTAAGGATTCTAGCAGCTGCATTCTGCACTAACTGCAAACGATTGATGTCTTTTTTGGGTAGTCCTGAGAGGAGTGCATTACAGTAATCTAGCCGACTAAAGACAAACGCATGAACTAATTTCTCTGCATCTTTCGATGATATAAGAGGTCTAACTTTTGCTATGTTCCTTAGGTGAAAAAATGCTGTCCTAGTGATTTTATTAATATGCGATTTAAAATTCAGATTACAATCAACGGTTACCCCTAAGCTTTTTACCTCCGATTTGACTTTTAATCCTAATGCATCCAGTTTATTTCTAATAGCCTCATTGTATCCATTATTGCCAATCACTAAGATTTCGGTTTTTTCTTTATTTAAGGACAGGAAGGATTATTCGTGTTTGGTCTGCGGAGAGAAAAGAGAGAGGTTTAGTGTACCCCGCCGCCCTGGCCTGGTGTGGAATTGGCGTTTCCAGGTCCCTTTGTTTGATTCCCAAGCGCACATGTGTGACAATTTATACACATAACACTTTCTGACAATTTCAGCAGTTCCAGAATTTTTCCATTTCTTGCAAATTAAACATTTTTCGGTATACAGCACTTCAAATTACAAACCCCACTACTTTTTCTACTATAAACAATAAGATAATACAAGGCCTTCAGAAAATAATCAGACCTATTCACTTTTTTCACATTTTGTTATGTTGCATTTCTTCCCCACGTCAAGTGACATGTTTACCCCAAATGACAAAGATAAAACAAGATTTTCAGCATTTTGGCACATTTATTAAAAATAAAAAACCAAAATCTTGTCAATCATTGTAACACATATTTAAGCCCTTAACTTGGCCATTTACTCAGCACTTAGTTGAAGCACCTTTGGCAGTGATTATGGCCTGGAGTCGTCTTGAGCATGACATGACAAGCTTGACACACCTGGATTTGGGGATTTTCTGCCATTCTTCATAGCAGATCCTCTTAAGTTCTGTCAGGTTGGATGGAAACCATCAGTGTACAGCTATTTCCAGATCTCTCCAGAGATGCTGAATTGGGTTCAAGTTCAGTCTATGCCTGGGGCACTCACCTGTTGCCTTTGCTTAGGGACGTTGTCTTGCTGAAAGGTGAATCTTAAGCCTTGTCTGATGTTTGCAGTACTCTGGAGCAGGTTTAGTTTTTTTAAGTATGTCTCTGTACTTTGCTCCATTTAGCTTTCCCTCAACCTTGACTAGTTTTCCAGTCTGTATTGCTGAAAAAGAACTACACAGCACGATTCTGCCAGCACCATGCTTCACTTTTAGAGTGGTACTGCGTAAGTGATGAGCGGTGTCTGGTTTCCTCCAGTCATGTTGTCTAGAATTAAGGCCATACAGTTCAATATTGGTTTCTCACAGTGTGAGAATCCCTTTGTTGCCCTTTTTCAAACTTTCAGCCTTTCATTTGCCTTTAACTGAGGAGAATGTAATGTACTACTTTATTGAACTTCTCTTTCAAAATTATTAAAAGAATGATGAATACATTTGTAATTAATGGTTATATACAAGTTTTGCGTATACCAGTTTCACAAAGGTGAACACCAAGCAGTCTAAATAAACAGATCTGTACTGCCTCACAAGAAAAAACTTAGAATTTACATAATGAATGTTTATATAAAAGTCCTTTCTTATCCAATCTTAAATGCTGCACATACCATTTAATCAGGATCACACTTTCATGTATGAACATGACAAAGCTCAAATTGTATAAATACATTAAGTACAAGGTGGACAGAATATTTTGCATTACAAAAGTTAAAATACACGCACAAACTCGCAGCTTTGTTTGAAGCTTTATTTTTTAATGACCATATCAGCACTCTGTTAGACATAGTTAATATTGTCAGAGGGGAACATTTTTTGTACAGTGGGTGATTTTCTTTATCTTTTAGGCAAAAAATATGTAAATAATAAATGTAAAAAGCCAATAGATAAAGGGGCAATAGGCACCCTTTGTTGAGACCGGGGTGATAAGTGAGAAGGCAAATTTCCTGAATAATTCTGTTACCGGTTATTATGGATGGATGTCTACAGGATGTAGATATTTAACTGTCCTGCAAAAGAGTCATCTGCTTTGAAGATTAAACTGTATTTAATTTGTAATTTGTATTTCATCAACATACAACATTGTGATAACAGAAGTGCCTGCTTCCTTGGAAAATGTTTGTATTTTAATGGCTTGAAAATTAACATGTTCTGGGGACATTCGTTTCTAATCACATACAGTGTGTGGCGGACTGCTGGGGTCCATGCCCAGCCGGGATACCCCTTTGTTATATGTTCAGGGGGAACAGCCATGGACTGTGCAATACCTCCCCCTGGATGCTAGATGGGTTGGAGCGGTGCCTCAGTATCCCACAGGGCTCCATGGGATTGGAGTTGGGTGCAGTCCTGTTGGGTCCCACAGGCGCCGCAAGGGGGTGCCGCAGCTGGGACTCCTGAGCCCATGTGGGCAGTGTATTTGCCCCACCCGGAAGTGCAGCCATATCTCGGCAATCAACCACCTGAAGCACTTCCGGGTGGACTATAAAAGGGCCCAGCAACCACCACTCAATGGCCAGAGTCGGGAGGAGGAGGCCAAAGCTTGATGGAGGAGTGGTGGTGAAAAAGAAGAGTGTGTTGTGTTGGTGCATTATTGGTCTGTTTTGGAACTGTGTTGTGCCATTGGAGGTCACGGGGAAGATGTGCCCCACAGGTGAAGAAAAATAAAAGTCCTTTTTCTTTGATTTTTATACGTGCCTCCGGTGTGAGTCTGTGTGGGGTCAAAATTTGCAAAAACCTCAAGTAAACTTTTTTCACGTTGTCATTATGGGGTGTTGTGTGTAGAATTCTGAAGAAAAAAATTAATTTAATCCATTTTGGAATAAGGCCGTAACATAACAAAATGTGGAAAAAGTGATGCGCTGTGAATACTTTCCGGATGCACTGTATGTACTTCTAGACAGCTGACAACAGTACTCTTTCTTTTAAACCAATGAAAATGTGTTTACATTGTTGATAAGCAAAGGAAATTGAAATGTACCTTTGTTTAATTGATCGTCATGTTGATCTAGGCAGAGACTAAAGCAATTATATACTTCTGCACAGTGGGTGGTGTGGACAGAGACCATCCACCAAGAACATTGTCAAGTTCATTTTCACAGAGTGCAGGGACTCACAGGCAGATGATGATACGTGGCTGACAAGACATAAGGCACATGAATAGTAACACCTACCTCCAGGTAGGAAGAGATAGTTTCACCAGAGAGACACTGGTTGTGGATCCAGCAAGGGAAGACTTATGAGTGGACCGAGTGAAGCTGACGGAAAGAAACGAGATGCATGCCTAGGTCGTTATAGCAACACAAGGAATCCAGAAGTGAAAAATAAGGCTCATTCCTTGAGGGAGAGATGCTGATAGGGATTTTTACAAGTTAACAAGACTCCTGTTGGGAAACAAGCATTCAGCGAACAGCGTTTCAGTGGAACATAGATGGAAGATTAATTGTGGTGGTAACACAGTGTGCAACTTGGACTTCACACCATCAAAGGTTGTATCCTCCACTGTTATGTTTTAACAGACATTTAGAATGTGGACTGTGTGCTCTCTTTTTAAAAGGTTGATATTTTTAGATTCTTATCTACTTGTATCTTCTTGGTGGATTTTATATGTCTGGTATAATACAAATAACTGATGTTTTTCTAGAAATTGCTGCTGTGTCCTTTATTGTGTGTTTACTCACCACCCAATTTAAAGAAACCTTGCACTATTATCTTTAAAGTTCAAGAGTTCCCACACTCTTAATAAAACTGGGAGGCGTAATTGGATATTTTAACTGTGTTTAGTTAAGATTATCTATAGTGTCACCTAGACACACAGTCTTCACTTTCAATAATATTTCTTTTCTTTTTTCATTACCTTCACTCAGAACTACTTCTTAAATAACCTTTTCATGGAGTGAAATGTTGGAAGCCTTGATGTTAATATTAATAAGGGTTGTAGTTAATATTTTTTAACCCTTAAACCGCCAGAACCGGCTATACTCAGTTCCCAATGCAATTTGCCAGCACAATGGAGCCTAGTATATTCAGTGACATTCATTCGTTGAATGCCACAACCAGCTATATTTGGTTCCCAGTGCAATTTGCCAGCACGGCAGAGCTGATCAGTCCGTGTTGTACATTCATTGAGCAGCCACCTCATGACCACTTCTGCCTCCTGCAACACTGCAGCCTTACTGTACCTGGGATTCAGCCGCTGCACTAGACTAGCCTCCAAGCATCAGCGTTGACCTCTGTGTGCCTGCATGCAGCCAGTTCAAGCACAGTTGGCTCGGTGATTTACTGAATTTCATCGATGGTGTCAGTTGCACCTTGTACATTGTGATGGACAGCTGGTGTTTCAGTCTGGCCAGGACGTCCCTCAACTAAGAGAAAGAGTCTTTTTAGGACACTACATCCCCCGGGACGCTAGGTGGCAGCTCCCCTGGATGGAAATGGTTCCCCGGATTCCTGCAGGGCAGCATGGGACATGGAGTCCGGTTCTTCAGCCCTGTTGGGTGCCATGGGTGCTGCCAGGTGGAGCTCACCAAGAACTCGGGGACTATTATGGTGACGTTAACCCGGAAGTACTTAGGAGTCACAAGAATGGAAACCTGCAGTACTGCTGGGACACCTGAAGAAGGTGTTTGACCCGGAGACGGAATACTTCTGAGTCAGAGACTTTAAAAGGACTATGGAAAACCCCAGCAGATCGAGCTGGAGTTGGGTGGGAGTGTGACGGAGCTGCTGGGAGTTGAAGGATTGTGATTATTGATTATTATTGTATTATTGAGTATTGTGAATTGTGGAGTGTGCGGTGCTTTGTGCACTTTATTGAAGAGAAAATATTAAAGAATCTTCTTGTGCTTTTACACGTGTGTCTGGGATGTCTGTCTGGTCGGTTTAATGGGGCAACAGCGACCCCTAGCGTCCACAACATATAATAGTAGATTGTTGCAGTAGTTTTTGTTTTATAGTTTTTACAGTTCATTGCCAGTGTTTAAAATGATCAGTGTTGCAGTAATTGTGATGCTCTTTGCATGAAAAAAATATGTGCTCCATTAAAATTTCACTTTTTCTTGGTGAAATGTGACGTCTCCTTAAACAGTGCAGCAAAAAAGTATTTTGCGTCCAGGGGTGCATTAATCCCCAAGTGTGTGGCAGTTTAAGGGTTAAGATATTAATTCATTTTTAATAAAGCTCATGCTCTTAAATAAACTTTTGGAAACAGTGCTTAAAGCCTATCATATAATTCTTTTGTGCCATGGTACACAGTCTTATTATTCAATCTGGTATTTTCTTAAAAAATAAAAATAAAGTATATGAACATGTTTTAAGGCACAATTCATCTATTGGTAACAAATTCAAGGTTATTTTGATAAATACTAAAGAAGCGTGAAACAGTATTGTTTAACTGTGCTACGATATACATTTATTATGAAAGACATTATGAAGTCTAAAAATGACTGCTTAAAATTATTATATTCAGCTACTAATCTATAGATACTCAGTAGAAGATATCAGACACTGTATACGGCAGGGTCCATAGGAATGTTACACTTGGGCATGGTAATTTTTTTTTGTGATTGGATTTTTATAAATAAAATGAAAAAGAAGCTCATTAGATAAAGATGCCACAATAAATGATTTTCAGAAAATATAAAAATTAAACACCTCCCCACCAACTCTGAGACAGCAGTAAAAGAAGAGAGTAAAATAATGGAAAGCAAATATGAAGTTGATGGGAGAACCAGCACACACTCCATGGTGGGCAGTGTGCAGCAAAAGAGAGGACTGTGTGGACATGGCGTAACAGTGAGTCATATTAAAAATAACAGTAATACGAGATATTAGTAGAGCACATAAAAAAATATTTTCATGCACCTTTTACAATATTGTGTAGTTGAAAATGGAGCCCTAGTGGACTTGTGGGAACTGAAATAGACATAATCAGCATGTTTCAAGTCAAGTGTTAAAAAAAATTACATGTGCTGTTACTGTTGGATGTGGAATGTCTGTGGCTAATGTTAGTTCAAATTTCTTAAACAAAGCATTTTTCAAAGAAGTATCCAATGGAGTTTTAAAATCTGTGTTGAACGCTCAATCCAAAACTGTTGGATACATCCAAACATGACAGATAGAGGAATCATCGTGGTGCTTTGCTGATCTGATATAATGTCAAAGACATTTTGAATTATTATGATCTGCAGTCAATGAAGCGTTAAGGTTGTTTTAAGTTTAAGGAAAACATGAGTTCATGTTTGCTCTCTGCATGCATAAAATGTCACCGAACCATGGTTTGGGAGCTTGTTTCACCTTCCATTAATTTCTACATTGTAAGTTACTTGCATTTTTTTTTTGCTTTTGCACTCATAAACATCATGTCACATATCCTCTACAATTTCAAGAAGCAGGAGAATTGAACTGCTGTGACAGAGGTTTGTGCATTCTGCTGTGTAGCCGTAAGAGCCGATTCTACAGATAGCATATCAAGCACAAGCTGCTGCAACGCATAAGACTCTGCAGGTGTTTCATAGTTTTGCCGTCAGGAGCAGCTGTTGAATGAGTAAAAGAGGAAACTGCAAAAAAATGTTCAAGTTAAAGAGACCTCTCTCAAGGTAAACCTGAAACAGTAAACTAATTTGTAATTTAAGTCTCACAGAATGTTTCCATGTTTTAAGTTACACAAGTTTGAACATTCACCAATACTTTTCAATAGGAGGTTTCAAAATGTTTAAACTTTATACAGCACAAGATATCTCAATGAAAGTCAAACTTTCCCAGCAACTTTCTATGAAGAGCAAGTTTGCCAAATTTCAACAAAATCAGTCCACAGGGAGCCCAGTTGTTACATGTGAAGAGACAGATGGAGAGATATAGACAGACAAATATGGCAACTGCAGTAGGTGCTTTTTCATACTATGTGAAAACACACCTGAAAAGCAGGAGGGAACTGCATCATGGAGCAATGTGCGAGGCCAGTTCTACATAGCTGGAGAGCCAGAAAAGCTGTTTATCTGGGACACAAAATGTTCAAGAAGGACAGGCATGAGTGGTGAGGACTGGTGAAAGAAAAAGAAAGGGAAACAGAGAAAAGAGAAGAAACGCTCAGGAGGTTGAGATCTTTAGGGGACAATGGAATACTGAAAGAAAGAAGGAATCGTAGAGAGGGATTTCACTTCATAGCACCTGAGCAAAGTATCTGGAAGACATTCCAAAAGCAACTGGAGTGAGGTGACAGGGTGTTAAAGGAGCAATGATGACATAGGTGGTCTACTCCTAAACCTATGAGATGTTTTTTTCCGGATTTATTGCATAATCTATTAACAAGATTAAACTGTGAGTGCTGGTGATTGGGACTTTTGGAACAATTTTTGATATTTTGAATGATGGTATGTCAGTTCAGCACACATTTCGGAGAAAGGCCTGTTAGGCAATTAGATATGATGGGGAAGTTTTGCAGAAGAGGGCGTAAATACCACACACAGGTTTGGCCTTTGGAGAGAGGATTCAAAGAAAATGAGTGTAGGGATTATATAGAAGTGGGGAAGAGCAGTCCACACACCCTGAGCAAAGACCTCTGTTGAGAATAAAAAAGTGCAAGGTGTAAGAGATAGAAGAGCAAGGGATGATTCAAGTCCAGACTCCTTACTGACTGACATCAAAGGGAGGCGAAAATAAGGTGGCCTTCCATATTTAGGACAAAGTTCTGAAATGAAGGAGAAAGAAAATGCCATACAATAATTGTTTTTAATTCATCTCTATGTCTGAAGGGCATAATATGTAATGGGCCAACAATAGGAGAGAAGGGACTTAAATTTATTAGGGAGAAATGTAGGTTCAACACACCTCCCATATAATCATAGGGTGACGGCATGCAACTATATTTCAAAGTCAGGAAGGGAGCTCCCCTATCAGACCTGTTGTGATAGAGTAGAATGTCTGATGGATGGTGTCATGTGATTTCAGAAGAAGGTAGAAATGAGACTTAACAGTGGGCCAGTACTTGGAAATGGTTGAAAGATTAAGCAGAGGGTTAAATTGCCAAGCTAGTGTGATATAACAGGCATGCGGCTCAGAATAACAGGCCAGTTTTAAATAAATAATCGCCGCACTCACAGCTTAAAAAGGGGGTGTGGCAGTGTGGCCGGAGCAGTTCCCGGGGGTGATGCGGGCTTGGGTGTTTTCACACTGAAGTACACAGGTGTGGGATCGCCCACGTCCATGATTGATGCTGGGAGCTGATAATTGCTGCACCTGTACCACGTCCACTTTCTATATAGTAGGAGCACGAGTGCGGAAGGAGAGGAAAAAGATCGGAAAAGAGAACAGAGATTACAGGTGGAAGAAGAGGAAGCTGAGAGCTGAGAGCTGGTGCTGGTGTGAGTGAGCAAACGGGCAGGAAGAGCAAGGTCACTGGTAATCGCAGGCAGCTGGGAAGTGAGCCCTAGTGGGGTGTTTGGCCAGCACCTGGGGGAAGATGGATTGGGTCACTCCTGCTGAGTTTTGCAGAGGAGCAGGAGTGACCACGATCAAGGATGGTTTGCCGCATAAGGCGATGGAAGGCAGCGGGAGTGGGAGGCTTGGGAGGTGGAAACCCCAGTGTCAACGCCCTGGTCGCTGGGGAAGCCTGAGTCTCGGTCTGGCGGAGCCCTATGGAGCCAGGGACTGAAAGGCTTCCAGACTAGAAGTAGGAGAAGGTCAGCTTCAGTTAGGACAACTTCCCTGGTGCAGGGCCCGGACGGGAGAATCAGGGGAGCAGCCAGCTGATGAAGGTACCATGTTTTTATTTTTAAAAAGAAGGGATTGCTTCCAGCTAGTATTTTAGCCTTGGTTTTAAAGGATTTATTTATGGAATTATTTTAACCTCCACTTTGGACCACTTGTTTTTGATGGATTATTTATTTATTATTTGATTGCACTGCACTATTTATTTTAACACTTTGGATTTGTTTTGTTGGTTTTTAATAAAAGCACTTCTGCACTTTATACCATTCCCCTTGTTTCGTTTGGTGTCCTCATTGTCCAGCTCATCTGGTCACAATACAGACAGTGTCCGGTTCAAGAGGCTCCCAAAAGTAAGAAGGGAGCATGGAGCAAGAACTCACATCATCACAGCTAGTCAGGAAGGAGACAGGGAGGGAGAACCAGGTAGTCTGTGACACACCTAACACAGTGAAGGTTGGTAGCAGTAAGTTCCTGGACCAAGGTATAGATGTCCAAATCCCAGTAACTGAAAGACCCCATGCAAGGAATGACACAATGAAAGAAAAAAGATGATAAGAGGGATTCAATGGGAAAACAGTCAATTTGATCCAAATAATCTTGTAGCCAGATAAGGCTTCATAAAACTTAAACAGATTAGTCCTCCCTGATTTACTGAAGGTACAGTAGGTGCTGCATATAATGGATATTTGCCATCAGCTGAGCTAATTTCTAATTTCTTCATTAACAGTCTCTTTCACATGCTTATCAAGAATCCACACCAGCGGCAACAATTTGGACTTCATATGTGGTAATCTGCTGGTGCTTTTTAACATTTTTATTTGTCAGGCCACTAAACCAGGCAGTAGAGCTGAAAGCAATAATAAACTGGAACATGCTGTGATAACATGACAGCAAGCGATTCCTGTCCACTTTGAACAGTCTGAGTTTACAAAAGAGAATTAAGCACTGACTGCATTAAGAATAGATTTTTTTTTGCAGTATTCCAATGCAGATTAATTTGAATGTGAGTTCTTAGATTTTTAGGTTGAGTCGCAATTTTGACTTCCTCGCCTACAAAAACGAGGGCTGAATATACAGATCTCAGCCTCCTAAAGTCAAATATCATTTCATGATGACATTCAGAGAAAGGCATTACACCAACTCACCTAGATATGTTTTTTTAAACAGTAAAAGGAAACCCTCTAGGATTATCAAGTGGAAGCAATTACTAGAAATGATATGCATTTACTAAGATTTACCATAAATTAGAAAATCTTACCAGCAATATATGATGCTTTGAGAAATCTAGGTTAGGAATTAACATTGAAGTGCTATCAGCATGTACAGAAGCCTTTTATTTCTGTACTTACCCTTTCAGATCCAAAACGTATTTTGTAGTTCCATAAGTATGTAAACAGAGTTAATGAGAACATCAGATAAGTGGTTTATACTGTATTTCATTAAACATAATGAAATTATGTCTTGAAATACATTCATGTTTATCATGGTGCTGGAAAATGGCATTGTGTACTTGACAACCCACTTGACTGAGGTAATGGCTTTCACCCTCCCCATGCATGCGCTGTATCACCTTATTGTCTTCAGCATACATTGTAATAGAACAATGATCATTGTTGTGTCTTAGGCCAGTGGTATATAGTGCAAATAATAAAGGAGACAGAACACAACCTTGGGGAGGTCCTGTGTGTAAAGTGTTTTGTATTCCTGCTATCTATGAGCGATTTAAAAGAAAGTCCTCAATGCATAATGAAATACATGGATTAACATTTGTATTGTTCAACTTCTCAATCAATATGTCAGGCTAGATGGTATTGAATGCAGAAGAAAGTTCCAGAAATAGTGTTCTGACATAAACACTTGGCATATAAAGAAAGAGTAGATTTCATGTAAGATAACATGCAGTGTCCTCTACACTTTGCACAGTAAGCAAATTTGAGGTCATCACAAAAACATTTCACAGGAATTGAAGTGAGGGCTATTGATCTGTAGATATTTGTTCTGCCTGTCCAGGAAGTGTTAGGACCCAGGCTAATGACTAATTGTTTTTACTGTAGAGCACAGGCCCAATACTACAGCTCAGTAATCGTTTAAAGATCAAATGAAACACTGGGGAGATCTTATTGAAACTGATATTCTGGTGCTACCCTGCTTTGCCATTTTGCCCTACTGCCCTGTTGGTTTTGAGCCAGCATTCATTTTTTCCAATTCCACCTTTCCACTAACATTTCTGTTTTCTATTTAAAACATCTCCTTACTTGTTCATTTTGAATAGTTAAATCATTGGTTTCAAATCTTGAAAAAAAAAATCAATTAAGGTCAGTCTGTTTAAGGCGTTATACTTTTTAGATCTTTCGAGACCTACTTTGGAATCTTATTGTTTGCTTTGTTTACTTTGTTATATTGACTTTCTTACCATTATTTGTAAAAGCAACTTTTCTTTTCTCTTTTCAGTAAGCATGTTAAGAAAGAAGGGCTTAAAAATCTTTTGTGATTTATGGCTTACTATTTGCATGCACTTTTTCCTTAGTAATCATTGACTTACAAAATTCATATACTTACTGACCGTATGAATGGCCTCACTTTGTGTCTGCGGCAATGTCAGCAAATCCTACTGTAGGAATATGGAGAGATTTAACTTGGTTAATGAATGATCAGTTTTGCTTTCAACAATGGCAGTGATGAATTAAATAATTTGGCAAGGCTCCTACTTTATTTACCTTACCGTTCTCTATTCTGAGATGGCCACCCTGAAGATTAATGAACAGATTAACTCTTTCTTTCTTTCTTTCTTTCTTTCTTTCTTTCTTTCTTTCTTTCTTTCTTTCTTTCTTTCTTTCTTTCTTTCTTTCTTTCTTTCTTTCTATAAACAACAATATATTTTGAAGTGTTACATTTTGGTAGGCGTACAATTGAGTGTAGAGCATTTTGTAGCCATTGGCAGGGTGGAGGTATTAAGATGGGTCAAGGAATTGCTTTTCAATTGTCTCTTCATCCAGTATTTTCTTACACTGTTATGGTTGATCATCTAATATGCTAGTCAGTGCTACAAGTGGCCAAATGATTCCTCATTTTACAACCTTTTGTATTTCCATTGGTTGTACAGGGTGTACCAGGGGTGCACCTGCCGCCCCGACCCAACACAAACAGGCAGAGACACCAGTTTCATCCAACAAAACCTCCTTTATTTAGGGAAAGGAACCCAGAGCAGTCTCCAAGGATTGATACCCACAGTCACAAGTACTATAATAATACTGTTCCTTTCTTCCAGAGCCTTGCAGCCCTCTTCCATCTTCACACCTCATAGGCGAGCTTCATCCATCTCCTCCCACTTCAAGCTCTTTTCTGTGGACTCCTTTTAAGCCACACCCAGGAGAACTCCAAGTGGCTCGTGAGGGAGGTCTGGAATTACTCCCAGGTGTGGCAGAAGCCCAAAGTAGGACTCTGCAGCTCCCACTGCTCCTCCTGGCGGCATCCCTGGAACCCAACTTGGCTGAGCCAACCAATTCCAAATCCCATATAGCCCTGTGGGACTCCGAGGGGCCATTACACCCCAGGGGGACTGCCAAATAGCAGTTTGGGGGAAATAGCACCCTTTATAAGTCATCTCCCACTATCCTTCCATTATGTAGGCATCCCGGTTGTGTAATGGCACCGGCCACCATCCGTCACAAGGGAAATACCCAAGCTGGATGACTGAAACAAACTCTTTTTGTATGTTGCCTTTGCTCAGGTGTATAATAAAGATTAACATATAACATGTTGTCTGTGTCTAGTGAATTAATGAATAAGTTCATATTGCCACATGTACAGTAAAATTCTTACTTTGATGTACTAGATGGCCATGCCAAAACTGCGGAAAGCAAACGTTAGCCCATGTCAAGTACAGCTTTTCCCATAATGGTTTCAGATAATCCGGTGATCAATCTCTACTTCAAATAGCTCCTTCTATGTCAATCCACAGCGACTCTGCTGCTTTCAGGTGAATTTAATGTCATGTTCTTGGGCACCTTTTAGGAAATACTGTCCAGTTCACAAGTATTTAGTATTTGTTTTCTGTAGCCCAACAACATCGTCTTGTGTTCTATTGACAGTCGGATCAATAGCTACCATCACCTGTTCATTGCCAGGCATGCCACTTTCAACACTTCCATTGCACTCATTTGCTATCTAACTCACTGTTATTCTTCAGTGTCGGCATCCCTGACCACTTACTCAATTTGGAGATAGGCCGATGAACTCTTTACTATGAACATTAATGTGGTGCCTGAGATTTTCTAATCAATTTTTTTATTAATTTATTTGTGAATAATACAATAAAACACTTCTGGCAAGCAAATGTAATCAATCCTTGATGGAATCTCAGCGTCTATTTGTATATTCCCACCCTCTAGATATTATAACCCACCGTAAAATTCTGTCAAAAACCAAATCAACCAGAAACGTATCCCTTATCCATTCATTGTAGTTTCAGACTGAATTGAATAACTGAAAGAAGACTAAGTGTTGCTTGGAAATAAAAAAGTGTATAATTTAGATGGAATACATACTCACCACCTCTCTTAATGTTCAGCTTCTGGGAAAATAAACAAGTACATAGGAAATCACAGTGACACAGTAGATAGAGCTGCTGTCTCAAAGACCTAGCATCCTGGGTGTTGAAGCAGGTTAAGCGAATTGGTGAGGGTATCCTGGCCCACATATAACTGAATGCTCTGCAGGGGACTGGGGCTCTCTAAGTGCTGCCAGGACTGACTCAGACCCCCACAATCCCAAATTTTATTAAGTGGATTTGAGGTTGGATGTATGTATGTATAAAAAATAAAAAGGATATGCAGGATGGATATGCATTACTTACAATAACTAATGCACTATGGATGCCTTTTTAATTCTGACAAAATCAGAATAGATTTAGTTAAAGGCAGACATCATCAACATGGGAATGTTTTACCTTGAGGCTAAAATGAGTTTGACGCCAAAATGTAAATGTAACAGTTACCCAGAAGAAGATGTAAAGAAAGGAGTAAAAATAAATTCCGTAACTTAATAAAGCAGAAATTCAATGTTAGACTTAAGACCTTGAAATAATAGCATTAGGGAAACCTTGGAAAATCTGCAAGAAAAAATGCCAGAAACAGAAGTGAAAGAATATAAGAGAGATTAGACCCAAATGATGTTTCTTTGTTACTGTCCTTAATCAATTGTGTCAGCGACTTAAAAGAGTGGATGGATGAAAACTACTTGATTCTTATTTATTGGGGAATGAAGCAGGCCGCAAGAAAATTCTGTCACTCTTTAACTCAGTTGGATCGAAACATTAATAATAATTCTTTGCATTTATATAGCGCTTTTCTCATTATTCAAAGCGCTCGGCAATTGCAGGTTAAGGGCCTTGCTCAAGGGCCCAACAGAGGGGAGTCTCTTTTGGCGTTTACGGGATTCGAACTGGCAACCTTCCGCTTGCCAGTGCCGATCCCTAGCCTCAGAGCCACCACTCCACCCTGCAAAACATTAGTTTTGCTGGATCAGTATGCAACTAAGATTATTGTCTTGGACAACAGCAGGTCTTTTAAAACATATATTACAAAACTACCTGAAACCTGTTTTTGTCCAACTTAAAATGTTGAAAAGTTAAGTCAGTTTCTAAATATGAAAGATACTGAGGAATTCATGCATGCATTTATTTCTTTTAGAATTGAATACTGTGATGCGTTACTCACAGGCGGCTCAAACTGTTCTACTTACAGCTTCATGGCAGTTTCTAAACATTTTTAAGACAGTTAATAAATACGAAGGATACTAAGAAATTTATTCATGAATTTGCTTCTGCTAAAATTAACTACTGCAATGCATTATTCACAGGCTCATCAAACCATTCTATATGCCGCTTTTAGTTCATTTAAAATGCAGCTACAATAATTATTACAATTACTAGAAAGTACAACCACATCATCTCCTTTTCTCAAGACTTTGCATTGGCTTCCACTAAAGCAAATGGCTAATTTCAAAATTCTCATACCTGCTGTCAAGCATCTGAGCTTATTGGACATCTTTAAGGCTAAAAGATAAGCAATGCCAGCCGAAGCATAGTGGGGGCGCTGTCACAGACTCCATCTTATTTTCCATCCACAGTTCAGGTGCTTGCCAAATGGATGACAAGTGACTCAGCTTCTGCTTCTGCCATGAAGTCCCACCCCTTCAAAACCCACTGAAGTGGGTATTTATTTGAGGACCAACTTCTGAGGTGGAGGGATCAATCCCTCAACTTTGTTTTCTATTGACTGTTTAATATCATTAAATGGGTTACCTGGTTTTACATTTACTGTTTCCTCCTTTCATCTTAATCTACATGTAAACCTTAAAAGGCCAGGCACTGCTTACTTATTTTAATTTGCTGTAACTTACAAACCACAGTGTGCTTTAAAACCTCAAGATGCCAACATACTAAAGGTTACAAGGATTAACAAAATAACGGTAGAACATTTAGTTACTGGTCTCCAAAGCTCCCTGCTCATAGAAGACATGCACCTTTAATCTCTCTCAGCTTTTAAATTCAGGCTTACTACTTTGTCTCGTACACCCTGATTAGAGCTGCTAATTAGCTGTTCACATTTTTTGAGTAATTTGTATAAAACTCAGTTAAATAAATCAGTTATGAGCTGTTACTAACCCTCCTACGTTCAGTTTCGCTTCTCAGTGGCTGCTGTGCTCGACTTCCAAGTTGTTTTCCTGCCCATGGAAGGACATCTGTGATATTGGGAGCATTGGAGCATTGGAATCAATGGATGGAAAGATTTTGTCATCACATTAGATGTCCTCTCAGAGATTCTACTATAGAATGTCCAGGAGGGGTTGGGTGGTCAGTTGACCGAGGTCTCAAGGACTGTGACTGTGTATGACTTTGTCTCTTACAACTGACCATGGACTCCTAAGGATACAGCTGATTGGAGAATTCATTTTCTTCACTTCTGCTATCAACTGGCTATAGTGCAACAGTAATGGACAGATATTTCTAGGTTCCATTGTTATAAATCGGTTTGTAGCTGCTTTGTTTCACTGTTTTTAAATGAGGTCAACCGAAAAAAACTGAGCCTTATGAAGAAGCCCCAAACAAACATGGATCGTTATGTGTACTCTTTATGTAATTAGGAGTTTGTAAAGTTTTTGACTGTGTTATACCTGTGAACTTGTTACAATGCACTGAAAATACACTCAGTGAAGAGTGTTATATACAAATAAACTGAATTGAATGATTTGAATTTCTGAAATGTGGTGTCCCAGCAAACCTCTGTCCTGTAATGGATCTAAACCAAAATGCAGGGAAGATGTGTATAAGAAGACTGTCATAGTAACACACAAATAGCAGAGGCAGAATCTTTACAGAGAGGGAGAGTAATTAGGACATACCATGGAATGAAGGAATCTTAAACGTATGCACGTGATGTTGGTTATAAAGAGAGAGCAAATCTGAAAAACAGAAAAATAAAAAATAAAGTAGAAGGGAAATGAAGTATCTCCAGGAATGTGCACAATTCAGAATCATTGAAAGTATAACCAAGATTAAAGGCAAAGATTAAATCTCCAGTGTGCAAACTCTAAATGAGATGAGAGAGATGTGCAATTTATTTAGCATAAATTAGAGTGTGCTATAACCATGGTATGTCTAATAAATTCTTAAATAAGGAATATCATTTTCTGCCAATATTTTCATGGAAATAGGACAGTACGGACAAAATATAGGCAAGGTGCTATATCCATTTTGATTGTGGCAACACAAATAGTAACAATTGGAAATGTGAAGATTGGGCAGATTTATAGTCTGTCATACAGAGACTGGAGTTCCTGTGTTTATATAGACACCAGGACAGTTACAATATTGGAAAACCTTTAAGTGAGACATTTTAAATGCTATCAGTCATGCAGGATCAGTTATATAAAAGTTTCTTATTTAATATGACTTTGTATTCAGCATTTTTTTCTGATACTTCTACCTATTGTGAATTTCCCATTGGGATTAATAAAGTATCTATCTATCTATCTATCTATCTATTGGGTGCTTTTCAAAAAAAAATTTCTCCAAATTCCTGCTTCTTATTAATGCGGATTTTGTTGCATCCTAGGCTGACTAACTGTTAGACTTCACAATGGTTAATATGTCCAATCTTAATCTCATTTATGTATGAGGTGGACATCTGAACATAACTGCTTGTGCTGTTGTGTCAGGGGAAATGGGTGAATACCTGCAGAGTCTGCTGTTTACTTTGTCATTTACGATAACTGAAATTAATATGTAAAAGTTTGTTTTCATTTTGACATTGATTTTTTATTTGTTGAATAGCTAATGTCCTATTAAAAATATTAGGATTCTGTAGTAACACCTAGAAAAGTATAAAGGGTCATAAAAACTATAAATAAATTCTCCAACAGTCCATGTCATTAAAAATTGAAACATATTTTCATATTGTCATTATGGTTTATTAGGTGTAGGTTGTTGGGCAAAAATGGAAAATGTATCCATTTAAAATGAAATCTACAGTACAATACAATAAAGTGTGCACAAAATGAAGGGATCTGAATACTTTCTGAATCCACTGAATTTATTAGAATTGTTTTTTCTGTTTTGATATTATACAGGACGGTACTCTCAGGGAATTGTAGAAGTCCATGCTACTGACTCATTCATTCCACCTCACCTGCACATCATTATCAGTCGTGTCTCCAGTCACTAGCAGTCATTCATCCAGGGATTCTTTTAACAATCGCGGCTGACAAGGCTGCAGGCAGAACATGCACTTTTCTGAGATGTGCTGCAAGGTGAATATAATATCTGAAAAATAATACATTACTTTTGAAAAAAAAAAAAAATGTAAATATATTTACAGAGTCAAAGACAGGAATGCAGAATGAAAGGGAAGCAGGTAGGGAACAGTTATTACCTTTAAAGGAAAACATTATTGTACAAATTGTTTGACTTTGTTGTCAAACCCAAGGCAAGTATTTTATATAACTACAATCTTAGAAGGCAGATTAAACATGGGGCAAAAATTGGGCCAAACCACTGACTGTTATTCTTATATCTGACATTTGTGTATACAGTATGCAGTAGTTCACATGGGAAGCTGACATACAGTATCTGTCAGGTGAGCCTGCTGATCTGTTTATTGCAGTTTTGTTTTAGCTTTCTTTCACTATTTACTGGTGCAGAATTCTTGCTCCCTTGGCACAGACATGCAAACAGTTTATACTTTGCCCCGTCTTTACATGTTCATCCATGTGATAGTTCATGGTATTTAAGGTCAACAGTTTTCCCAAAAGACTTGTGGACATCACTGCAGTACTCCCACCTAATGAAATTCCATCCACTCCACTTCATCTTTACTGAAGGTAATTTATTGCCAAGTAATAAATGACTTGATGCTTAGAGTGCTTCAGTAATATTTTCAATCTGCCATCGAATATGGATATTCATGGCTCAGTTTTGCTGGCAGCCAAAATGCTCTCCTTCTGTGCTGTTATTTTTTTTGGACAGCTACTTTATTTCCAGTTGCAGACAATACAAACCTGCATATTTTTAAGCAGATGGCAACCATAATGTACAATGTCATTCACCATGATTAAGAATGTAAATGTGGTTTACAAGAAGCTAATATCTGTGAACAATTATTTAATTCACTTGTGTGCATGCAGGATATGTGACAATTTATTGGATCCTATATTATTTTACTACTGAACGTTTTGGTCCTGGGTATGATGTTAAATTGCATTCGGCCCTGCAAGTGGTCCTCCAACTTTCAGGGATAACTTAGGGGTTGGTGGTAGGATTGGCACTCCAGCCACTGTAAAAACTTCATGCAGCTCCAAAACAGCAGACAAGACTCCCTTCAGCACTCCATAAGAGTTGCTCTGCCACAGACGCCCACAGGATGGCTGCTCACATTATGAAAGGAATTGGGGAAAGCCCTCAGGAGCCTCATCTCCAGAAGAGTCAAAACCACCAGAGAGCCAATGAGGTCAGGACTGTTGGGGATCAGAAATGGTGTGGTTCTGAGGTGTCGCCCACTGCATGGCAGCTCTCAGGTCCCAATTTGAAGCGGCCCATCTGGGTAGGCGCAGAGGTGGGTAGTAACAAGTTACATTTACTTGAGTAACTTTTTAAAAAAATTGTACTTCTAAGAGTAGTTTTACTGCACCATACTTTTTACTTTTACTTGAGTACATTTGTGAAGAAGAAACGCTACTCTTACTCCGCTACATTGGGCAACACTCGACTCGACTTTTGTCTATTTACACATTATATACGCTATATTTTTCCCAGAGAGAAGTCGCCAGCGGATCTACTGCATAACTGTTTCACCAGTCAGATGTAGCAACAATAATCACATGACTACGTTTCACCAATCAGACGTAGCAACAATAATCACTTGACTCCGTTTCACCAATCAGACGTAGCCATGCAGTCACATGACCATACACAAACTTCCTGCATCTGCAGCCTGTGGGAGACTTTTAGTCATGTGGGGCTCCTGTTCACTGCTAAACAGTCACAGCTTCACTGCAAGAACCTTGAGAGCCAACTCCTGCTGAAGCTTAACCATCACTTCACTGAGTGAAGAACAAGCACATTTTAACCAAACATGCAAAGACACAGACAGTCATGGTAAAGTGAGACTTCTTGTATGCACACAAGCTACCTTGTTCTAATGTTATTTTCTTTCAGCTGTGCTATTTTGGAGGGCAAGTGTGTGACGATGCTGGTCCCCCTACAGACTTTTCTTTTTTTACTTTTGTTTGATTCCCCCTTCTATTTTGTGCCGACCCGTATATATACACTTCCATCTCCGTGGGCCTTAATCACACGCCGCAGAAAGTCAATGAAGCAATTGAGAACAATCGAACCCGCACGTGCAGGTGTGACTCGTTCCAACTACCTCATTAACTCCCCACGGTCGTGCAATTGCGCCTACGGAGAGTAACACGGCTTTATGGATTTGAAACTAGCCTAATTTTTTGAAACTGCTGACCTGCTACACTACAAAGTGAATATATAGTATTATTCTGTCAGTGTACAGTATATCTTGTCACTGTAAGTAGTTTGCACTGTTCAAACATACATGTTACCTACTGTAGGTATTGGCTTCAAAAGCTTTATTGTGAAAAACTGAGATTTGGAACTTTGTGTTATTTGTGCATCTTCATTTTGTAAAGATGTTATTTATTTTTACTCATTTTTTATTTTATTATTTGGAAATAGCAGAATTTGCAAATTATTTTATATTTTTGTCTGTCTTATTACAACATTTCTAAAAAATAAATCATTTATTATGATCAAACAGTTACTCAGTACTTGAGTAGTCTTTTCACCAAATACTTTTTTACTCTTACTTGAATAATTTTTTGGATGACTACTTTTTACTTCTACTTGAGTAATATTATTTTGAAGTAACGCTACTCTTACTTGAGTACAATTTTTGGCTACTCTACCCACCTCTGGGTAGGCGCATGGAATATCTTGTCTCTCTGGCATAAAGATGATCTTTCTCAGTTTTGTAAGCTTTGTAAATTCCATATTTCAGTGGCGGCACTCTCTTGAGGTGCGCAGACCTGGGACTGGCCAGATCTCTGTAGGTGGATATACCTTTTATTGGTCTGGTGGCTCTGATGGTTGTCATATTCAGGGAGTAGCTGTTGCAGTGGTGGGTCAGCTCATTTCAATGGTTTCGGATGTTACTCCTTTCATCAAGTGTATTATGAAAATCAGATTAAGGCACTCTCCTGGTGCCCTGTCTATTGTCTCAGTGTATATACTCTGATTGCATGAGTGATGTCTCGGTGAGGGAGATATTTTATTCGCAACTGTACTCTGTGGTTGAGGGCAAATAAGGAGACGTTTGTTAGAGAAATCTGTGGACAAGTGACGCACCATGTATGGTCTAGTGACCCACGTTTTGCTTATGGAGGAATTGAAACACTGTACACATCCAAATCTGTTCCTCAGAATGTCACAGTCAAGGCTGGTGATGGAATGGTCCTTATGGATGGTGCTGCTTTTGACACCTGCTATGCTGGCTACTTTGAGCAGCTGTTTAAATCCGATCCTCTGGCTAGAACGCTTTACATCTCTGGGTGCACAGTTCTTGAGACTGATCATCAAATTAGTTCTGAACCGTCCAATCTCACTGAGATTGCACAGGTGGTGAACCAGCTGAGGGTAGGGAAGGCGGCAGGGATCTGTGGTATCTGGGGTGAACTTCTCCAGGCTGGTGGTAAGGCTGTCTTTGCTTCCATTTGAGAGACTGGTGTCATTCCAACTGCCTGGAAAATGGGACTTGATCCTATCTGGAAAGGGAAGGGTGATTTTCTAGATTGTGGCAACTATAGGCGGATAACACTGCTCTTGGTGCCGGGTAAGGTGCTTGCTAGGGTCATCCTCAATAGGATCCTTGATCACTTCCTCACCTACCAGCAACTGGAGTTGTCTGGTTTTATACCTAAGAAATCTACCATTGACCGCATGCTGGCACTGAGAGTTCTCATTGAGTGCAAACACAAATATCAGTAGAGTTTCTTTGGAGTCTTTGTTAATTTTTGTAAACCATTTGACTCACTTGATCAAGCTGCCCTGTGAGTCATCCTGAGACTTTGTGAGATCCCCCCGAAGTTACTGGATATCATGGCTAGCCTGTATTCTGCTACTGTGAGTGCTGTGCAGAGTGGAGGCAAAACCACTGCTTTTTTGCCACTTGATTCAGGGGTTTGTTCTTGCTCCTACTCTGTTCAATGCTTGCATGGAATGGATGTTGGGCAGGGTCATGGCGTCTATCAGCTGTGGGGCATCTGTTAGTGAAGAGAGACTGAGCAAGGTGTCTGAGTGTCTAGGCTTGCGATTGTCCTGGATAAAAACTAAGATCCAGTCCCTTAATGACTTCTTGGGCACAGCCATTGGCAGTGTGTCTTTCTTGACCTCATCGAGAGGTTTACTTACCTCTTCAGTGACATTCATGTCTCTGGTGACTCTTCCTATGAAGTCAGTAGACGGATTGGGAGAGCATGGGGGTTCATGAGGTCACTGGAAAGGGGGGTGTGTGGCACTCCCGATATTTCTGCAAAAGGACAAAGGTCCAAGTCTTTAAAGTCCTGGTGCTTCCTGTTTTGCTGTAATGTTGTGTGGTTTGTGTGCTAACACTCTGTACCAGTGCATGCTCCCCAACCTGACCTGATTTGAATATTCTGAATGATTAGCACATTTGTTGCTCTTAATGTTTATTTAGGTAGACGGACACCGGAAGTGACGTTAGAGGTATTCTAGTCATCAATCATCCAGTCTGCAGATGGAGAAATACAGAAAGATGTTAAGAAACAGCGGCATCCCCTAGTATGGCAGTGGAATTACAGTCACTAGAGCCCTTCAGCCATCCCCTATATGCACATGCTTGACAATACATGAAGCAAAGCATATAACATGTTTTATTTAGACTTTCAAAAAGCCTTTGATACATGCCTACACTAAAGATTAATTCTGAAACTAGAAGCTTGTAGGCATTAGACGTAACCAACAAAACTGCATCTCTAGTTGGTTAAACAGCAGGATACAAAAAGTACAGATGAGTGGAGAATACAGGGGGTCCTTGGGTTACGACACAGTTCCGTTCCTACAACAGTGATGTAACCCGAATTTTGGTGTAAGTCGAAACACGCCCTAGCCTAAGTCACTTACCTATCCTAACACATTTGCAAAATCATAATCTAGAACATAAAAACACAACTAAGCCATAGAGAAAGGAAATAAATATACCATACTGTACACTGTACTGTAGTAACAGAAAAAATGAATGTAAAAAAAAATCCTTACCTTTATTCCTTCTGATCTCTTTACAATGTCTAATTTCACTTCCATCGTGATGGCTTTCCTCTTCTTCGAAACACTACCATCTGAAGACTCTGACTTCCATTTAGAAGCCATGATAAGGGCCAAAATGTTGGCATCAAAGCAGCACAAATGGAACACTTCCTCCGCGCGCAACCAAACTAGTTCGCCAACTCCCTCACTCATACACCATGTTACTGCGTATTCTTCCGCTGTACGCAACCAAACTAGTTCGCCCACGTAGTCTGTAAGTACAGAGCTAACGGCGTAAGCCAAAACACTCACATCTCAAGTGAGCGTTGTAAACTCCAAACGTCATATGTCGAGATGTTGTAACCCGAGGATCCCCTGTATTACATGTGGAGCAATGTCCCTCAGGGGTCTGTCTTTGGACCATTACTTTGTCTGATTTATATTAATGACATTGATTCTGGTATAGTCAGCAAACTTGTGAAATTTACAGATGACACTAAAATTGGACAGATGGCAGACACTGAGAAGACAGTAAAACAATTTCAAAAAGACCTCGATAACCTCCAGAACTGGGCATAACACCTGGAAAATGCAGTTTAATGTAGAAAAGTGTAAAGTGCTAAACGTGTGCAAAAGGAACATCAATTATAAATACAAGATGGAGGACAATGTCATATAGGAAGTGACCTCTGAAAAGGATTTAGGGGAATCTGTTGATGCAACATTTGTACAGAAGCCTTTAAAAAAGGCAAATAAAATGTTTGGTTATTTCAGAAAAACTGTTGAATATAAATCAAGGGATGTTATGCTTAAACTATATAATGCACTAGAGAGGCCGCATCTGGAGTTCTGGTCACCACACTACAAGAAAGACATAACAGCACTTGAAGCTGTGCAGAGTGGAGCAACTAAGTGCATCCCTGGACTTAGGAATATGTCCTACTTTGACAGACCCAGAGAATTAAACCTGTTTTAGACTGGAGAATGACAGACTGCATGGAGACCTACTTCAGGTATTTAAAATCTTCAGAGGCATTGATAAAGTAGATCTAGCACCATCCTTTCAGCTTAAGGGTGAACCACAACATCAGTGGAAATTAAGGGGAAGTTCATTTAAGACCGAAGCCTGGAAAGCATGTTGTTTATCAAATTTCTTACGTTCTTATGTAGAAAATCTGTGGGGTGTGATAAGAGATAAGATAAGGGCCAAGTTGTTTTATGCGGACAGACCTTCAAGCAGACATGGGCTTTAACAACAGCTGCTTCACACATTATATGCAAACGCAACCTAAAAAGCATTGAACTGTAGAATGCAGGTATAACTTGCTTTAATTTCACATTAAGGAAACATATACTGAAAGAAATTAAGTAAATGATAAATATTGTAGGTATTATAACAAATTATGAATGCAATTTAGATAATAACCTAACTCAGAATTTCCTCCAAAAACTGCATATTAATTAGAAAAGACAGATGGATGCTCAAGGCTGAATGTACTACTCCCTTAAATAGTATCATACATGAGTATTCATTTACTGTAAAAACAGAATTTAATGCTGCATTTCATTGCCATGACCTACGTGGAAAACATTCCAATTTGCAACCAGTTATTTGTCACATTTTCAAACTGAAATTAGTTCAGATTAGTGAGTTAATATCTTAAATGCAAACATACAGTAAGCATTTCAAATAAATATTTTGAAGAAAGTATATTTACATATAGTTTAGATTTTATATCTATTTTTATAAAGCAGAATGCAATGATTTATAATGTTTTCTTTTTGACTCCAGTCATCATTTATTTCTTTATTTTCCTTTATCATACCATATATTTGATTCTTTGTGGTGCAGTAATATGAGTTCAGTAAGTTTTACAGCTTTTGTTTTACATGTGGACTGATGCACTTTAGGGTCATCAGAACAGAAAGAAAAAACCTATTGATATACTGCTAGGACACAATGGTGACCAAAGCTGTCCAGCAGCAAATGATGTGAAAACCTCCACAGAAAAAAGAAACAAAAAAATCTGACATTACGTGTTTCGCATCACCCACAAGTCCTTCATCCAGCTGTATGCTGAAAATGTGAAAAACGCATAGATTTTTTGCTAAAATTGTTACTTCTATCAAAATCAGTGTACATTATAAATAGGAAACCCATTCCCCATAATGCCTTTCCTGTTTGTGCCAGATAGATAGATAGATAGATAGATAGATAGATAGATAGATAGATAGATAGATAGATAGATAGATAGATAGATAGATAGATAGATAGATAGATAGATAGATAGATAGATAGATAGATAGATAGATAGATAGATAGACAGATAGATAGATACTTTATTAATCCCAAAGGGGAAATTCACATACTCCAGCAGCAGCATACTGATAAAAAACAATATTAATTTAAGAGTGATAAAAACAAAGTGCAAGGTGGAGAGTGCGAGGCAGGTATAACAGTCAATAACCTTGTATAGTGTTAACGCTTACCCCTCCCCCCCCAGTGGAATTGAAGAGTCGCATAGTGTGTGGGAGGAACGATCTCCTCAGTCTGTCAGTGGAGCAGGACAGTGACAGCAGTCTGCCGCTGAGCTGCTCCTCTGTCTGGAAATGATACTGTTTAGTGGATGCGGTGGATTCTCCAAGATTGACAGGAGCCTGTTCAGCGCCCGTCGCTCCGTCACAGATGTCCAGCTCCTGCCTTCCTCACCAGTTTGTCCAGGCGTGAGGTGTCCCTCTTCTTTATGCTGCCTCCCCAGCACACCACCGTGTAGAAGAGGGCTCTCGCCACAACCGTTTGATAGAACATCTGCAGCATCTTATTGCAGATGTTGAAAGACGCCAGCCTCCTAAGGAAGTATAGTCGGTATATGCAAGCTTTTGTCTGGAAATAGCGCTTATTAATATTTTTAGACCACAATAGTGTATTTTGCACATTTTGAGCGTATGGCTGGGTAACGGACATGTGGATTATGCAACATGAGTAACGTGAGATTTCTTTTTTCTTTCCATGAAGATTTCTCACATCATTTGCCATTTTACAGCATTGGTCATTCTTGGGTTCACTTATATCAATAGGTCTAAGTTGAGAACAAAAAGCTTTCTCAGCCATCACTACAATCTACATGAGGTAAGTAACATATAAAACGTATTCCTTTAAAATGGACCCTAAAGGGCATCAGTCCACATGTAAAACTTACTTTTTCTCATTCTACGTGAATACATGAGATGGAATTTTTTTTCTGAAGCATCAGTTCTAACCTCATGGGGTAAGGGACATCAAAGAAGTATCATTTTGGAGTGGAGTATTCCTTTAAATTGCAAACACAGACTCTTTATTTTTTTTTTAAATTTCAAAAAAAAATGTCTCATTTTAGAACACAATTTCCTATGGAGGGCGGCACGGTGGTGCAGTGGTAGCGCTGCTGCCTCGCAATTAGGAGACCCAGGTTCGCTTCCCGGGTCCTCCCTGCGTGGAGTTTGCATGTTCTCCCCGTGTCTGCGTGGGTTTCCTCCGGGTGCTCCGGTTTCCTCCCACAATCCAGAGACATGCAGGTTAGGTGGATTGCCGATTCTAAATTGGCCCTAGTGTGTGCTTGGTGTGTGGGTGTGTTTGTGTGTGTCCTGCGGTGGGTTGGCACCCTGCCTGGGATTGATTCCTGCCTTGTGCCTTGTGTTGGCTGGGATTGGCTCCAGCAGACCCCCGTGACCCTGTGTTCGGATTCAGCGGGTTGGAAAATGGATGGATGGATGGATTTCCTATGGAAAATTAATGTACACCATGAGTGTGGACAACTTTGACTTAAAAAATATCAAATTTATCCTTTAACACTGCATGAAAACCCCAGCCTGGACCACTGCCTTTGAAGAGCTTACCCAATCTCTCTGTTTTTCTTTAGGTGCACAGGTTTTCCTCCCACTTCCCATAAAACATGTACTATACAGTAAACATATAGATTGGTGACTGTGAATTAGCACAAATCGAGGCTGTTTCAATTGACTTGTGTTTTTAAGTCTTCCTGTGACAATGCATCTCATTACTACTTAGGAATTGGGCTAGAGTGGGCTTATTCTTTTATAGAATGCAGTAAAATCATATAGACAGTTAAGCAGAACACTCACCCAAAGTTGCACATTGGCACAGATGTGTGAAGTGCGAGTACAATGTGCTTCAGTACACCGCTATGTAGACTGGTGCAGCGTCAGATTTGATTACCCACAGAGACTGAGAAAATGGATGCAAAAAGAGAAATGGAGTGCCAGCACAGAGATGAACGCGTGAGAGGGAGTGTGTGAGAGGGAACGTGTGCTCGCCAGTGAGACAGTGTCAGTTAAGAGGGGTAATTAGCACCATCGAGACACAATCCAGAAGTTGAGGCATCTGGCGTGTTAGCAATTATGGGAGATGGAATGGTGAGTGGGGATTGGGTGAAGGTTCCCTGGGTTGTTGTTTAAAGCCAACATGAGAAGAGTGCAAAGATCCTGATGATTAGCATTTCATTTTTATTCCAGACATCATTTAGTTATCTAAAGAGTGGCATAGTAGTGTACATTTGAAAAATTTCCAGGACTTTTTATTTGTTGTGTTCTTTAAATGTTTGTTTCTGTGTCACTTGTGACTTTCTGACTTATTATGAAAATCTCACACTTTTAAAGTAAGATTTGGCACTGAATTAATAAAGAACATTCTTTTTCATTGTTTTTGCAGTGGTCAGTGTCCCTCATTCCCTTGCTGATGCTCGGTTTGATATGTGCCAAGGGTATGGGGCATCATACTTTGTGTCTGTAAGTTCCTAATATCTCTGCCACCTGATTATTACATTTGGTCCATCTGGACTTCTGTGTAAAACTCTCAGTGGACACAACATGAGGGAGCCACAAACTGAAAGTTTATACAAACAAAACATTTCGGTTGATGTCTACTAATAGCCCAAAGTACCAAGTAGTGTTCACTTGTAACACAGTTTTATGTTGACACTCACAACAAATGAAAGAAATTCAGACGACTCATACAGTATATTCATGCCCTGTTTGTGCAGATCATCTCTTGTACAATTCAGTGCTGTTATTATCAGCAAGAAAGTTATGACTAAAACTTTGTCTTTTTTGATAATTTTTATTTTTGAGATGCTAAGAGCTGCACGTATTAGAACACAACATAAAATGTGTTGGGGGGGAGCTGACAACATTGAAATGGGATAAATTGATAAGCACTAACTGTGTTTTGCATATTATATGACAAGATAAAAATGTCTGTAATGGCAAATGACAAAGATGGTACATTAGGAGAATGTACTGCTGGAAGTGCGGAAGCAGAATAAAAGAGCCTGAGATTTATTGAGCAATATTTTCAGACAACTTAATTGAAATCCCAGTAGAAAAAAAAACATTCAGTAGTTCTGTGCTGGAACATGTGCCGTCCTCTCATACATAAATGCATCTGGCTTTGTCACTTTGCCAGGGCTGCTTTTGTACTGTGACTTTAGTTCTGTGCTTTTTGGCACTGCCTTCTGGCCTAACAGATAAGTTTGCCTGTGGTCATCACTAGGATTTTTCACAGTAAAATGTGTGGAATCATCTGTGAATCATATTTTATATGCCTTTCCTAAAATGGCTTAGAGATAGGATGAGTTTAATTCTGTCCCAGTCTCTGCTGACCTGTGAAATGAAGCCCACAAAGCACATTTTTTATTTTTATCTATTGCTATGTGTATACAAAATATTTCTGTGAAGTCAACCGAATAAAGCCAAGTTAAGTATTGTGCAAATTAATTGCTCACTATAATTTATATATTAGAACATCTCCTTAAATAAAATAGATGTTCACAAATTCAGCTTTACATGAAGAGAACAACCCAAGAAAGAGTGAGACGTACATCTCCTGTGCTCTGGCATTGCCTCATCCAAAGCAGCGTGTGAAGCCACACGGCACAAACTTTTGCACCTTCTCACTCACAGAGCGATGCAAGAAAGGTAAAATGTGTACCCTGCATATTAAACCTTGTTTTTGTTAAGTGTTTGTTTCAACTGGTTAACCAGAGAATGGAACAGAATAGGACTTTATCTGTTCCCGCAGGAAATTTAGCTTTTTACAGATATATTATTATATTAGGAAAACCAACAAATCCCTTTCACATTTATACCAGAATTACTAAAAAGGAAGAAAAATTAAAAATGAAGAAAACCTGAAAGTCACAGTCCCAGTGAGGCATTATGCAGACATATGGCTGTTGGTATAAAGGACTGCCAGTTGTGTTTTTTTAACACATTTCTGCTGAAGGATTCATTGGCTGAAAGTCCTCAGTGTTAGTGTGTCAGTGAGGGGATGTCCAACACAATTCACAATGTTTTAATGCTTTCCTTTGCTACTACCTCCAGGGGGTCCAGGGTGCATCTCAGAACTTAGCCTGCCCTTTTAATAAGCTTGTGGATTTTGGTGGGCCTCTCTTCACGTGATGTTACCAGTCCAGCACACCACAGAGTAGAAAATCATCAAAAACATGTGAAGGACGTCACTACTCGCGTTAAAGGATCACAGACTATTTTTCTTACATATTTACTCTGTGTTACAAGACAAGTCCAGCCTGTAATTGTTGTAAACCCCCAAGAAATGTTATTTTATCCATTAGATGGCAGCAGAATATTGTCCTAAGCGTTATTCAGACTTAACAATGTAAAGTGGATCGTTATACATCACCCTGAGTCTGACTTGTGCTTAACCATAATTCCATAGAATTCTGTCCCCGAGTCTGGGTTAACGCCAAGGAGGTTAAAAAAGGCAATTCAAATGTGCATACTACAGACCCTGCTCATAACTGTGTGAAGGGTATTGGCCAGAGACACAAACGCATGCTCCATACAAGGGAAATGAAGATGCTTAGATGAAACCTAAGACCAACTTAGAAGTCAATGGAACAAGACTAAGCGGGTGGCCTAAGACATTGTGGTATGACTGATATGACAGAAGTCAGCCTCATCCCCTAGGTACGTGCAGAACAGTGATAAATGTTGGGCACTGAGCCATTAAAGAGGAGCTTACACTACAGATAAATGACTAAGAAGAAGAAGGGCTAGGCCAACATACAAGAAGCTACCATCTATCATCATGGGAAACGTGCCATGTCTGATTTAGTTTCCCCCATGGTACATGCATTAATTCACCCCCGACAGGATTCCTTCATCGTATCCTCATTTCTACAATTCCTGTAAATATTCAACTTCGAATCCTGTCCAGTATGATACTCAAGACATTACAATATAGGCCCTGACTATGACAACTTTTACACACAAAGATGATCCTTAAAGTGATGACAAGGTGTGGAAAACAATGTGCAGTGTGTAACAAGAGAATATGAGGACAAAAGAATGAACTGCAGATTGCCCAGAATGGTAAAGTTAATGTCATACATGTTGGTCTCCTCTGGAACTCAACCTTATTGATGGTGTAACTAATGAAATTGGTTGAATGGCACATCATTAAGGTGTAGAAACACCTTCTCTCATTGCACAGTTTAGACAATGACCTAAAAGACACCCCCGATCCAACCAAGCTGACTGTGAAACAAAAATGGTGGAAAGTCTTAGACCAGCCACATTCTTTATTTTTATTTAAAAACCTTTCTAATCTAACAGTAAGTGCAAATGACTGTAGGAAAAGCTTGGTCAAGTGTGTTGCAGATTGAAGTACTTATTTCACGCACAGGATTTGTAACCAAATACTGCATTTTCTGTTTGCCTAAATGCATTTTAATTTAATTTAACTCTGTGTGCATACTCACCTGAAATTCATAAATGAAACACAGAAAGTGATATCAGTCAAGTATGTTGAAGTGTTGTCATAGAAAACATGGATTGGTTGGCATCCTTGCCAGACTAGATGGTTCCTTCACTGGTTGGGAGGCCTTTAAAATGAACAGTCCCCATAGACAAATGGGCATCCCAGCCTGAATGATGGATGTCCCCTTTTCTAGTTGGGGTGAAATACTGTATAATGGACAGATAGAAGGAAGCAGCCAGCTGTGGCCATGACCTCCTCAAATATGTGTGACCCTGCTGAATTACTTGGGGGCGACCCAGGGGAGCTGAGGGGAGGAGGATTCCTTGTTTTAAGGAGGTTCCATCTGACCCAGAAGTGCTTCCTGGATGCAATATGGTGGTAGCGGCAATGCTCCCAGGTCTGGCATAAAAGAGAAGCAAGTTAGAATCAGAAGAGGACAAGGGAAAAGCCTTCCTTGAAATAAATAGAGGAAAAAAGAAGGAAAGAAAAGAATTGCATTTATGCTTATGTGAAATTGATGAAGAAACCTGTGATAAGATATTTTGTTAGAAATAAATAATAATTTGAACCTAAGACTTGTGTCTTTGCGGTTGTGTCTGCAGTTCAATGACAGAAATGAAAGATTGCATTGTGGACATTTTCCATATTTACATATCAAAAATCAATGGGTTGTCAGGTTGTATTGCCTGTTCAGTATTGTGAAGTGTTTAGTTTAGTCTGCTAAATGTATCATTGCAATCTCCCCTTTTCAGTTCCTGACACTGGCCACCCCGGTCAGGGTTTATACATTTTTTTTCCATGATCAGTACATGGCCTCTTCTTAGCCAGGACTCCTACCATGCTGACTAATGACAACTCATGGTAACTGCGGTTTTGAGATCAAATGCTGAATAGGTAGGTGGTTTAGGAGCATCTTGGAGCATCTGGAGCATCAGTGGGCTCCAGAAGTACTATGGTAATCCCTACTCTCTACTGCCACACTGCCAGGTCAATGCCAAGAAAAAAACAATTCATCATGAAAACTGCTGCCACACAGAACACACCCTGTTTTCACATCAATGGTGACTCTCTTGAGGTTGTGTTCTGTGTCATCTATCACAGTAGCATTCTTTCTCTTTCATTTAACATGCTTGAACCTTGCCTTCCACAGCCTTTTGATGTATCTATCCAGAGTCTTTTAGGACTGCTACCCATCTCAACTCACTAAAGCTACAGTTTACAGGGCCATATGCATCTCCACTCTTCTCTGTGGATCAGAGGCCTGCACACCATACTGAAGACACACACAAGCATTCCATATCTGTTGTCTCCAGTGCATCTTAGGACTGGTCAGACAAAGTTATGTACTGTGACATTTACAACCACACCCAAATCACCAGTACCACAGCAATTCAAAATGGTAATGTTCTAAGACTATAAAGAAGATTAAGTTTTAAAAGAAGCCATTAAGAGAAAAACGAATATCAAAATTGGTAATATCAACAGTTTAACCACATAGATCACCAAGAAATAGAAAGGAAACAGTACAAAAAAATTAATAAAATGTATCAATCATAATAGCCTCAGGTGGCATTATTTAACACTCTCCATCCATCCATCCATTTTCCAACCCTCTGAATCCGAACACAGGGTCACGGGGGTCTGCTGGAGCCAATCCCAGCCAACACAGGGCACAAGGCAGGAACCAATCCCGGGCAGGGTGCCAACCCACCGCAGTATTTAACACTCTGGCCCTGCTTATTTATATTTGTCATATTCCTCCAGTTCAATCCATTTTAATGATCTTTCCAAACTTAATAACACTAACTGCAAATTCATGGAGCAGAAGGAGCTGGTACTTAGACGTTATCCAGGGGGAGTTCCAAGGACTTCTTATATAGCAGTAATTTGGAAAAAATGGCAAGAAGTAATGCAGAGTCAGAGGTGAAAATATTGACAGACAGAAAGCTAGTAAGGCTGAAAGTAGGAAGAGTAAGGTGACAGTCGGAGGTGAATGGAAAAGAAGAATGGACGAGATTGACATGGGGTGCGTATAGTAAGGTGTTCAGAGGATGCATAGGAAACAGTTTTGTAAAAGATGTTGCCAAATGGGGAGGTGGGGGGGTCTGCAGTATGTATACTCAATATAAGATTGTCAAAATTAATTGAAAGAGAAATCTTTGCTGACCTGACATGTTAATTAAGACATTACCAATGACGTAGCTTTGTGGAAGGCAACGTAAAATGGCTACTTCTCCCTGTAACAATGTGTCCACTTAGTAATGAAATGTACAGAAGCAAACAGATACAACTACTCGACAAACTGATTAAAGAATGCATTCAACATTAAAATTTCTATATGTAGATGACCTGGAAAAGTTAAAGAAAAATTACATTTAGAAAATCATAATTAGTGTAGAAGGCCTCATATTAGATTACAGTATGAACTGCAAATTCCCCAGCAATAATATTAATAACAAGCATTATTCATACACTATTTCTGAGAAATTAAATAAGTATAAATTTGAAACGTTTCAGCGGTTGAATACAAACAGCAAGCGGCACAAAAGCATGCAGAATAAAGCCAGCAGTTTGTCTTGAGGTAAGATTTTCTTTTTTCATTTTGTTCCATTTTTCCTTGAGGTTGATTTTGATCTGTTTATTTGCACAACTGCTATTCCTCCAGACCTTGATTCTCAAATGGTTCTTTTTTTTTTTTTCCTTTCCCTGTTTTCTGTTGTCGGTGCGGATCCTGTCTGCTTCACATTGTGCCGAGAAGCATAATTCAGTTTGATTTGAACGACGCACCAACAATAAGAATGAAGTTTCTTATTCGCTTGTGAAGGTGATGTTGCCCACAGGTTGGCTTTTAAGCTACAGCCACTTGTTATTTCTCTTCAGGTGGCTGTTCGTGCTTTGACCATTTACCTTTAAACAGAAGGGCCCTTTACATCCGCCCGTGTGCTTTCAGAGCTTTGAAGAAGAGCTGAGTGAGCTGCATGGAGTCTTGTTTTGAGTCTGAAAACTGTAAACTTAGAGGAAATGTTGTTATTTTTCCAGAGCTACGATATCAGCAACACATAGAAGAAAGACGGAGTGTTTGATGCTACAAAACACTAAAAAAATGTCATTGTTTTGTAACATATATGAATTCATTACTACAGAGCATGATAACAAGTAAAGGAGCATCAGTTATTTTTTTTAGAAAACCAGGATGTTTGTGTTGGCTTTCTTGGATGCATTACAACAAAAGGCAAAAAAACAATTGTTAGGTTATGATTCTGTCTTGTTGGAAATTACAGATTTCGTTTCTCTACTCTTTACACTTATTTGTCCAAATCTGATTAGTTAATGGTGTGCTGGTTTCTCACATTCCAAATAGAGGCAGGTTAGGTGGAGTGGCCCTTGTGTGTGTGTGAGTGTGTGTTCACCGTGCGACAGACTGGCGCCCTCTCCAGAGTTTGTTCCTGCCTTGCGCCCTATGCTAGCTGGGATAGGCTCCAGCACCATCCACAACTATGTGTAGGACTAAGCAGGATATAAAATGACTGACTGATTAGTTAATAATTTTTATCATTCATTTCGCTTACCACAGGCACTGAATATTTTTTCATGATGATGACCATATTGTCATTGGCAATGGTGCCCCTTTGGCATCACACAACAGCAGAAAGTTGTATTGTGCGATGGCATCCCCTAGTCAGTATAAATGAACCCCGCATGCTACTTTTGGATCCCTAAAAGCACAATTTTGTGCTGTAATTTGGGATTAAATTATTTTTATATTGACAATCTTTAGTGTGTTTTTGACTTTTGGTTTTTGGTTGGTGTATTGAGAAATTTGATTTTGGCTCCGATGATTTATTTTGGTTTTGACCCATGTCAGTTTACAGACTACGTTTCTCGCTTATCTCTTCGTCTTTTGTTCCAATTCTCCTAATTCAGCCTCCATTTCAGCTGTGTGAGGACACACTATTTAGCTTTATTATAAACAGATGCCAGCCTTAGGGGTGTGCGAGTCCTAGGGCTGACCAACCCCACGCAGGGCCGGTTACGTCAAACGCTGTTACCAGTATGTGTGGACTGTATAAACTTGGGCGTGAATTTAATAAAAATAATGTTAACATAGGGCGGCACGGTGGCGCAGTGGGTAGCACTGCTGCCTCGCAGTTGGGAGACCTGGGGACCCGGGTTCGCTTCCTGGGTCCTCCCTGCGTGGAGTTTGCATGTTCTCCCCGTGTCTGCGTGGGTTTCCTCCGGGCGCTCCGGTTTCCTCCCACAGTCCAAAGACATGCAGGTTCGGTGGATTGGCGATTCTAAATTGGCCCTAGTGTGTGCTGGGTGTGTGGGTGTGTTTGTGTATGTCCTGCGGTGGGTTGGCACCCTGCCCAGGATTGGTTCCCTGCCTTGTGCCCTGTGTTGGCTGGGATTGGCTCCAGCAGACCCCCGTGACCCTGTATTCGGATTCAGCGGGTTGGAAAATGGATGGATGGGATGTTAACATACACCAGATTTTCTCATTACAGTATTCAGCTAAATTTTTGCAAGATAACACGTGGACTTTATCAAAATATAATGATATAATCTATTAAAAAAGTTCATAATTCACAACAATACCACGACAGTGTGAAATGCGATGCTGTGTCATGCAGAAATTAGCAGGACCTCTTCTAGAAAAGTACCCAAATTGCAAGTATACTCTGAGTCTCGATATGCAGGATGTCATAGTCATAACTCACATTGATGTCATGTCAGCCGGTTATCATTAGCGATACATGTTTTTCTGCATTCATATTGGACATGGCGAGTTTCAGAGTTTCCACAGGAAATGTGAAATTAACGTAGAGGTATCATCATGAAATCTCTTACTGGTTTCCAGGTTCAGAGACGAAAATCCACTTTTCTTGCCTTCCAATTAGAAAAGTCATTAATAACATCTTCGTGGTCTAATCTGGATGCAATGTCTTTTTCTATAGATGGGATCGCCAGACCGCAAAGCTTGTCTTGAGACACTGTTGATCTATACTGGAGAATATAACTTGACAAATCCGCTCAAACGGGACACGCGGACCTCAAAAGTGCCCCTTAGGTGTGGGGCCTGGGGCCGTCACCCCACTTGCCACCCCAAAACGCCGCTCTTGATTATAAAACACATCTAAATGAAATCTTGCCTTGCTAAATACGGTGATATCAAAAATACGTTTAACAATCACACAACATTCACACCTGAATAGACGTCCTCAAAAATGAAAACAATAAAGATTTTTCTGACCACCATGACGCTGAGTTTAGACATACTGATTCTTTTTTTTTCTTTAGTGAAGGACGCTGGATGCCCAGAAAACAGCGTGTGTGAGGTTAACATGGAGAAGTGTGTGTCAACCATCTCATCCAATTCTGAGCAAAAATGTTCTGCCCTATGAAGATTCGGCTTTAAGTTTTGATTCTGTAATTCCCTGCTGTCATAGGTCAGAAAAAATCAACAACAACAACATTTATTTCTATAGCACATTTTCATACAACAATGTAGCTCAAAGCACTTTACAATATGACAAAGAAAAAGTTACATGAAAAGATTAGACAATAAGATTAAAGAATAAGTAACAGCAAAACAAGGTCAGGTCAGATGGCCAGGAGGACAGAAAAAACAAAAACAAAAGAATAAGCAAACTCCAGTTAGGCTTGAAAAAAACAAAATCTGCAGGGGTTCCAAGGCCAAAAGACTGCTCAGAACCCACTGGTCATTCTACCTAACATAAATGTTCCTAAATCAAACCTCAGAGTTTTCATGCTTCACATGATAGGATTTGATGAAGTTGGTCTCGAGGACAGCTGAGACACCCGCCTTCATTCCATCACCTCAGGGGGCTGTATGGTGCTTTCATCATGTGGTGGCGGTGTAGATCACCACCACAGAAGACCTGGAAAAGACATCAGAGAATAGTGGGCTTTAGTAAAGACTGAGGATCCCTGCAGAATATCATGGTTCTATGCCCATATAGTCTATTAGGAATACAACTGAAATATAGGTATGAAAAAACATATTAAAATACAGTGGAACCTCGGTTCACGACCATAATTTGTTCCAAAACTCTGGTCGTATCCCGATTTGGTCGTGACCCAAAGTAATTTCCCCCATAGGACTTTATGTAAATACAATGAATCCGTTCCAGACCGTACGAACTGTATGTAAATATATTTTCTTTAAAGATTTTTAAGCACAAAAATAGTTAATTATACCATAGAATGCACAGTGTAATAGTAAACTAATGTAAAAACATTGAATAACACTGAGACAAACACCCAGGCTCCCTGCTCAGCTGCACGCGCTCTCTCTCTCTCTCTCAGTAGCACGCGAGCCTGCGCTCTCTCTCTCCCCTCCCTCTCTCTCAGTAGCATGCGAGCCTGCGCTCTCTCTCTCTCTCCCTCTCTCTTTCTCTCTTTCTCTCTCTCTCTCTCTCCCCTCTCTCTCTCTCTCAGTAGCACGCGAGCCTGCGCTCTCTCTCTCTCTCTCTCTCTCTCTCTCTCTCTCTCTCCCCTCTCTCTCTCTCTCTCAGTAGCACACAAGACTGCGCTCTCTCTCTCTCTCCCTCTCTCTCTCTCTCTCTCTCTCTCTCTCTCTCTCAGTAGCACACAAGACTGCGCTCTCTCTCTCTCTCCCTCTCTCTCTCTCTCTCTCTCTCTCTCTCTCTCTCCCCTCCCTCTCTCTCAGTAGCACACGAACCTGCGCGCTCTCTCTCTCTCTCTCCCTCTCTCTTTCTCTCTCTCTCTCTCTCCCCTCTCTCTCTCTCTCAGTAGCACGCGAGCCTGCGCTCTCTCTCTCTCTCTCTCTCTCTCTCTCTCTCTCTCTCTCCCCTCTCTCTCTCTCTCTCAGTAGCACACAAGACTGCGCTCTCTCTCTCTCTCCCTCTCTCTCTCTCTCTCTCTCTCTCTCTCTCTCTCCCCTCCCTCTCTCTCAGTAGCACACGAACCTGCGCGCTCTCTCTCTCTCTCTCCCTCTCTCTTTCTCTCTCTCTCTCTCTCCCCTCTCTCTCTCTCTCAGTAGCACGCGAGCCTGCGCTCTCTCTCTCTCTCTCTCTCTCTCTCTCTCTCTCTCTCTCTCTCCCCTCTCTCTCTCTCTCTCAGTAGCACACAAGCCTGCGCTCTCTCTCTCTCTCCCTCTCTCTCTCTCTCTCTCTCTCTCTCTCTCTCTCTCTCTCTCCCCTCCCTCTCTCTCAGCTGCACGCGAGCCTGCGCTCTCTCTCTCTTTCTCTCTCTCTCTCTCTCTCTCTCCCCTCTCTCTCTCTCAGTAGCACGTGCAGAAATCATCGGCACGCACAAACTGAAAGGGAAACTGGCTTGTTCGTATACCGAGTGTGTGGTCGTGAACAGATGCAAAAGTTTGGCGAATGTTTTGGTCGTAACCCAATTTGTACGTGCTCCGAGACGTTCGTGAACAGAGGTTCCACTGTAATGGGATTTTTGGAATTTTTAAAAAATGTTCCACAGTATTAGCCTGGTTAATTTCTATTGGTAAAGTATTCTAGAGTTTAGGTGCATAACAACAAAAGCCACCTCACCATTTCTTTTAAGCTTGGCTCTTGGAATTATAAGCAGACCTCCATTTGAAGATCTAAGGTTATGACTTCTAATGTAGGGGGACAGGCTTTCCAAAATATAGGATGGAACACGATTATTTAAAGTTTTATAAACCATTTTAATTTCTAAACAATACAGGTAACCAATGTAACGATGCTAAAACTGGTGAGATGCGTTCAAATTTTCTTTTCTAGTTAAGATTCAGGTTGCTGCATTCTGCACTAATTGCAAGTGATTAATGTCTGTCTTAGGTCATCCTGTTAGGAGTGCATTACAGTAATCTAGTCGACTGAAAACAAAAACATGAATTCATGTTTCAGCGTCTTGTAAAGTTATAAGAAGTCTAACTTTTGCTATATTCCTTAAGTGAAAAAGTGCAGTCCTAGTAATCTGTTTAATATGCGATTTAAAGTTTAGGTCAGAGTCAATAGTAACCCCTAGATTCTTTACCTCAGCTTTAATTTTTACACCTAAGGGATCAAGCTTATTTCTAATGGCCTCACTCTATCAATGTTTGCCAGTCACTAAGATTTCTATTTTTTCCTTATTTAGTTACAGAAAGTCACTACTCATCAAATCAGAAATACTGCTAAGACATTGGATCAGAAAGCCAAGAGCATAGGGGTCATCAAGCACTAAAGATAAATAAAGTTGTGTGTGGTCTGCATAGCTGTGGTAACTCACCTTATGCTTTGAGATAACTAACAATACAGCAGTTTAAATAAAAATCACAATTCTTTGTGAAGTAATAATCTTATTTTCCAGACTGACATACAAAGTCATTCAAATTACGGTGTAGTTAGCACGTTTAGCACAGTGCGGTCCTTCAAGCGGGACATTATCAGACAGACCCACTCAGGCTGTTGCTTCACCAAGGGGGCGTTCATCTGTGTGATGAGGTAGAATAAGCTCCCTTCAGTTTTTAATCGAATTTGTTGGTGATAAGCTCATTGACCTGCCTTTTGTACAGAATTTGAGCTGCACTCCTAGGACCACTTAGCAACTTTGCTACTGCGATGTTATACAAGTACTTTTGTATTTGTGCTCATCCCTTTTAAACAAATTAAGTGATGTTTAATTACTCATTTTTATACTAACAATGATACTAACTTTCTAAGAGAAGAATGTTAAGGATAGAGCTGCCAGGGAAGAGGAAGGCCTAAGAGAAGATTTAAGGATGTAGTGAGAGAGGACTTGCAGGTGACTTGGGTGGAACAGAACAAGATGCAGAGGACAGAAAGATATGGAAGAAGATGATCCGCTGTGGCAACCCGTAACTGGAGTAACCAAGAGAAGAAGAAGTAGAAGAAGTAAGTTCAATTTTTTAAAGTCATTAAAAGTGCATGAAGATTAACACAATAATAATTCTGTACATTTATATTGCACTTTTCTCACTACTCAAAGCACAAGTTGGGAATGACATCAGCCACCACTAACGTGTAGCATCCACCTGGATGATGTGATGGCAGCCGTTTTTATGCCAGTACACTCACCACACATGAGCTATTAGGTGGTGAAGTGGTGAGAGAGGTAAGCAATTACAGACAGGGGGATGATTAGGGGGCCCCGCTGAGTAGGCCTTCATGGGCAATTTAGCCGGGACATCAGGATACACCTTACTGTTAATGAAGGATGCCCAGGGGTCTTTAATGACCACAGAGAGTCAGGACCTCAGTTTTACATCTCATCCGAAGGACGACGCCATTTTTACAGCCCAGTGTCCCCATCACTGCACTGGGGTATTGGGATTCACATTCAGACCACAGGGTAGGCGCCCACTGCTGGCCTCACCCACACCTCTTCTAGCAGCAACCCAAGCTTTTCTTAAATGGTCTTCCATTGTAGTAATTAGAAAAATCCACCATATTGCAAGCAAATGACTTTATTCTAGCAGTAAACAGACTAATATCAGTGAAAAACGATTTCTTCTCATGGTAGATGACACGTCAAAGGACACCCAGGATGACATCAGAGCAATCCCAATGTGCTCAGCCATTCAGAGACTTTAAAACTAGGAACTAGCAGCATCCGCCAAATGCAGTATTCATGGTGAAGTGTAAAGAAATCCAGATTGCTTTGTTGCTTAATGTTGATCTTTTTGTGAATGTGCATTATTTTATGCCAAACCATCCCGAGGAGGCTCTTTTAATTAGAGGCTTGTCATGTTGTTTAGCTAAAAAGCCCTGTTACTTACAAACAAAAAGAAAACCCCAGGGGACTGCAGAATTGCAAAAGTCAAGATAGCCCTGCCTGGAAAATCCTTCACGACTTTTTAATTGAACATTTTCTACCTAATGTGGATTTGCAGTCACAGCTGGAATGCAGTTTGACATTCACAGAAATAACCTGCAAATGATTACCATTTGCTTTTTGTCAAGTGGATTTTTATGTACAGTGCATTTCGTTGTTCTCAAAAAAAGGTAAGCAAAGACAGAATGTTGCTCATCATGGCAGGGCTGACTTCATTAACGGAAATGGATAAAAGTGCCTTTATAATGTTTGAAGTACAAATATTCTAAAAGGATGAATATTATGAGTCGTTACATAGTTACGTTTTTTTTTTGCTAATGCAAAGTTCTGTTGTTTCTGATATGCCATGAAGAAGGAGCAAATGAAAGCATGATAAAATAAACTCAAAATGAGAGCAACATTGTAAATAATGAAATTCTCAAATACGCTAAATCAGAGATTCTCAAGTTTTTGTCTTAGCACACCACCCCAATGACTTTTAATATTTTGTAATACAATTTTATTTCAGTCATTAATTGTTAAGTACTGAATTCTTATTAGAGAAACCTAAAGGTGATATTTCTTTACTCCGTCAAATATATTTTATGTGGAGGTTTTATTAAGGGATAGTTTGGTCACTTGTGTACCATTTCTTTTTTCTTATGTATACCTGATGTTTTTAAATTATTTTTTAATGTATGAACAATATGGAATAAAAATTAGAAAGACTGAAAGTTTCATACTTTTAATTTACCAAAAATATACAGTTCAGATCTTGAATTTCTGAAAAGGAGGTGACAACAAATGGGTGTCCTTTTTTGTGTTTGGGGGATTTCAGTGTGGACTTTTGACTGACTGGTTTACAGTTTCTGCACATTACCTGAAAATGAAATAAAGTAAACGTAAAAGGTAGGCAGTGTGGTGTAGTAGTTAAGGCATTGAATCTCAAACCCTGAGGGTTCAAATCCCACTACTGACACAGTGTGACCCTGAGCAAGTCACTTCACCTGCCAGTCCCCCAACTGGGAAAAAAAGGAAATGTAACCGATTGTGTTTGCATTGTAAAGTTGCCTTGGATAAAGGTGTTAGTCAAGTAATAAAAAACATTGTTATGAAATTACCGTCTCAGTATCAAAATGTTTTCATTTTTATAAGCTGCTTTTATACAAACACATTTTTCAGATGATGTTTGTCAGAAAATAACTTTGACAGATTTGTGACATTTGGTGTTGTGAGACTGCATCAGTGCATGGAGAAGACAAAAGTATATAAAAAATCAAAATAATAACATTTTGGAATAGAAATGTTTAATGCAAGTCACATTAGCTCAGATTTCACAAACTCCTGATGGTTTCCTCTTTTTTTACATTTGTCCAAAATTTAAGGCTTCTTCTTCTTCTTTCGGCTGCTCCCATTAAGGGTTGCCACAGTGGATCATCTTCTTCTAAATCTTTCTGTCCTCTACATCTTGTTGTGTTACACCCATCACCTGCATGTCCTCTCTCACCACACCCATAAACCTTCTCTTAGGCCTTCCTCTTTTCCTCTTCCCTGGCAGCTCTATCCTTAGCATCCTTCTCCCAATATACTCAGTAACTCTCCTCTGCACATGTCCAAACCAATGCAACCTCGCCTCTCTGATTTAAGGCCATATTTGTAAAATGAAACTTGTTGACTTAAGATTATTATTCTGATTCTTATTGTTTCCGAATTCCTGTAGCCTTTGTTCTGGTGTTTTCAGAATTTCCTATTCTTAATGTCCATGTTGATGCAGAATTAGACTGACTGTTAAGTGTAGAAATAACCAGGAGACAGCATCACATTTGTATTTCATACCATTCAAATATGTTTGGGATTTGCTTTAGTAATATTTTAGTTGTTATACTTTAACAAAAACAAATGAACAATACAAATTTGGTGTTTGCTGATTCATTTTCTTGGATTAAATGTGCTGTTTCAGTAACCATACTAATTAGAACATTAGAACACTCTAGACGAGAACAGGCAACAACAACAACAACAACATTTATTTATATAGCACATTTTCATACAAAAAGTAGCTCAAAGTGCTTTACATAATGAAGAGAAGAAAAATAAAAGACAAAATAAGAAATTAAAATAAGACAACATTAGTTAACATAGAAAGGAGTAAGGTCCGATGGCCAGGGTGGACAGAAAAAACAAAAAAAAACTCCAGAAGGCTGGAGAAAAAAATAAAATCTGTAGGGGTTCCAGGCCACGAGACCGCCCAGTCCCCTCTGGGCATTCTACCTAACATAAATGAAATAGTCCTCTTTGTAGTTCGGGTTTTTCACGGAGTCACTTGATGCTGATGGTCATACAGACTTCTGGCTTTTAATCCATCCATCATTGTTGGAACATCATGGTGCTTTGGGTAGATGGTGGTGGCGCATGCCACCACCAACAGGACACCGGAAAAGGAAACAGAAGAGAGAGTAGGGGTTAGTACAGTTTTTGAATGAATAGTTATTATAATGAATTGGATATACAGAGTATCAGGATTAAATTACAGTGAAATTATGAGAAGGCCATGTTAAAATAATGTGTTTTCAGTAGTTTTTTAAAGTGCTCCACTGTATTAGCCTGGCGAATTCCTACTGGCAGGCTATTCCAGATTTTAGGTGCATAACAGCAGAAGGCCGCCTCACCACTTCTTTTAAGTTTTGCTCTTGGAATTCTAAGGAGACACTCAGTTGAGGATCTGAGGTTACGATTTGGAATATAAGGTGTCAGACATTCCGATATATAAGCCGGGGCGAGATTATTTAAAGCTTTATAAACCATAAGCAGAATTTTAAAGTCAATTCTGAATGACACAGGTAACCAGTGTAGTGACATCAAAACTGGAGAAATGTGTTCGGATTTTCTTTTCCTGGTAAGGATTCTAGCAGCTGCATTCTGCACTAGTTGCAAACGATTGATGTCTTTTTTGGGTAGTCCTGAGAGGAGTGCGTTACAGTAATCTAACCGACTGAAAACAAACGCATGAACTAATTTCTCTGCATCTTTCGATGATATAAGAGGTCTAACTTTTGCTATGTTTCTTAGGTGAAAAAATGCTGTCCTAGTGATCTGATTAATATGCGATTTAAAATTCAGATTACAATCAACGGTTACCCCTAAGCTTTTTACCTCCGATTTGACTTTTAATCCTAATGCATCCAGTTTATTTCTAATAGCCTCATTGTATCCATTATTGCCAATCACTAAGATTTCGGTTTTTTCTTTATTTAATTTGAGAAAGTTACTATCCATCCATTCTGAGATACAAGTTAGACATTGTGTTAGCGAATCAAGAGATTTAGGGTCATCAGGTGCTATTGATACATACAGCTGTGTGTCATCAGCATAGCTGTGGTAGCTCACGTTATGCCCTGAGATAATCTGACCTAATGGAAGCATGTAGATTGAGAAGAGCAGTGGACCCAGGATAGAGCCTTGTGGAACACCATATAGGATATCATGCGTCTTTGAGTTGTAATTACCACAACTAACAAAGAATTTTCTCCCTGCCAGGTAGGATTCAAACCAATTTAAGACACTGCCAGAGAGGCCCACCCATTGACTAAGGCGATTCTTAAGAATATTATGATCAATGGTGTCAAATGCGGCACTCAGATCTAAGAGGATGAGAACAGATAAATGGCCTCTGTCTGCATTTACCCGCAAGTCATTTACTACTTTAACGAGTGCAGTTTCTGTGCTGTGATTTGTTCTAAAACCTGACTGAAATTTATCAAGAATAGCATGTTTATTGAGGTGCTCATTTAACTGTATAATGACTGCCTTCTCTAGAATTTTACTTAAGAAAGGCAGGTTAGAGATGGGTCTATAATTTTCAAGAGCAGAGGGATCGAGATTATTTTTCTTAAGTAGGGGTTTAACTACCGCAGTCTTAAGACAGTCTGGGAAGACCCCCGTGTCTAATGACGAATTTACTATGTCAAGAACATTATCAATAAGCACGCCCCATACTTCTTTGAAAAAATTTGTTGGTATTGGGTCAAGGGCACAGGTGGAGGGTTTCATTTGAGAAATTATTTTATGTAAATCAGGTAAATCTATCCTAGTGAAAGACTTTAATTTGTTTATTATGGGGTACTGGGGTTTAGGAGGATCCTTAGTGTTGGGGAGATATACTATGTTATTTCTAATATCATTAATTCAACCCAACAAAGCTCGCCAGTCCTATCCACTTAAATCTTCCAAATTAACATCAAGTCGTGTTTTGAAAGTCCCTAACATCTTACTGTCTACCACACTACTTGGTAGCTTATTTCAAGTGTCAATCGTTCTTTGTATAAAGAAAAACTTCCTAATGTTTGTGCAAAATTTACCTTTAACAAGTTTCCAGCTGTGTCCCAATGTACTTGATGAACTCGTTTTAAAGTCACCATCTCAGTCCACTGTACTGATTCCCTTCATAATTTCAAACACTTCAATCATGTCACCTCTTAATCTTCTTTTGCTTAAACGGTATAGGCTCAGCTCTTTTAATCTTTCTTTATAATTCATTCCCTGTAGCCCTGGAATCAGCCTAGTCGCTCTTCTCTGGACCTTTTCTAGTGCTGCTATGTCCTTTTTGTAGCCTGGAGACCAAAACTGCACATAGTACTCTAGATGAGGCCTCACCAGTGCATTATAAACCCTGAGCATAACCTCCTTGGACTTGTACTCCACACATCGTGTTATGTAAAATAACATTCTGTTAGCCTTCTTAATGTCTACTGGACACTGTCTGGAAAGATAATAGCGTAAAGTCCTCTACAACTCCTAAGTCCTTCTCATAAGGTGTACTCTTGATTTTCAGACCTCCCATTGGGTATTCAAACCTAACATTTTTACTTCCTACATGTAATTCTTCACATTTGCTTACATTAAATTTAACTTGCCACAAATCTGCCCAAGCCTGTATGAGGTCCAAGTCTGTCTGTAATGATTCAACAGATTCAAGATTATCTGAAAATCCACCTAGCTTTGTATCATCAGCAAACTTAACCAGCTTGTTATTTTTATTCCTATCCAAATCATTTATGTATATTAAAAATAGCAGCGGCCATAGCACCACTCTTGAGAACAGCTGATTTCGATAAAGTTCCTCACACCACAACCCTCTGCTTCCTGCGTCTCCTTTCTGCACCCATCTACACACAACACCCTAAACTCCTTTGACTTTTAGTTTGATGCCCAACCTTATCAAATGCTTTCTGAAAGTCCAAATGACTAATTACAGGTCTCTGAGATTATGAGCTCCCATAGGAAAGACTATTGCTTAGAGGTTGATCTCTGATGGCTCATGAGACTTAAAGGAGATTCTTCTTTATGTTTCATTTAAGAATCAACTTTGTCACAGATGTTTCTTCAAAAATTCCTTAAGGGAACTAGCTTTAGACAAAAAGTAGATCTGAGAAACAACTGAGGTTTAAAGGAGTCAAATTTGAGAAATGGATTTGAAAAGCATGTTACATATTGTGAGATCTTTTTCTAGTCTTGTTTTAATTTCTTTCAAGATTTCATATTTTTTCTTATTATTGGACTCATGTCTTTATCTAAGGCAGCGTTTCTCAACCTTTAACTATTTGCAACCCGAGTTTTCATAACAGTTTTAATCGCGCCCCCCTAACGTTTTTTTGAAAGGAGCCCACAATAATACCGATTTGTTCTTTTTTAATTAATGATATATCATGGATGCATATTTTATTATACCTACTTAACTTTTATCGACATTTATCTAACTCTATATTTATTTTTATAGTATCAGAATGTAGTTTAAGTTAATTTGTTTAGGGTTTCAGTAGATGTATTTTTCATATTTTCGATTCTTGTTTTCTTTTTTTCACATCTTCGCACCCCCTTTTTGTTACCTCGCATCCCCCTAGGGTGGCCCGGCCCATAGATTAAGAAACCACTGATCTAAGGCAACTTCCAACATTTGAGCTACGATCGGTTACGTTTCGTTTGCTTTTCCAATTGGAGCACAGGGAGCTGAAACATTTCTTGTTTTCATATGGTGTCAGTAGTGGGATTTGAACTCATAATATACTCATCTTCCACAATGAGTATAATACAGTATAATTGGAGAACAGAAATTTAATTTAGCACCACTAATAATATTATTCAGAAGTCAGGACCACAGTTCTGTAATTATAGTCAAGGATTTTATTGCCAGAAACAATTGTTAATACATTTTACCATATATTACTGAGCACACAATGCAAATACGTTCAAACTGCAAAAAAAAAAAAATGTCAAGACAATACTTTGAAAACCTGATCCCATTGTGTGACTTTGCTGAGATCACTACTGTAACTCGAGACGAGACACTTGTGAGACTACTGGGGTATTTTTCTAGCAGGAGACAAAAGAAAATGTCTCCATTTTATTTCTTTCTGATCTCATTGTTGTCTAGGTGAAACCAAAAAGATATTATGAAGATCTCTTTTTGGATTTTTCATTCCTATGACATAGGAACATCTCGTAACACACATAACACATCACATGTCATATGACAGAAGAGATTTGTCTTGTATTTCAAAACATTAAAGTCTGACGAATGTTGAAGTTATAAAACACGTATTTCTTCTTCATTTTTTCCTACTTCTGTATGTGCTTCATGTTTTATACTTGTAGGTTTTGGCATGATATTTACGGCTGGATGCCTCCTTGATGCCAATTACTAAATACATTTTATTTTGCAATAATGTCTAGAAGGATGTTTGTGAGGTTAGCACCCATTAAGGATGAATCTTGTCTTGGGCCCAGTGCAGCCTGGACAGGCAGTGACTCCCAGTGAACTGAATAAGCCAGGCATAAAATTCTTGGTTCAATGGACAATTATAAGTACGTTCACAGCAATCCAAGGAAAAATGAGCAGCCTCCATTATTTCATCATGGCTGTGCATGGCGCTGTATTAAACAGCAGATAGTCTCCCCACTTGCTCAACTGACACTCAGCTGAAAACCTTCCTGAATCATGCATTATTATTTCACAGCTACTTACATAATTGCATAAAAATGGCGAAAATGAAAGGCTTTTGTTTTCCTAGTGAGTATTCCAGGAAATCTCTGGCTTCATTAATTTCAGATGCAGGATTTTTAAGTAATAGGTGGGATATCCACAATCCTGCTCTGAAATTCAAGCCCGGGAAGCGTTTCTTGACATGTAAGAATGCACAGTACAAGCTCTTTCTGTTTCTCCCTCTCGCTCCCTTTGCTCATGGTTACCCCCCCATCCCACCCAGTAATTCTTTGTGTACCACCAATGGGGTGAATACTACAGGTTGAGAACCACAGTCTTTTACTTTATGATAAATGGTCACCAGAAAGCCATGTTGAAATGCATCCTGTGTTTAGCAGAGCATCCAAACCATCCTAAAGATGTCTTGCTACTTCAGGAATTTCAGTTTCAACACTCAAATATAACATGAGCACCTATGTGCTTACCATATATACTTGCGGATAAGTTCTCCCGCGTAGAAGTAAGGACTTGATTTCACCGTATAATTTCTGGTATTTTATAATGTCGGTCGTATAAGTCGAATGCGGAAAACTCACACTATTGGTTCAAGAGATTATGATATGCTAACGTCCACCTGAGAGAGTAACCATGGAGCACACTGCCATTTTTTTTTTCTATGTATTGTGCCTACGTGACCACACAGTAATACCTGAACTATTCCGAAGCGACGTTTGCACTGATTTGTTTTTTTTGTATCTCATACCTTCATACACCTTTATCGTAAGAGCATCCCTTATCTATGATGGAGCGTTCAATCAGAAGAAGAAGAAAATATGAAGCTGGTTTTCAAATTAAACGTCATTGAAGTAGCGAAAGAAATTGGTAACTGCGCTGCTGCAACAAAATTCGATGCGTCTGAGAAACTTATGCAAGATTGGAGGAGGCAAGAAAATGCAAAAAAAATGTGTTGCATTTTTGAACGGGCGTACAAGTCAGGGTCTGATTTTATGATCAATTTTTCAGATTTCAAGACCCGACTTATACGTGAGTATATATGGTATATAATATTTAAAGAATTAAATATTTGCTTTATCTTATGATGGTGCCCATTGTAAATCCAACATAAACCTCATTGCTTCATCACTGATTTTCTGGTTTTGCCTGATTTCCGGACCAGCCACTCCCTGTTTGTCAGCTCTGAGGTATCTGGGACTTTTGAGTATTTTGTGTTTTAAATTAAGTTATCAGTTCTTTCTTCTGCTTTTAATATTTTTCCTGATGGCTGTCATGACAAGACAGGAGATATTCAGTATAAATATCAATATATTCTAAAGGATGTCTCAAAATGTACATTTTTTCAGTTGAAAAAGTCAGTCTTCAAGTGCATTGAAATAATTGTTTTTCTTTATTTTCTGTATAACAACTTACCTTTAAATTTGAGAAGTTTCTTCTTCATTAATATATTTTTTATAATAACTTTGTGATATGATTGAGTCGGCCATTGTCTGGGGGTTTTGATTTGAATTCATTTATCTTCCTTTCATCCTGAGTGCCCCTGTCTCTAGAGATTACCTTGACTTGTTCATGCATGGTGCTGCTTGTAATTTCTATTTTTTCATTTCTGATTTTGTCTTGATGTGCACTAAAAACTATTTTTCAGTCCTACCCGGAAATCTGATTGATGCTTGCAGAGGATGATTATGTCAATGGACTTGTTTTATTTTCTCATTTGTTTTCTTCCTTCCATTTTCACATTCAGATGCATAAGGCTTTGGAAAACTGATATGCTGTTTCTTTGTCTTGGCTGGTGTGGAATAACTGAAATTGTTTTTACCTTCTTTACATTAATGTTATTTTTTATGATTTTGTGGTAGATACTAAAAATACATTTTTGGTTATGTTCTTCATATTTTGTTCCCATTGACTTGTCATCCACTCTTCATGCTCTTACTTTTCTGTTGTTCTGTAGTTTCTCATATTGATTATGACATTTTTTGTCCATGTTGATATTTTAAAGGGTAGCATGATGGCACAGTAGTTAGCCTCACACCTCGGGGATACTGTGGCCTGTAAGGGGTATTGCAGCCCCCAAAACCCCCAGACACAACTTCACAACTAGTGATGAGCGAACTCTACAGTGTTTGCTTCACCAACAGTTCAGAGAAATTGCAGAAGTGTTTACGAATATCACCAAATTTTGCAAAATGCATAAAAGTCAATAGGGAAGGACTAACTGAACTAGATTTGACTGGATTATAACAGTGAAGTCATCTTTAAAGTGTCCCTAAGGGCTAAGAACTATAATGGACTGATTATTGTGGCCATAAAGGTGCCCTGAGCTGTGCAGCATGAGTACCAACTATTGCACCACTGATCCTCTGTGAGATCAAAAAAGAAAGGACACAGTCAGAGACACGCAATCATAGATTTCGTCAAAACAAAGCGAAAATGCCAAAATTGTTGTCAAAAGTTAGAAAAAATATGTAGGGCTTTTAAAGGCAGAGGATTCAAAGTGGTGTGTCATGATTGAAGCCCCTGGCTTGTTCTGTTTTTTAAAGTCATGCTGAAGGCTCTACAAAATGTCTGTGCACTGAGAACATTGAGAAGGTTGTTGACTGCACTACTGACTACATCAACTTCTGTATGGACATTGTAGTTCCAGTAAGAACTGTACGCTGCTATGCTAACAACAAGCCATGGATTACAAGGGACATCAAGGGCCTTTTGAACCAGAAGAAAAGGGCTTTTAAAAGCGGTGATCAGCATGAGCTCAAGCGTGTGCAGAAGGAACTCCGAGTCCAGCTCAGGGTGGCGAAGGAGCAGTACAGGAGAAAGCTGGAGCAGAAGTTGCAGAATAACAGCATGAAGGAAGTGTGGGATGGGATGAAGATCATCACTGGCTGCAGCTCGAAGCGGGGTGCCACCATAGAGAGAGACGTGAAGAGAGCAAACCAAATGAACAACTTCTTTAACAGGTTTGACCACCCTAACCCACTCTCACCTCGGAGTACTGCACTCTCTACACATCCTTCTGCTGATACCAGCATAGGAAAGACATCCCCACCCATAATTACAACAGCGTAGGTGAGCAGATAGCTGAGGAGACTTCGTGCCAGCAAAGCAGCGGGTCCAGATGGAGTATTGCCACGACTGTTGAAGGTCTGTGCATCGGAGCTGGGGGGTCCTCTACAGCGCATCTTCAACCTTAGCCTGGAACAGGGGAGAGTCCCGAGGCTTTGGAAAACATCTTGCATCACCCCAGTCCCAAAGGTATCACGTCCTAGTGAGCTGAATGACTTCCGGCCTGTTGCTCTGACATCACATGTGATGAAGACCATGGAGAGGCTGCTGCTTCACCACCTGAGGCCACAGGTTCAGCACGCCCTCGACCCTCTGCAGTTCTCATACCAGGAGAAGGTGGGAGCGGAGGATGCCATCATCTATATGCTACACAGATCCCTCTCCCACTTGGACAGAGGCAGTGGTGCTGTAAGAATTATGTTTCTAGACTTCTCTAGCGCCTTCAACACAATCCAACCTCTGCTCCTTAGGGACAAGCTGACAGAGATGGGATTAGATTCATACCTAGTGGCATGGATCGTGGACTATCTTAAAGACAGACCTCAGTATGTGCGTCTTGGGAACTGCACGTCTGACATTGTGGTCAACAACACAGGAGCGCCACAGGGGACTGTACTTTCTCCGGTCCTGTTCAGCCTATATACATCGGACTTCCAACACAACTTGGAGTCCTGCCACGTGCAAAAGTTCGCTGATGACACTGCTATCGTGGGCTGCATCAGGAGTGGGCAGGAGGAGGAGTATAGGGACCTAATCAATGACTTTGTTAAATGGTGCGACTCAAACCACCTACACCTGAACACCAGCAAAACCAAGGAGCTGGTGGTGGATTTTAGGAGGCCCAGACCCCTCATGGACCCCGTGATCATCAAAGGTGACTGTGTGCAGATGGTGCAGACCTATAAATATCTGGGAGATGCAGCTGGATGATAAATTAGACTGGACTGCCAATACTGATGCTCTGTGCAAGAAAGGACAGAGCCGACTATACTTTCTTAGAAGGTTGGCGTCCTTCAACATCTGCAATAAGATGCTGCAGATGTTCTATCAGACAGTTGTGGCGAGCGCCCTCTTCTACGCAGTGGTGTGCTGGGGAGGCAGCATTAACAAGAAAGACGCCTCACGCCTGGACAAACTGGTGAGGAAGGCAGGCTCTGTTGTTGGCATGGAGCTGGACAGTTTAACATCTGTGGCAGAGCGACGGGTGCTCAGCAGGCTCCTATCAATTATGGAGAATCCACTGCATCCACTAAATAGTATCATCTCCAGACAGAAGAGCAGCTTCAGCGACAGACTGCTGTCACTGTCCTGCTCCACTGACAGACTGAGGAGATCGTTCCTCCCCCAAACTATGCGACTCTTCAATTCCACCCGGGGGGGTAAACGTTAACATTTAACATTATATAAAGTTATTGTCTGTTTTTACCTGCATTATTATCAATCTTTAATTTAATATTATTTATTGTATCAGTATGCTGCTGCTGGAGAATGTGAATTTCCCCTTGGGATTAATAAAGTATCTATCTATCTATCTATCTATCTATCTATCTATCTATCTATCTATCTATCTATCTATCTATCTATCTATCTATCACTGTGTGATGTTTTGCACTTTTTCCTGTATCAAAAAGATAGAAAAGCCTTGTAAATAGTAATAAATCTTTCGTTATTATTATTATTTCATAGAGTCTTCTGTGTTTTGTCAGGCTCCTTCAAGGTTTGCTTTTTATCTCCATGTGGCTAATTATACATGCATAGGGCATGTGCCTCCTTATCTTATACTGACATGGAACTCAAAGATCGACCTGCACATTTGACGACAACCAGATATAACTCTTTATTTATGCTGTATATGTTTCATAAAAGTTACATTTTGAAAACCTGATTTAAGTTTACTTATGTGTTTTATCATGAAGTCACGCAAATGATCAGCATTATATACACGAGGAGCAGTTCTATCCAATGTTGGCTGTTACAGCTCTGGGGGATGTGATGCTGGCCTTGCAAAGCATTATGGGGCACTGGGGAAAAAGGTTCTCCTAAACCGACCAAATTATGAGCAAATAATTCAACTAACAAGAGTGAACGCAAACACAGCAAATTCACTGCCAATAATGCTTTGGCAAAATTCACCGACCAACACTATTCACGACACAGTCCTGGGTTCGAATAAAACGTTTTTATTTCAACAGTATCTTCACAGGGTTTCAGTTTCCTTTCTTCTATAACAACAAGCATTAAACTTCTCCTCCTACCAGTCCCAAGCAGTCTCATCCACCTCCTCCCGACTCTGACTGTTCAGTGGAAGGAGGTAGACCCTTTTATGTCAGACCCAGGAATACTTTGGGTGTCAATGAAGAAGTACTCCAAGGTCAGGCAGAAGCTTCTAAAAGTAGGGACAGCCCTCCCCAACAGCCCCCCGGTTGGTGCCCAGGGAACCCAGCAGGGCTGCCACATGGGACCACAACTCCTAACATGCCTTGCAGACACAGAAATAGGCATTCTAGCCCAGTAATGCTGCCATCAAGTGTTTGGGGGGCTCTTGGGAGGCAGTTACCCCCTGTCCATACATTGCACTGGCCTCCCTACCTGGAAGGGTATTTAGTTTATCCCGGCTGGGATGTCAGTCCAGCCCTACCATACACCACTCTACTCGTCTCTGTCTTTGTAGGACTTTCCCCATTTGCCTTATGCCTGTTTGGATTTTTCTCTCTGTTCTCCAGTTTTTCTTTCTCTCGTCATAAATATATGCTGATAGTTGACATTTCTAAATTGTCTTTCTGTGGGGGGCTGTGTGTTTGTATGCACACTGTGATGAAGTGGTACCCCAGCTATGGTGTAGGAATGGGAAGAGATTCAACTTGGCTAATAAATTATCAGCATTCGACAATGTTGATAATCAATTAAATAATTTGGTAAGACTCCTGTTTTAGTTACCTTATTTTTCTCTGTTGTAGATGGCGGTCTACAGCAGTTAGACTTCTATCAATGTAACTGGAGCACGCTTGAATTAAGAAACAGAATAATACAATTTATTGATAAATGCAAAGATTACAGAAATATGATAACTGTGTGTAAATTGACATATAAGACAGAATGCAGACAGATTAGACAGACAATCATATAATAGAGAGGATGGCTATTTACTTATTGTTTAAAGTTTTAATATATCTTGGCACAAATAAATAGGTTTATAATACCAAGTCTTTAAGGATGATGTCCGATGTGTGGAGTTGTTACTCAGAGTTCAAGTGGATGATTCTTCATGCATTGAAGTACACTCTTTCTCTTTACTGTACTGTATAATGTTTTGTCCATGGTGTCCTGTGCCTTTCTCAGTTAGGCTCTTTGCTGTGTCGTCTGCATCTTCATATGAACAAGCATTACTCTTTCCAGCAAAAGACTTTAGAAGAGTTTCCCATCTTGAAATGATAGCTGCTTCTCAGTCTTCTCCAACTACCAACACAAGTACTGGCACATCTTGGCTTGGTAGGCTGGACCTCAGCCATCTGGACCACAAAGCAGAGATTGTCATCTTTCAGCTCGTTGGCTTTTAAATTTCAGAGACTTTCAGTCATTTGAAGGGTGTGCACAGAGTGCTCCTGGTAGTTCCCCAGAAAGAGTGCCCCAAGAATATTTAGTGCAGCTAGTTTTTGAAGGAATGTGCAATCTCTCGTGATTGCATTAAAGTCACTTCCAGTTGCAAAATCAGTGCCTTCTCATAGGTGCATTATGGCATTCATTGAATTACAGCTCTATGTTTCTGGTTGTCTATTTTGAGTCCAGTTCAGCTCTGATTTACACCTTTGCTATCAGATGAAGTACAGGTTGGTACGGATCTGAAGAGTTCAATTACTTTGAAATGTATGTGGGAGTTTGGCACAACTCTCTTAAATCTGCTGTTTTACAAGGCCTAGTGTGCCACTAAAGCCTGGTAGAATGAGCAATGCCCACTTTGTCCTACAATGGTCAGTTCTTGCCTTGCACATCATGCTATCAGGATGGACTCTGGACTGTAAAAGACTTGAAAAGGATTAAGAAGGTGTGAAAACAAGTGACTATTGAGTCAAATTATGGTATTAATGGGTTTGAGAAATCAAAATGTTTTACTGTTTATTTAGTCCTTAGTGGGGTCAGTCCTGCAAGCTTGGGGGCTGTTTTATGGGTCTTGGGAATAAAGATATTATACAGTAGGTAAGAACAAAAAGTGTAAAACTACCACTAAGACATGTTCTGCTTATTTCCTTAGACTGGAGGAGCAAAACCCAGAAGACAACTGACGTCACTCCCAAAACATCATCTCAAACCCTCCCATTACAGCCGTCCTGGTATTTCAACCATCCTCCACCCGGAAGATGACGTTTACAGTAGGACAAGCTTCAGACCAGGACTGTACGTGACAGGCTTATTGTTTTGTCCTTTGGACATCGTTATTAAAAAAGGCATTCCTGGGTCCCTAGCACTCCATTTGACACTCATTTATTGTTCCTGCATCAGCATTATTCTTGCATTTCATATTGGACTTGGAGTTATTCTTCGTAAATTAGTCTAAGGGAGAGGCCCATGCAGAAAAAACGTTACTAACCTTTCACCTGACACGGCATTTGGGAGGAAAACTGGATTTCCTAGTTGGAAAACACAGACAATGAGCACAAGGGGACTTGAACCCAGGACTGCGGATCATTGAGGTGGCATTGCTAACCACTGTGCTGCCATAGTGGTAAAATAGTGTCTTACATTTTCATTATGATGAGGCTGCTGAAAACAAAAGAGGAAAACACTAAGATTTCACTTTGTTGCTAATCACACTTTTAATTTGTTATATTTAAATAAGGAAAAAGAAGGCATATATACAGATAACATTAAAAGTAGAATGTAATGGGCAGCACTTGATAGACTATTTAATTTTTTTTTTTGAAGAATGATTTGATGTTTCGGGCGGCACGGTGGCGCAGTGGGTAGCGCTGCTGCCTCATAGTTGGGAGACCTGGAGACCTGGGTTCACTTCCCGGGTCCTCCCTGCGTGGAGTTTGCATGTTCTCCTCCGGGCGCTCCGGTTTCCTCCCACAGTCCAAAGACATGCAGGTTAGGTGGATTGGCGATTCTACATTGGCCCTGGTGTGTTTGTGTGTGTCCTGCGGTGGGTTGGCACCCTGCCCTGGATTGGTTCCTGCCTTGTGCCCTGTGTTGGCTGGGATTGGCTCCAGCAGACCCCTGTGACCCTGTGTTCGGATTCAGCGGGTTGGAAAATGGATGGATGGATGGATGGATTTGATGTTTCAATGTGAATGCTTTTTCCAACAGTGATGTCAAAGATTTTAATACAAAGGGAAATTTAAGTAAAATGGCAAAAATTGAGGATGATGTAAAAAAAAAGTGTTTTTAATTATATAAAATAATGAATGACATCAATAAAAGAAGTTAAGCTGTCTGTCGCACTGCTGTATATCATAATACTTGACATCCCTCATCGAAGAAACATGCAAACGAAAACAGACAGGCTTTGTTTAGTTACTTTTGTATTGTTGATATGCAGCCCATTGCTCATTCTCAGCATGGAGCAAAAGTCGAAAGATTTCTTCAGCCATTTAAGATGTGAAACGCTGGGTCTCAGCGTGATCCCATCATTTCAGTGAATAGGAATATTTCATCACATAAATGCTCACGAAAGAGCTGCTTTGGCCACATTTTGCATGCAATGAATTTGCTATGAAGGAAACAATTTTCATTTATTCAATAAATCACTTTGCATGTAAAAAATTCTCATGCATAATACATAATCTTGAGGTGAAGCAACTGTGTAAAAGTATTGTACAAATCATACATCTTGAAGTGTTAAGTGTGTTTGTGCGAATATCCAAAAGCTGGGCATGTAATTACAAATGCAGGAGAAGGCTAAAATCCCCTCAATTTACTCTGAGGCATGGGGCGCCACCAGGGAGAGGTCCTACCCTTTATCTAAACATAGAACTCCAGAACTGTCTGATCTTGAAGAGAGAGCAAAAAAAAATGAGCTCTGGCGAAATGGTCCCTTTTTGTTAAAACCCTGGGCAAGATGTGACGCTAGCCAGTTAAGCACCTCATTTTACATTTGCACCACAGTAATCCAAATGTGATGACGCCCACATCTCCCGTAGCACCTCAACACGGTGCACCCTAAGGAAATTATCAGCCTTTGCTTTGTTCAAGACACTCAGTAACATGCCAGACGTCTGTCCAGTTTAACTGGTAAAAGGCGTCCTCAGTCTCTAACCTCGTATGTGTGGTACTCGTTTTACATAGGATTTGATTCTGTGGACCAGTGGGCTTAGCGTGGCATTGACTCGGACAGCAGAGGAGCATTTATCAGAGGCAGAAGTGTTGCAGTTAAAGACCTGCATTCCCAAACATTCGTCATATGTTCTGTACAGGCTGTCTGACTTTAGATGGATATATTAATGATGACTATCTCTCTCTCTCTCTCTATATATATATATATATATATATATATATATATAAAATACAACGTCTGTATGTCTGTCCGCTTTTCACGAGAGAACTACTCAACAGATTTAGATTGGGTTTTTTTCTATAATTTGTTTGAACATTCCGGTTGATTTTGAGACTTATCATGCTAAGTATCATAGTTCACTTGCAGGAGTGATTTATTTGCACTAATCCGAGACAGAGGCTGCAGGCTGAGGAGACGGGAAAGCGTGATGTCAGGAGTGGGGAGACAGGCGGGGCCCTCCGTTCGAGTCGGTCTACCTCTCGCCAAGTGTTGGAGTGGACCTTGCCTCTGCTTAGCTAGTGATACCTGTTTGTTTATTGATTTTTAAAGTTTGTCCTGTTTCACTGCTACACGGCCGGAGCCACGGGGGACAGCTAGTATATAATATTTGACAGACGGCATGTGCATGGTACACACAATAGAGGTACAAGTTCTAATGGCTTCTGTAATATTGAGGTGAATATGTGGAACATTATCAACCACCCCACCAAACAAACTTTTGTCCAAATAATATGAGCAGTGACCTCCAGACATGTTTAAGTCAGCAGGACAAGCATGACAGAAACAGGACATACGGTATCTCAGTACAGGTGCTGGTCATAAAATTAGAATATCATGACAAAGTTGATTTATTTCAGTAATTCCATTCAAAAAGTGAAACTTGTATATTAGATTCATTCATTACACACAGACTGATGTATTTCAAATGTTTATTTCTTTTAATGTTGATGATTATAACTGACAACTAATGAAAGTCCCAAATTCAGTATCTCGGAAAATTAGAATATCAATTAAGACCAATGCAAAAAAAGGATTTTTTAGAAATGTTGGCCAACTGAAAGGTATGAACATGAAAAGTATGAGCATGTACAGCACTCAATATTTAGTTGGGGGTTCCTTTGGCCTGGATTACTGCAGCAATGCGGCGTGGCATGGAGTCGCTCAGTCTGTGGCACTGCTCAGGTGTTATGAGAGCCCATGTTGCTCTGATAGTGGCCTTCAGCTCTTCTGAATTGTTGGGTCTGGCGTATTGCATCTTCCTCTTCACAATACCCCATAGATTTTGTATGGGGTTAAGGTCAGGCGAGTTTGCTGGCCAATCAAGAACAGGGATACCATGGTCCTTAAACCAGGTACTGGTAGCTTTGGCACTGTGTGCAGGTGCCAGGTCCTGTTGGAAAATGAAATCTGCATCTCCATAAAGTTCATCAGCAGCAGGAAGCATGAACTGCTCTAAAACTTCCTGGTAGACGGCTGCGTTGACCTTGGACCTCAGAAAACACAATGGACCAACACCAGCAGATGACATGGCACCCCAAACCATCACTGACTGTGGAAACTTTACACTGGACCTCACGCAACGTGGATTCTGTGCCTCTCCTCTCTTCCTCCAGACTCTGGGACCTTGATTTCCAAAGGAAATGCAAAATTTACTTTCATCAGAAAACATAACTTTGGACCACTCAGCAGCAGTCCAGTCCTTTTTGTGTTTAGCCCAGGCGAAATGCTTCTGACGCTGTCTCTTGTTCCAGAGTGGCTTGACACAAGGAATGCGACAGCTGAAACCCATGTCTTGCATACGTCTGTGCGTGGTGGTTCTTGAAGCACTGACTCCAGCTGCAGTCCACTGTTTGTGAATCTCCCCCACATTTTTGAATGGGTTTTGTTTCACAATCCTCTCCAGGGTGCGGTTATCCCTATTGCTTGTACACTTTTTTTCTACCACATCTTGTCCTTCCCTTCGCCTCTCTATTAATGTGCTTGGACACCGAGCTCTGTGAACAGCCAGCCTCTTTAGCAATGACCTTTTGTGTCTTGCCCTCCTTGTGCAAGGTGTCAATGGTCGTCTTTTGGACAACTGTCAAGTCAGCAGTCTTCCCCATGACTGTGTAGCCTACAGAACTAGACTGAGAGACCATTTAAAGGCTTTTGCAGGTGTTTTGAGTTAATTAGCTGATTAGAGTGTGGCACCACGTGTCTTCAATATTGAACCTTTTCACAATATTCTAATTTTCCGAGATACTGAATTTGGGACTTTCATTAGTTGTCAGTTATAATCATCAAAATTAAAAGAAATAAACATTTGAAATACATCAGTCTGTGTGTAATGAATGAATCTAATATACAAGTTTCACTTTTTGAATGGAATTACTGAAATAAATCAACTTTGTCAAGATATTTGAATTTTATGACCAGCACCTGTATGTTCCATGAAGAACTTAAAAGAGAAAATTATGCCCCCAAATCACACATCTTAAAAATCTTAAAAAATTCTGTTAGGAATTTATTACAAGTGTCTTTATTTTAATTTAAAAAATACTATTGTGGTTTGTTTTGCTTATTATATACTGTATATGATGTATATATGGTCTTGGATAGAGGGGTGTAGTATTATGGAAGATTTGGGCACCTTCTGGAACAGGTGGGATCTATCCACAATGACGCACTACATCTGAACTGAAGGGACACCATTGTTACTGATGACATGTGTGAGTAGGTTAGTCCAGGATTATTTCAACTGGGCAAAAGGGAGCAAGGAGATTAGGACCGACCAGCATGAGAACTTCATATAAGAAAATGGACAGTTATATTGAATCAAATATAAGTGATCATTTTGAAATATCTAGCCCTCAGTTGAAAAACAAAGTAAAATCAATATTTCATTAAACATAGCTTGTGTTTATGCTAGAGCAGGGGCCCCCAACTCCGGTCCTGGAGGGCCACAGTGGCTGCAGGTTTTCATTCTATCCATCTTCTTAATTAGTAACCAGTTTTTGATGCTAATTAACTTCTCTAGCCTTAGTTTTAATTAGCTTGACTCAGCCCCCTTAGTTGTCTTTTTCATTAATTAGCAGCCGGACAATAATGAGACACAAAACAAGCCTCCACATGACCAGCTCACCAGTCCCCATCAAACAAAATGTGAAAATAAAGAAAGGTGAAGGTCTCAGTAAGGCTGATCTCTCAGGTCACCAAGTAAAATAACAGAATAGCAGCAGTTTTGGAAATGTCTGCTGTGACAGAATGAGAGCAGCAACAAGCCATGGAATTGAATAACGAGTTTAATTAACAGCAACAACCAGCTTCTCATTAAGGAACTGGTTGGAGTGAAATTAGTTGGAGTTTGAAGCCCCAATTTAGCTGGTCATTTGTTGGCTTATTTCACATCTCATTTTTGTTTAGCTGTCATTTAATGAAGAAAAGAATCAATTCAGAAGACTTAATCATTAAAGACAGGGCTATTAAAATAGAGGGAAAAGAAGTTAATTAGCAGTGAAAACTGGACACTGATTAGAAAAAGGGTTTGAAAGAAAACCTGCAGCCACTGCGGCCCTCCAGTCCTGGAGTTTGACACCCGTGTTCTAAGCCTTTCTTAATTAATGACCTGTTTTTGCTGCTAATTAACTTCTTTTGAATTAATTTTAATTGACTTGTTTTTTTAAGATTTGTTCCCCTGAATTGCTTCATTTCTTTCCTTAAATAGAAATGAAACGTGAACTGAGGGAGCCAACAGAAGACCAACTAAGTCAGGGCCTCAAACTTCAACCAATTTCACTCCAATCAGTTGCTTAATTAGGCTCTGCTTCTTGTTGTTAATTAAACCCGTTCTTTAATTGTTGATTTTCTCGTTTCTAAGAGCACTGTGAAAATGTTTTTGGGACCTGAGCATATCAACATTCCTGAGACGTTCATCTTTCTTTATTTTCAGATATTGTATGATGGACTCCAGTTGTTTTGGCTCATTTTGTATCTCATTATTGTTTGGATGCTAATTAATGAAAAAGAAACAAAGGGTCTGGGTCTTCAAGAACAAATCAATTAAAATTAATTCAAAATAATTTAATTAGCAGCAAAAACAGGTCACTAATTAAGAAAAGGGTTAGAATGAAAACATGCGGCCACTGTGGCCCTCCAGGACCTGAGTTGGGGACCCCTGCTCTAGCTTAAACACAAGCTTTGTTTAATGAATTATTGATTATACCTTATTTATTGTTCCTGTGCTAGAGTATAAAGGATACAACAAGTGTAGTTTTATGTAATTATGGTATCACAGTAATAACAATAACCTGGCTAAATCCGAGGGATGTAGATGAGCATAATATAGACGGGTACACAACATTTAGGAAAACTAGCTCTAACCGAAGGGGGTCATTCGTGTAAAATTGTATTTGAATGTGTGTCTTTCTTCGTCAGGATGATGAGCCACATCTTAGTAACAATATTCGAATTTAGATAGAAAGCATTAGGGATAGAGACCTACTACTGGATTAGGTATTTTACTGATTAGTCAATAGGGATTTAGACTGGAGAGATCATGTTCCACTAATGAGATGGAATTCTATGGAGAAGTTACAAAAGCATACAACCAGACAGGCACATGAGGTATTATTCATGATATTCCAAACCCTTTTGGTAAGGCGCTACATGAGAGGCTAACAATCAAACTTGAAGAAGTGGAAACTGAAGATGCGGTGTGTAGATTGGTGCAATTTGAATTAAACACTGGGAGGAAAGGGTTATGCTGTGAGGAAATTTTTTCTGAATTTGGTGATTTTAATAGTAAAGGGTTAGGGTTAGGGTTAGGGTTTTTTAGCATAAATACTGTACATGATCTTGGTAAGAATGTTAACAAAAAGCTTGTTAAGTTTGCAGATGATACCAAACTAGGTGAAATGGCAGATAACCTAAAATCCGCTAAAACATTATGGGGGACCTAGACAGCGTCATGATTTAGTTTTATTGGTGATTATATAATATTATCTTGTACTTGAACTGGGGGCTTTTAAGTTCAAAGATTGTTTTGCTCAGAATTCTTAAAGGTTTAGATCAGGGGTGTCGAACTCCGGGTCTGGAGGGCTGCAGTGGCTACAGGTTTTCATTCTGACCCTTTTCCTAATCAGTGATCAGTTTTCACTGCTAATTAATTCCTTTTCCCTTCATTTTAATCGCCTCATTTTTAAGGATTCAGTCCTCTGAATTGATTCCTTTCTTCATTAAATGGCAGCCAAACAGAAATGAGACGTGAAATGAGCCAACAGATGACCAGCTAAACTGGGATTTCAAACACCAACCAATTTCACTCCAAACACTCCCTTAATGAGAAGCTGATTCTTGCTGTTAATTAAAGCTGTTATTTAATTCAATGGCTTGTTGCTGCTCTCATTCTGCTACAGCAGACATTTCCAAATCTGTTGATTTTTCAGTTTTTTCTAAGAACAACGTCAAAATGTTTAGTGACCTGAGAGATCAACCTCACTGAGACCTTCACCTTTCTTTATTTTCAGATATTGTGTGATGGGCACAGGTGAGCTGGTCATATGGTGGCTTGTTTGATGTCTCATTATTGTTTGGCTACTAATTAAGGAAAAAGAGACAATTAAGGTGCCTGAGTCAAGTTAATTAAAACTAAAGTGAAAGACGTTAATTAGCAGTAAAAACGGCTCTCTAATGAAGAAGATGGTTAGAATGAAAACATGCAACCACTGCGGCCCTCGAGGACCGGAGTCCGACACCTGTGGTTTAGATGCTGTGTTTTGTTTTCGCAACTTTTTGGCCACCATGTTGAGTTCCCGTCGTTAGGTTTGCTTCCCTGCGTTTCTAGGGGCGTGGCCAGAGAGGTTGTGACCTGTTTGTAATCAATCCAAAGGGATAAAAGGAAGGCTAGATATTTGCTCTAAATATTTTCGGGAGTTTCATTTGGTTTAGCCCTCTTGCTTGCTCTTTCCACCTTCATTTTTGTCTCCTGTTCTTGGCTTTGGGTTTCTATGTGTGATTTCCCTGCTGCAATACTTCAATACTAAAAAAAGACAAAGCAACACTAGAGAAAGGTCAAAGAAGAGCAACTAGGCTGAGTCTGGGATTGAGATGTATGCCTTCTGCCTAAAATAATAGGGAAGGAATATTAGATAGTCAGAATTTTCGCTTTACTTTTTAAACCTCCGATTCAGCCTTGTGTATCCTGCTTTGACAAGAGGTACTGTATTATCTGTGGTATAGCGGGTCCGCGGCTTCAAAAAAAGACATCCAGACATCCGTGTCAATCTCCGTGGGTGTGACTGCACAACCGCGGGGAGTTAATGAGGAAATTGGGGCAAGTCGCACCTGTACGTACGGGTGCAGTGGTTCTCAAATGCTTCATCAGCTTCCTGCGGTGTATGATTAAGGCGTGTGCCCACGAAGCCGTATGAGTACGGGCCGGCACAGAGGGAGAGGAGCAAGGATCGGAGAGCAACAGAAAGAGAAAAATAGAGGTTAAAAGACGAGAAGAGCAGTCTCGGAAAGACGATCTGGCCACCTGGAAGGGGAAGGCAGCACAAGCTGGAGACGCATGAAGAAGGGTAGGCTGTGGCACTCTAGAGGCAGGATTGCCCCACTGAATATTTGTGTCAAGTGGGACGAGCAAGGCAGATGACCTCCCTATGCATCTGAGGTACGACTATGGGAGTGCGAAGGAAGATGGGAGGAGAGCCGACCTTGGACAGTCTGGCTGCGCATTTTGGAGGCAGCCAAGATAAGGGTCAGAGGAAAGGCGTTTGTGGCTGCTAAGTCTCCGCCGGCTACATGAGTAATGGGTGAGCTGGGGAGACAAAGATGGCGGTGGGCCGAGATCGGGAGGAGTTAGTGACTGTATTTTAACCTCTGATTTTAATGGATGTATTTATTATGGATTTTATCCCCCACTTTTCATTTGGTTTTTATGGATTTATTTATGGCCATTTGGGATACTGCACTGTTGACACTGGTTTTGTTTTGTTTGGAATTGTTTTTAATAAAAGCACCTTGGCACTTTTCCACCATCCCCTTGCTCTGTGAGAGATTTGTCAGCTCAGCTCGGTTAGAACTATCGATGGTGTTGGGTTCTAGAGCCTCCCATATGTGAAGGGGGAGTCTGGAGGGGACCCTCATCGTCACATTATCTATTTCGTGGTTTTGACCTTAGCCCATTTATTGTACTGCTCTTTGTTTTTAACCTTAGTGGCTTTAATTCTTGATCAAACTTTAATTACCTTTGTCATTTGGGACATGCATCTTACACATTCATAACTGCATTAAACAGAGGTTGTGTTGTACCACATTTTTGTATTGTTTAAAATAGAAGACGTGCATAACAATTATGTTGGTGGTTCCACATCAAAGCTGGAATGGAGAAAATACAACATACATGGAAACATTACATTATTTCTGACAGATGGCCCAGAGATTAGGCACATCCGCCTCACAGCTCCAATGATCTTAGATCAAACTCCAACCCTCTCAGCCTGTGTGCCGTTTGCATTTGCCCCCTGTAATTGTGTGGGTTTTCCTGCCACCTACAGAAGTTCTCAGAAGACTCCGTAATCAACGAAGTGTACAAGTGGAACACAGGAGGGGAATCTGGGGGCCCAGTGAATGACTTTTTAAATAATTGTAGGTGTTATCAAAACCCGTGAGGTTGTGATGGACTTCAGGACTCCAGTTTCTATCTACAAAGCAGAAGGTGAGGTGTTAAAGGTAAATAAGGGGTTTACTGGGCCAGGAATCTGAACAGGGCTGCATAGACAGAGGCCATATACCAAAGTACCATCTTCAACTGTATTTAATGTGGATGCTTGTGTCATTTGTGAGAAGTTTCAATGGGTTATGTTATTTAGGCAAACCCTTCATAACCCAGAATTTGTGCGTGTCAGCTACCCCAGCTTTGGGTTTGGTTGGCATGTTGGTGGAGAATCAAATGCATCCCCCTTGCTACTAAACTGGCTTCCTAAAGCACAAGCAGGTATGCTGGATCCACCAGAAAGACACAATAAACAACCATATAGAATATTTATTTAGACAGGATAAAGCAAGAATCAAACTGAAACACCAAAAAGGGGTTAAAAGAGAGGATTTTTTTGGTTTGTAATTAACAGTAATATTTTTCATTAATGACTATAGATTAAGCATAACTGTTCTGATTTTGACATAAATATCTCTGGACTTCAAAACCAAAGTGAAAAGAAGAAAGTGGAAATATAAAGGAAATTGCAGCGTTCTTAGAGTTACAACAAAAGGTTTTCCCCTCTGGCAAAATGGCAGTGAAGCTCTGCTCTCTGTTGGAGAGTGACTGAAATCAAAGATGTCACCAACAGTGTAAGCGGAGCCCAGGCATAGCAAATTCCGTTACAAGCAGGGGAGAGCGCGCTCACTAAATCATCGCCGTTGGCCATCCCAGTCTGATAAGCTAACAGGGAAAAGCATAAGACACACAAGCAAATGTCACGCTGGCAAAATAAAGTGCACAGCGCTGGGAACATGCTGTCGAGATAAGGCTGAAACTAAAAAGCTCATGTGGGAAAAATGATTTTGAAGTTACTGGGTTTTTTTTTTTTCTTCCAGAAAGAAAGTGGGATGATTTTTACCTACTCAGTGAAGGCCATATAACCTTAGTTAATGAAAAAAACAGTGGCAAGAAATCAGGTCAAATTTTAGATATTGCAGAAAAGCACAACAATGACTACTCTTTAGCTTAAACCAATAATAACAGAGATGTAGCCAGCTGAAAGAAAACTAAAAGAGGAGACTCGGGAGCTCTGATGAAGTCATCTTTAAGGAGGCCAGGAGATATTTCTCTTCTAGTATATGAATGGAGCTTACGGTAATAATCTAGAAGGACCCACACTGTGCTGGTAAGCATAAGAGGATGGCCCATGGCTCATTCTGAAGGTGAAGGCCTCCAGCTTTATACCTAACGACTGCCAGTTTGGTTCCTTACCTCTGACTCATTCAAGTCACTTAACCTGCCTGGTACTCCAAATGTGTACACATGTAAGTTAACAAAATGGATGATAGAGCTGCAGTAGGTTAAGTACACTTGGGTGGAGTGATTACCTGTGCTCACCACCATGGGCACGTGCCCCTGTTGGGACATCGTGTAGTTCATAACCGAGGATGGACATGGGCAAGCGAGGAGACAATAACACGTTTTCAGATGCAAGCAGTGCATGCTTATTATAAAGCAAAGGTGTTAAGGTGCAGAAATAAGTTAAGAATTTAAATATCTTCATAAAAACACAGGGCTCCAATGGGAAGTGTAATAAATACGAGGTGAGACACAAAACTAACTGGATTGGTAAAAAACAATTATTTATTGATGAAGTCCAGCATTCTAAACATTGTTATCTTCTGTATACTCCCCCTCCCAATCTCTACACCGCTCCATACATATCTTCCATTGTTTGTGGCTCTTCAACAGGCTTCCCGTTTCTCTCTTCACTTTATCCACTGAAGAAAAATGTCGTTACCTTCAGGTCACTTTGATTTTTGGGAACAAGTAAAACTCACAGGGAGTTAAATCAGGCAAATAATGAGGATGATTGAGGACAGGAATTTTTTTTTTTCCAATCAAAAATTCTCATAGCGATTGTTGTGTAAATACTGACTGGGCTGTTCACAGGATATACGTAGCCGGTCAGCGGTTTGAGAGGCCATGTAGATATAGTATATATAGATATCTATCTTACTAAACCACAGTTAATATATGCACGGCGGACGCACCGAGGCGCATGCGCACTGCGGCCTTGGCGCCCGCCCCAGAGTCCAGAGTCAAACGCAGTGGCTTTCCAAAACGTGGCGGCTTCCCAGAGTCAGTAGGTGGCACCCGAACAACACAACCTCTGAGTGCCCAAACAACACAACCTGTACAGTCAAATGCAGCAGCTTCCCAAAACGCGGCAGATTCCCAGAGTCAGTAGGTGGCGCCCAAACAACACAACCTGTAAACTAGACTTGCTCTAATCCACTGTGCCAGTAATGTAGATCACATAACGGTCATTCAGTTTGGCGCCCGCCCCAGAGTCCAGAGTCAAACGCAGCGGCGTCCCAAAACACGGCGGCGCCCACCCCAGAGTTAAACGCAGTGACTTCCCAAAACGCAGCGGCTTCCCAGAGTCAGTACGTGGCGCCCAAACAACACAACCTATGAGCTACACTTGCTCTAATCCACTGTGCCAGTAATGTAGATCACATAACGGTCACAGACTCAAACCCAGCGGCTTCCCAGACTCAGTGGCTGGCACACGAACACCACAACCTGTACACTAAACTTGCTGTGCTCCACTCTGCCAGCAGTCGGTGTCAGCAAAGGCAACGGAATCACGTCTCCACAAAACGAAACCGCTTTAGTACAGATATACTTATGTAATTAAATGACATTTCCCCAGACGCACCCACCCTCCATGATATGTCATCCATCCAGATATCGGACAGAACAGAAACTGATTGCCGTTCTTGGATTTCCGATTCGCTAGCGAATCGCGGGCTTACTTGTAGTTCTATGATTCACATCTGCCCAACCTCCAGACGGTTTACCAGGAAAGCCCAGTCCGGTTATTTTTGTGTCTCACCTCGTATTTAACACCATTAAAAAACAATATGCAGCTCCTCAAGGATCCTTTCTAATTCCACTTAAACAATGCATTTTGTAAGCGGCAACACTGTTGCTACATCGTCTCCTTCTCGTCAATTCCGCTAGCAACATAATATCCGTCCCGCTTACTCCATCTTCGCATTCCTCACTCCAGCAAATATCACTTGTCTCCTCTGTTTTCTGTCATTTAATTAGCAGACCCGACAGCACTCACCTCAGCTGGTACCCCTCTGTTGCTCAGCAGGTAGGACACTCCTTCATCGAAATGCACTCCAGCTTTCTCCAGAATTGTCTCCCCCTCAATCTCCTTTCTCTGTCTTCTCTGAGAACTTCATTCCTTCTTTGTCCTCAGTTCTCAGTTAAATTAATAAAAGTGTGGCCACTGTATGGATTACCACCGAGCCCCCATTCACCACTCCGTGTCTGCACGTCTCTCACTTCATGCACTCTTACTGAGTAGCGTTGTACTTTAAAACTGTACCCATTGTCCTGATACGGAGTGTCATAGATGGATGAATGTCTTGTATCTTGTTCACTGTAAAAGAGAGCGATAAAATATAGTCGTTGTTACTTGTGTAGTTTGAGTAAAGCTTGATAAAACAAAATGCCACACTTTATTTTTTTCACTTATTCTTGAATTTAAATTGTTGAGTCAATGTTAAGATGCTTAATAATCCAAGTGTCTACATTTGAGCCGGTGGTATGTCTAGTGTTTGGAGGCAGACGGTCACTCCACCGCCTAGGCTGTCTGTAGTTGTTTTTCACTCTTTCATCACCGAGCAGCGCACCAGTTACTTTCCCGTGACTTTTATACCCCCTTAAACTTGTCATGTGTGATTAATATGAAGCCCCTCAGCTTTGCTTTTACATGTTCAATACAGATAAGCAGTAAAATGTCGTGCAGCAGGTCTTCTTTTACTTAGCTAGTTAGGACATTGAGGTGTCTGTTATATGGAAGAGCAACTTTTGATTGAAAAGTAATGAGAGTGTCCCTGCTTCTCTTTCATGGGGTAGACATTGAAATGTTTGTGAACAGCATACATCGACGTTTGTGAACATGCAGTTGCACCTCCCTATTCTTCAGCATTCTAGTACAGCGACTGGTAGCACCTCATACGTATCGTCATGGCGGATGAAGATGTTCCTGTGATAATACAGCAGAGTTACTGTATGAGACTGAATTTTGTGTTAAGCTTGGGAAGAGTGGTAATGAAACTCTTGAAATGGTACGGCAGGCATATGGTGATGATACGATTAGCCGTGCTGCTGTGTTTTGGTGAGAGTGAATGACGCGTTCAGGGAGGCCATCCACTGTGGTTACTGATGTCAACATTTCCCGAGACTAGAAGACAGAAGGCTCAATTTACGTGAACTTTCAGCTTCACTTGGCATCTCGTTCGAACAATGACAATACCTTGTAACAGAAAAACTGAAAATGAAATCTCACAGAAGAGTATATGCAACGATGAGCTAAGGTGTGCAAGAACACTACTCGATTGTCGGAGAGAATTCCTGATTTCACTGACTGAAATTGGTGGGACTGCAGTAAAACAACCTCCACATAGTCCAAATGTAGCACTAACTACGTAGAAAGAAGTTCTCTTCAGATGATGAAGTGAAAAATGCCACATTGTTAAAAGTGATGTCCCAAAACAATCGGTTACTTGTTTTTGACTCATTTTTGAAATTTTGTAAAAAAAAAATGTATTCAATCTGAAGGACGCTACTTTGAAAAAGAAAAGTGTGGAGTCATGTGAATCTGAAAAAAATAGATCAGTCTCATTACTTTTCAATTACGCCTCGTAGTTACAGTAGAGCTTTGGAGGACACAGGCACCAGTGGCATCTCTGCATTAAGAACAAGTGGCCCACTACTTGCCATCTCCCAGCAGCAGAGCCGGCCTTAGGGCGAAGCGAACGAAGCGACCGCTTCGGGCCCACAGCTGGAGGGGGCCCACTGCGCCCAAGGTTTTTTTTTTCCTGTGATGCGACGCTGCTGCGGAGGGCCCAATGGAGCAACAGACTCCTTCACTCCAACCTCTATTACTAATTTTTTTATATATATAATTCACGGCAACATATTCCATCACTTAATTACTTCACGTGGACATCTCCACTCGGCACTCCAATCTTCATTACGCTTCACTCAGGACCGCACGCCTGTTGCCACCTCCACGGCTCATCTGTGCCTCTGTCCTCAGTAGGCGGCCACTTACGCTTCAGTCAGGGCCGCTCCGCCGCACTGCATTCTCGACAGAGCATAAAAGGGGACCTTCTCTTCATAAAGCCATCACTTTCCTTCATATCAATATATTTCCATTTTGTTAGAACGTCTTGTAGATAGTAGTTAGGCCTTGCCGAATTTCCACAGTTTGAAATTATTGTATTCCAAATGTCTTCAGTTCCACTGCCAAAGAAATATAAATCAGGTGCTCAAAAACGTAAAGAAAAAGCAGCGAAAGATGAATTCTTCGCTACCCAAAAAGGCATTTTGCAACGCTTCCTAACGAAAACGGTTAGCTCTAGCAGCAGCAGCAGCACTAGCACCAGGACTGAACTTCCATTAGTCGAAGATACCGCAACGCCGTCCAAGCCCCACAAACCTGTATCCGACTCCGAGGAGACAGAAGCCAATGACGTTAAGAATGACATGGACATGGGTTTTTCGTCAGGTTCAGCAACGTTGCCAGCCGTTTTGGTTTTTAACCAGAAAGATGAAGATCACGACGAGGTTCGAAAAGTGTCTTTTGTGTGAAATAGATTTCAATATCTGCTGGTAAGTTATTTTATACGTAAATCTGAATATCTCAAAAGTACGAAAACAAGCTTTAAAACCGAATAAAAATGTAAAAACAAAATAATGTGGATCTTATCTTCATAAAATAAAAAAAATATATAAAAAGCAAAAAAAAAAAAGTGCTTGGCCTAGCTATTTACCTCCACGTGCTGCCTGGTGGAAACAGCAAAAGCTGGCTAAAATGTAGCTTTATCTGTTAATGTATCGTCACTAAAGACATTTATGCGGGCCCGCTCCGACCTCCATCACTCATACCCTTCACTCAGGGCCTTGTACAACAGTCTGCGCTGACAGCCTGCAAATTTGGCTCCTGTCAGTGTGTTACGGTTGTCAGTGTCAAATGGAAATCGTCAAAAAGTGATGGTTGCAGATGCTGGGAAAACGCATTTCTGCAGCTCAGAATGCAGGAAATCACTTGGTGGCCGGAGCTCTGCCCCGGACCCCCTAGCTGCAGGGGTCAGGCCCCTCGGTATCAGTTTGCTTCGGGCCCAAAATTGTCTAGGGCCGGCTCTGCCAGCAGATGGCTCTATTGTGAAAATGTTAAATAAGTAGTAAACTCAACTTAATAATTTAACATATTGTTTACATATTTATAACAAACAAAACTTTATCATATTCAAATGTTTCCATTTTTCCATGGTATGCTCAATGCAATTTTTCATCTAGAAAATATTTCATTTCTTGAAGTATGTGACATTCGTTTTGTGCCTGCTAGTAGCCTGTGTAAGCCATTTCACCCTGCAGTGTTCGAGACATGGCTGTATGGTATGTGCAGCCTGAACTTTCCAGTTCTGCCCTGTGGTTTGAAGGCTAGATCCCTTTCAAGTGACCCATTGGTTTTTTTGTGTTATAATTTAAAGCATCTGTGTCTTGCATAACTCATTATTTTGGAGTAGTCATATATATAATCTTCATTTGGATCTTGATCTTTGTTTGTCCGCGAATGAATTAGAAGAAGAAGCACTAGATGGCAGTAGAGAGACAGCTAAAACATAGGCATTGCATTAAGAATCTCCTCCAGGCTTATACTACTGAAGACTGTAGTATTCCAGTCACACCTCAAAACACAGACATTCAAACTAAACAAATAGTTGTGCTTTAAATTAACTAATCTTTATATATAATCTTCATTTGGATCTTGATCTTTGTTTGTCCGCGAATTCCATGCATGCGTAGACCACCTTCCAGTTTAGTACGTTGTTGTTACTCACGGATGTCAACAATGTGCCGGAATAACGAAAGGGGTGGTGGACAGTGTTATGCTGGTTTGCTCCTCAGGCCTGGTTAGGGAATGAGATTGCCGAAGATAAAAGGTACGTGCCTACGTAACACATGAATGAAAGAAAGACAGTGGGTAAAATGAATGACAACGTAACAGCACGTTCCGGAAATTATTAGTGTTACATTGTAGCCAGCTAGTGCTGCGCGTCTCACAGTTGTACCGTGGCTTGCTCACATGTCAGTGAAGTGATCCCTATTTATGCTTTAAAGAGCCTGGATACCTATGTGTCCCCCTTTTATAACCATTGCTCCGTTTATATTGCCTTACTCTTTGGATTGCCACAAAGCAACCTGCGAGATTGGAGAAAGGTTGAGAAGAGATCGTGAGAGGAAACAACAGCGTCGTGAAAACGAGACGGACTGTGAACGGAGAGAAGCAGAAATGCTCCTCCACCACCACATAATTACTATTCAGACAGTGATTCCGAGTAGGCCGTTCCTATCGAATCAATGTCCAAGGGTTTTCTTTTGTAATTTTGTTTCCCTTATAAAAAATCATAATGCTGTGCGACGAAGGGCCCAGTTCACGACTGGCAGCCGCGTTTAAACAGGGAGCCCTTCACAGACAACTTTAACACGCACAACGTAGTTGGGCGAACATGGCTAGTACAGTATATAATTAAATAAAATACAGTACAATATAATTCTGCAGTTTGAACATTGAACAAAAATGAGATTTATGAACATTGCATTTGTGTTTCTGTGTCCAGAAGGGAGTGCTAGCTCCGGCAGCATGTTACTTAACCCGAATCTATATACATATAACATAAAAGGTGATGCCCCTCTCTAGTGATACGATGGTAAGAAATCACATAGGAGAAATACAGTAACTTAGCTTTGTTTAATGTTGGCTTGCACTGTATATGATACAAAGACAAATGAAGCCAGTGACGAAACCCGGTCAGGGAGTGGGGGTCCAAGGCGTGGAGTCTGTTGGTGTCGTCGATACCATGGAAGGCATTTTCAGGAACTGGTGGCGGTATCTCCCATCTGCTCTTTGCCTTCAGAGATGTGCTGGGCACTGTGCCAAGACTTTATACTGTTTTCTTCACGTGTAAGGCCCCCTTAGGTGAACATACAATTTCAAACAAGGCAACGATGCTTAAACAAGAATACAATTCCATGCTGACTGAACAGATAGAAATAGCAGATGTTTACAGTTTTCCCCAGTCTGACTGCACACGGTGTCCATTTGTTGTAATCTGTCTTTTTGTTATGTTGCTTGCGTGGAAATTCTAGTGTGCTTAATCTGGCTATGTGTCTGCGGTACCACATGTGAGTAACGCAGTCAAGAAGGATAAGGAGAGAGCAATTGTCTGTGGCCATCACCTGCCAAACCATTTCCTTTTTGGGGTTGTCCTGCTGTTGCCTCTCCAGTGCGCCTGTTGTCACTTTTATTCACACCAAAGCAGGTGAAGCTGATTCACAATCGCTTATGCTTTCTGATTTAACAGACTGATATTCCTGAAGCTTAACTGACTTGTTGTTAGACTGTGATGAATAAGTGTTCCCTTAATTTTTTTGAACAGTGTAAATTAATATTTTATTATCATTTGCTTAATATTCTGATGATTTCAGCTGTCATTTTGTACTTTTGTTTGAATGGCCGTCACTATTTTATGTTTCTGGATTTCATGAGCATCTCCATTTTGTGTGTCTGGTTGCTGTGTGGTTACTAGATAAATGATATACGTATCATGTGACCCATTAAGGCAGCAATGCAATAAAAATATGGTTGCCTACATTGTTTAGCATTCAGTCGTCGTGTATGTAAGTGTTAAAAACTTCACAAGCGACTGGCGCTTTAGTAACGAAGGAAAAGATTCCGTTTTTTTAAGTCACTTTGTTCTCAGCTATGACTTTAGTTTTAGTGAAACATCTAACAACTTCAAGGTATTGAATTTTTAATGACCACGACAATTCTTTTGTTCTTGGACATGTTTTCATTACAAACGGTACATCTGAACACAACTGTGTCATACGGAGACAAATGGCAACTGACGAGCCTGTGTGAGTGTGCGCTGTGTGTGTCAATGAGCCTCACGATGGACGGGCACCTCGTCCAGGGACCCATCTTGACTTGACTGTGTGAGCCTTCAGCCCTGCGACTCCACAACCCTAAATGGGATTAGGTTAGTTTGAGAATATGTTCAGTAATTACAGTGATGAAGTAATAACTTTATGAATAATACAATGGTAGCATGATTTATGTGACAGTCATAGCTAATGAAATTATTCTACTTGATGCTGTCATCTTCCTGTCAGAATGCAAATGGGATCAAATGGGTAGAAGAAAATATATTGCTGCCTTTTATGCATTTTCCTTGCAACACAATCAATAGTCTACTGTATCCTGGTGTTAAAACTGAGCAGATACTACCCGTTTAAGATGCTCAGCTATTGCTTTAATTCATGATCTTACCATAGAAGATAGAAGTGTTTGACACTTCTGCCCATCAGCGTGAATAAAATGCTTTTCCTTTAATCTGAGTAAAAGGCTCACTGATTTAACAAAAAGAAAGAAGCGGCTTTAAATAAAATAGGAACTGCAAACAAATTCAGACAGTTAAAATATGTTATATATTGTCACAATATGCCTCTACCCTGACAGAAGTACTTAGCAGAAAATCAATTGATAAACGCAAACTCCTATTCTTTTATCTACTTGTTACAATGGTGCTCAGTGTTAGAAAAACAGCAGCCGTCCCAGCAAACAGCAAGTGTGCCTTTGCCAACGCCGCCAACAGTGCCACTAGCTCTGCCTTCAGCTGCCTACCCACTTGGGCATTCCTCCTTCTGTGACAATTAAATTTGGTTGCCAGCATCTGCTCCATCTCTCTTCTTCTTCTTCTTCTTCTTCTTCTTCTTCTCCCAGAGAAAACACTTGGGCTGCAGATCACTGACCTAAATAGGACTTCAAATGATTGCAATGCAGTGTCATAAATCTAATTAAGACTAACAGGATCTGAAGCAGAATTCATATTCTGGAAGCGCTGATATGCACACAAGGACTTTTTTGTTAGCCGCAGTATGTTTAAGTCATAAAACTTTTTAATAGCCAATCAGAATATAGCATGTTCAATGAGACAGATGCCCAGCTTCATTTTGGACAAGTATGTGGGCCGGGCTCATTATTGTGTATCGTCAGTGAGGTGTGCGTGGGAGCGACAAGACATTCTGCCGCAGAGTGAGCCATAAATAAACGTGAAGAGGGTGCTGCTTTAGTCTCAAATGGATTGCATGATACAGATAACTGGTAAGCGTGTTTATGATTGTACAAGCCAATCTTTAGAGTGAAGCCAGTTTCAGACGCTCCTTCACATTTTTGTCCAGAACTAATACACGAACGCACAAATTCTTGTCTGTTCTCACTCAGAATGATTATTACCTACCTGTCCATTTTCTTCACTACTCTAGAGCTGAGATGTATCCATTACCATGAGCCCAGACCACCCTGGCCCACTAGAGAAAGCGTGGCATAAAAACTGGATTGGGCCAGAGAAGGGCTGGAGAGACTCAGATAAACAAATACCAGGACAGGCTTGTGATGATTTAACTGTCAAGCTGGGAAATATAAAAATGGAGTCATTTTGTGAACATGAGGGCTTCAATGTCAGTTAAAGAGCACACCTACGTGTGAACTAAGGCCCAGGCAACTGAACGTTTCAACTGTCATTTTTATCTTTAGGCCTCTCACAAATGTAAATCAAGAAGCTATTTTTTTTAACGAAATATTTTGGAATAACAGACTGAAGGGAAGTGGTACACCACTCCAGGGTGGGACAAAATTAGTCAATAAATGGGAGGATCTGGCAAAATATTTCTTATATAAACAGAATGAGACTTGTAATAAAGAAGAAATCATCTTGAAGCCAAAGAGGAAGGATTGGATCTGAGTTATCGCTGCAAAATTTTTGTAAGCATAACATTTTTTTATTATATTATTATTAAATTTGATATTTTAATTTTTTACTTTATTCTTGTGCTTTAATATTTATGCTAAATGCTTTAATATTAATTTGGTCAGATTCTTGTATCTTTCTGGTTTCATAGGTTCAGGTGGGAGTGGTGGGGGGTTCAACTTAGGGGTTACAGTGAATGGATAAACAGAATTAGGTAAGTTAAACAAAGGTCTTTGGGACAATGGCCTGCAACAGGTAACCAAACTTGTTAAAGTCTCAACACCAGGTGCTAGGACCAGGGATCTGGAAGTGTAGGGTAAACATAAAAAGGTCTTAAGGTCGCCATCACCTCCATATCTCTCACCCCGTAGCCTGGGAAAAAAGAGCCAGATAACCTGGGTATCCCTACAGGCCCAGATCTTAACATCATGCAACTAGTCTGAAAACCCACATTGTTCCTTAATATTGTTTTGTTGGTTTACTTAATGTCAATCTCATTATGAAGAATCAACACAGACATACCCAGTGCAGGCATATTCTCATATTCATAAGTCATCTCAGATAAAGGAGTACTGGAATCATCGGGTGGAAGGGTCCTTTGATCAGATTGGCTGGCCTAACAGTGACTCAGCAGTAGAATAGCCAATGGGAGGGGGGTGGCTAGTTGGCCGAGGTCTCCGGGACTCTGACTGTGTTTGGCTTGTCACTGACTCCTTTTCTACAATCTGGCTGTGGTTCTAGAATTAACTGATGGACAGATAATGTTGCTTTTCATTTACAGTATGTTGATTCGTTTCTACTTTGCTTTTGATGTATATTAACAGATCTGCATCCTTATCCAGTGTAGCTGCAAAAAATATAAGGTGTCATCAGGCACGGGTAAGACGCGTGTCAAAAGAATTCACAGAGTCCAAGAGTTCGTTTTAACGGTTTTTAGTGAAAGTTAAAAGCGAATGATCCAAACAAGAATAAAAGAAAAAATATTTACACACTTAGAATAAAAGGCAAAAAAAAAGGTAAAAATGAATCTTCTATAAACTTAGCTTTTCTTGAAAGACTTTAGTATTTTTATACTTAAAGGTTCTTAATTTCTTCTTTCCTACTTAAAGGTTCTTAATTTCTTCTGTCCTACTTAAAGGTTCTTAATTTCTTCTGTCCTACTTAAAGGTTCTTCTTCTGTACGCTTTATGTACTGCACAACACATAAATTAAGTGCTGTTAAGTGCATATTTACTTCACGCACTCTAAAGGCTCGTAAGCCGGTTGGCACATAAGCAAGTGCCCAGGCACGGTGACGTGCAATCACGGTTAAGAACCGTATGCCTCTACACCTTATACAAGACAAGGCTGACACTAACTCACTGGAGAATAATGTTTACTCCAAGCTATTAGAAATGGCAAGAACATACCAAAATGATTCTATTCATGGGGGTTATAGGAACCTTCCATAGTTTATGCATTGTCATCTAATAAACATTCATGAATCTTATAGAACAAGGAAAATGGCTCTTACATCCAGTATGTGATAGTTCTGTATTTATTTCTTGAGAGTTGTCGCGGTGCTCTGCGCCTGCACTCAGTGAGAAGTGCTGTGACGAACAAAGTAGTTTGTACTGTTATATTGTACAGTATTTCCAATGATAGATTGATCATCTAGCTCTGTGATAAGGATTACTTGTGTTCTGTTTTGTGTATCGTGTTTACCCCATTGATTGACACCCATCACTTGCTTAATCTACCTGGAAGGGGGTCTCTTTCTAAATTGCCCTTTACAAGATTTCTTCCATTTTTTTACAACATCTCAAATGTTGTAAGTCACCTGGTTAAAGGCATCAGTCCAATAATCAATAAAAATATGAAGTCTTGATAGAGATTAAAGCAAGACTGTGAAGTGATCTCACAAAATATACCGTATATACTCACGTTTAGGTTCTCCCACGTATAAGTCAGGACTTGATTTTATTGTATAATTTCCGGCACTTTATAATGTAGGTCGTATACGTCGAATGCAGAAAACTCACACTATTGGTCCACCTCTCTCGCCCACCTGAGAGAGTAACCACGGAGCACACTGCCTTTTTTTTTTTCCTATGTATTGTGCCTATGTGACCACACGGTAATACTTGAACTACAGTATTCCAAAGTGACAATTACATTGTTTTCTGTTTTTTGTATCTCATACTCTCATACACCTTTATCGTAAGAGCATCCCTTATCTACAATGGAGCATTCGATCAGAAGAAAATATGAAGCTGGTTTTAAATTAAAAGTCGGTGAAGTAGCGAAAGAAATTGGTAACTGTGCTGCTGCAACAAAATTAGATATGTCTGAGAAACTGATGTGAGATTGGAGGAAGGAAAAAGATGTAAAAAAAACAAAAAATTAAGTGTCGTATTTTTGAACGGGCGTATAAATTGAGGTCTGATTTTATGATTGATTTTTTGGGTTTCAAGACCCGACTTATACGCAAGTATATACAGTATCTTGCTTTTGAAAACATTTTTCAGTTTTAACCCCTTTCACCTCAGTTTTATCTCATGTCTCCTTTGTGTCTAAAGTTATTTCTTCTAAGGAATTTTAGGAGAAACATCTGTGACAAAGTTGAATCTTAAATGAAACATAAATGAGAATCTCTTCTGACATCAAAGATCCACCTCTGAGAACTAAACTTTCCTATGGAAAGTTCATTCAATGAAGGCCAATGCTGAATAGCGGCAAGCAATACTCGTATCAAAATGTCCAAGGGGAAGGTGCAGACAACGGCTCAGAAGCAACACTCGGGTCACAAGTAGGGATAAGTGAAACAATTTGCAGCAAAACTCAGCGTTTCGGTTTGCAGAAGAAGTTGCTAATTAAATTGCATTTTGCACTCGGTGAACTTCACTCCATTTACAGAAGAAGAAAGGCGTTTAGTTCCTGTCTGGAAGCATTTTCATGTATTCAATCTGGATGTGGCTGTTTGGCATTTACTATTTAAATAAAGATCTCTACTAGAAAAAAAAATCACTGTTAAGTGTGCATATCCTCAACTAGGATAAGATGGTCGCTCCAGAAAGTATTGACAGGGGGTGTTTGGCAGTGGAGTGAAGAACACACAGTATGATGAACGCACAGATTATATGCTTTACTCAGCTGCAGAAAAGAACGCAGGCAAACACAGAGTAGTATTCCTTATTTTCCACTTCTGAAAAACCCATTGAAGCTCCAAATAACTCTTTAGTGAGTTTCACATCTCACAATTGTGAAATAGCGTACAAACACATTTTAGTGCCAGTTTCATACAAACTGGTGGTGCAGTGATAGCACTGCTGACTCGCAATAAGAACGTTATGGGTTGGCGTCCAGGGTCCTCCCTGTGTGAGAACGATTTCAGAAGTGAGAAAAGCTCTATATAAATGTAAAAAATTATTATTATTAAACTGTATGTGAATCGAAACTAAGCTGTTTCCCCCATCATTAGTCACGTGCAAAGACTCCAAAGTGTCCCCGAGCAACATCTCCGGCCATACTGTTGGGGACACAAGCAATAGCTCTGGTAGCCCCCTGCTGGTGGGGATTGAGATAACAGCTCTGGGTACTCGCCTTCCACCTGAAGGCCCTTATTGCAACTGAGTGTGATGTCTAGTAGGGACGGCAGCACCCTTAAAATTCAGCTCTTTAAAAGAACAGCATTTAATTTTAAGCTGTAAAATGTTCTGTCCCCACCCGTTGGAGAAAAGAGGACTACAACTCTATAAAACTTAAAACTATAACTCTAACTTAGCTTTGTTTTTTTCTAATGCTGATCCCTTACAATCAGCGCATGCTCCCTACCTTTCTCCTTACAATCAATTGAAAGAAGGCCATTTGTAAAAAAAAAAAAAAAGATAATTTCTTATAAAACTTTACTTTTTTCTCTTTAGCTGAATTATGCTGGAGCAGGTGCTGTAAGTGGAGGGCAGAACTGAGTGAAGTGAAGAAAACTCCGAGTCAATGTTCTGTTCTAAATGGCCACCTTCTTTTTTCCTTCACATGTTGGCAGGCCTCTCTTCTCCTCCAACACACTCTGCATTTTAACAAATTTGGTAGACATAAAAGACTTACATTTGCTTTGTCACACCCTACACAAAGTTGACTTCATCAGAGTAACACTCAGACATTGCTCAAGTACAGGTGCTGGTCATAAAATTAGAATATCATGACAAAGTTGATTTATTTCAGTAATTCCATTCAAAAATTGAAACTTGTATATTAGATTCATTCAGTACACACAGACTGATGTTTAATCAAATGTTTATTTCTTTTAATGTTGATGATTATAACTGACAACTAATGAAAGTCCCAAATTCAGTATCTCGGAAAATTAAAATATCAATTAAGACCCCTGCAAAAAAAGGATTTTTAGAAATGTTGGCCAACTGAAAGGTATGAACATGAAAAGTATGAGCATGTACAGCACTCAATATTTAGTTGGGGCTCCTTTGGCCTGGATTACTGCAGCAATGCGGCGTGGCATGGAGTCGATCAGTCTGTGGCACTGCTCAGGTGTTATGAGAGCCCATGTTGCTCTGATAGTGGCCTTCAGCTCTTCTGAATTGTTGGGTCTGGCGTATTGCATCTTCCTCTTCACAATAAAATCTATGGGGTTAAGGTCAGGCGAGTTTGCTGGCCAATCAAGAACAGGGATACCATGGTCCTTAAACCAGGTACTGGTAGCTTTGGCACTGTGTGCAGGTGCCAGGTCCTGTTGGAAAATGAAATCTGCATCTCCATAAAGTTCGTCAGCAGCAGGAAGCATGAAGTGCTCTAAAACTTCCTGGTAGACGGCTGCGTTGACCTCGGACCTCAGAAAACACAATGGACCAACACCAGCAGATGACATGGCACCCCAAACCATCACTGACTGTGGAAACTTTACACTGGACCTCACGCAACATGGATTCTGTGCCTCTCCTCTCTTCCTCCAGACTCTGGGACCTTGATTTCCAAAAGAAATGCAAAATTTACTTTCATCAGAGAACATAACTTTGGACCACTCAGCAGCAGTCCAAAGGCGAGACGCTTCTGACGCTGTCTCTTGTTCCAGAGTGGCTTGACACAAGGAATGCGACAGCTGAAACCCATGTCTTACATATGTCTGTGTGTGGTGGTTCTTGAAGCACTGACTCCAGCTGCAGTCCACTCTTTGTGAATCTCCCCCACATTTTTGAATGGGTTTTGTTTCACAATCCTCTCCAGGGTGCGGTTATCCCTATTGCTTGTACACTTTTTTCTACCACATCTTGTCCTTCCGTTCGCCTCTCTATTAATGTGCTTGGACACAGAGCTCTGTGAACAGCCAGCCTCTTTAGCAATGACCTTTTGTGTCTTGCCCTCCTTGTGCAAGGTGTCAATGGTCGTCTTTTGGACAACTGTCAAGTCAGCAGTCTTCCCCATGACTGTGTAGCCTACAGAACTAGACTGAGAGACCATTTAAAGGCTTTTGCAGGTGTTTTGAGTTAATTAGCTGATTAGAGTGTGGCACCACGTGTCTTCAATATTGAACCTTTTCACAATATTCTAATTTTCCGAGATACTGAATTTGGGACTTTCATTAGTTGTCAGTTATAATCATCAAAATTAAAAGAAATAAACATTTGAAATACATCAGTCTGTGTGTAATGTATGAATCTAATATACAAGTTTCACTTTTTGAATGGAATTACTGAAATAAATCAACTTTGTCATGATATTCTAATTTTATGACCAGCACCTGTATACATATAAATATTTAGTTCATATTATTAAACCAGACTGCTGTTTCAAAATGTCTCTTTTATACCCTGATCATGCGGTACACTTTTGTAACTCTGACTTTAGCAACCAAAGAACGTATTGACTGTCACAAGGATGGCTGTCCTCAACACCCCAGACAGCATACTTACTGCCAGTATGTACAACTGCAGCAAAAACTGACAGCAACAGGAGCAAAATTACAAACAATACAGAAAAAGCAACCAAAGAATAAACAAGGGAGTGGAGAAAATTATAAAACTGACATAAAGAAAGGGCGGCACAGTGGTAGCGCTGCTGCCTCGCAGTTAGGAGACCTGGGTTCACTTCCTGGGTCCTCCCTGCGTGGACTTTGCATGTTCTCCCCGTGTCTGTGAGGGTTTCCTCCCACAGTCCAAAGACATGCAGGTTTGGTGTATTGGCAGTCCTAAATTGTCCCTAGTATGTGTCCTGCGGTGGGCTGGCGCCCTGCCTGGGGTTTGTTTCCTGCCTTGCGGCCTATGTTGGTTGGGATTGGCTCCAGCAGGCCTCCCTGGCCTTGTAGTTAGGATATATTTAGGGTTGGATAATGGATGAATGACATAACAAATTAAATATTAAAAAACAGAAACATGATCTGAACATGTAATAACAAAAAATAAATTATACGTATAAAATCATAAATGACACAACTAAAACTGGAAAAAAGAACTCTAACTAGCAAAACGCCCAAGGTCATGCCATTAATAATGCAGTGGTCAGCAAATTCTCTTATACTGAATCACTTGTGCACTGCATGGGTGCTCATTAGCCATTCCTAAGCCCAAACAAGACACAGGAGGCCAACATGCAACAAAAACGTTTATTCCAAAAGAAACAGTAATTGTAAAAGAGAAAATGAAGAACATTCAGATAGGTTTGATTAGACAGCCCCATGTGCGTTCTTCTATCTAGAAAACTAAGGCCCCTGTCTAGCCTGTGGGATGGCTGGCCAACTGACCCCTTTAAATTGTTTCATTCTCCATGGTCCCTTTCCAAAAAAACTCCTCCTTCTCCACCTCTGGCCTTCTTCCCTCCCTCCTACCAGTTAATCACTCATCTAACTCCAGTTTGCAGGCCATGTGACTGGAAGAGGTTTGCAAACCCTGGCGTGTGATCACTTCCGGATAGAGAGGTTGGGAGTATGCGCTGAAACAGTGTTTCTGCACCCACCACATGACAAATCATGGGGACTCAAATGCAGAGGGTGAGACCTCAGCACCACAGTTGAACAGTGTGAGGATTTTTTTATGGTGGCTGGAGTGCCAATCCTGCCACCAGCTCCCCCCAGTTTTCCCTGTAAGGACCTGCTTGCAGGGCTGGATGCAGATTAACGTCAAACCCAGGATGAAACAATTGCAGGTTAAGGGCCTTGCTCAGAGCCCAACGGTGTGGAATCACTTCTGGCAAATACAGGATTTGACCTGGCAACCTTCCGATTGCTGGCACAGATCCCTAGCCTCAGAGCCACCACTCTGGCCATACTTCCAAATAATCAACAGTAATCACTGCTGGGTCAGTGGATGACATGACAAAGCCTTGGTGCTATATGGGTACAACTTCAATAGTGGCCCAAGACTTCCCTGTAATATCGTCATCATCAATTATACTTTCTGTCCTCTCTAGCGTCCTGAAGGAGCTACGATATGTCGTGATGGGACTACACAGAACCCTTCAATGGCTTGGGAACTCTGCATAAGTTCCTTGTTGGTCATAAATGGTAGGAGTTCTTTAGTTTCTTCTAGGTGTTCCTCTATACACAAACTGACAGAGTCACTTCTTTGTGACAACAAAACTGGTTAAGTAAATGAAATGCTTTGTAATCTTACACTTCAGCAACTGGCACACGTGTAGCCTACAGAATCATTTAATTTGACACGTGACATGTTGAAGGCTCTGTCGCAGCCTCAGCTGGCAATTTGCTGTGTCTGATGCTGTGGCGCATTGTAGGATAGGAGCGTATGAGTGATGGAGCTTCTTAAGCAATGTGATTGGCTGACTTGGGGTGCGCCTCTTCTGGGTAGGCCATTGAAGTTCCTGCCCTTCTTGGCGGTCTGTTGGAGGTCTTATACCCCTTTACTTCATGCTTGCCCGTTACAGTGTTTTCTGTGTTATTTGCATGGACGTTTTCTTCATCGTCTTCTCTCTCTGCCTCGCCACTTTGTGGTTCTTCATGCACTTTGTCATTGCAGCTTTGACCAGGTGGAGTTGTCTGTGCGTGAGCAGAATCAAAGTTGAAGTAAACAGAGCTCCTTCTCCTTGTTTTGTGTGCTCCAATGCATCTGATGTGTGCTTATCCATTTTCCAGTAGGACAGAATGTTTGGGATTGGCCTTGAGGTGACATGATGTGTTAACGCAATCAAAACTACATTCTTTAATTCATATATTATTAGCTTTCCCCCGTGGGTCCGTCCGTGTAGTAGTGAAACAGGACAAACTTTAAAAATCAATAAAAAAAGTGATAATTTGTATTGAATAGAATTTATATTGATAGCTTTCGTATCCGAGGGCCTCTTGATATACAATACTTTTGGTTTTGCTATCAGGGGCGAGAATGTAGCTGTGATCTCTGCCAAAATGTAAAAAACATTGCCAAGGTATCTCAGGCATCTCGCTAAATGTTGCCACTGTATCTGATCGTGTTCAGCTCTGACAGGAGAGCATCACCTGCGTGAGGAGAAGAGCATGTTATTGTGATATCTCTGCCAATGAGCAGCGACCTCTAAAACATACGTAGCTGTGATCTCTCTCTCAAAAACGTCAAACGTTACTCTTTAACAATCTGTAGATGATAATGTCTTCTGAACAAACAGGTATCGCCAGCTAAGCGGAGGCAAGGTACGCTTGAACACGTGGCAAGAGGTAGAGCGACTCGAATGGAGGCTGGTACATGAGTGAGGAGGTCTTTGTCTGCCCACCTCCCCCTCCCCTCGGCCCCAGCCTGTCTCTCGGATTCACATGAATAAATCGGTGCCGCAACTGAACTATGATACTTAGCGCGATGAGAGAAGTCACAAAATCAAGTGGAATGTTCAAGCAAATTATAGAAAAAAACCTGATCTAAATCAGTTAAGTAGTTCTCTCATGAAAAGCAGACAGAAAGACAGACAGAGAGACAGATGTTGGATTTTATATATAGAGAGAGAGATTTATATGAGGCTTTCTATGAACATGTACCAGAATGTTGTTACTTAACTTGTTTTGTGTGCAACCATTACAATGGTGCCCAGGGCAAACACTCTCTGCCCCTCGCTAGCTCCATCACTGGAAGAAGCAGATCATCATATTTAATGGATGGTAAACCAAATTAGAATGTTGAACCAACAAACATGTAAGAAATGTACCAGCTGGTGAAGTCTTTACCACAGTGTATAAACTAAGTGTAAAAAAGCAAAAAAGGATGTGGTAGATGGCCAGCGCCCTTTTCTGGCTGGGACACCTGTCTTATGGAGGAACCAGGGGAGAAAATGGGTTCAGGACATTATTCCCCCCTCCCTCGCCTCAGATTGCTAGATGGCAGTACCCCTGGAGTGCTGCAGCACCAGAGATTCCCACAGGGCTTCATGGGAGTTGGAGTATGGTGGCTCTGCCCTGTTACATTCTGGGGTCCTGCTGGGGCTGCAGGGCCCTGCTTCATTGGGCTCCCACCTTACCCAGAAGTGTTTCCATACCAAGCCTATGGAACAGCTGCCACTGCCCCAGGAGCCCGAGTTGGGAGGAAGAGGGACGAAGCTTGCTAGAGGATAAGTGGAGGTGGAAGGAGAGCCAGAGACAGAGAGAAGAAAGAAAAGAAAGAACTGTGTTCCTTATCTGTACTATGTTCTGAAAGTGGGAAATGGTCTGGAAAGTGTTTCCCACAGAACCAAAAGCCTGTGTGTTGCTGGACTTATGCCATGTGTGTGTCCGTGTCGGGTTTGGGGAGCTAGCAAGCCACAAGGGATTTCCATGCCTTGTTAACTTCACACTTGACCTGCCTTTGTGATGAATACAGCCTGCAATAAGATCCTAGGAGAAGGGACCAACACTACCCAAAATTTTGGATGTCAATGAAAAACAAGCGCTTATCATTTATAGGCCTCCTTAGTTTTCATTTTGCCACCATGATCAAGTTTGCCTGTGGTTCCCATCACGGCTTCTCCCACTCTCACAGGCTTACCATTCCACCTTGGTAGAAGAACCTCTACTTCAGTTGAAGTTCGCTCCATTTTCTGCTCTCCTTACTGGCTGCAGCCCACATTGCTTAGGAGGCTCCATCACTCATACGCCCATATTCTGCAATACGCCACAGCATCAGACACAGAAGAAGCCAGCTGAAGCTGGGATGAAACCTTCAGCATGTCACATGCCAAAGAAATGATTCAGTATGCTACACGTGTGTCGGCTGCTCAAGTGTAACATCACAAAGCATTTAATTTGCTTAACCAGTTGAACCAGTGACACTGAATTACATTTAAAAGGATAGATTGGACTTGAAGCTGAATTACCATTTAAGATTCTTCATTCTGACAAAATTCAAATCAAATCTCACAATGGAAGTTAAAAGAAATTGACTTGTGAGCGCCCATTTGTCAGTTACTGTACGTTTTTCTCTTTGTCTCATTTTAAAATGACAAGAAAGCAATAGACATGAAAAAACTCCCATCTGCGGTCACCAGTAATTCATTGTAGATATAAAGGGGGGGGGGGGGGGGGGGGGTTCTTTTATCTGCCATTTATGATGTTCATTATTAATCCTACCTTACCATTATCGGCTCAGTGAGTTTTGCAATTTATTGGACTAAAAAAAATATATATTTCAAAGCTCACACAGAAAAAACTGAGGTGGTTTAGGCATGTGAAGTGGAAAGCAGAAGGTGCTTGGGTGAAGATGGAGATGGAGGGGATGAGAGCCAGAGGGCGGCTGAAGAAGGTGGAGAGCAGAGGGAAAACCCGAAAAATGGCCATTAGTAGTGATGATGACACATGTCATTGGCCATTCAGAACCTCAAAGATGTAAGGATCATCCTCTCCTTTTGAGAAAAATTAAATAATAAAAATAAGAATATTCTTTCATCTGGTTTTATTTGTGAGACCACCCAGCAACAATAAAATTTAAAATACATACCTTCATCAAACCGGCTTCATTCAGTTCAGGGTTTTTGGCACTGGGTGTAAAGCAGAAGACAGCCCTGGATGGGGCGCAGGTCCATCACACAGCCCATTCACACCGAGTTCAATTTAGAGTCACTTGTAAACCAAACTGGCACAGACATGACAAGAACATGCAGACCCCACACATTTGAACTCGGGAGGCTGACCCTATCAGGTGGCAGTGCTAACCCCTCCACTGCTGCGCCACTCTAAAAGCCAAATACTGAATTATTCTTGCGGAGAAAAGTCAAGCCAAATTGGCTAACTAAAAAGATTACAATATGCAAGCTTTCGAGGCAACTCAGGCCCCTTCTTCAGGCAAGATGTAATCTTAAAAGGCTGACTTTTATATAAAAATGTGCACAGCTTAAGAAAATATGGTGTGAAATATAAACAAAGGCATCTGTAGAAATACTAAGGCTTGAGACAGAAATGCCCATTTTAATGCAGAGTATGCACAATTAAAAAAAAAAGAAAATCAATGTAACAACTAAAAAAAATTAAATCACTATTGAGGGAAATTGAGGGTTTAGTGCCCTCCGGTGGGTCTTGAAAGAAAATTCAGGAATAATGCTCTTGATAGCCTCGTGCAGTCAAATGACAGCTTCTTGCTGTGCTGCAGGCTCTTTTATCTCAATAAATCAAAAGAGGTGGGGCTTGCAGAGGAAGTGACATCAGAATCTCCCTGTCGGCTGTTTATACAATAAAGAGGGAAATAGACATCATGTTAAAGAAGTAGTTACATGCAAAGAAAACCAAATTAAAATTGGATGCAAGTAAGAATGCACGAACTGTATGAAAGGCAGGCATTGTCTAGAATTCCTAGGCAATTGGACGTCAAAGTATGAAACGGTTCATTTATCACACATTTCCTAGGCATTCTATGCAATGCCAAAAGACAAACCGTCAAAGTATAAAATACTCCCGCTAATGATGTTTCTAATGTCACGTGGAAAGGCATGTGACTTTCGACGCTTGCCTCAGACAGAGAATTCCCCATTTGCATTTCAGTCTTTGTTCGGAATTAAGTGCAATTTGAAATAAAACTCATTCCTTCCTTGTTGCAACAGGTAGGTTCATATTTTATTTTCTCTTGTTTTCCTCAATAAGAAAGTCCTATATTTTGTATTTCTTTCATTTTCATATACATCTTTTCCATAAAAGCCTTTTCATGACTCTCTTTTAATACTTTTCCTAAATAGCATTTGTCATTCTATACAATGCCTAGGGAAAGTATATCCATCCATCCATTTTCCAACCCGCCGAATCCGAACACAGGGTCACGGGGGTCTGCTGGAGCCAATCCCAGCCAACACAGGGCACAAGGCAGGAACCAATCCTGGGCAGGGTGCCAACCCACCGCAGGACACACACAAACACACCCACACACCAAGCACACACTAGGGCCAATTTAGAATTGCCAATTCACCTAACCTGCATGTTTTTGGACTGTGGGAGGAAACCGGAGTGCCCGGAGGAAACCCACGCAGACACGGGGAGAACATGCAAACTCCACGCAGGGAGGACCCGGGAAGCGAACCCAGGTCCCCAGGTGTCCCAACTGTGAGGCAGCAGCGCTACCTACTGCGCCTCCGTGCCGCCCAGGGAAAGTATATATTAAATTAAAATAATTTGGATATTTCATACTTTGCCCAAAAACGCCAGGCATTCTATATATTGCCTAGGCATTCTATACAATGCCCACATTTCATACATTGCCAGTAAAATATATAAAAGATAAATAAATAATGCACACTTACTTGACAAAGATATATAATTAAGAGAAGTAGAGTCCTTAAATATAGATTTGTTTTTTTCTTTTTTAATGTCTATTGATGATAAGGTCAGACGGCCCCGTGTGCACTGATACAGCGTCACCACACCCACCACACGACAAAGTACCTCAGGATCCCAATTTAGTACCCGAGTGAAGCCGTGCAATGGGTGTCACCTCAGCACTGCACTAGTCTGAATGGAGGGGAACAGTGTGAGGTTTTTCTCTGGTGGCTGGAGTGCCAGTCCTGTCACCAATCCCCAAGTTTTCCATGCAAGTTGGAGGACATGCTTGTAGGGCTGAATGCAGGTTACAATCACACCCCGAATAGAGCAATTGCAGGGTAACGGTGGAGGGAAAAAAATATTTAAACTCCACTTAAGCAGTAGAAAAAAAAATCTGCAGGGATCCCATGACAAAAGACCACCCAGCCTCCACTGGGCATTCTACTGCACATAAATGCAATGAACCATGTACAGTAATGTGGGTGAACAAATTGAACTCAAAACAATAACCTTTCAACTCAGTGTGTAAAATTTAAATATAAATTCAGCAATTTATTTTATAAACCTCAATAATCTTGTAAAAGGGTCCCCCATGAAGCTTAGACACTCGAATGATGATCTGGAGGTTGGGGTATCCCACAAAGCATCAAGTGCCTCAAGGAAATGAATCACGATCAGTGATTGAGGGGTTTGGGGAAATGGAGACCCCTGTGAAGTAACAGGTGCCAGCACACCACTAAACAATGAAGCACAATCGACGAGCTTTGTCCCCCGAGAACGACTGTAGTTCAAAAACTGATGTGCCACACAGTTAAAATTGCTGTGCTGCTGCCAAGACCACCAGCAAGTGGGACTGGCTGAGTGAAAAGCAGCAGGTGTTGCATCCAATTCGGTCCCCCTTGTTCCATCCTGGCAAAAATGTCAATCAAACTTCAAAATCAGTGACATTTCACAATCGGGGCTTCCACAGAAATCAATTCTAAACATCGCCCTTCTCAAAGGATCATTCTCTTTAAAAAGTGTTTCGCCTTCGTCTGCAGCAAGAAACCCATGAGGACGCACATGTCTGTGTCTCATTCACAGGTAACAATTGTGTGTGCAATGCTTGATTCTTTGCATATCATAGAACAGGAGCACTAACTAAAAAATGATGGTACCGATTGCACCATGATAAAGCCTGACAATGCAACTCACTCAGTTCTGACAAATCGCGACCCAGCATTCCTCTTTGTCACTCTCCCTGAAATGCCATCTCACACCCCAGGCTGGGAACCCCTGTCATAGAGTCTATCTGCTTTTACTGTATTGTTCTTCACTGTGATTTCTTCTTCCCTTGTTATAAAGCTGATACGTGAGTGTCATTTTTCAGTTGCCTATAAATAATAAGAGAAAAAAAACAGACTACTTATATGTGTACCCTAGAGCTTTACTGCATAGTCAACAAATATGTCTGGTCCCTCCATGTCAATCAGATACCACATACGAGGGGGAGTAATGCTAAATGGGACTTAGTAGAAAATGGAACAAACCTTAACAAAACTGATAATGTCATTTCTCAATGGAGCCTCCACCCTTCTCAATGCACTTGCACCACATGCATGGAAGAATAAAAGGTTTTATCTTGTCGTTGCAACCACTTGTGCACTGTTTTCTTCACTTCGTTATCTGTCTTGAATTGACGACCACCCAGTTGTTTTTTTAGCGGCTCAAAAGGGTGGAAATCACACTTTGCCAAATCTGGCGAATAAGGTAAATGTGGCAGTACCTCAAACTTCAGTTTCTCCAGACAAGTCTTGGTGTTCTTAGCAGTGTGTGGGCAGGCAGGCATTGTCTCGCAGAAAAAGGACTCCTTCAGACAGCAGTTCCCACCACTTGGAATTGAATAGCAGGCTTCACATTGGTCTCCAGCAAGTCACAGTAACTTGCATTAGTGACTGTAGTACCCCTCTGCATGTAGTGTTCGACAATAACTCAGGTGCACGAGTGGTTATGAGGACAAGACAAAACCTTTCATTCTGCTGTAATCCAGGCACTTCCAGGCAGGTGGCACAAGTGCATTCAGAAGGCTCGAGACTGCATTGAGAAATGACATTATCAATTTTATTAAGGTTCATTCCATTTTCATGTCTCAACATATGCAAGTATGAATAGTGAGCTTCATACAAGTGAATGCATTATACATGTGCATGCATTGAAGTGAACATCAGCGCAGAAAGAATCATTCGCATTAAAGTGACTTGGTTGCTGTCACAATTAGCGCAGCTAACAGCAGCCAGTCAGTAGTCAGTAGCGATCACTTCAAACAATGCATTCAGGAAGCGATGGTGGAAGTCTTTCTTGAATAAGAAATCCGCTACTTTTCAGCATGACATAAGAATTCATTGTGAATGACTGATTAACATTTGCAGTTCTAGTTCATTTATTTCGTGTGATGCACACAGTATGTTGCACTCATTTGCTTTCTTTGTACACCAGTTAATGTTTATTTCAATATTATTGTTTTCACAATTTAATTTCCTGGAGTTTTATAGTCGTACATAGCGTGATTGTTTTTGTTGGTGGCTATGCATGACAGGTTACACAATTTTCATTTATTCACACACCGTTGCCAGGGAAATTCGTAGAAAAATCAGACAAAGTTTTGACTCAGAATGTAGTTTATTATTAGGAAGTACTAGGGGGATTCGCCCCCTGCTCACTTCACTCGCCAACCCCCGAGCCTGTGCTACACGCTAGTCTCTTTGTGGTTCTGTCGATCACGTATGGGGATACGGATGTACAATTTAAACAGATTTTTATTTTCATGGGAATTGTTACATATGCATAATACAACTAACTATTTTACATTACAGCGAGTAATTAATTATTAAAAAATAATTAAACGTAATAATTTCAAAGTAAATTATGTTTCATGTTGTGTTAGAGTTATTTGTTGAGTAATACAATTTTATTCTGTTTGGCTTTGAAATTAACACGCAAATACTGTTTAAATTTACACTTTCACTGTATTGAATTTTGATTCTGTGTTTGGACTTTCATCAAGATAATGCAACGTAAAACTGCACGTTTGAATTTCATTTCTTGCTCTCTATTAAATAAAACGACTTTTTCGAATGTTTGGCTCTGAGATGTGTTAATTGTCTTTGCAAAAGCTATTTTAACGAGAAAACTGTTAACATTTTAATACGAATGGCATATCAAGATCTCCTGTGTTGTCTAATGTTATCCGCAGAAGATTTACTACATTACCTTTCTTGGATACATCCTTCATTCTACAGTAATTCGTACGGTGGAAGACCGGACGGTGTTAACGGTTGTAGATATTCTTTGGGATATTGTAAGTTGTTTTTATATTCCGCACGATCACCACCAACTCTTTCAGCATAGTCTATTGATAAACATTTAACCAATTTGCTGTGTAACGATCAACATTTTTGGAGTTAATTCGTTTGACTTCAACATTTCTCTGTGGTAGGATTGCCCTTCGTGATAAAATTCTTCAATAAGATTTGGACATAATACGTCTTCTTGAATTAGGAACTTAAAGTGAGGAAAACATTAAAATTTGTAAGAGCTGAGAGAGTAGGAACTGTGTCTGACAAAAGCATTCACATGAATAAGAGGTGAGAGTACCGTGTGCGTGGTTGAATATGGTTGAGAGGAGGGCATAACTTGAAAAATATTTCTTCAAAAAAGTCTCGTCTCGTTGCAGGATTTTTTTTATATAATCGAGAGATATGTTTAATCCTGAAACTACAAGCCAGGAGAGTTTTAGGTAAATGTATCACCAGTACCTTCAAAACGGGAGGACCATGGGGCCGCACGCACTGGGAAGTCCACATCTCCTGCCTTGAGTCATAGAATCTGTAGGCATTACATAACTAGTGTGCGGGAGTGGGCAGCGGCAGGCAGAAACAGCTGCGTCACCAGTGGCACTTGATTGGTTGTTCTGAATGGAATCACATGGTTCAGAATTATCACATACAGTGCAGATAAAGTGTTCATACATTTTCAGAGAATTGTTAGTTGTATGTTTTGCAGCATTTGAGTAATAATAAAGAATTTTGATGTTTCACAAAAAATGTAGCCTATAATTAAGTGTTCATGCTATTTTATTTTGGCAATTGCTTCAGTTAATACCACTTGCACTTCAGAACAGGCGATCCATCTGTAGCTAAGCACATTCGGGCCCGGCCAGTACTTGCATGAGGACCATTTGGGAAAAACTTGGGTTGCTGCTGGTAGAGGTGTTGGTGAGACCTGCAGGGGTGCTCACTCTGTGGTCTCTGTGTGATTCCCAATGTCCCAGTGCAGTGACGGGGAGACTGTGCTGTAAAAATCGTGCTGTCCTTTGGATGAAACATAAAACTGAGGTCCTGACTCTTTGTGGCCATAAAAGATCCCTGAGCATCCTTCATAAAGAGCAGAGTGTATCCCGATGTCCTGGCTAAATTGCCCTTCATGGCCTAGTCTAGTGATGGCAAACCTATGACATGCATGTCAAAGGTGATGCACCAGCGTTCACCAACACCTGAGTTACCAAAGAAGCTGAAAATGTAAGAAATATAAGAGATGAGACCCTGCAGCATCCAGAGCTTAAAATGGATTCTCACCATCCGTATCAGCACTTCATCTGTCATCATGGTAACCGCACAGTTCAGTTCACTTCTAACCGCTGCAATGGAAGCTCATTTTCAAGAAGCAAGTCTCCAAAATGAGCAAACTATCAGCGTTTGTGTGCAATCAGCTTTTGCATTCGTTGCTCGTCTGAAATGTGTTGAATTAATTTGTGTCAGGAGTCAGTTCACACTGCTGCAGAGGTAAGGAAGTTAATATCCTCAAAGACTATTTGGGTATTCTGTCTCGATAGAGTCTGCATGGGGCAGTGCCGACATTGATTACACTTCTGCAAAGGGCAAATAGTCTGCATTTCTAAGCGGGGGATTGTTTTGAATTTCTCTCACCTGTCCCTCTTAATCCCACCTAAAACTGGCTTATTTCTGTGCCAATAAGCAGCACGAAAACTTTATAGTATGCAGTGTGTGGACAATAGCGATAGATAAGTGTAAAAAGTCATATCTTTGGCAGCCTTCCATCTTCAGAATTTAGAACATTTCCTTCCATAACTATCAACTTCTTATCAAAAGAAATCTGGACGAAGCCTAAAATAAAGGGGGACAAAGGCCCAAAACAGGGATATAAATATCACATTGAATTTATAAAATTAGAAAGCTGCTAGAATAACAGGACTTTTTCTTTTACTTTTATAATGCATAGCACCACACATGATTAGGCTGTATTTTTTTAAATAAATGAATATATAACGAATTGTTTCTCTTTTGTTCAGGGGAGGCAACATGCCAGCTGAGTCAAGTTAGACCTTTTCAGAATTTTTGACACACCAAGCCCAAAAGGATCGCCATCACTGGCCTGGTTGTTCTGACCCCCTGATCATCCCCTTTCTCTAATTAGTTAGCTATCCGTTTCCCCTTCACCGCCTAATAGACTGGCATAACAATGGCTGCCGTGGCATCATCTAGGTGAATGCTACACATTGTTGGTGGTTGAAGTATCTCCCTACTCACTAGAAGTGCATTGAGTCGTGCACATCTAAGGAATCATTATTATTTTGTTAATTGCTGATACTTGGGTGCTGTGTTAAGCACACACTCCAAAGAGTGCCCAGTTTGTAAATGATGATGTGCCGGAGTTCAGAGTGACACAATGGAGGTGCAATGACAATAATGATTAGGGCACTGGAGCGCAGCGCTGTTAAGGCTGAATCCCATCATCGACCTAATAAATACATGAAATCAGTACCTATACAGTTGCATGCATGAATCGATATTTCACTTGCCATCTTAAATTATTCCATTTTTTCCCCCTACTGCTTGGTAGACACAGGCTATATGCTTCTTTTTTGGATTCACCTTAGCCGATGATGTGATGTGTAACTCTCTTGGCGAAGGAGAATTTCATTGGTGGACGTGAGGATGAAAACGCAGGATGTTTAAGAAACCAGTTTTCTGCCTTCGCCAGGTTAATCACCATAGACTCGCTTTTCTGTGTGCTTGTAAACACGCTCACTGTTATACTAAATAGCGTCACTGTGATGCAGTGGTAGTGCTGCTGCCTTGCAGTGACAACACCAAGGTTCATGTCCAGGGTCCTTCCTGGGTGGAGTTTGTATGTGCTCACCGTGTTTGCATGGTTTTCTTCCCACTTGTAAGACAAGCCGATTTGGTGAATTGCCGATCCTAAATTGGCCCTACTGTATGTTTGGTCTGTGTGTGTGTTTCTGTGCATCTGCCCTGTGATGGACTGATGCCCTGTCCAGGGTTTGCCCCAGCCTTGTGCCCTATACTGGTTGCAAGTGTCGTTTCTGGGCATAGGTGGTCTAGATAAGCACCTAGTGCACCCACTAGTGGTCAGGGCACATTACTACAGCCCCATGCAGAGATTCTTATCTTTATTTTGTTTAGAAAAATTTGTCTGGACAGAACGGGAACATAAAGAAATTTTTATATTGTGCGCCTCAGCAGCATCTGCACTATGCACAGCATAATCTGTTGCTCTGAAATGGCCCATTTTCTTTAACAATACTGACCTATGAGCACTCAGTCTCAAAATGAATGTCTGATTACTGTATATTGCTTTATAGTATTTTTGCATGCTAGCGATGTTTGGTCATAACGTCTAATGACCTACACAGTCCAACAATAACATGAACAACAACAAACAATGATGATGACAATGCCAATAATAATAATCCTCAAATAGTAGCACAGACATGGCAAAATAAAATAAAACAATCAAAACAGTAACAGGAAATACATTAAAACTTGTGTTAAAACAAATATCAAATATCGTCCTCTTACTCTCCACCATTTGCGAGATTCACTCTGGACACACTAAAGCAGTTGTGCATTTTTTTGGATAGGTAGATTGCATTATTTGCATACACAAGTATTCAATAAATAGGAAGAAAGATTCCTATTTAAACTTAGTCACTTTATTAACTGAATGATGCCATTATGCTAACTTTTCAATTTATTTTAGTAATTTAAATGACTTGTATATGTTATGGTAACGTCTTAGTTTAAAAAAAAAAAAAATTACATGTAGAATATCACCATTATCAAAAGGCCCACATTTAGCTGGTGGTTTAAATAGGTAACTATAGAAACAACCCTTAGTATCGGCAATAACTTAATGGTTTCCTTGTTCATTTTCTTTAGAGAAACATTAAAAGGAATAAAGACTTCTAATACAGCTCAATTACTACATATTTTTTTGAAATAGCATCCTTTAAGATGGGATTTTTCTGAGACAGTCTTGTAAACAGACATTGCTATAACTCGACATTCTCAAATTGTGAATTTGAGGTCTTAAATACTCCGCTGTTCCCAGGTCTCAATGTACAGGTCTGGCAGGGATGATTCCTCTCAAAGCAAAGGGGGTGGTGGGGCGTCATTTACAACTTCGCCTACGGTAGCAAAAATCCTAGAACCCCTCTGCTGGTTGGCATAGGCTTCAGTAACCTCTGGTCACATCCTGGTACAGTACCTGTTTGGCACAAGAGCATAACACCTAAACGTTATGGAAACTAAAGAACTTTTCATTGAACTCAGGAGAAACACCATTCTCCCACAAGAAACAATCATCCAAGATCAAACAGTGGAGACTGCTGAAAGTGTCACACACATGTGAATGGGAGACAGCCTCAGGGCTTATTAACTAGTAGTTCCACCCCAAGCCGAGGGTTGGTGCTGTCAGCTAATGCCTCTCCTTTCCTTTCACCCTCAGACCCACGCATCCTCTGCACACACAACCCTGACATCACTTACGCTTCCGCCTTCTTGGACCCACCCCTTACTCCAGGGCTAACATAAATAGGACGCTGCCACCAGAAGACCTGCGTCCAAAAAGACGTTGCCTCACAGCTCTGACTGTTATTTTTGTCTTTTTTGACAACTTTTTCAACAATTACACAGAGCTTGCCCATCCAGTGACCCAACGTTTGTCTTACAACAGTTATAAATATCTGGGGACAGTCATAGACTCAAAAATTACTTTTAATGAAAACTGAGAAGCCATCTGCCAAAAAGAAACAGCAGCACCTCTACAATTTAACACTTTCGATGCTTAATTATTTTGGTTTCATCAAATTCAGATTGTGAAAAACATAAAAGTAACAAAATGGTTTTTCAGCCACACTCTTATTGTCACATTGCAACAGTTCAAAATCCTCATCTGACAGTGCAGAATCCGAGTCATCGACAATACACAACACATCTCTGGCAGAGGATTTCTTTTGACGAGAGCGGCTGCCAGCATTTGACGCCAGGCTGTAATGAAAACGATTGGCGATTCATCTTCATCTCATGGTCTTTGCTGCCATCCTTTGGAGAAAACTATATAATACATTCTCTGAGATTTTTCTTGGCAGATAGCCTTCAATTCTTTGACACCTGCCTCTAAGGTGTTAAGGAAGCAGAGTCTTTTTAGTGCGACTCCCACCTTTATGTCACTGTTTTATTAAGTCCGTCTTTACTAATGTTCTGCTCGCCTGGTTTGGAAATTTTAATGTCAGCAAAAAATAATAAATCAAATTGTAAAATGGAGCAAAAACAAAACCATCAATTTTCAACAGTCCAATCTCACAGAGCGTTTTAATAAGCAAGTACTTTGGAAAGTAGGAGACTCACCCACCGCATTCTCAGTTTTCACAGGGTTCAAGAATAAAAAGCAACTGGTTCAAATACTCTTTCATTCCAACTCCTAATAATCTGCTACATAAAATTTAACTTTAATAAATGTCCAAATGTATAAATCATATTATATACAACAAGCAATTGCATTAATCCAAAATGTTGGTTTAATGTTTAAGTGTAATATGTTTGATCTAATTTTTCACCGTAAGTTTATTTATTTATTTGTGATAAGTTCATATTTGAGGGCTGTGTTGTTTGTGATATATTTTTAATGTCATGTCTTGGCTTCTCTGTAAACCTTCTGACAAACCAAAACTCCCTCTTGGGACAATAAACTGAATGTAATTTCATTTACAGTGGTGAAGGCAGCACAGAATATCACAGACCCCTGCCTGCCATGTCTTCTGTACATGTACAACACTCACTGCCTCAGAAACAGGATTGTTAAAGACCTCCGCTGTCCTGCACAGTTACTTATCTCACTCACACCAGTGGATTCTGGGATAATATCTATCCTCAAGCTGTAAGGTTACTGAACTGTTAATCATAAAAATTCAGATGTTGTAACATAACAAGGAGTTAAATATAGAATTCTTAGAAATAAATGTTGTTTATAAATGTAAGTATATGTTTCATGCTATGAATGTTGTGCGCACACAATGCACTTAAATGTTATTGTTAGAGTAAAGAGGAACTGGGTCTGCATGTATAAAAGCTGCTTATGCTTGGAAATACAATACAATTTATTTTTGTATAGCCCAAAATCACACAGGAAGTGCCGCAATGGGCATTAACAGGCCCTGCTGCTTGATAGCCCCCCCAGCCTTGACTCTCTAAGAAGATGAGGAAAAACGCCCCAAAAAAAGCCCTTGTAGGGAAAAAACGGAAGAAACCAAGGCAGATCAAAGAGAGACCCCTTTTCCGGTAGGTTGGGCGTGCAGTGGGTGTCAAAAAGAAAGGGGTCGATACAATACACAGAACAAAAATAAACCTCAATACAGTATAAAAAAAATAAAAATATTACAAGTATGGAACACAATTTAACAGTAGATATCACATAATATGATTTGGATTTGTTTAGAGTCCTAGAGACCTCAGCCATCAAGCTGCCTCCCCCAACTGGCCATTCCACAGCTGAGACAGCCAATCCGATGAAAGGACCCCTCTACCCGACGATTCCTGTGATTCTCCATCAGGGATGACTTTACCTTAGGCAGGCAAAATAACTTGGCAGGTGGGCCGTGGCACCAAGTGCCACATTTGAGTACCAAGAAGAGAAACAGAATAGGTGAGGGTTAGTAACAAATTATAACTATCATGTTACTTATGTTTTAGTGTTAATGACTAACAACAGAGATGCAGTCTGTACAGTTAATCAGCAGCTCTAGTCAGGATATGCTATACTGAAGTAGTGAGTCTTCAGCCGGGATTTGAAAGCTGAGACCGAAGGGGCATCTCATACATGTAAGCCATTCTTATGGAAAAGTCAGAATTCATAAAGTACAAACTTAGCATGAAAATTGGCTTAAAGCTATGGAAAGTTTTGACAATCTGTAAGTCCTATTCAGACTTTTTTGGTGTTGGCCTTTAGCGACTCAAGGCAGCAGGGCAACAAAATGAACAGAAAATCTCATTTCACTGCACATTTCAATGACACATCAGTCACATTCTGATGTCTGTTCATCCATCCATCCAAATTCTAAACCTCAATTGTGTTAATTCGATAACAGAATAAGGACTGCATGAGTTCTGCTTGATGGTCTCTATAATAAGGGCCCCAATTCAGCATGACTCTAAGTGGACAGCACTAAGGCTTCTAAATCAGTCAGTTGTCATCAAGAAAAGGACACAAATATGATTAATGATATTTAAATGGAAGAAAATGTGTTTTTAAGTTTGTCTTATGTCAAATTTTAGTTCTTAAAATATTGTGCAATAGAGGCATGTGTGAAGTATAATGGAGATTTGCTCAGAGTGTCAAACCGCTGTACGTACAGGCAGGCATAAGCCGCAGCCACGCACACTGCCATTAAAATCCCTCATTCTGACTACTGAGGATCGGAGAAGCATGAAAGAGGAAAATACTGCATACAACGTATTCAAGATGAAATAACCTCTCTCAGACTAAAGCTGAAACCGTGAACTAACCTATAATTCAGACTATACAGAGTATTTCTCTATCTGTTTCATTGCAGGGTGAACACAAACACATTGGAGGGCAATTTAGCATCAGCAAGTCACCAAACTTGCATGTCTTTGGACCATGGGAAGAAGCCAGAGCAAATGCATGGGGAACCACGTGCAAACTCCACACAGGGAGCACCCGGAATGCGTCACCATAAGCATAATCCGTAAATTAGTACATTTACATTAACTGAGGCCTTAAAAATTCAGTGGAAAATACCCTTTATCGGAGACTTATTTTAGTAACATATTGCGTCCATGGGGGTGGGGACCAAGCTCCCCTGGCTGCTATCAACAAAAGTCGGTAATACCTCAAGTACACATTCACTGGAGTTTCGGTTTCTGTGTTCTTCCATGGTTTGTGGTAAAGACATCACTCCGGAAAACAGACATACGTATATGGAAATTAGGTCATGGATACTCAAAAAGAGCGTTTTGTAAGCTATACATGATTTCTAGCAGGAGGTGACGGAAAGTGGCTAAAAGCGCATACATGTGCACATAGTTTTATGTTGATTTGAGATTTGAAAAGGAGATGGTGGACATACAGTATGCGTGTATTTTTTCCCATTTTGACTTTCTCATCAGTATATTAAAAAAGTTTTCCATTGTGATTGCGTTATTCAGCGTTGATCACTTCCCTCCACAATGCTCGCCCAATCATTTCTCCTACTGTGCACATCCTCTCTCCGTACCACCCTGTAACAGTCTCAGTGCTGCTAGTTCACCCTTCAACACATCGATTATAATGGCAAGGCAGAAAAGCAAATTATCTAGTCAAGAACGGTGAATTTTACATCATGATAGAAAAACAGCGGCAAGAGCTGATAATGAACAGCAAACAAAAGAAAATTAACAAAAAAGGGCTGCATATAATAAAAATCAAGAACAAAGAGAATTGTCCAATAAATGAAAAAGAGAAAAATGCCCCAAACTACAGGTATATGTGAACAGAAATACAAAAAAGCTACATTTAAAGAATGTAAGTTAGAGAATAAAGTAATTCATAATATTATTTTTGATGAGGTGTTAATGTAATGTAATTTTAATTTACTTTTTGTTACGTTTTACTTTTTACTATGTTTTATTATTCAATGGTATTTTAAATAGACAATTGTAGTGAAATAGTTAAGTAGCTGATTTTCTATCTATAATAAATAAGGCCAAACCGTTTTCCTCCCGCACCTTGCATACTCTTCTATATACCACCTCTTTAAATACAATCACTTTCTCTAATGGAGGGTAAACCCGTGGATTGGTGAGCGAAACGAGCAGGGTGCAGAGACGCCTAGTCCAGTTAAAGAAAAAATGTATACATGAGGTCCTAGGAGATTATAAGAGCATAGATCTGTAAAAATAGTGAGATAGGCAAGGGTTGTGACTGTAAACACTAAGAATAATAGTGAGTGCCACGTTAAAGCTTAGGACTGAAACGAAAAGTCATGAAAAACGGGGCCAAAGTAAAAAAAAAAAAAAAAAAAAAAAAAAACCAACAAGGATTGTACTTGAAACTACCGAGAAACCACAAAGATGTTTTTTTTTTTTATCCACTGAGGGCCACCTCTGTGTTTTGATGCCTTCAAATGAACAAATCATGCGACCACCAGATGACATCACATAACAGCAAAATTATTACATTAAAAATATTAACACTGTTTAAAATTACACAGACACCAAATAAATTAACAAAATCAAATTCTCCGCAAAAATAAGTACAATATAATTTGTAAAAAATTGACAAAATAACCAAGAAACAAATAATAATAGACCATAATCATCACATAATGCAAATAAGTGTTTAAGTAGATGGCGTACACCTGACTTATGCTTGATCGTCTCTTAAGTGTGTGAATGAGTGAGTGACTTATCTGTTCCAAGAACGCTTGGTTTTTTTTTTTTAGCAGTTTACATGCAACCAGGCAGCTTGTCTTTGAGCTGGCAACCTGAATAGCACAAGGCTGGAAGAAGACATTGTGCTAAACCAGTTAGTTAGCAGGCAGTTGGTCATGGCAAACGTAGTGTAGTTTGCATGTTAGGTAGAAAAAGATTTGTATTCTTTGAAGTCTTTCCTTTCAAATTAAATGCATAGGCTTTGTTCAAACCTCTGAAAAATGTTGCAGTCCGTTTCTTGTTAAACTCCCTGCATTAGCTGTTAACTTTCTACCTTTTGCATTCTGTTCATTTTGGCTCATTGTGATGGGCCCAGTGTAACTAGTGATTCAAAGTGGTATAGCGTTCATGCACCATCGAATGGCTGGAATGATGAAATGTAACAAAAATTACACCAAATAATTTGGGATATATTGACAAATCTTTGACATCAAGGGCTGGTTAAAGCTGGCTGCCAGGCTGGATTCAGCCCACTGGCCATAGGTTTTCTTGTAAGATGAGTGAGTTTAATCTCTTTGTCTTTTCTTTTGTGGCTATGGTCAGTAACCCCATGCCATTATTTCTTTTGGAACAATAAAAAGATAGACAGGCACAAATCCAAGACAGCTCTGCTTATTTCCTAGCAAATCTCAATTTCTTTTGTACTTTTAGAATTTGGATAATATGGTGCTCTGCTGCCACACAAGTTAGACAGGCAACATGCTTCAGTGCAGTGGAAGTCTTAAACACAAACAACACTCGCCTTGAGTGTGGATGGATGGTAGGAGTTATCCAAGTTATTACAGAATGCGTTTGAGCAAATTCTGTCACCATTAAAGAATTTCTTTGAAAAAAACAAAAAAATATATAAAAATATATGTACTTGCAGTGCAAAATGTAATTATTGTGGAAACTGAGTCCTAAAAATAAAAAGGAAATGAAGAGAATGTACCTGAAAATGCAATTTATCAATAATGCATGCATTCCTATTGCGCTGCCAATGTGCCATGTTCAGCTCACTGTTAATGAATGAGCAAATATATGTCACCTCCCGGCAGGACATGTCCAGCCCCTGCTGGGCTCCTAGCTATAAACAGGAATTCCTCAAACCCAGTGATGGGCCACTTATTACGGACATGGTCAGGCGAACATCTCGACTGCCTACAGCCTCTAATTAACATTTACTAAATATTACTGAGGAGTAATCACGCAGCAGTGTTCTTGATTATGTCCTGACCTGGGAAATGAACATCACTTCAAAAGTATTGTGAAGGAATGCCTGGTTGGTAAGTAGGCTGGGAGAAGAGGTACCAGTCAGGTGACAAAGAGCAGAGGAAAGTACCAAAAAAGCTCCAAAATGACTGAACAAAACCAACACCAACAGGGAAAGATCAACTTGGCATTTCAGTAGAGAGGGCAAGGGCTTCAGTAGTGCAGTAGACCTTTGGCATGTAGTGTATGTTGTCTGACAAGTGAAATTGTCAGGAACGCTAGTGCAAGAGACAGAAACAGAAGAGAGAATGAGACACAAGAGACCAGTCAGATGTTTACTCCTGATCCCATAGCTAGAGAGGGAGACTACAGATAACCGGCCTCGGGCCTACAAGAGATAGAGGAGTCTATGTTGCTCATTTTAGGGCATAGTCGGGCAGAACTGGGCAGAGGTCTGTGCTCTCTCACTCAACTAGGAGGGGGCAGCATACAGTCCTCCATGGACTCCAGGGAGAGATCCAAAATGGTGTCTTTGTAGGTGCCACAGTGATTGTAACAGGAAAAAATAGCAGCCAAAACTTAAGATATTTCTGATTTATCAGCTAACCAGAGATGGACAGATATAGCTCCCATAATTCATGGTTGTTATAACTGAAGATCTCTACAAGGAGGAGACTGTCATAAATGGGTATTAATTAAGACTCAGGAGAAGGGGAGTTGAAAAGCTTAATATAAATATGGCTTGTCCAATGGACCAGTAAGGAGAAGGGAGAAGGAAAAAGAGAAGAGAAGAAGAAACATCGGAAGAGGACACTGAGAGATGTACGACTGTTTCATGTGATCATTACTGAAATCAAAAGCAACCCACCAATCCCCCCCCCCGGAGAAACTTCAAATCTTTTGACATTGTCAGCTTTTTCTAAAGATTATATATCCAGACTTTGTTTTATACATATTATTATTCTTTAATAAATAAATACCATGTTGCTTTTAAATTTCCATACTTTGCCTTTTTATCTAGAGTGATTGAAATAATAAAGTAAATTTCAAGAGCACCTGGAGCAGTTGGAAATTGCCATACACTCCAATCTGTGAAGTTTATCAGGCTAAGGAGGGGAGCTCCATCCAAAAGAAGGTACATTATGATAAAGTAAATCATCATTGGTTGATAAATGGCCTACAGCCAAATATGTTGAGCCTTTGATGCTTTAATATTTTCTGGTAGACCAATGAAGTATTTAGGTGTGAGATATATCTAAGATATCGTACGTTGTTTGTGCCAATTATAAATAAGTAAGTCTCTTGAGATGCTAGGGAGTGATGGGCTGTGCTATAAATGGAAAATTTTTCAAATTATACTTTGGATTTATTGACTGCATTTTTTGCTTTTTTGTTCTATTGGGATTTTTCAGTACATGGAATTCATTTCTGTAATTAGTTTAATAATTTAAGGTCATCTTCAGTTTCTTAAAATTATTTCATATCTTCATAAATATTAAATATGAAGGTTATAGTTGTGAACACCCTTTTTCAAGATTCTGGATATGAAATAACAAAAGGTTGTCACTGTGGATTTGGTGTGTGATTAATTTAAAAGCTTACATTCTCTTTCGTGCCTCCTCATTCTGATTTCTGGTTTATGTATTGGTCTTAAGTTACCATCTGAACATTTTTGACTTTGGTATCAGTCCACACTAGTGTTTTTGACTTTAATTTCAGCATGTCTAACTTTTTGTCCTGTAGTTATTTCATCTGCCAAATTTCAGCTAGTCAGAACCTGTGGGCCTCTTCTTTGTTGTGCTGTACAGGAAGAAGTTCTGTATGGAGTCTACTTCAAGGCTGTAGATTATTACCATACATATTTTTATTACACTTAAATTATTTATATCATTATGGTTTGATTTCTTGAGACTTTCAAAATATCCATAACAGATGAACTGAAAATAATTATGTCCATCCATCCATTGTCTCCCGCTTATCCGAGGTCGGGTCGCGGGGGCAGCAGCTTGAGCAGAGATGCCCAGACTTCCCTCTCCCCGGCCACTTCTTCTAGCTCTTCCGGGAGAATCCCAAGGCGTTCCCAGGCCAGTCGAGAGACATAGTCCCTCCAGCGTGTCCTGGGTCTTCCCCGGGGCCTCCTCCCGGTTGGACGTGCCTGGAACACCTCACCAGGGAGGCGTCCAGGAGGCATCCTGATCAGATGCCCGAGCCACCTCATCTGACTCCTCTCGATGCGGAGGAGCAGCGGCTCTACTCTGAGCCCCTCCCGGATGACTGAGCTTCTCACCCTATCTTTAAGGGAAAGCCCAGACACCCTGCGGAGGAAATTCATTTCAGCCGCTTGTATTCGCGATCTCGTTCTTTCGGTCACTACCCATAGCTCATGACCATAGGTGAGGGTAGGAACATAGATCGACTGGTAAATTGAGAGCTTCGCCTTGCGGCTCAGCTCCTTTTTCACCACGACAGACCGATGCAACGCCCGCATTACTGCGGATGCCGCACCGATCCGCCTGTCGATCTCACGCTCCATTCTTCCCTCACTCGTGAACAAGACCCCGAGATACTTGAACTCCTCCACTTGGGGCAGGATCTCGCTACCAACCCTGAGAGGGCACTCCACCCTTTTCCGGTTGAGGACCATGGTCTCGGATTTGGAGGTGCTGATTCTCATCCCAGCCGCTTCACACTCGGCTGCGAACCGATCCAGAGAGAGCTGAAGATCACGGCCTGATGAAGCAAACAGGACAACATCATCTGCAAAAAGCAGTGACCCAATCCTGAGCCCACCAAACCGGACCCCCTCAACACCCTGGCTGCGCCTAGAAATTCTGTCCATAAAAGTTATGAACAGAATCGGTGACAAAGGGCAGCCCTGGCGGAGTCCAACTCTCACTGGAAACGGGTTCGACTTACTGCCGGCAATGCGGACCAAGCTCTGGCACTGATCGTACAGGGACTGAACAGCCCTTATCAGGGGGGCCGGTACCCCATACTCTCGGAGTACCCCCCACAGGATTCCCCGAGGGACACGGTCCACAAAACACATGTAGACTGGTTGGGCAAACTCCCATGCACCCTCCAGGACCCTGCTAAGGGTATAGAGCTGGTCCACTGTTCCGCGACCAGGACGAAAACCACACTGTTCCTCCTGAATCCGAGGCTCGACTATCCGACGGACCCTCCTCTCCAGGACCCCTGAATAGACTTTTCCAGGGAGGCTGAGGAGTGTGATCCCTCTGTAGTTGGAACACACCCTCCGATCCCCCTTCTTAAAGAGGGGGACCACCACCCCGGTCTGCCAATCCAGAGGCACTGTCCCTGATGTCCATGCGATGTTGCAGAGGCGTGTCAGCCAAGACAGTCCTACAACATCCAGAGCCTTGAGGAACTCCGGGCGTATCTCATCCACCCCCGGGGCCCTGCCACCAAGGAGTTTTTTGACCACCTCGGTGACCTCAGTCCCAGAGATGGGGGAGCCCACCTCTGAGTCCCCAGGCTCTGCTTCCTCATTGGAAGGCATGTTAATGGGATTGAGGAGGTCTTCGAAGTACTCCCCCCACCGACCCACAACGTCCCGAGTCGAGGTCAGCAGCGCACCATCCCCACCATATACAGTGTTGACACTGCACTGCTTCCCCTTCCTGAGACACCGGATGGTGGACCAGAATCTCCTCGAAGCCGTCCAAAAGTCATTCTCCATGGCCTCCCCAAACTCCTCCCACGCCCGAGTTTTTGCCTCAGCAACCACCAAAGCCGCATTCCGCTTGGCCTGCCGGTACCTATCAGCTGCCTCCGGGGTCCCACAGGACAAAAGGGTCCTGTAGGACTCCTTCTTCAGCTTGACGGCATCCTTCACCGCCGGTGTCCACCAGCGGGTTCGGGGATTGCCGCCACGACAGGCACCGACCACCTTACGGCCACAGCTCCGGTCAGCTGCCTCAACAATAGAGGCACGGAACATGGCCCATTCGGACTCAATGTCCCCCACCTCCCTCGGGATGTGGTCGAAGGCAGCAAAAATTTTTTAATGAGGTGTCACAATTCTAAGCAAACTGGCTCTTGTGAATGACTGTGGATGTGTAAGCAAGGGAGTCCTGCGACGGACTGCAGTCCTATGCGGCCAGGATGGGTTTCAGGTGTTTAGAACCCTAAACTGGACAAAATTAATGACAGATTCAATATAGTTTTATTTACTTTAAAACAACTCAGGTTTCTTTGGAAAAAAAATCGTGTGTATGCATGCGGCTTCTTACCAATTTGTTTCATATTTAGATCTAAAGTTAGAATATCATCATTGATTTAATGCTAAACTTAATAGTCTTACCCTACTGAGAGAGTCAGGAGGAGGAGAACATCAAAAATCTATAGCCATAGACTTGGTTTTAAAGATATTTAGTTGTGAAAAGTAATGATTGCACCACTTTTTAAAATTATCAACAGGACTGTCTTCCTTATCTTGTTAAAGACTCACAATGACAAAGGTTTTAAGGTATCAGATTTTTTTTGTATAGTAAACAGGAGACAAAATAGAGAGAAGCAGCCCTCCTTGGTGTTCCAGCTAACAAAGTCAAAATCATAGTACATATTACCAATCAGCTTCTCAAATGAGATTTTATACTGGATGTTTCTGCATATTTGTGCTTCACATGTTCCTCAAAAGACACAAGATGCTGGTGTTCTGTTCAAGCAGTTTGTGAATGATGGTTTTAAGGTTGCTTAACTGTATTGTCTGTTGGTTGCAGTACACCATGCCTGCATCCTGATCCCACAGTAAATGCTCACATTATGCTTAGCACCAAACAGAGACTGCACGTTAGTCAGCTAATGTTTAGAAACCTGTCAGAGAAAGTACAGTATGTGATGAAGTAGTCATTGGAAAAACAGACGACATATCCAGCTGGCACCAGTAGTGATGTTCTATTTGCACACACAATAAAAACCATAAAATATACTATTTGATAATATTTGGGCACTGAGGTGCTGCAGGCTCAGTCTTTTATAGGAAGTTGTGTGAGATTATGCTAAATGCAGCCTTGTATTTAATTAGGTAAAAACAGTTGTAGAAGTTGACCCCAATACATGTAAAATGTATCCACTGCAAAGCTAGTAAAAGGTAAGGCACAAATCTATGGTTATGGAAAAGAGTAAAGAAAGATGAGTTTTTGAATAGTGCAGAATTTCCCTTTTTGGATGTAGAATCATTAATTTCTATGTTTCATATTCACTAGCATGAAGTGCACCTTCCTCATTACCTTAGATAAACAGATTTAGGGAAAAATTGTTACTACTATCTTGGACACTATTTCAATAGCTGCTAAATCTATCAAAATTTTGATAAGAGAATATGGACAGTGAATTACTCCACTGGCTTCCCACCTGCTAGGACAGGAGCACTACAGCCACTGAGAGACTTGAGAAACTGGTTTTGTTCTTCTAGTATATAAAGCAGTACTCCATTGGTCATGATCCCGGCCATCTCATGTGCTAGGCAACCAGGTAGATTAAGTGCATTTTTTAAACCAGAATTCATGGTGCAGATAGACCCACAATCTCAGTTGAGATCTTTGACCACCCAAGTTTCTTGCACCTGTACAAGACGAGCAATACATTTTCTTAGTTGCAGGTGAGACGATGGAGTAAAAGGTACACCTATGGGTCAGCTCAAAGATATTTTTAGAAAACACAACAGCAGTAAAAAGAAGCTTATGGTGTATTACAGAGAGTTAAAAGGAACAAGTAATATGAAATCTCATGTGAACAGTCTACAGACAAGTATTTTTATTCGAAATCTCCTGGCAGCTGTCTGAAATGCCACAGGCCTCATACTAAAATCTGTGAGCCCAAAGATAATGTACTCTGACTCACAACAGGATTTACTGGTTTACTGGGAGCAACATGTATGTGCCAGTTTAATCTGATTTTACTCAAAAGTACATGTCAAGATCTTTTTGTTATGTAATCTTTTTTATATTTAAAATGTCACCGTATCATTCTAGTTGCTATTTACTCTACTAGCTAAAGTTTTAATATGCTTTACTTTTTCTGACACACTTCCATTTAATTTGCAATTGTTAAGCCCTAATCACAATTTAAAAACAAGTATAACAATTGCACCGAAATCAACTATTATCTATATTCCTTCAGTCAGCAAATATTACATTGCAATCAAATATATAATGGCCCCCCCCCCCCCCCAAATTCCACAATTTAAATATTAAATTTTTGTTAAAAAAATAATAACGACCAACTCGCTATACACAAAAAGTGTTACTAATTGTTACAAAACTGTTAAGTAATGCAACACAAAATAAAAATCTGTAATTCAAATGCATAAACCCCAATGTGCCTTTTTTGGTCGTCGTCATCATATTCACTGTAACTTCTTGCAAAACTACACAATTAAGCACTGCTGGGATAAAATGGAAGCTCTTGTAGTGCTCAGCTGATAAAGTGGTTTAGGTCCACTTTCTTTCATTAAAGTCCTTGTAGGAATTCTTGTAACTGGTTGACGATTTCTGTGTCCACTGTCTCCATTAGGGGCTGAAAGTTCTGGTCTCCAATCAGTTGTTTCTGAGCTTTAAGTTTCTCATAAGCAAACTGCTGTAATGAAACACTATGCACTGGGTCCTTAAGTGCAAGCTGCAAGGGAAATTAAGAAGGACATATTATTAAATTATACTACTCCTAGACACATTTTCAATAAAAATAAGAATAAACAGGAAAAAAGCAGTTCAAATGAGGTAACACCAATAGTTCAACAACTGCAGCTTATTTTTGACATTAATACAGCTACATATGGGGCCTCATTTGAAATTAATTTCACACTACATACCTTAGATGCAACACATATTTTGTTATACCCTTTGTACCTTTTAAGGAAGATCACTTTTTGAATTGATATGTGCACTTTGCACATACTGTATGTTATAAAATGGATTAACCAGTTATATGATTTTTAAGATGTTATAAGCAACTTGTCAGGTGCTCAAAGCATCATGAAAATGTTTTAAAGCATTTAAAATGGAAAATAACAATGTTTTCTTTCAAACATGGCAAAACTGTAGCACATGAAAACTGCTTACTCTGTCTTCCTTTGCAACGTGTCTCCATTCTCAGGAGTCTGCCAGTGGCTCCCAGAAGTAATTAGAGAAAGCACAACATTTCACTGAGCTAAGGATATCTTTTGACCCATATGTTTGACACAATATGTTATCTCACTAACTATAAGGAATGGAAACGGTATGATACAGCTGTCAATGGTCTGAGATATATCAAGTCAGAATTTACAAAATCTACGCAATGTTACGCAAACAGCTTATTAATATATACCAGACAGGTTCAGACAGAACAAATCATTAAGCCTTTAGGAAATTAGATTATTCATAAAAGAACGGTAAAGCCCACTTACAATCACAGTGCTTTTTTATATATAATAATCCATTGCTGATCACAGATCTATTTTTTCACTTCTGTATACTAATTTTTACAACTTATAAATAAAATGCACCTATGTTCTTTAGTCAAAATTAGGAAGTAGCTACTTACTTGCATAGTCACAATAATTACACAATTATGTAACAAATGCATTTTATACTAGGCAGGAGATACAAAACTTTGTTGCCTCAAATTTCAAGATACAAAATACTGTCAATATGAAATGTGGCCTTATATTGTGTGTCTCATGCATGACAGTACCAAGGTAAAATGCCTATTGTATAAAGCAGGGAATAAAAAAAAAAAAAACTAGTACCAAGGTATAATAAGCCAAACTGACTACACTTTGGCAGAACGGTTACCATTTTCTATATAACTATCTGAAGTTGAAAATTAATGGACATCACTGTAAGTGAATGTGGGATGGGGCTGCAGATTATGTGTTTTGTACACATGCTTAATTTAGTGAATCACATCCTCAGAGAAGTGCAGGCTTGTTTTCAATTCAAACTCTATTGGGACCATCAAAGTACAAATCTACCAACATACTGGAACAGTTCTAATGACATACTCAAGCACTAATGGGAGCAGCAAGTTTCAGTTACTGTAGCATTCATGAGCTGTGGATGTGAGAATGAGTGCTCAAGACATGGAAACACCTTTTACCAATTCAGAAATATGAGTATATTGTACCAAGGAGAACCTATACAGCAGTGGATCTTGAATTGCTGTCAACAGCAGTCCTCTAGCAGTGTAGAGCAAGAAAACAGCCACATTTTCAATGCTTGATTTTCTGGTTAAATCATATGCCTGTTGTTGCCATGTCTGTACCCAGTGTGTGAGTGTTTTCAACTATTGGGCATAAACTATTCTCTTATTGTATCTTATCATCGTGGAGAGACACATACACCAAATATACAGTACAGTACATTGCTTTTGTGAAAACTTCATAGATCTGGAATATTGTATTGTGAAGCCCAAATCACAATATGAATTGTATCATAAGATAAATATATTGTCTACCTAACTGCAGCAATAGGTCATTTCTGAAGGGTGGGTCTGGACCGCGTGTCTGCCTAGGGGGTTGCCTACCAGGATCCCGAGCTGTTTCATTGTGTGGTGGGTGCAGCAACATATTGTACCAGTGCATGCTCCCTAACCTGACCTGACCTGACTAGTGCTTATTTTCTGTATTTTGTGTTATCTTCGTTCTGGGTATGATGTTAATCAGCATCCAGCCCTGCAAGCAGGTCCTCCAACTTACAGGGAAAACTTGGTGGCAGGATTGGCACTCTAGACACCGTTAAAAAAACCTCACATTGTTCCAGTGTGGTGCTGAGGGGTCACCTGCTGCACTTGGGTCCCAATCCAGGTGTTCTTTGTGTGGTGGGTGCAGCGACACGTTATCAGCACATGCTCCCAACCTCTCTCTCTCTCTTCATTTAAAAAGTGTTTTTCCCTGGACAAAAGCCACAACTAACTTTTACAAAGTGAATTTGCTTTGTTATTTTACAGTTTGCTACCCTGATACACAACCTAATGACTGCAAGAGAAAAGTGCATTTAAGTTTTGTGAATTTAAGATTATTATTTTAATTGAAATGAATGCTGTGAGAAAAGACAGAAAACACAACAACATATAAAATTAATTGACATACCCTCAACCAGTGTACACCCAACTGATTCTGAAATATTTTCTAACAAGTGTAGCATGCGTGGGGCTAAATTTATACTTTGTCATCTGTACTCTATTCATATTTCAGAAAAACTAATAAGTGCATTTTATTTAATGCTTTACTTAATACAAATTTGAAATTTTTAGCTTTACTTTTTTAATGTAGTCTTTGACCATTTCATGTCCACATGCTCTGAACTGCTATGAACTAGTGTAACAGGATCAGGAAATAAATCAATATTTCTCCTATATCCTAACCACTGTCCTTTAAAAATTAGCTCTGGGTTCTAACACACTTCTGACTACATTGCCACTAATGGATGAGAAGCTTTGATCATACTATTCTCAAACCTACCTCTTCAAATGCAGGGTAGTGGGGGTATGTAGCCTGTTCCAGCAGCACTGGATATAAGGCAAGATACAGTGTTTAATGATTCCAAAATTATTTTTAAAAATACCTTCTGTAATGGGGATCCGTAAGATAGCCATAGTACTAAATCTTCTTTTATGTCAGACTGATTCAGAAATATATTGCACTATAAAAGCCTTCACACCCTTATATATATTTTAGCCTACAAGATGCAATTAAAATGTATTTTAAGTAAGACTCTTATAATGAGCTTAGCTGAAATGAAGACACTGAATCTAGTACTATGTATAGTAAAATACAACCTTTAGTAAATGTAGATTTTAAGAAAAAATAATTTCAGTAAGTGTCATTTGATGTACAGTGGGGGCAAAAAAGTATTTAGTCAGCCACCAATTGTGCAAGTTCCCCCACTTAAAAAGATGACAGAGGCCTGTAATTTTCATCATAGGTATACCTCAACTATGAGAGACAAAATGAGAAAAAAAATCCAGAAAATCACATTGTCTGATTTTTGAAGAATTTATTTGCAAATTATGGTGGAAAATAAGTATTTGGTCACCTACAAACAAGCAAGATTTCTGGCTCTCACAGACCTGTAACTTCTTCTGTAAGAGGCTCCTCTGTCCTCCACTCGTTAGCTGTATTAATGGCACCTGTTTGAACTTGTTATCAATATAAAAGACACCTGTCCACAACCTCAAACAGTCACACTCCAAACTCCACTATGGCCAAGACCAAAGAGCTGTCAAAGGACACCAGAAACAAAATTGTAGACCTGCACCAGGCTGGGAAGACTGAATCTGCAATAGGTAAGCAGCTTGGTGTGAAGAAATCAACTGTGGGAGCAATTATTAGAAAATGGAAGACATACAAGACCACTGATAATTTCCCTTGATCTGGGGCTCCACGCAAGATCTCACCCCGTGGGGTCAAAATGATCACAAGAACGGTGAGCAAAAATCCAAGAACCACACGAGGGGACCTAGTGAATGACCTGCAGAGAGCTGGGACCAAAGTAACAAAGGCTACCATTAGTAACACACTACGCCGCCAGGGACTCAAATCCTGCAGTGCCCCTGCTTAAGCCAGTACATGTGCAGGCCCGTCTGAAGTTTGCTAGAGAGCATTTGGATGATCCAGAAGAGGATTGGGAGAATGTCATATGGTCAGATGAAACCAAAATAGAACTTTTTGGTAAAAACTCTACTCGTGTTTGGAGGAGAAAGAATGCTGAGTTGCATCCAAAGAACACCATACCTATTGTAAAGCATGGGGGTGGAAACATCATGCTTTGGGGCTGTTTTTCTGCAAAGGGACCAGGACGACTGATCCGTGTAAAGGAAAGAATGAATGGGACCATGTATCGTCAGATTTTGAGTGAAAACCTCCTTCCATCAGCAAGGGCATTGAAGATGAAACATGGCTGGGTCTTTCAGCATGACAATGATCCCAAACACACCGCCCGGGTAATGAAGGAGTGGCTTCGTAAGAAGCAATTCAAGGTCCTGGAGTGGCCTAGCCAGTCTCCTGGAGTGGCCTAGCCAGTCTCCAGAACTCAACCCCATAGAAAATCTTTAGAGGGAGTTGAAAGTCCATGTTGCCCAGCGACAGCCCCAAAACATCACTGCTCTAGAGGAGATCTGCATGGAGGAATGGGCCAAAATACCAGCCCAACAGTGTGTGAAAACCTTGTGAAGACTTACAGAAAATGTTTGACCTCTGTCACTGCCAAAAAAGGGTATATAACAAAGTATTGAGACGAACTTTTGTTATTGACCAAATACTTATTTTCCACCATAATTTGCAAATAAATTCTTCAAAAATCAGACAATGTGATTTTCTGGATTTTTTTTTCTCATTTTGTCTCTCATAGTTGAGGTATACCTATGATTAAAATTTCAGGCCTCTCTCATCTTTTTAAGTGGGGGAACTTGCACAATTGGTGGCTGACTAAATACTTTTTTGCCCCACTGTATAATGGTTTGTTGAATCAGAAACTGTTTGCACAGCAGCAGGCCAAACTTACTACAGATAAACTTTAAAACTGATTATATAGAGAAAATACAAGCATGGCATTGCCAATGTAATTAAATACATCAAATTTCCTTCAAAAAATCAAGGTAACTGGAGAGATTAGTCTCAGAGACAGGAATTTGCTAGTGACCATCTTAATCTTACATAAAGCCAGACTTATTACAAGTGATTAACATGACATCCCTTTACTTAAATTACACGAGAACAACTTGTTCAGCATATTATAATATGAATTCATACATTAATGCCGCTGAAAAGAAGTAATTTAAAATTTTAAGAGCTTAATTACCTGCTTAATTAAGCATTTTACTAAGAATATTTTTCAATAATTGATCAAGCTCATTCATCAATTTTGAAGTTCAACCCTCTCTAAATACAAAATAATTGCTCTATTCCATAATATGAAATCTGACCACTTTAGCTATCAAATTAAACATACCACAGCTGTAGAAAAGATAACTAAAGAAGGTAAATACAATGGCAGAAAGGCATATTTAGCAGATCCGATAGGATTATGCCTACTTCTTCACTCAGAATTTGAAATATTTTGTCCACAAACATTGTGTATGTATAAGTAAACACACACACACACACACACGCACAATACTGTATATCTTAAAGTGTGATATGCGGGTGGGAAAGAAACTTCTTTTACAGGTAAATAAGTCTGTCATTTCTGTGATCTTGAACCAAACATTTAAAAAATTGCACAGTATGACAAAGTACTCCACAGATTGGTAAGTTGTCCATTGTTTTCGTCACATACATGACCACCTCTGTAAAGAAGTAATGTGATTAAGTATAGCACACCTATCTCAAATGCACAACTTAAGTGTTGCTGAAGGACCAGAGCCCAATCCGACAGCATCGGGCACAAAGCAAATGACAATACCGGATAGTTTGCTGGTTCATTGCTGGGTCCACTGTCAAATAAATCCACAAAGGGGTAGACAGTGTGGAATTATCAATTAACCTAACATAAATGGTTCAAAAAAATTTGGAAAAAGGACCATGTCGCTGTATTGTATGTCAGTTATTAGGATATGCGCTAAGTGAATTCAAGTCACAGTCGTTCCCTGCCATTTTCCTGTGTTCTTTTTCCCTTCAAATTCATATTTCCATTCTCTGAGAAATGCATGTCAAAGTAGTGGTTTTAAAAACTTGTGCATATACTTTTTTCTTTTTGAGTATGTGGTGAACAGAGGCAGATAAATAGTGTAGCATGAAATTCAGGATTATTGGTAGTAATTTTGGGTTGCCTTTCTAAATTTATTTTTTTCTTTGCAGTAAAGTCTAAAGTTTTTGTCTTGATAATGTGATAACTTTAAAAAAGATTGCTTTAAACAATTCTTGTTGTACTCTTCCTAGTCGCAATGACTTTTGGCACATGACTTTCCAAAGCATTGTGTTCGGACATAATTCATACCTTTTCTAAAACCTTTTGGAAATGTGTATCTTCCCATTATTGTGCCATTTCCAAGACTGACACTGTAGAACAGTCAACTCTGAGAGACCAATAGTCCTTAATTAACAAATATCTAAGGTCTATTTGCTAAAAACACATCTCTTAATTTAAATGGGCAAAATAGTTCAAGTTAAAATGATGTATTATGTTATGTTATGCAAACAATAGTGTACTATGAACTTAAAATGAGTGGAAACTAACGTAGATACTCGCGTATAAGTCGAAATATTTATGCCTTAAAATTCATTAAAAAAAAACAGGGTCGACTTATCCATGGGGCAACACAATTGTCCATAGAATCTGGGTAATGACATTGTACACTCAACGCTTCACGGTGTTAAGTCACCGGTCATCTGCCGTTTCCCATGGTCTTTGAAATAATTATAAGCCAGCAATACTATTGCTAATTAGCTAGTTTTTTTCTAATTTCATTAAATAATTCTTTAAACTGTGAAATACTTGAATTTGAGCATTAGCTTTTGCAGGTTTTGGATAACAAACATACCATTAGCTGCCACATGCAACCAGATTTGGAATCAAAAGAACCAAGGCAACGCACGCTATCAATGTGATGCAAGTGCAGCCCGTGATTCAAAAAATTTCTCTGCCTACCTTTTTGTCTCGTTTGACAGTAGTTGAAAAACAGCATCAGGAGAGAGCAGCCTGAAGTAGTCCAGTAGCGGTTGTTCTGTCGTGTCCAACAGCAAACCATGCTGTCTTGTGAAGTCCGGTAGCCAGTTCGGCTCCCACGGATCAATGTCTGGGTATTCCTCCCACGCGAACCTTGCCCTAGGTGTATCGGCTGCGCGAATGCGTTCAGCTGGCAGCCGATCAGCTGGTGCGGCATCGGCTGGTGTCCAATCAGCTGATACCGGCTTCTCACTCTCTTGCTCGATTCCTGATCACTGTCAATAAAATCCGATTCTGGAAAATCAGAGTCCGACTCAGCGATAATGTGCAAAACATCATCTGCCGAGTGTTTTCTTTTCTGCACTCGCTTCGCTCCCTTGTGACATATTGACGCAATCTTGCCTTTGTTTACATTTCGCAACTCACGCACATGCAAGGATTAGTTGCCGAGTCAACGAGTCTAGCATTTCTCCAAGCACAGAGGGAACGCCTGTGACGTGACAGTGAGTTTTGTCGCCATTAACAGCTGATTGTCGCCCTCTATCTCTGATAGCTGTCAAGTTTTACCCTCGACTTATACGCGGGTCATAACAAATTTTGTAATTTTTGGCTTAAAAATACACTCGACTTATCTGCAAGATAGACTAATACGCGAGTATCTACGGTAATAGAAAGGCCATGAAAAGAAATTCAATGTATCAGTTCATGCATAAAGTTCTGCTAAAGCCTATAACAGAGCACAGGCTGTAGTTTAACTGCCAACAAACAATGGAATAAGAGAACAAACACAGTGTAGTAGTATCTTTGGCTTATAGTCGATATTTCTTGTTTCAAGACATAGATGCTTAACACTAGAAAACAATATGGATTTAGAGATTAATTATCACTTAGTCAATGTGTACCAATGTAAGGGATGGACTGTAGAATTCCATTGTGGTAGGATGTCTCTTGAAGGTGAACCAAGGCCTGGCCAGACTTTCGACATTGATAAAAGAGGAAAATGTGATCACCACAGAGCAAACTGTACTGAAGAAATGATAAGTAAAGGTGCGCGAGATTGCAGAAACTACTGGGATTTTTCATGTATCTGTTGAATTAATTTTTCTTGAACAATTAAACAGCAGATTGATCTGTGCATTGGGCACTTGGTCCGAGATGGAGTATGAAGAATGTTTAGTATGAAAATGAAGCATTACAACATCTAAAGTTCTAAACAGAAACTCAAGTTAATGAATTCAGGCTTGTTGAACTATAAGATGAGTTTCTGAACTGGGAATGAAACTGGTACATTTTAATATGACCCAAAGTCCGAAAAACATTTGAAAGATTGGAAGTATGGTGAGTCACCAACTCTAAAGAAATTCAAGATTGAAGCCAGTGTTGGTACAATCATGTGTATAACTGTTTTTTTAATAACATCCAGGGTGTCGTCCATACTGCTTAAATGTCTTAAAGGCCCATATAACCAGTCAACCATCCATATTAGGTTAGTTTTCTCCATCAAATGCAGCAGTCATCTGAAGCAACTCTATGAGGATGTTTCCTGACAATCCTTTTTCTGTCACATCCACCCTATTCTCCAGGCCAGTCACATGGGACTATTATCTGTTTCATAACCTGAGGGGATTACTCCAAGAGATACACTATGCCAGTAGTGAAGACCCCAAGTCAACTAAAAAAAAGACTAGATGTACCAACCAGGCAATACATCTGGGGAAGGTTAATATTTTCTAATCTCCTGAAGAAGAATTAAAAAAATAACCCCAAAAAATTCCCACTTTACTCCAAAAAAGGTGAACAGGGTATCAATGCAAATTTAGCATAAAGGCATTTTTATTTTCTCTAGAAAATGCTTAAGAAAAACTACAATGGACCCCACTAGCCAGATATGCACAATTTATGAGATGTGCTACTCCATAAGCCCTGGCTAAAGTGGTGCAGGTAAAGTGCAGTCTGCTGAATTTCCAATTCTCTTTATCACTATCAATTAAAATTAATCTTCTTCTTTTGGCTGCTCCCAATTAATGTTAACTAAAATTTCAATAAATCTTCTACAATGAATATATGAATAGGTTTACCTAAGACTTTGCAAAAGATTTTCATGTGATATTTTAGTGTCAACAACAAGACAAACAATAGTTCACATATTATGAACTCACCTCATCTTTTCACAGAAAATGTACATGGTTGTGCAATAGATTTAATCAAAACGTTTTTAAACTCCAAATAAATACACAGAAAAAACAATGGTGCAATCTTATTTTTTGTAGCAGTTACACAGTCACTAGTAAAATATTCTTAAGCAGAAAAAAAACAACATATTTATGTGTCATAAGTACAGATTACGTATTAGTATATTTACAAATGAATAATGGTGTACCATATGTTTGATGGCGCCTAAGCACACTGTTATTAATGGAAATACCAGAATTAATCAATATTTTCAAAATGAAGCATAAAACTACATATAATAATAGCACCCCAGCTGGCAGCAGCCTAGTATAACCTAAGTTGGAGTGCTTGTGTAAAAAAAGGTTTAAAAACATGGCAACTTAAAATGCATTGACAGCAAGTATAACTTTCTCATGTCTTATAAGATCCTAAATGATGCTGATGTACACTAAACCATTCTAAACTATTTTTTTAGAGAAAAAGACTGCTGAAATGAATATGCTTCTTTTTAAAGCAGAATACTATAGAATGACTTAACACACTTTCAGAAGTTTAGATTGTTTTATGTCATTTGATGTTAAGGAATAGAAAACAGTACAAAATACAAACAAACAAAAAAAATACATTTTGTACTATTTACACTTGAACCACTAAGCACAATTCTCATGTAATATACTTAATTTTTGCTTTTTTCAAGGTGCAAGGAGGTAAACAGTACTGGTTGCTTGTTTGTCATATTAATCTTGATTTATCACCATTGATCAGCTAGTTGATACATTGAGTAGAATACTGCACTGCATCTTCTTAAGAATGCAAGGCTAGAACTTTATCGAATTTGTAACTACACTGTTTCAGGCCTTTCCTGAGGTGCTTTGTCACACTATAGATACACTGGAAATCATTCTACTAAATTATTTGTGAATTAGAATTATTTTGGTTCGTGGTAAAAGAAAACATAATACATTTTTGTACGAAACTCAATGAATGCAGTAGTTTTCAGTAGCTGGATAAATAATTACTGTGCGATTGGAACAGACATATTGATTGCAAAACCACAACATGGCAGAATTATTTCTCACCTACTGAGTCCAGTGTTTATCTGCTTCAATTAAGCAATGATCCTTTACTGCCAAAGTAGTGAAATAGTTTTTTGAAAGCTTCCTAATTGTGGCACTTGTGTAAACTCTGAACAGAAGACAAAACTAATGCCTTCACATAAGCATAAAGTCAGTTGACTAAAATAAACAGAAGTGCAACATGTCTTTTATCGTTAAGCTGTCAAACTAAATAATAAGCAAACAAAAGTTTTTCAGTATTTTGAAATCTTCTTACTACAGTATAATTTTGCTTTCATACTTCATGCAATCTGTTTTGTTTAAGCCTGTAGGATTTGGAGACATTACTTTTTTTGCTTTACCAATTTTTGGTACAGTTTTTAAAATAAATGAAAAAAGTTACTAATATTTTAACAAAAATCTCATATTAGATAAAACCACAAGTAGTAAATAAGTAACACAAAAGGTATTTATTAAAATAGTTATGCAATTCCTTGTTTACTCATTATTTTTCATTCTGCAGACAGGAAAAGTAATTGCGACCTTGGATTCAGTTACTGTTACATTGATATTTGCATCAAGTGTTACCGTTATCTTCCTGTTGTTCATTAGTGTGTGTATAGATTTTTAGTTTTACTTTGCAAGTTGCCAAAAATTAAATTCTGTGTATTAAAATATGGCATTTACAAGTTTTTACCAATTGTTGTTTACAGAGTACTTTTCTTGTTTCACATCATGGATGTTAAAAAAAAAAACAAACAAAAAAAAAAACCCGCAAAATACTGAGTTTGTAACACCAGAGAACAATAAGTATTTGGAGATTTATTATCACCTAGTCAAGGTATACCAGGATCAGTCCTCTTCATATGCAACAGACAGGAGATACCCTGCAGAATTCTGGTGGAAAATCTTTTAAACATGACACAGGTCGATGATAACGACAACAAAAGGAAATGACGAACCATATACTGAATTTTAGTGGTGAATTGAAGAGTGATAATGCATGATATAGCAGACACTACAAGGATTAGTTATTAGTTATCTGAATCTATTACAGATGAACAATGAAAAAGCAGCAGTTTGTGCAGGCGGTGTGCTCAGAATGTTGACTCTTGAAAGGCACCATCTCCTAATCAAATATTACAAGGAGAACCTTGAGCTAATAAATTCAGACCGGGAGAAATTCAGGAAGAGATTTTATAACAAAGAATGAAAATGAAATCTATTACTGAGAAACTAAACAATTCTGAACAGTGGCAGTATGGTTATTTTCCAACTCTAAAGAAATACAAGGTTCAACTCAGTGCTGGAAAGATCATGTGCACATTTTTTAAAATCATTTTGAGGTTGTAGTCCATATTGATTTACAGTACATGCCTCAAAAGATCCACATAACCAATTGATATTATGTTGATTTGCTTGGCATTTGCAGAAGTCAATGAGAGAAAAGCAAGGAGAAAAAGGTGAATTTCTCCTTCACAAAAATGCTATCTTTGATAATTCATGGGTTAAAAAGACTTCCACAACAGAGTGCATTCAGCATGCTTTTCCGTGGTGTTACCAGTGTTTGTCTTAAAAGGAATGTGTTTCTCCTCACATTTTTATATTCCCTTTAAAGTAAATTGAATATATTTTAGATTGTTACATTATAGTTATTTATGGATTTCATACCAACTCTTTTTACAGAAAGCAAAAAGTAAATTAATAAGGTTTTTCCCTGAACAGCTCTAATGGCAGTCCTTTGCTCATATACTTCTTTGAACATTATTGAAAAATTATTAAAAACTTATTTATGGATAGCTATAGCTAACTTATAACTGCCCTCTCCTCAACAAATAGCAAAGTTTTTAATGGACGTATACTGTAAAACAAAATTTACCATTGTGAACATCCTAGGTATCAAACTAAGAATATTACTTTGAAGTTACTTAATTATTAACATATTAAAAACAAAAACAACATTTTTGTTCTGTGCAAGTTAAAGTTGATTATTCAATTTTATGTTACTTTTTCCAATAAATTTTACTAAATATTTTATCAATATTTACTTTCTATCTCTCTATTATAAAAGAAAATCCTGTGGGATGGAATGACTAGGAGACGATACGTGATCATCACGGAAGACAAATAAAAGACCCGTGAGACACTCTGTGGCCATTCTCTTTCGTCTCGCGGGGATATAGAACATGAGATTCTTGCAAGACAAGACACGACAGCAGCTGCCCCCCGCCCCTTCCACGCCCGGGGCCGGAAATAAAGGGCAATTATTGTTTTTACAACGTCACGCTAGGTTGTGAGGCACTGGGCCATCATTTAAAACAAGTCCACAGACATCTAACCAAGCAGTTGTTGGATTGCTTTTGGCAGACATGCATCATGTGCTCCCAGCTCTTAAAACAACGACATGCGACAAGCAGAACAGGCAGCTCACCAGTGGCAGAAAGACAGCTGATGATCTGACGCTTAGCATGCGTTCAGCTGAACACCCCCCCCCCCCCCACCCAACAAAACCCAAAGAGCGTTATACGTCTTGCAAGAAAGATGTAACCATGCACGAGGCCGGAAAAAAAGACAAGTATTGTTTTTACAAAAGTTTTTAACATAAGAAGTGAAAATAATGCATGTGTAACAATTCCCATGAAAATAACAATCTCTTTAAATTGTAAATCTGTAGTACGCACAGATCATGTGCTCTCAGCACATATAAAGCGTATAAGGACAATATGTTCTAGATGAAACAATGCAAAGGAGAAAGAGCAGCGCAGAGAAAAATATTAACAGGCGACAAGAAAGGTGATGTATATATTCCGCGAATAACATTAGACACCAAAGGAGATTATGATATGCCATTCGTATTAAAATGTTTACAGTTTACCGTGAGAACAGCTTTTGCTAGTACAATTAACAAATCACAGGGACAACCATTGTTCGGATTATTTATTAGAGAAACAGAAACAATATTCACTCACGGGCAATTATACGTTGCGTTGTCACAATGTGCCTCCAAAAACGGATTCAAAATTCTATGCGATCTTGAAGAAAAGGTAATTCCAAATATTGTTTTTAATAAACCTTTTGAAGTAAAAGTGCAAATAATGAAATTGAAACCAATTCCAAAGAAAAAAATTTTTTTAAATTTTTTTAAATTGTATATCCGATTAACCAAACAGTGGTACGGTGGCGCAGTGGGTATCGCTGCTGCCTCGCAGTTAGGAGACCTGGGTTTGCTTCCGCTGTGTGGAGTTTGCATGTTCTCCCCGTGTCTGCGTGGCTTTCCTCCGGGTGCTTCTTCCCACAGTCCAAAGACATGCAGGTTGGGTGGATTGGCGATTCTAAATTGTCCCTAGTGTGTGCTTGGTGTGTGCATGCCCTGCGGTGGGCTGGCGCCCTGCCCAGGGTTGGTTTACTGCCTTGCGCCCTGTGTTGGCTGGGATTGGCTCCAGCAGACCCCCCGTGACCCTGCAGTTAGGATATAGCAGGCTGGATAATGGATGGATGGATGGATGGATGGATTAACCAAACACAGGGGTTGGCGAGCGAAGCGAGCAGGGGGCAGGTCCCCCTAGTTATTATATATAACTGTCTTCTTTAATTTACATTACATTCATGTATTATTTATACAGTATATCTATGTTCATTTATTTTTTCACCATTTGAGGACAGAATAGGTGGCTAAATCAAACCAATTCCAAACATATGCAGTCTACTGGAGCATATAAAAAAAAAATAAAAGTATTAGCTCAGCAAATGATAAGACTATAATTAAATATGCATTGTGGAGGACGGCCAGGGTCCATGCCCGTCCAGGACGTCCCTTCTACTTATATTCTGAGGGAGCAGCCATGGACTCCTCAGTACCTCCCCCAGGACGCTGGGTGGCAGCCTCCCTGGTTAATGATGATGCCTCAGTTTCCCACAGGGTTTCATGGGAGATGGAGTTCTTCCCAACCCTGTGGGGACCTGGGATGACCGCCAGGGGGCGAGGTGGAGATAGTTAAGCCCAGCTGGGCTAATCATTGGGCCCACACAGGAGTGCAAGTAGGAACAGGTGAGCAAGCACCAAGAGCACTCCCAGGAGGGCCATAAAAGAAGCAAACAACCACCACTCAGGGCCAGAATCGGAAGGAAGAGGACGAGGTGCCTGACAGGAGTGGTTTTGCCAACGGAAGGATTGCTGTCTTGAGAAAGGTACTTTGGGACTGTGTTATACCTGTGGGGTTCACGGGGAAGACGTGCCCCACAGGTGAAGAAAAAGATTTATTTGTGTTTATTGCATTAAGTACTTGTGGGACTGTGTTGGGCCTGTGGGACACGGGGAAGACTTGCCCCACGGCTGAAGAGAAAATAAAAAGATTTGTGTTCAATTTATATGTGCCTCAGTGTGAATCTGTGCTGGATCGGACGCTTATATATGGCCTTATTCACAGCTTGTTACTTCCTGACTAGATACTCTAGGATTGAATCTTGATGCTGAAAATCAAATAAGTGTCTAGTGATACAAAACAGCACTTAATTCTCTTCTAAATAGGCATTACATTAATTTTCACTGTGACAGACATGTAGTGGCCACAAATTTATGTTTGTTTCCCATACTGTGCAACATAAAATGACATAAAAAACAATAAACATACACATAAAAATATTGAAGGTTAATTATGTCTTGCCACCTCATGGATTCAGGATACTAGGTTTGAATCCCACACCTGATTGTTGTCTGTGTAGATTGCACATGTTCACCTTATGTTTGTGTGGGATTTCCTACCACACCTCCAAAGACATTCTGTTCAGGTTAATGGTCGATTCCAAATTTTCCCCATTTGAGTGTGGGTGTGTGCATAAGTGGTCCCTGTGATGGACTGGAGTCCACTATGAGACTGTTTCCTGTCATATGCCCTTATGCTGCCAGAATATACTCTAGCCCTCTGTGTCCTTGCACTAAACTAATGAAGGCCCATCTTAAACAATGTTCTCCTTTATAAAATCCCTGCTGGGCTTCGACCTATAAAACTGAATGCTCACTCTGTTAAAACAGTTTGACATGTGTGCCAATTTACATATTAATGTACAATAAGGAGACAGAAATAAGGGACAATTTGATGATTATATAACAGCACAAATTTAAATCTTTAAATTCAAGTTAGTCATTTTCATTTACTTTTCAAAAATCCAGGGCTTGTGTGAAACCTCTAAAAGCTTCAAAATTAATTTTTAAAATCAGAAGCCCAATCTTATTTTACAAACTTAAGTCATAGCATACAAAGTTTCAAATGTTTCAGTACAATTAACTGAAATATTGAGAAAAACAATGAATTCAAATAATGTCAGAAAAAAGTAAAAGATTAGCAATATTTTTATGAATGGTGCTACATTGTTAACACCCCTAGAGAATAACTTCCATTTTCAAATGTTTTGTAAAGTAGGACAAACTAGGAATTGCCCTTTTTGGAAAGCTTTTAGTTGCACATACGGCTTTCTGTGCTAAAACAACAGAATAATATTTACGGATAAAGATTCCACTTTAGCATAAAGCCAGCAGTAACACTCCCATCCACCCAATATTTAGATTATTTCAGTTCCTGTTCTGAAATAAGATCCTCCAATAGTCTGAATCACTTGTCAATGTCTGTTCAGCAAGCTTTTTGATTTTCATCCAGCAACAGTTCGCATACATTCGCAATCATCAATTAAAAACTTCATAACTAAGTCCTTTGACTAAACAACTAACGGGCTAAACTGAAAATTTTTGAAAATTATCTGGAAGTGAAAACTGATCCTTTCAGAGGAAGAAGTATTTTTTAATATTGGAAAAACAAATATTTTTTAATAGTGGGCATACTCTGTCATATTGACAGGACAGAACAGACCTGGACTTCTTCAAATCCCTTTTTCAAGTACTAGTTCTACATCAATGTTGACAACTAACCTGAATGAATAAGAAGATGCCTTATACTTCAAGATTGGAATAGAAGCGCCTGAAGTGTGGTGGGAAAACGTCTGTTTTACGCATTATACACTTTACCTCTTCTAAGACACAGAGCATGTGGCAGCGTTTCTCATACAAATTCAGATGAAAGATTAACACCATGAACATAGACGAAGGACAATATAACAAAGTGCAATGCTTTCTCAATTTTGACTGTTACTGTGTAATAAAATATGAAAAAGTGTGACTGATAAAGCAGCATTTAAATAGCAGTAATAAGAGCTGTGCATTACATCTCAACATTTAAGTTCCTTCCCACTAATAAAATTTTATTAAAACAAGAAGGGGAACTCTGAAACTCTGGATTTACTAAATGCCAACATCAATTGTCAAACCTTTAAAAATTTTTTAGTGTAATAATTAGGGCTGGGAAACGGTTTTAAAAAAAATAACTAAGTAATCACATAAATGTATTTAATTAATTGTGATTAATCACACCTAAGATTAAAACATGTAATGATAAAATACATAAATCATGAAATAAATACACACAGAATCACAAAATTAATGTATCAACACAAAAGGATTAAAAAAAATTAATGGCACAGTTTAAACTTAAACAATGACCTTAAACCTAAACTTTTAACAAAATACTACTTGAGAAAATACAACTTGAACTTGAATGCCTTCCTAAAAGGCAAGTTGAAAAGAAGACAATAAGAGAATGAGACCAATGTATTAATTCACAAATTGGCACAGCAAATGTTGGGATTAATAAAGTATCTATCTATCTATCTATCTATCTATCTATCTATCTATCTATCTATCTATCTATCTATCTATCTATCTATCTATCTATCTATCTATCTATCTAAAGACTGATTTAATTGAAAGAATTCATATTTCTTAAAAAGGGCATACATTAAAACTTGTTTAAACTCCACAAATACTATCCTCAATTCTTCATCACCATCAATGATTGAAAATTATACACTACACAACAGTTGTATGTGTAAACGTCGATCTCCAAACTATTTTTTTTTGCCACTCCCATCCTGCTCCTTTGGACAGTTTCATATCTAAGAGATTTCATGATTTTGTGATTGGTAGAATCATGGTGTACCTTGGGCTTTTTGGGGTTACTAAAACGTGTCACCACAGAAAAACGACTGGAAAAAACTACCCTTGCTCCTGGCAGTCTAAAAAAGATCTCCGTAGCTGCTATATCCTGCTTAAAAGCTGATACTGTGTATTACTTGGATGGTTACATTGAGTTCTTTGCACAAATTAGTGAAGATACTGCAAACTGAAATAATGGGTAGGGATAATCATTAAACTTCTATTTCTATTTGGCATTATATTAAGGCAGTCAGCACATGTCAGATGGCTGGCAAACCAGGAAGTTAAATACAGAGGTACTAGAGATTTATTTTGGATTTATTGCCACTCAGAGATAACATATTTAGCCCTCATGGGTTATAACGTTGATTCAATCTTCCTGCAGATACATGAAAACAAAACAAAAAATAATAATTTTTACCATCACAACTTTTCTCCTGCATTTTTACCAGGACTGCCGTGCTGCTCTTCAACCCTGTATCCTCCCATTTCCCCTGCACTTATGTCAGTTTATATATATCAAGAAAATGAACACCAGTGCTACGTATTGACATGTGGCTTATTGTTGGGAACCATGTAATACGAAGTGTTAAACCTTTCATAAAATTTTTAAAGATAGTATATAAATACAGTACTGTATGTATATATAATTCTTTACGAACAAAGTTAACTTTTTTATATTATTGTTTTGTAATGTTAAAAAAAACATAGTTAACTTTTTTATATTATTGTTTTGTAATGTTAAAAACAAAGAAAAAAAAAAAGATGAAAATTCTGCCCTGACCAAAGCACTGCCTGAGGTATATGCCTCGTGGCTGGCCTTGAACACGTTAAACAGGCCACATTAATTGCAAAAATGAATGTGTTAACCTTCTCAGCCCTAGTAATAATATACAGTATATCTCTATAGTATCATAGGCCTTTTATGTTGACGTGTCAAGCACACATTTGAAAATCACTGGGCAGTCACCATGGAAAAAGTTGGCAAAGCACTGCTCTAAATGAACTTGGAGAATCCTTATTTGTCTGTTTTTTTTTGCCTTTTTTCTTTCATGTGGGTATATGAAATTATTCTACTTCGATCATCCTGAAGTTTATTAAAAGATTGCATTATTCTGTTTGGTAAAATAAATGGAGGGCTCAGTAATCTTTATAGTAAGGCTAAAACCCATGTATCTTGGTTCATAGGTGAAGATCAGAAAAATACAGTAAATCGAGGCGTAATGAATAATTTTGATTAATTCTTCAAGCTGCTGAAACCAAGCTAATATGTAATATTGAACATCTACACCTCTGTATTTATCCTTCCCAGTAAGAGCTCATTTGTTGGCTATCATGACACTTCATGTGATATCAACATTGCAGATTATGGTCTGAGGGAAGTGTAAAATTAGAGATTAAAAGTTACACAAAACATTATCAGGTAGAAAGTACACCTCATATTTTTTCATAACCAAGACGCTTCAACAAGCAGAAGGTATTCATTAGTGCAGTTTCATAAACTGTCAATGAATAACCATAAAGTACTGCAGTTGTAGCCTACAGCTATAAACATAATGACAATGAATGAAGGGAGAGGTGGAACTTAACTTTGCATGTGCTTCACTGACATGCATAGGACGATTTTTTTTGGAATTTAACAATGTTTTTAACCCAAAGTACGTATGTTTGGGATAGTGACTAGTTACCTGACATCTGGATAATGCAACACAATTAATTTGATATTTTTTATTTGCTGCTGAATCCTACTGTATGTAGAATTTTAATATCTCTATGCTTCATAAAACCCTTATTTTTTTTTTTGGTCACCACTACAACCAGGGAATGAATAACATACAAAAAAGGTGAACTATTCCTTTAAGAGTGAAGAAGCATCAATGAAAATTTAAATCACTGCAGAAGTATTCTGAATATTCTTTAGAAGTTCAACCACAGTGCAAATCTTTAAATTGAGATGCTTCGTGGTGCGAGTCCAAAGCAGTACACTTGATTACAAGGGTGGGATATGCACTGTAGATAGGTACAATGTAGTGGTGGCGTTGTACATAAAAGGTGTAGGCTGTGTGAGAGAGAGAGAGAGAGTTTAGCTGACATCACCAGGAAGAGCTCCACTCAGATGGGGCTGGACAGTCTCATGGTCTGGAACCCCTGCAGATTTTTTTTTTTTCTCCAGCCGTCTGGAGTTTTTTTTTGTTTTTTTCTGTCCTCCCTGGCCATCAGACCTTACTCTTATTCTATGTTAATTAGTGTTGTCTTATTTTAATTCTTACTTTGTCTTTTTTTTCTCTTTTCTTCATCATGTAAAGCACTTTGAGCTACATTATTTGTATGAAAATGTGCTATATAAATACATGTTGTTGTTGTCGTGAAACACGTGCTGTTTTTCCTAAAATATTGATTATATTAGATACTTCCAGAAAAATCAGTGCACATCACTCAGGAAACGCTTTCACATAACAATAAGGTTTTGAATTGAGTTTCCCACAGGTGTTCCATGCAACTTATTATTTACTCTTATAAATATTACAGAACTATATACGTAATATTTAAATCTTCCATGTTAAGACTTAGTTTGAATTAGCCAAAAGTTCATTATTCTGTACCAACTGCTGTGTATTTATGAACCTGCTTGATTCCAAAAAAAATAATTTCCAGATCATTTATTCATGGAATATACATGAACCAGCATGTCTGGTGAGGATTAGCTAATAATTGTTTCCATAGCCTATCATGATTTAAGTCAGCATATTGCTCTTTATGAAGCAATTATTACATTAAAACAAGTTCTAAAGAGAGTATGTTGTTGAGCTATTAGAATTTTATGAGCATTCCTTTATAAAATAATACAGTTTTGCTCATTACAGTTTAGTTATTTCTTAACACAACATTCTCACATCTGTTTTATAGAATGTAGGGTTGTGGGGTGCTATCCTATTAAGACTTTTTTTTACTTGTGCCTTTATTTTAATGTGCTACCTCTAAAAACACCCAGTACTTATTTAAATGCTTAACTATAGTCCTTGAGTTAAGATTTCAAAAGAAAGTCTGCTTCTTCAGATGTGTTGAATAAGTTAGAGACTACATATTTTTTCATTCATGCTGGATAAAGATGACCATATGCTATCAAAAGATGGTTCTCATACTGGAACATTTCTTTCTCTGTTGCAAAGTGAAGTATCTCCTTTATGGCTTGGTAACAATGAAACCTCACTATAAATGCACTGCATTTTTCAAATGGCTGCAGCAGTTTGCCTAGAAGGTAATGAGCCCTGTTAATCTCTGTATTCTCATTAAAGCTGCCCTACAATACTTCAGGAAAATCTACTTTTCTATTTATGCTATTACCAGTGACGTCAAGGAGGTTGCTGAATGTATTTTTTGTAGATATGCAGGTCTTGTGATTATACCAGTTACTGCCTTCATAACATTATCATAAAACCATTTATTATTGCAAGCATGTATACCATCACTGCATAAGATTATGCCCATTTTTGATATTTCATGTGTTATTCTGTATTTTCATAAAAAGCAAAAAATAACATTTGGATTGTAAGCCAACTGGCTAAAAAATAAATGAATTAACCCCTCCAAACACATTACTTACAAAATGTTTCCGTGAGCATTCCACATACTTTTATTTAATTTGATACCCAATATATTATATAAAACAAAGATAATTGGAAAGAACTGGTTCTTGTGAGATCTTAAAACACAACAAAACAACTTTATCCCTATTCACTTACTATGGGATGGAGTCTGTAAACTGAACCCATCATTGCCTGCAAAACACTTTTCTATTGTACTAGAAAGTTGACAAAATTTTGTTTGGTACCATTTCTGCTGCAGTTGGGAATTCATTCTTCTCTTTGATAACATTGCCAGAACCTGCTTACCTTGCCTTCTTGGAGTCTAAAGTGCTTTGCAATACCTTTATCACCTCTCATACAGATTACTAAAATTCTCTCAACAAAATAAAAAAAAAGCTGTTCTGTGTTATCAATACTGGAATGTTTTTTAAAACTATTAATATACCACACTTTCATTTTATTTAAAGTCAGAAGACATATTTGAAATGGATGCTAGACAATAGCCAGACAAACCACATTATGGTAAAATTTACATAAAACCAAACAAATTAAAAAATAAAGTACACCATAGTAAAACACTAGAAGAAACAGTAATACACTGCACAGCAAAAATTATGTAATTGTTAATATAAAATGTCAATGCTTGTTGTCATTGTATCTGTAAAATATTTTACTTATACCAAGTTTAATTTTATCCTGACTTCTAGTCAAAATATAGAGCTTAATGACATCAGAATTTCACTGCAATGCAGTAAAAGCAATCATTTTAAAATGCAAGGAAACAAGTCAGAGATTTTATATTTAATGTAGTACTAACTCCACACAGAAATGGGAAAAGATGAAGAGGAAGAAGAAGCAATTAAGATAACCAGTACTTAAAAGGATGGTTCATGTATTGCTGCTGGCTATGCACTGAAATTGAGACTAATTTTTTTTTTGCCTGATAAAGAATGTTTTCACCAGTCTACTGAGGGTAACAAAAGGTTTGAAAATGTATATTTTGTTAGTTTGGGTCTTCAACCCATATTTGATCATTTGCTACAAACAACACTAGCACAACTGAAGAATGCAACCTTGACCAGCATGGCATAAACCACTTTGTTCACTTAGGGATTCAATTTTTTGGGGACAAATTGCAAAATTACCAGATTTTAAAATTGCATCTGCAACTATAATGAATATGTAAGCTGAAGACCACCACCTTACTGTACTCTCAACATAAAGTTAAAACAAAAAACAGAAAAATGTATCTGGCTGTAGTTCTTCCCAGTGATTAGAATAGATGTGAAATGTTAAAGGTCTGAAGAAAAAAAAACAAAACAAAAAAAACCTAAGCTTAAACTCCCTGGCTTGAACTCTTGGATTTTAGCTCCCGAGTTAGGCTTATAAAAAATTTCAAGACACTTACCATTTTTTTCCGGATATCTTGTTCACTAGGAGGTTCCTCATCATCTATTAGCTTTGGCTCTTCAAAGTGAGTTATTAACATGCAGCTTAAAAAAAAAAAAATCATTAAGCCAACCTTCATTTCTTTTATGACTCCTAAGTTTATGCAGACTTGCATTTTTCAAAAGAATTTTTGACTGTAATCATGTTATTAATAGATAGACATGCTTTTGTATTGTTTAAAAATTACACTGATGGCCTTTCTTTAATTTGTAGAAACTAAGTACAATTCCTCATTAATCAGTTTGTAATTATGAATTTATTTATTTAACACAATTTTTTAACAAAGCAACAATGTTTTTTGTTGCCATACTACGCATGTCCTGTAAAATGTGTTGAAGCATAGGAGATCTCTACGTGCTTATCAACCCACTTGAAAATGTATGGCGTCCACATTCTTTTGGGAATTAATTGGTTTACATTTTTAACATTTGCATATTCCAGTTCTTGGTACATTAATTTTTTTTCTTTCCTCTTTCAAGTTCTTTTTAAGTTCAACACAATTTTCAATTTAATTCAATTAACTTTTGTATTTTGTATAGTGCTTCTTTCTGAGTGCAGGCTCAGAGTGCTGCAACAAGCTAACAGCTGTAATACAATTTGGTTAAACACACAGCAAAACAGCACAATTTCAAATTGATTCACATAAAGTAACAGTGAAAATACAAGTTCATTACTATTATAATTAAAACACCGCAAGTTGATAATCATAGGTGAAGAAAACAAAATCTCCCTTCTGTGGCGCCAATGGTAGAGTTTCCAATTGTGTATTTTTTTGGCAAATACCAACGCAGCTGCACGATGATGGAACGTCAGCAGTGGTCCTACTACAGGACCCTCAATACACCCTCATGGAAGTCTGTTTCTCATGGTTTGGTCAGAAACATGCACACCAGTAGCCAGCTGGAGATCATTTTATAAGGCTCTTGCAGTGTTCCTCCTTGCAGAAAGGAGTGGATACCAGTGCTGCTGATGGGTTGATGCATTTCTACAGCTCTGTCCAGTTCTCCTTCTGTAATGGCCTATCTCCTGGCATCTGCTCCATGCTCTTGAGGCCATGCTGGGAGGCACAGTAAACCTTCTTGTGATGGCACATATAGATGTGTCATCACAGAGGAGCTGGACTACCTGTGCAACACAAATCAGCTGCAGGTATCACCTCATGCTACCAGTAGTGACAAAGACACTATCAAAACATAAAACTAGAGAAGAATCAGAAAGGAAAAATAAGGAGAGAGCAATTGTCTGTGGCCACCAACTGCAAAATCATTCCCTTTTAAGGAGTTGTCTTGCTGTTGCCTCTCCAGTGTACATATTCTCACTTTGATTTGCACCAAAGCAGGTGAAGTTGATTCACAATCGCCTATGCCTTCTAACTGTACAGATTGATATCCCTGAAGCTTAATTGACTGTGTTAGACTATGATGATTTAATGTTTCCTTTTTTTCTTTTGAGAAGTGTATTTTCAAAATAGGGTGTGAAAAAACTGTTGATTGTATTATGAACGTGTGAACTTACAAAATTTCTCTATAAATAATGTTTTGCAAAGACTTGATATTATGAAGTTGTTGACTTGTGTCTTCAATGAAGACCACAGTTTTTCAACTGGGTTTAATTGTTGGCAAAGATGAATACTGTGTATTATCAGTGAACCCAAAAGACCCAGAATCAATAAGAGAAAAACATCCCCACATTCTTATTGGTCCATATTTTAAAAAGTGTATGTCATTCTTTTTTTTGGATGCATCTCTTTTCTGGTGGTGAATTTCTGGAAGATGTGTTCGATCAAGACCATTTATATAGTCATAGCATCTAGTTCCAATTAAATTCCCAATGACATATGCCAATTTCTAGATGCTTAAATGTGTTTCTTGTTATCAGTAGGAGTTCTGTTCTAGTGAACCATCCAAAGAACCTGGTGTAAACTCTAAAACTAATTCCTGATTTGGAGATATAGTGACCCACTTGAATTTACAGTACAGTAACACCTGGATTCTTTTCAACATTACAGTCTATAAATTAAAATATGCATAAATAACTTTCATCAAAATAAGATGTACCTACAAATTTAGAAGCTAAATTGACAGTCATGTAAGTTGATAGCAAATAAAAACATTATCTTTCCGAAATAGCATAAAATATAAAATTTTACTGCATCAAAATATGTTACATGAACCTTTGTATTTTCCACAGTACACTAATATTTATAACCATATTTTTAAAAATTGCAAATTGTATTTAAGATTTACCTGAAGTAATTCAGTCTGTTTCAGAGATCTTAATTCAAGAAAGACAGTCTTTATCACAAATTCTTTAATTTAACCAATAAACCCTGTAATACTTTGTTTGCAATCTATGTCTTTTGTCAAAAGACTAGAGTGCTGCCTTCAATGTTCACACTTCCTCCCATGAGAGGGCTGTGGTTTGCCTTAAGCACCATCTAGAATTAAACAAAATTGCATTCTTCTCTACTACTCAGGCACAATGTAATTGTTCATAGTTAAATATGTATCTTTGAATACTTTGCTTTACTGTAAATGTGATTTAGCATATTTCCTGAATGTTAATGCCATTTGAGATGTCCTACATATAATAACATTTTTAAATTTGTGCTCTGCTTATTTTCATATGCATCAGACACATTTTAAAAATATAATTCAGTATGTGTTATTCATTTCTTTTTAAGACTTAATTGCAAAAACCTTTCTATCAAGCACAGCCTGAAGCAGTTATAAACAAATATGCTCAAATAAACTTTGCCATTTTAGTCCCTTCCAAGGGAAATCTGAAAATTAAATTTAGGGCAAAATAAATTTAACTCTAAACTTAGCAAATTACATACTTAATAAGCAATACTATGCTTTGTTTTGGGCTAACAATGGTGTATTTCTGTCACTAATTCATTGTGAATGTAACATATTAATGAGAAAGCTATACATTCATGATAATCACATTTTGCTTTGAAATCTGTTTTTTTAACTTCCAGGTTTCTATACTTTCAGCTTTACATAGGGAAAATTTATGGCATGTTGTGAATATTTGCATTATTTTATCTCTGTTTTTCTGCTCCACGCTTCTGTGGACTGTGGATGAGGGCTGACACAGGACACTTTCAACATAAAGAGCAAGGCATGTAATGTGAATACCGTATACAGCGAATAATTTTCCTTAACAATACTTCATGTTCTTTGCTTGGGGATAGCATCATTTTCTTTAAATATGTTAAGAAATACATTACTTTTTTCTCAGAATTACTAGTGAATTAAGCAATTATACCCCAAAAAATGTTTTTTATTTATTGTATGCTTAACACTAATAACATATAATTTAAAGGCTCACTTATCCAGAGCACCTAACATAAAACTCTAAATGAATTCTGCCAATGCAAGAACATGCAAGCATGGGTCTAAATAGTTTGCACAAAACCGCTGAATTAAATTATTAACAGTGTTACCTGGTTTTGTATGGGAAATTTTTGAAGTCATTGGGCCTCAGTTTTAGTTCTGTTGGTTAACTGGATATATCAGAAGTACTTTGTAACTAAATATTTTTCTGTCTTTAAAATATTTGTAACTTTTTTTAACCAGGGGACATCTGGACAACTGCTCCTTGTAGTGCCAAGACCTAGGCTGAAGTCTAGGGGAGACAGAGCTTTTTCAGGTTTTGGAATGACTTACCTCTGCACATCTGGTCTTCATCCTTGATCAAGGTTTTTAAAAGTCGGCTTAAGACCTACTTGTTTTCTTCTGTCTTTCATTGTGTATAATGGGATTGTGGTGGATGTTACAATTGGTTGTTTTATTAATCTGCTTTTGCACGATTGTTTGTATTGTGTTTATTTTAATGCTTTTTTGTACAGCACTTTGGCGCAACTTCTGTTGTTTTAAATGTGCTTTTATAAATAAATAATCTAATCTAATCTAATCTATTATCAGTTCAATTGAGCTGGTTACTGCTGACCAAGCTACAGATAGTCCTTGGGGGTGTTGTTGTGAAAGAGACTGCAATATAACTCCACATTAAAGCAGAATTTATTAATATTACAAAGGTGAATTAAAGCTGATTCAGGCAAAGGTAAAAACTGCTAAAAATGTTGACTATCCATTAGCATCAAAGCCTCAAATTAGTACTGGACCCATACACAGTAAGTTTGAATAAAAGTCCACTAACAAAAAATTACTCACTCAATACTCTTCTTACTGCACTCTGAAAAACACCATTACCATTAACTATAGAAAAAAATAGTGCTTCATTCTGTCTAATTGTTGCTTGGCTCTGTCACTTAATTGGCAGTATTTTTGATTTCCTTTTGCTTTTTTTTGATTTTCCTTTTTTTTTTTTTAAACTTCAAACAGCACTTAACGCTGATCGTTGATTAATTTTGCAAACTTAATGTAAATATGCAGGTGGACAATTGTGTTGGCATTTTCAAAAGCATGGAAAATATATATAAAAAATAAATAGAGCTGCACAATATTTTTTCCACATTTCTAATTGTGCTCGTTTTACCCACTTAACTCACAAAGGTGGAAAACCCCCAAGTCTTCAAATGCTGTCTTTGGGTCATCAAAAAACTTGAAGAGTTAAGACTGGGTCCCAAGGATATAACGGTTGAGAGATAATGCTCTAAGATAAACAAAGTAATCAAGTGAGACAATGAAACTGCTATCCCAAAGTGGCTGAAGAAAAAACAGTGCCGCATTTAATGGCATGCTGCTTTTATTGAACTTTGTGAATGCTGATGAAATTGCTTGGAACAATGCACTAGTTGATGGCAACTGCAGTCCACATATCGACATTTGCACTAGGTTACAGATCAGATGATGGGTGGAGGGGTAATATATGTTAAATACCTTTCTTACTGGTTCAGTTGCACAAAATTGACTACACTCAAAGCCACAGCACCTGGCAAGAACTTGCTAAGTGCGACTTCTTGAGTTTCACTGAAAGCTCCTTTCACTAAGCTTCTACAGACGGTCTACATTTGCATAAACCGGCATAAACCATTTCTCTGTGCAAATGCAGTCAGCACTGTGGGGAAAAAGGGGACGTGGTAAATTACAATATCATACTTACTGGAGCATCATTAACAACATATAACAAAAAAAAAACATATTATGGCTAATTTGCTTCTTTTTACAACACCATCAAATTTCAAGCAAATCCATCAAGGCATTTTTGAGATTTTGGGTGCCATCAAGGCATTTGTAAGATTTTGGGGTATTTAGTTTTCTGTTGTGAAGGGGTTTACCCCTAAATACTGATTTATCAATATCTCTTTTCTTAGTGCATACCTATTGACCTAGATGTATCATACTACCAAATTTCAGTATTTTAGTTAAATGGGAAACAGTATTTTTGTTGAATTAGTCTGTCAACTTTGCATTTTATATAGATATATATAGATTCTAAAATCAGAACAGATGCTTAATACAAGCACATAAGCAGTAAAGCTGAATGGCTATTAAAGAATTAAAGGCAGAAGTGGTGGTCACTAGCAACACACAATAACAGATGCAGTAAAAAGATTCTGAATTCCTGCAATTCACTGGCTCATTGTCTTTGAATTTAACTTGTAACTTGAATGCAGTACTGTAGTTCTATAGATTGCCTCCCAAAGTCACTGTGGTCTAATTCTAACTCTTTACTGCATTTTCATAAAAATTTGGATACGTAGATCTCACTAATGGAAGCCACTACCAACACAGACACACAATCAGGTGTACACTAAACGGCTGGCTGTTTTTTTGGATAAACTAGACAACTACTTCCAGGTGTGATTTGTTTGGCACAAAGACAATAATATAATGATAATATCAAATTAAATTTGTTGTTAATTTATCATTAGACTTTCAGTTTATGCTTAACTGCTCAAAACAGTTTCCTGGAAAGAGATGCAGTCATATACTGTATGCCACTTTACTTCTGTCAGTATAAAGAAAACATAATTATAAAAAACAAGAAAAAAAAACATTGTCTCTACTAAAAACTGTATCTGAGAGATGAGATAATGAGATGTTTAATACACCCCTGTCAAGGAGATAACAGTTAAATTTAAATTAACTTTTAACTGGTTAACAACAAGAACATCTTGCTACAGATGGTGTATCTGTACATCGTTCTACAATTCAGCACAATTTGCACAAAGAACATCTGTATGGCAGAGTGATGAGAAAGAAGCCCTTTCTGCACTCACGCCACAAACAGAGTTACTTGTATGCAAATGCTCATTTAGACAAGCCAGATTCATTTTGGAACAATGTGCTTTGGACTGATGAGACAAAAATTAAGTTATTTGTTCATAACAAAAAGCACTTTGCATGGTGGAAGAAGAACACCTGCTACCTACTGTCAAATTTGGTGGAGGTTCCAACATGCTGTAGGGCTGTGTGGCTAGTTCAGGGACTGGGGCCCTTGTTAAAGTCGAGGGTTGGATGAATTCAAACCAGTATAAACAAATTCTTCAGGATAATGTTCAAGCATCAATCACAAAGTTGAAGTTACACACGGGTTGGATATTCCAACAAGACAATGACCCAAAACACAGTTCGAAATCTACAAAGTCATTCATGCAGAGGGAGAAGTACAATGTTCTGGAATGGCTGTCACAGTCCCCTGACTTGAATATCATCAAAAATCTATGGGATGATTTGAAACAGGCTGTCCATGCTCAGCATCAAATTTAACTGAACTGGAGAGATTATGTATGGAAGAATGGTCAAAAATACCTCCATCCAGAATCCAGACACTCATCAAAGGCAATAGGAGGTGTTTAGAGGCTGTTATATTTGCATAAGGAGGCTCAACTAAGTATTGATGTAATATCTTTTTTGGGGTGCCCAAATTTATGCACCTGTCTAATTTTGTTATGATGCATATTGCATATTTTCTGTTAATCTAATAAACTTAATGTCACTGCTGAAATACTACTGTTTCCATAAGGCATGTCATATATTAAAAGGAAGTTGCTACTTTGAAAGCTTGGCCAATAATAAACAAAAATCCAAAGAATTAAGAGGGGTTCCCAAACTTTTCATATGACTGTACCACATAGTACTCCACAAGAACCCATACCTGTCATTATCAAACAGGTAGTTTGGTAACTCAGTTGAAACACAGACAGAGAAACTTGATTTATGATGGTACAGTACTAGACCTAATGTACTGTGGGGAGTCTGCTTTGGTGGCTACAGTCATGAAAGAGATACACCGAATTAGAAATGTGAAGGATAGATTATTAAGACTGCAACATGGAATACTGTGAGAATGACAAAAAATGTGCAAGGTAGTGGAAGTGCTGAACAGAATCAGAGTTTATGTTATATATACTACATGGTCAAAATTATATGAGTTCAGGTGTTTCTACTGCACTCTTTGTCAAAGGAGACTGCATGGTTGTGTGCTTGATTTTATACACCTGTTAACAAACACTAGCACTAGAATGGATTGTGCTGAAACACAACACTGTAATAGGATGTCACCTTTGTCACAAGTCAGAACGAGAAACTTCTGTATTGCTAGATCTGTCTAAGTAGTATTACTGTGAAGTGGAAGAGTCTAGGAGCAACAACAGGCCTATCTTCTGTTATATCTCTCACAACAGAGTTCCAAACAGCCTCTGAAATAACCTCAGCATAAGAAATTGGAGTCCATGGTTGAACAGCTGAACGTAAGCCTAAGATTACTATACGCAATGCCTAATGTCAGCTGGAGTGGTGTAAAGTACACTACCACTGGACTCTGGAGCAACTGAAATGTACCCTAGAGTGAAGAATAACCCTTCCTTATCTGGTTGCATAATGGATGAATCTGGGCTTGGTGGAGTCCAGAAGAACGCAACCTTCTGGACTGCATAGTGCCTACTGTAAAGTACAGTGCTTTTGGTCTTACAATTACAAAGTAGCAGTGAAGTGTTTATTCATCTCTGCAATGTGCTAACTAGATTACTAATGAAAGCTTTCAAAGCAGTATCATCTATGGCTAACACGGTACAACACTCTACTGTTGTAATATAGATAAGACTTAAAAATTATAAAAGCACTTAAAGATGAACCTGTTGATGGTAATGTTATAGTACTAGGGTGTTGAACCGTGTTAGCCATTATGAATGTAGAGGAAAACCAAGCAAAATGACATCTTTTATTGGCTAACTAAAAAGATTACAATATGCAAGCTTTCGAGGTAACTCAGGCCCCTTCTTCATAGTAATTCAAGACTTTGCTGCCCTAAACATAAACAGCTAAAACCAAAAAAAAAAGGTGCAAAACAACAGGAATTCATCAATTTAACAATGATTGACTGTTCGCTTTGTATGACATAAAAATACAAACATTAAGGAGGTACCTACCTAAACTTGATTTTCTGTAATGTTTGATACAGAATTTAGAGACCATTGAGGGAAAAATGCAATTTGAGAAGAACATTGCTAATGATACAAATGTCAACACAATGTGGTTCAATGTAATACCAGTGGCAGGATCCCTGAAAATAATCATTTTTAAACAGGTTTAAATTAATATTTATATTAATATATAATGTAAACTTGTAAAATGCATATACTTAATGTAAATTTAAAATATTAGGCAGTCCCAGCTTAGTAACCAATCTTCATAACTAATACCATAAATTATGGTACAAATTTGTAAACAGGAATAAAATGACATTTTTCTTACTCTTTATAAGTGCCTGAATCAGGGTCTTCAGTCATCACATCATGTAGAGCCTCCACACAAATGTTAATAATTCCACAGAACTTATCCATAATTACACTAAAAACAGAGGAAGGGAATGCTTTTAGTGTAAAATGTTGAGAACACAAAATTAACCAACAGTAAATATATCTGACAAACCTTTAGATAACATTGAACAGGAGCTCAGAGGCTTGAAAAATGTTAAAAAATACATACAGATTACATACTTTGCAATAAACGCACTTCAGATAACTACAGTACCAGAGAGATATTTTCTGTTTTCTCAACATGTGATTATTAAAAGCACATCCATTAAACACAATAAAAAATCTTGGAAAAAATTTGACTAGCGGTAACAGCTCAGTTGAGATTTTTTTTTTGATAACAAAAACCCTTTAACTACACTACTTAAAAGATTACATCTGACATGAGTAACCATATATACAGAGAATTCAACAAAAATGAACAAAAAAGGTCTTAGATCATAAATCAGGTCACCATAAACACTGTCATCTTTATAAAACACATTTAGATATAGTTTAGCATGATCTTTATTAAACTACATCACATGTAACAAGATGTAACTAAAGGTAGATATTTTTCGTGTGATTAAATGCATTATAGATGACCACCATTATTTGACTAATTACTAATGGTAACGAAAGTTTATGGAAAGGAAGTGTGTTGTCTTGTGTCTTGGTGTGCTATAAATAACCTGGTCCTCACTACTACCAAGACAGTGGAAATGGTCATTGAGTTTGGCAAACAGCAGTTACAACCTCTCCCACTAGAAAGTAATGATTCTGCAGCCAATATAGTGGAATCCTTCAAATCTTTGGGCACAACTGTCACAAACACTCTCAACTGGGACATTAATACCACTCCCATCACTGACAAGGCTCAGCAGCAGTTGTAGTTTTTACACCAAATAAAGAAATTACATATTTCCTAGCCAATCTTAGTATAATTTTATAATGCCATAATTTAAAGCTGCCTTCACATTCTCCATTGTTGTCTGGTTTGGTTCAGCTGTAGCATACTCCCAAAATAAATTATTGTTGTAAGGTCTGCTGAGAAAATAATTGGCTGTGCTTTTCCATCTCTTGCACAACTGTATAGATCTTGTGTCATTAACTATGCCAAAAGGATCACCACAGATTCATCTCACCCTGCTCATCGCTTGTTCCAAAAACTTACCTCTGTTAAATGTTTCAGGTCAATTAAAACTAAAAGACACTAAAATAGTCTCTTTCCCAGAGACTTTGCAAACTTTTCTTTGTATATTCATGTGTTCCGTCATATACTGTATGAAGATGTGTATGGAGAGTAAAAATACAGGGTGAGTCAAAATTATGTTAACACTAATGGTACTGCTATGTACCGATATATACTTATATACAATTTTCGTGGACAATTTATGTGCCACATATGGTACATTTGTTGAACATGATGGTGAACAGGTAGTGACATTCCTGTAAATCATCTTGCACATATGAAATATGTTTTGTGAATAAATTGTTTCTGCCATTCAGATGTTACAATATAAAACTACAATATAAACAAAAATATGTTCTTTCTCCAACTGCCACATTAAATTAACCACAGTATTTTAAATTATTTACAAAGAGGCACTGAGAAAACGCATTACTCAGATATTTGATGTCAATGAATGTTGAACTCTGGTTCAATAGTGAAGCTATATTTAAATTCATCTGAGTGGACCTAAACAAGTCCAAATAGACCAGAACCCCTACAATGACATATCCTTACAAATTTACACTACAGATGTTACTTCATGAAAATAAAACATGTAGATAATATTATTTCTGCAACTATTTAACTTAAACTTATATATACGCAAGTTTAAAAATCCTCTCAGTGTGTCTAATGGCTTTCTCCAGATAGTACTATTTCTGCCCATATCCCAAGAACTGTGTGTCATGTTAATAGGCAACACTAAAATAAATTGGAAACCCATATAAGATTGCTGACTTCAGGTTTTAACATAGTTGAATTACAATGATAAAACTTCAAACTTCGTCATCAAAAAGCAAATTATTGTAAAACCTGTATTATCTAAATAAACTTAGGAACCTTGGTGAAAGACAACATTTATAAAATATCCTAACAGGCACATCATAGATCTAAACTGATGCTACAAGCTACATATCTGATATTTCAAAACAAGCAATTTTTTAATGAACTCTTCTAATATTACTTAAAGCAAACAAAAATTTAGTAGTGAAAAATGATAACCATTTTACCATTATTATTTTACAGTATAACAGCTGTTGTATATCTACATTGCTTTGGAAGGCACAAATATTCAAAAGTAAACCCTTTCTAATTAGAATATTAGAAAATGCGTTACATATGATAAAGTGGATGTCTGTAATTGGATAGAAGTGGAAATAAAAAAAGCTACATCCAATGAAAAACAAACCATGTTTGACTGTAATTATTTCAAACAACACCAAATACATTAATTGAAGGAAAAAGCACAATATTATTCAGTGACACATATTAAAATTGGCAAGTTTAAAAAATACTTTTAATGAAAGAGAATCTTATTATTGTATGAAAACTAAAAAAGCAAACTTAATATAGCCAAAGCAAAGTTAAACATTGGACAGCTTACACCTATGAAAACAATCTTTAATATAGCTTATTAAAACAATCAATGAAATAAGATCTAAAAATGCCAGTTTCTTGCTTGTTTAATTCTGGAAAAATGTTTATTGTGGTTAGGTTCATAAATTAAAATACACAGTATTTTTCTAAAATGTTAATGATCTGATCAGTTTTGTGCAATCTATTAATACAAAGATAACGTCTTATTTACTAATTTCTGCACCTGTTTTCCATTCTTATATGCATATCAAAAAACAAACTCACCCACCAGTCCTAAAGTGCCTCAGAAACCTGCTTTTATTTTAAAAAACTGGCGTTTCTCAAAGTTTTTGAGAATTTGCACAGTATTATACATGTATTATTGACCTTGAATTTTTGTACACATCACAAATACTCTTTAAATAAAGATGAAATTAAATTAATTAACTCCAAGGAACTGGCAGCATCTATAGTTTACTATGACAACAGTTTGCAAATAAAAATTTGATGTGTCAAATAAATTATAAGTTTTGTGCAGTACTGTTTATTTTAGCTAAGTTATTACAAAGTACTGCTTTTATAGTTGAACACTTACTATACACATATTTCACTACCTCCCATTTTATCTTGAACATTTCAAAAAAATAATACCAAAACACATTCAGCACCAGTATAAAAAATAATAAGTTTGATATGCACTGAGACATTTAAGAAAAAAAGAAATCACTGGGTTAAAGAACAGAGTGTTCAAATAGAATAACTTGGGCTTGATTTCCATTGGCATGGTGTCTGAATATTTGTATTTGTCCTGCCCCTGCATTTCCTACTAGATTTGATGTGGAGATAGAGTCTATTTGTGGAGGAGCCCTGATACTATAGTTTCCAGAATGGAAGAAACTGAAATACTCCACTACATTTTCCCTATTAATTGAATTTAGTCTGTGCCTCAGATTGAGTAACTTATAGGTCATAGCTACAATAAGAGCACATAGAAGAACAAAAACTCCAAGAAGAATGTCAAAAGACTGATTTAATTTTGCTAGCTTTTTCTCACAGGTAATCAAAGACTGAAATGGTACTGAAGCTCCCAGATTTTCAGATACTGCACTTTGCAGAGCAGTAATATTTTCTTGCACATTAAGTAATGATACCTGCAATGGTGACTGGGATGTCACATGTGTTGTACTCTCATATGTAAACAACTTTTTGGAAAGCGGAGCAAAGATGCCACTTGTTAATTTCATTGAAAAAGATGTTGAAGGGCGGGGTGATGAAAGCGATAAAAAAGAAGTGTTACTTGTTAATTTTGCATCATCAGTTACTGAATAAACTGAGGTAGAATGGAAATTATAAGAGTAGTTTGAGACAATGCATGCTCCAAATTCATCAATATTGATATAGCGTAATAATCTGTCCTGCAAATGAAGAGGATGCTGGCAATGAACATTCATCATAACAGAGGATGACACAAGCCAGTTGCGCAGTTCAAGCAATCTGCAATCACACTGCCAAGGGTTCTTACTTACGTTAACATAAATAAGTGAATCTAAAGACCTAAATACATTGGAATGCAGATATGCTAGCTTATTGTCTCTCAGATTTAAAAGTCTAAGAGAAAGAGCAACCCCATCAAATGTTTTTGAATGCAAGTTACTTATATTATTCCTGTCTAGGTGCAGGTATTTCAGGTGCTTCAAAAAGCTGAACGTATTTGGGTAAATAACATTTATATAGTTATTACTTAAAACCAGATGTTTTAATTTTTTTAACTCATCAAAGGCATGAATATCTATGTGTTTAATTTTTGCATTTTCCACTGAAATATACAGTAGATGTTTCAGACCCTTCAGTGAAGCAGAAGTTATTAGCTTTATGGGATTTCCAGAAAGGTCCAGCCACTTGAGGTTCCCAAGGCGTTCAAACAATCTGGGTGGTATCTGACTGAGTAAATTTCCCTTAATATTCAAAATTTCTAATTTTCCAAGATTTGTGAATGCAAGACTGGATATGAACGAAATCATATTGTTTGCAAGGTTGAGCGTTTTAAGTCTACTCATTCCAAAAAGAGTCTGGCAACCAATTGTTTTAAGTTTATTTCCTTGAAGTTCCAAGAGGTTTAAAGCAGGCAAACCATTAAATATTTTCTCTGGAAGATACTGTATTTCATTAAGCTGAAGGTAAAGAAAGTGAAGGTTTGAAAGGCCAACGAAAGTATCAGGCTCCAAATGTTGTAACAAATTGTTATTTAAGTGCAAGTAATATAATCTGTGAAGATGCTTCACTGCTTTAGGGGCAAAGCGAACAAGTCCGGTGTTATTCAGAAAAAGCACAGAGAGCTTTTCTAGCCTTTTGAAATCCTCGGGCAGTACTTGGGAGATATTATTTCCACTCAGGAACAAAACTGTTGTACTCTGGGACAAATTCCTAGGAACAAAATGCAGGCCGAGACTGTTGCAATGAACTCGAGTTACAGTGCACAGCTGACAGGAAGCAGGGCAGCAAAATCCCTTGCCTGGAAACATCAAGAAAACTGAATAAAAGTGAAAAATAATTTGAAACTGAAATAACAGCATTAATCTGGAAATCATTATCATTTTTCCAGGGTGTCCTTCGTCTTTGTGTCATATCCAAAGTGACCAACTGAGTCAAAAGAAGAAAAAAAATACACAAATTAAATAATATTATAAGTAATAAGAAAATAGCCGTAGCAAAAATTTTATGTACGAGAGAAATTATACAAAAATGCCTTTTTAATTAATGTGCAAATATCACAAATGGATCAGTTTCTTTTATGTGCATTTTACTAATACAAACATTAATTACATTATTGTATCTTATAAATAGGGAAGATGTAAATTTTGATAATCATAAACAAATAAGCATAATGAAACAACTAATTTTTACATGATAACATTAGCAGTGTATGCATCTTATTAAATTAGTTTATTTAGAAAAATCGAGCATGACAAGACAAATCCTACCTCTTCTCTGCAAAATCAATGTGGCATTCACCAAAACTATGATAAAGGAATACCCTTAACAATGTCAGGAAGTTTTTCTTTTTTTTAAATGAAAAGTAAACAATGGCTGGATTATGTGGAAGTTGCCATGGATGCAGGAAACCTGCAAAGGATGTCACATTATTTTTAGTAGTTTACTCCATGAAAGGAAATCTCCACCACTCTTTGCTTCTAGAATATTAGAAAAAGAAATTATACACAGACACACACACACACACACACACACACACATACATACATACATACATACATACATACTGTATATATACTCAAAGCCCATTTCCAAAAAGTTTCAACTAATCAACTTCATTCATTTTTTTAAATGTGATTAGTTTAAACTTTACAAACAATGTATTAAAAATAAGTTAAAAAATAATTTGCAAATCACTGCATTTTGTTACCTACTGCCTCAACTTTTTTTTAAGAAATGGAGTTTTGTATATTATATATACAACACATGAGATATATATATATATATATATATAACTCAACACATGTACACACACCTGGGACTAGACTACAGGTTAATTATTATCCAGTTTAGTAGCTGGAGGTTTAAGAAAATTACTTACATGTGCTCTTACACTATAAAGTTTTATTTCTCTAACAAACAATAATGATATGCATTAAATGTCATTAGTGAAAAATAAACCACTTCTTTCTGCTTCACATTAGTTTGCTTCATGGCTTATATTTTACTAAATAATTCTTACAAGTTGGCAGTGAATGAGCAATGAGCAGGCACAAACAAGACTATGAGTACATGCCACAGAGGAGTTAGCAATTCAGTGCCAGTTCTATAATTTGTGTATAGTCCTGCCTTGCTTCTGATTAGGCTGGGAAGTCACTGGCTCCAGTGATAAGTCTGCATTGTCTCCAGATTCTTTGATGGCCATCTTCCCACATTACAAAATGTGTTTTAGTTTATTCGGTGAGCTGAAACATAACCCATATAATTAAATGTGGGTGTAGTGTGCCTTTAATGGACAACAGCCTTGTCCAAGGTTGGTACCCACCCTGAGCTTAATGCGGCTCTGATGGACTCAATCTATTAACCTAAACTGAATTATATGACAAGGTTTGATAATGGAAGAGACATTTCATTCAAGCACCATTATGAAATATTCCTGTGCCATTTTGTACTTCTCATGACATACCGGAAAACAAAAAAATTTCAAAAAACATTTAAGCTAAAGTTGGAATTAGCTAGAGAAAGATAGCCAGATATTGGAAAGACAGAGCTTATACTTAAAACAACAGGAGCTAATTATGAGCTGGAAGTTGGGAGCATGCACTGATACAGCACGCTGCCGTACCTACCATATGATGAAACACCTCAGGATCCCAATTTAGGACCATAGCACAGCCATGCAATGGGTGACACCTCAGCACCACACTAGTCCAAATGGAATGGAACAGTGTTTTTTTTTTTTTTTTCTTTTTTTACCAATGGCTGGAGTGTCAATCCTGCCACCAACCCTCACGTTCTCCCTGCAAGTTGGAGGACCTGCTGAAGGTCTAAAAAAATGTTTTCTTTACTAGTATATGTATGTAAATACTAATTAAGTGAATGTGACATGCAATAAAAAAAAAAACACAAAGGACTGCCTTTTAACTGCTCGGTTACATGAACATGCTTGTGTGCCAGGTGCTTTAATTGATTCAGTCTAATGTCTCATGTTTAGATGAGACCATTTCTTGAAAAAGCCTCTTTCCCACCCACTGATGTATACACAGCTCTTGAGGATTAGATGGCTTGAAAGCAGAGGTTGTATTGCTTATTTAAGCTCCCACTGAATATAGCATAGTGTAAGCAGCAGTGCTTGTAAAGTTAAACTCCAAACAAGCATGGATTTTCAGTGCAGTGGAAAAGGATGTAATCATAATACACATAAGCACAAATTGTGCCCTTGTATTTGAAAGTGATTACATTTCATGTCACTCTCCACTTCAGCCAAAAAAGGAGATCCTAGGATGCATTTATTGTATCTTTTTTAACCAGGACTTTTTTTAAACTTTGTGAGTGAGAATTTAATCCAGACTATGAACTAAACTAAAATCACTGAATTTGTGAACAGTTCCTCTCATAATAAATATAAAAACACTGATTATATTTTAACAACAGGTAAAAGACTGTTATAATGACTTTTCTTGAAACTTGCTTGTTTTTTCTTTAAAAGGCAGCAATATTAGAACTGTCTCTGTTGATGTAGCCTAAAGAGGAAAGTAAAAAAGCAGATTAGCAGTATGATGCAAGTGCATCCTTCTGTGTGGATTTACTGAACTAGTGAAACATTTAAATTGTACAAGCATGTCACTTAAATATTCTTTTATAGTAGATGTTACATCTCAAAGTAAACATTTTTCTTTCAGAAATTTAAATGATAGTCTCCTTATATAAGGCATTTTTCTTTTCAATGTGACCTGGAAATAAAATGTGCAAAGAAAATTTTACAACAGGTAAAAACCCTAGTAAGTGACAGTTAAGTTTTAGTTTGTTTATTATTCAGGAGGCTGTCTGAAAACTGTGGTATGATGACCTGAATTTTCATTATAGATATGCAGTAGGAATGTGTTACAGAACTCAAATAATAAAAAAAAGCAGCACAAAAGCAGACAGTCCAATACCTTGTGTGTTACAAAGGCCAGGTTTGTGAAAATTAACAATAATGATATTAGCAAAAGGAGACAACTGTTCAATTAATTATGACATCTCTGATTTTCTGATCTTGACATAAACTGAGCATTAGTGGAAATGCTTGTAACATATTTTGTGAAGATATGTGGAACAGATCATTGGCTGTTAAATGATCAGAATATATATATATTCAACAAGAACTGAACTTATGTCCTCAAAACAGCTCTAAATGAATCGTTTATGTACAAATATACTATTTCTAATATCAAACTTTAAAATAGACAACAATTACAAATAAAAATTATAACTGCAGATGATGTTGCATCATGAAAAACACTGGAAACAGTGTATCACAGGTGCACATAACTGGTACAGTATATATGACATACTGTACACATGCTGGGTGTAAGTAATATATTTAGGGAGTCACCAAATGGTAGTGAACCTTATTACAGTGAACAAAGCCCTGAAGGAAAACTCTGAAAAGGAGTACAAGTGCACCTTGTAACAAAGGCTGATAGATTCAGTCAACACCACAGTGAGCAGCACGGGAACCCAGCCAGGGACTGGTGGCTTCCTGGTCATGACTGAAGGCAGGAAACCCACCACATCTCAAAATTTTCAGACCCTCCAAGAGATAGTAAAATTACAGTACTCACAGAAGAATGTACATTCTCTGGACCTAGAAGGTAGGAAAGAAAGAACTGTCCCTTTAAGAGTTACTGAGGGCTAAATGGTACTTGTTCACCTCTGGCTATGGTACAAGGTTTAAAGCTGTCTAGTGACACAGAAAGAATCAACTTAGGTCAGGAGATAAAGAGAAGAGCTCTCTTGGTGTAGAAATAACACAAGCGAGTGAAAGCTAAGGAAGACCGGCATGGGGAAGACCTGTGTGTGGAAGTGACCAATTGTACAAGTCACCACACCGGATGCATAACAAACTGTGTTATCTGTCTTAGCATTTACAATAGCGGAAAAGAAGTTTCTATGAATTACTGTGTAATATTTAAATATCTGCCAATACCGGCAAGTTCATCACAGATCTTCTATTTTTATGCATTGTTTATTTAACCATGGCTTCCCATGCAATAAAAAGTATTTCTGAAGCTATCTGCATAACAACTTTTCAAATGACAACACAAATCCAGGATTTTAAAAATTGTTACACATTTTGTAAAATTAAAAAACTGAAATAATACATTGAAACAAGTATTCAGACACTTTGAGTACTTTCTGGGAGCACGTTTGGCGGAAATTACAGCAGGAGTCTTCTTGGTTAAGACACACACAAGCTTCACACACCTGGGTTTTGGGTTTTTTTTCCTGTTTTTCTCTGCAGGTCTTCTCAAGCTCTATCGGGTTGGATGGAAACTATTGGCATACAGCTATTTTCAGGTCTCTCCAAAGATGATTGATTGGGCTCAATTCTGGGCTGTGGCTAAGCCACTCAAGGACATTCAGTGACTTGTCCATAAGCTACTCCTGTGTTGTCTTTGCTCTGGGCTTTATAAGGGTCATTGTCTTGTTGGAAGGTAAACATTTGGCTCACTGGGAGGTCCAGAGTGATTTGATGCAGGTTTTCATTAAGGATACCTCTGTACTTTGCTCTGTTCAACTTTCCCTTGACCCTGACTAGTCTTCCAGTATCTGCCACTGAAAAATAAACCTCATAGCATGTTGCTGTCACCACATATACTTCACTGTTGGAATGCAAAGCTAATTAACTTTGCCTGGTTTACTCCAGACATGACACTTAAAATTAAAAGCGAACACTATAATGTAGGTTTCATCAGAGCACAGAATCTTGCTTCTCAGTCTGAGAGTCCTTTGGGTAACTTTTTGCAAACTCCAAGCTGGCTTCCATACATCTTTAACTGAGGACAGGCTTTTGTCTGGCCACTCTGCCATAAAGTCTGTGCCTCAGCACAATGCTGTCGCCAAGCTCTGCATGCAATTCCTTCAACCTCATAGCTGGATTTTTGTTTTCATGCACACATGTGAATTTTGGTACCTCAAATATGCAGGTATGTGCTTTTCCTAATCATATCCAATCAACTGAATTTATCACAGATGGACTACAAACATAATGTAGAAACATCTCAAAGAAGACCAACTGAATGCGATGCACCGGAGACAAATTTCAAGTTTCATAGCAAAGGGTCTCAATGATTATGTTAATGTGATATTTCAATTTTTTATTTTTAATAAATTAGCAAAATTTCACAAATTCTGTTTTTTCTTTGTCAAACTAGGGTATTGAGTGTTGCTTTTTGAGGGAAAAATACATTTTCTGAGTGCATTGTATATGAAGTCTAAAATTACAGTATGTTGTAGATGACAAAAAAGCTAGACAGGTCATTATGATGATGAGATTACTGATGGAAGAATGCTGGGCACACACACACAATGTTCAAGGGCCTCAGATTTCTTTAATTCCTTTGCCTAGAACCGATGAAGATAAAAAGAGCAGCAGTTGAGTGTACAAAAATGCTTTTCTCACAGTCAGCAACCACTAGGCAATGTGTACTAGATGATCCTTAGTGTCACTTGTATAGTGGAAAGTTCTAGGTTTTCACAAAATCAAACCTCCATCAAATAATATGTGAACTGCTAGTGCAAGCCAGCTCGATTTATAGCACAAAATAAGCATATTCATAGATGTCACTTCCACCATGGGTAAGGTGAAAAGTGAGAAATGTCTTTAATATAGCATGCATAGTACAATAGTATTACATACAGAATAATTTAGGATTATAATGACATTGCTTATAGATTATAAACAAACAAAAGATTATTTAAAAAAAAAAATCTCAACTGACCACACCTGGCACAACTTGACATGTTTAAAGGGTATAGTTCTAAAGACATTTATGAAGTTGATGAACAAAGTGGAGTGGTGGCTCTGAGGCTAGGGATCTGCACTGGCAATCAGAAGGTTGCCGGTTCGAATCCCATAAAATGCCAAAAAGGGACTCTGCTCTGTTGGGCCCTTAAGCAAGGCCCTTAACCTACAATTGCTAAGCGCTTTGAGTAGTGAGAAAAGCGCTATATAAATGCAAAAAATGATTATTATTAATTATTATTATTAAGTAGAAGGGAAATATATATATATATATATATATATATATATATATACACATACACAAAAGTGAGTATACCCCTCACATTTTTGTAAAAATTTTATTATATTTTTTCATGGGACAACACTGAAGACATGACACACAGCCATTAATGTCTAAACCGCTGGCAACAAAAGTGAGTACACCCCTAAGTGAAAAATGTCCAAAATGTGCCCAAAGTGTCAATATTTTGTGTGGCCACCATTATTTTACAGCACTGGCTTAACTCTCTTGGGCATGGAGTTCACTAGAGCTTCACAGGTTGCCACTGGAATCCTCTTCCACTCGTCCATGATGACATCACGGAGCTGGAGGATGTTAGACACCTTGCACTCCTCCACCTTCCGTCTGAGGATGCCCCACAGACGCTCAATAGGGTTTAGGTCTGGAGACATGCTTGGCCAGTCCAGCACCTTTACCCTCAGTTTCTTTAGCAAGGCAGTGGTCATCTTGGAGGTGTGTTTGGAGTCGTTATCATGTTGGA